>NC_083362.1:47122959-47862959 GCF_030254825.1 Meriones unguiculatus | reverse complement strand
GTTCTATAATTAGCTAAACTAGAACTTAGCAAGACCACAATTTTGATTGACTGTTAACTTGTATTCCTTAATTATCCTAAATAGTTTGTAATAGTAGCTTTCAGAAGTGCTAGAACTTCACATTGCATTTTTTTTCACATTGCATTTTTAAATGAGTTGTATAGGTACCTTAAACACAGTTGAAAAATATAAACAATATGTTAAGTAAAATACAATCTTAAATTTTTGTATCAATATACAAAATTCATACCAATGTAAAATATTTGGCTTCTTGATGGTCTTTAGTTTAAAAGTAGATTGAATATTCTACCCTTTTATCCTGTCATCCCTATATGCCTCATTTTTTCTTTTCACCTCTTCTCCCTCTCCTTCCCACCAACACTGGAGAAAGTAGAGAGAAAAAGAGACCCTGAAACCTAACTCCTTCACTTTGTTTCCTCCCTGACCAAGCTCATTAACAACTTGAAACCAATCCCACCCCCAAACGATGACAAACATCTATCACCATCAAATGGTCACCTCTTGGGAATTGGGTGTCATTCTCTGAAAACTGCTCCCTGCTCGGGACTGGAGAGATGGCTCAGTGGTTAAGAGCCTTCCAGAGAAACCGGGTTCAATTCTCAGCACCCACATGACTGTCTGTAACTTGACGAACTGACACCCTCACACAGACACACATGCAGCCTAAACACCAATGCACATAAAATAAGAATAAATTTTAAAAAATGTTTCCTGCTCTCTGGGGGCAATGGCATCTTTGTGGCGGTTCCCTAAGATGATACACATTTCTGCATTAGTACATGTATGAAATGTGCAATGTACATAAATCAGCTAAAGATCATTCTCTGCTCTTTGAGCAGGTGAAAGGCATCAAACTTTATAAGTCAATTTGGACTGCAAACCATTCTGTAATATAAATTTCCATGCCATATGAAGGGATGGCATGATGAGTCCTGAGGATTCTGTAGCCAGCAAGATTCATTGGCTATTCAGAGACATGTTCTCATGTCTCAGCCAGTCTCAGAGCTGTTCCTGTGTAGAGGGATCAGCATTCATCTTACTTGTTTTGTTGTTCTGCTTGGTTTCTTTCTTCATTTCTGCAGCCAAGATTTTCAGAAGGTCTTCCTTGGTCAAATTTAATCTAATAATTTTTTTCTCTTTTTTTTATTTAACTTTTATTAATTACACTTTATTCATTTTGTATCCCCCCATAAGCCCCTCCCTCATCCCTAATCTAATAATTTTGAAGGAATCCATAGCCTTTCTTCTGTGGAAGTGAAGGCAAACCCTCTTCCCAAATGCAACAAACTTTCTGCTTTCCATTCTGAAGTTTAAGACATCTTTCAAATAGGCTAGTTCAGGTCAGCAGTTTTTTCCATAATCCAATGTCTCTCAGCAGCTATTTTGCTCATTAGCATTTAAAAATTTAAAGTTAATAAAACATTATGTAATCTATCTCTGGGAGTATGATTAGATCTCTCTACACATGCTTGTCCTGTAGGATGCTGTGGTATACCTGTAATATGCTTTATATTGTGATATGCAAAAAAAAAACTGATTCATTTTACTAGAGACATATGCTGGAGCATTGTCAGTCTTAATTTGCACAAGTATCCCCATAATAGCAATAACTTCTAATAAATGTGCAATTACTGACTCAGCCCTTTCAGAGCTTAAAACAGTTGTCCATTGAATATGTATTTACAGTATGGTGCACATACTTTAATTTTCCAAACTCCACAAAATGAAACACATCCATTGGGTACCTTTCAGGTTGCTTCTGCAGGTAATGGAGTTTGATTATACAAAGAACAAGTAGGACATTGACTTGGTTCTGTGCCAAGTGATAGAACAGTCTTTCTTCAAACCTTTGCTGTTGACATAGTGGTTTGTTTGTTTGTTTATTTTGTTTTTGGACAGGGTTTGTCTCTGTAGCCTTGGCTGTCCTGGACTCACGTTGTAGACCAGGCTGGCCTTGAACTCAGATTGCCTTGCCTCTGCCTCCCAGAGTGCTGGGATTACAGGCTTGTGCTACCATGCCCAGCAAGGAAACTGTTTACAAATTATTTCTAATGGCTGTTATATAAAATATTGGCACAATTTAGGATTGTTTAACATCCCTTGTGGCAAGACCCTCCAATGGTACCTTTTAACAGGTTGAGAGTTATAAGTAGCCATGTGAAAGCAAATTTTTCTCTAACTTGCTTATGCAAAGGGCTGGTGAAAAGCAATCTTATAAATCAACTAATATAGGCCATGCCTTAGGTAATAAGAAGTTAAAGGGGTTCAGGTTGTAAGGAACCCATAGGCTGAATGTGACTTTATTGATTGCTCTCAGATCTATTAACATCCTCCATTTTCCAGATTTCTTTTTTTCAATTTTTTATATTAATTACAGTTTATTTGTATCCCAGCTGTAGTCCTCTATCTCGTTTCTTCCCAATCCCACCCTCCCTCCCTCATCTCCTCTCCTGCCCCTCTCCAAGTGCACTGATAGGGGAAGTCCTCCTCCCCTTCCATCTAACCCTAGCCTATCAGGTATCATCAGGACTGGCTGCATTGTCTTCCTCTGTGGCCTGGCAAGGCTGTTCTACTCTCAGGGGGAGGTGATCAAAGAGCCAGCCACTGAGTTCATGTCAGAGACAGTCCCTGTTCCCCTTATTAGGAAGAACCAACCCACTTTGAGACTGAGCTGCCATGGACTACATCTGTGCAGGAGTTCTAGGTTATCTCCATGCATGGTCCTTGGTTGGAGTATTAGTCTCAGAAAAGATCCCTGTGCCCAGATTTCTTGGTTTTGTTGGTCTCCTTCTGGAGCTCATGTCCCCTCCAGGTCTTTTTATCTCCACCTGCTTTCCCCCTGCACTCTGCCCAAAGTTTGGCTATGAGTCTCAGCTTTGATACCCTGCTGGGTAGAGTCTTTTAGAGGCCCTCTGTGGTAGGCTCCTATTTTGTTTTCTCCCTCTTCTGATGTCCATCCTGTTTGCCTTTCTGAATGAGGATTGATCATCTTATCCAGGGTCCTCCTTCTTGCTTAGCCTCATTAGGTGTACAGATTTTAGTATGTTTGTCCTATATTATATGTCTAATATCCAGTTATAAGTGAGTATATACCATGTGTGTCTTTCTGCTTCTGGGACACCTCACTCAGGATGATCTTTTCTAGTTCCAACCATTTGCCTGCAAATTTCATTCCAGAATTCTTTTTAATGACAAATGTAAGAGAATTACAATGGCTGGTGGACTTTTCTATGTTGAGATGCCAGCTGCTCTTGAACTTGCCTATAACTTTTCTTTGTTCTACTCAAACAGGCTTGTCAGTTAATCATTTTAATGAGAAAGCAGTTGGTGTTCTATCAGCAGATGGCTCTCCCATATAAAGTTAAAAAGTCAGCCTCTGCTGTATCCTACTTGTGAACAGCCTAGACAGTCTTTGATAACACCTTTTAGTTCCTTCATTAGGAACATCTCTTCTTTTACAGCCTGTCTCTGACATTGGAGGAACGCTAATCTGTGCTTCCCACTGTTGCAATAGATCTCTTCCCCATTGATTTATGGCTATATTAGCCACATATGGCCTTAATTTTCCTATTTGACCTTCTGGTGCTATGCATTTAATCCATTTTAGAGTTTGTTTTACTGGAGACAATGTCCCAATTCTTAGAAGCTGTGTAGTGTAGAGGAATGTTCATTTAAAACATGGTTGCTCTGGCAAGAGATCACATCCAAAGATCTTCTAGGTCTGTGTGATCTGGCTGGAATACAAACACCCGCTTAATCCAAGAAACAGAGACAAGCAGATCTGAGTTCAAGGCCAGCCTGGTATAGAGCAAGTTTCAGGTAAAGAAAAGCTTAGGTGAGAATGGGATCTGAGTACCATTACGGTATTGCTCCTAAGCATTCCTTCATGAAAGCCATCAAGTGATTTAAAATACAAGGCCCAAAGGTAAAAATCAAAATGAGTAGGGGTCCCTTCAGGGTAGATATAAGGATAGTAAGCCAAGGAGAATTATTATACCAGGATTTAAACCATCCTCTGGAATCTTTTCTCTCTAGCATCTATCCAGGCTTTTTTTTTTCCAGTTGCTGCAATACTAGTTCCTATTCCAGCTAAGCAGGTCCCCAAGATAATAACTAATGTCAGGGAGCCCCTTTTGACTTAGCATTTCAGCTTGTTAGGTAGGATTTTGGGCCAAAGATCTCTTCTTCAGAAGCAGCTTCAGTGTGACAGTAGGACCATTGGCATCAGGGGCCACCTACTTAGACCCTCTAATCTTTCTTCTATTTATCAACCCTGAAACATTTTGCATACATACTGTCCTTCCATAACATTCTATATACCTTCAGGTTAGGCTTTTCCTGGCTCCGTTCTTCTGGCTTAACCAGACAATCTTACTTCAGACAAGCTATTCTTTTCTTTAATATCCCAGTCTCTTGCTTTCTCTCTTGCTTTTCAGACAACATAAAAAACTCCCATCAAAATCCTTTCCATCCTGACATGATACTGCCGGAGCCCAGCATGGGTTTATTCCATTTTTTTATAGGCAAAACAAAAACAAAGTCACATCAATACAAAAAGAAGTTTGTGGAACTGCCAAACTTTTCTAAAACTACTTCCCTATTGCAGATATGGTCCCAGGTCACAAGAAAAAAAAAAAAAGGCTTTAAGAAACTTGGAACAAGTTTTAAGGAACTTGGTGAAACTTCCTCTTTTTTCTATCTCAAGGTGAAGGCCAGGGTGAAAACCTGTTTTTTGATGAACAAAGCAGCTTGACAAACAAGCGACTCTCCACATGATACACTGTAAAAACTGCAATTTTCTCAGTTGGCTCAAACATTATGGCTTGTTTTCATTTGATGAAATTAATAAAATAAATACCAAAGTTTTTTGTCCTCCCTCAAAGGAGAAACTTTTCCATTTCTTTGTTAGACTGCCCAAGGTCATTATTTAAAATGCCTGATAAACTTTAAAACGTTTCACTTTAAATTTTAAAATATTTAAAACCTTAAACATTTGAACATTCTCCAAAACCTGTTTTTGTAATATCAAAATAAAGTACCCTCTTTAGGAGTGAATTCACAAAGCATAACCATAATTTTAAAAGTAAAAATCAAATTTTAAAACCAAATTTTACCAGTGCAAACAATCCAAACTCTAAAACCAATTTAAAATGAGACTTGTCTTCATAGTCTAAAAGGAAATAAAGTTCATTTCAACTGAAAGGTTCTGTAATCTTTTTTTTCTTTCCACGTGGCAATCTCAAGATGGTAGAGTCACATCACACTGCATGGTAAGCCACATTGTTGTTATTTAAACACCTATGCTTTTATAGATCTTATAAACACATAGGCACACATATATGTTCTAAACAGAAGTTTGAATTTAACCTTTAAACATATCCAATAACTGTTAATCTGTAACCAAGACATACAGAACATATTAACCATTTAAGATCAGTCAAAAACAAACATATAATGGCCATACATATATTTAAACAGACAGACAAAACTTTTCTTACTGGATCCAGCTGTAATTTCAAGCACTTTCTTCTCATTTGTGGCAGTTGCTAGCTGGCCCAGGGTAGTCCTGGACAATTTCATTCCCATCTCCGCCCTCACATTCTTTTCCCCCCTCGAATTTTTTCCCAACCCAGAGCCCACTGACCTTCAGATTTCCACTCTGGTTTCCCTGCCACAGAAGCTCCAGAGCACTAGGTGGTAATAAACCACTTACCTGACCACGAGACGCTATTTGCCAAAATACTGATGAAGCCAGGGGCATCCCCCTGAACTTCGGCAGCTGTGACTGCCAGCATGTCTATTTGATCACATCATGCTACCCAGAGTCCTGAGGAATTTTCAGAATAGAGGACAGAAAGTACAGGCACACAGACACTGCACAGAGACATTTAGACACTGCTGGCATAAAACCCTCTGGGTCAGGTTCCTGGAGTCTTGGGTTCCTGGACGAGCCCCCAAAATGTTGTGCCCAATTCATAAGACCGCCAAAGATTAGGAATAGACTCTGCTGTAAATACATGAGGGTTTCATGGGACACAAACTTCCTGTGGAAACAGGAGAGGAATGTGGCCCCACTGTCTAAGGGAACAGGGTTTTTAAAGGGAAAAAACACAAGCAGGGACTTCATGCTTTGGTGTTACATGATTGGGTAAAGGAAACTGACTTTTGAAATGATTGGTCCATTTTAGGTGCCAAGACCACAAACAGTTCTGGCCTGGCCATATGGGCTGGTTTCCTAACAACTGCATAACTAGTGGGAGGGGAAAGAATGCAGTAAAGCTAGGTCTTTCCCACAGGGGCTTTAGTTGAGGCTTGTGCTTTAAACTTTAAAACAATAGCCACTGATTTTTAATCCTTTGGTTTCTCGTGTATGTGTGTGTGTGTGCAGGCCTTGAGGGATGCCCCTTACTCAGTTTTCTGACATTAAGGATTTGCCTTTCATATCTTTGGATGACCTACATTCATGACCTGTGTTTATTCCTTCCACATCTTCTACATTTCACAGAAAACTTTCTCCCTGAATTATTATCAGAGAAAAAGTTATCCTTAGGAACTGTTTGTCTACAGTCTTTTAAGGAATGGCCTGATCTTTCTTAGCCTCAACAGCTCTGCAACCACAACTGAATTGTGAGCATTAGGTTTGATATCTGCAGTACTTTTAATCCATTCATAAAGAGGTGCAGATCTGGCCTGTAAAAGGTCTAGTAGCCTATTTGCATTCAACATTAGCATTTTCAAAAGCTAAAGATTCAATTAACATTTTTCTAGCATTTAGATCTGATATTGCTGTTTAGAGCTGTAGCTGATCTTTGTAAAAAGTCAGTGAAAGATTCATTTGAACCCAGCGTTATCTTTGTAAATGATTCAGATTGTCCCTGTTGTTCAGTCTTGTCCCAAGCATTTAAAGCTATTTTACAACATTGTTCTAAGATGGCATCATCAAGTGTAATATATATGATATATCTTTAATGATATTTGTTGTTTTTCAAGACAAGGTTTCTGTGTGTAATAATCCCTGGCTGTCCTAGACCCACTTTGTAGACCAGGCTAGCCTCGAACTAGAGATCCACCTGCCTCTGCCTCCTGAGTGCTAAGATTACAGGCATGTGCCACCACATCCAGCATAATATGTACTCGTAATTCAGAATATGGACCTTCCCTAGTAACTGGTCCTTGACAATATCATTGCCTGTAGTCTGTTTCATTGCTCCATAACTGAAGCCTTATCTTTCCACCATGTTGGCCATTGTGGCTGTAGGTCACTTTCTAAGATGGCTGTCATCAAATCTTTCCAATATTTTGGAACTATTCGATTTTGCACAGGCCAGTTATTAAGTAACTGTTTTACATACAGTGAATGTAAGCCGTAGGCTGTTATTGCTTCTCTTTAAGGCCTGTGCCTCTGTGGGCTGCCTCTCAGATTCTTGATAGCCTTATGGATTTTGTTCATCCAATTCAAGTTCCTGGAGCACTGCAGGAAAAAAAATCATTTCAGGTTTAACAGATTTAGATTTAGACTGCCATTTTGCAATGCCATCCCAAAGTGTCACTGTAGGCTCTAGGTAAGAATTGTCAAATTTTGTTCTGTATTCATAATTTAGCATGGATTTTTTTTATCCCTTTTATGTCTAAGTCTGATTTCTCTTTATCCCTCTTAAAAAGGATATATAAAATTGTAATCATAGCTGGGCAGTGGTGGTGCATGTTTTTAATCTCAGCACTCAGGGATTCAAAGGCGGCAGATCTCTTTGAGATCAAGGCCAGCCTGATCTACAGAGTAAGTTCCAGAAAGCCAGGGCTACACAGCTAAACCCTGTTTCAAAAAACAAACAAAAAAAATTGCAATCATTACTGAAAATATAATTATTTCCATGTTGATTAATATATAAAATGCCATCATTGCATCCTGCATTTTTCCTTTTATTCTTTTTTATTTTACCTAACACTCTTTAAAGACTTCCTAAGTATCATACCAAGTCTGATAACTCTTCAGCTTTTCTCCTGCCATCTCCAGGAGTCTGTAGTGAAGATGGCTCTGCTAGCACATAGCACAGGCTGCTGGCCCAGGCTGTAGGCTTTTCCCACCCAGACCTGAGTTGGGCTAGGAATGTGGTCTCTGGGAAGTTTTTTTTCCTATGGGCTGCAGCACAGGGGCCAGAGAGACAGACTCAGCGGGGCACCCCCTCTGTCAACTTCACAGCCTTGGGGAGTACCTGAGGCTCCAGTAGAGAACAGTCTTCTGCCTTAGGCCGCTTTTGCTTTCCAGCTTCCTACTAGGCTTCCCTACTCAGCAGGGCCTTCCACCCTCAGCCTTGCTGTGGCCAGCCTGCACTGGCTGCTGTGGCCAGCCAAGCCTCGCTGGACTTCAACCACCCAGAGTTACAGCCACTGGCTGTTCACAGAGCTGGTTCACCTGCGGCACAGGTTGGCAGTTCCAGCCCTATGTCAGGTTGCTAAGGGGTCCAGCCAGCCATGCTGCACTTGGCAGAAACTGCCATGCCTGCTGACTCTTAAAGGGACAAGCCCCTATCCAACTAGTGTGCCACTGCCTGGCTTTCTGTTCTGCCTGTGTCAAGAATTTTTGGGCTAATGCTTCAATCTCATGTCTAAGCTTGAATTCCGTGGCCCACATTGGGTGCCAACCATAAAATGCCGGGTTTTTTTTTTTTTCCTCTGCCTGCCGTTGCTGAATAATGACACAGATACCCTTTAATATTAGATGTTTCAGGCACTAAAGCTGGGGAGATATTCAGCTTTTATAACCTGACAGTACTGGTCTGGCCTACTTCCCAGCCATGTGGCCCATTACCTTGAGATCTTAGTCTCACCCTGGCTGCTCCTTCCTCCTGATGATGACTTCTGCTTCTCCCTCTGGTCCCCACCTGAAACTCTCTCCTTGGGCTTGGAGGTCCCGCCTTATCCTCTCCTGACCAGCTGTTGGCTGTTCACCTCTTTATTTAACCAATCACAAGGTGATGGAGAACAGTATTTACAATATACCAAGACAGGAGATGCTAGAAAATGATGACAGTGCTGGAGTCTGGACCGCACGCTGATTTTTGGATACAGAAACCATCATTTGAATACACAGTGCACAGAACATTCTCCGGCAAATAGTGACACTTTATAGAACACAGGAAACAAAGGTAATGTCAGGCGTGGTGGTACTAGCCTTTAGTCCAGCACTTGGGAGGCAGAGCCAGGTGGAACTTTGTGAGTTCAGGAGTAGCCTTGTCCACATGGTGAGCTCAGTCCCACACAGAACCAGCACCACCAAGCAACAAGCAGAGGTCCTGAGAAAGACACTGTTTACCTACATGCCTGAAGCTGAATTGCTTTGTTGGGAAAGAAAGAGAAGGAAAAAAAAAAAAAAGGTAGATGTCAGCTCTGGGTATAAATACAGGACAATTTGATAACTTAGAAATTAACTCATTAAGTGTGTCATTTCATTAATCATTAAATGCAAACTGAAACTAATTCAGGGCCAGGATACAGCTCAGAAGTAGAGTATATACGTCTCTAGCATGTGCAAGGTGTGGGTTCAATCCATAATATTGTTAAAATAACATAAAACTGACAGAAAACCAGACACGACGGCACAGGCTTTTAATCCCTAGTCTCCAGCATTCAAAGATTGGAGCAGGATGAGCCAGCCTGAACTACATAGCTACTTAAAGGCCAACCTAAGCTATGTAGCAAGACTGTTAGAGAACCAAAAAACCAGAACCTCAACAACTCAGCCCCAACAAAACACATTAAAAACATAATACAACATTCTGGCTAAAATAAGAATCCTATGTACCCAAGAATACGGCAGAAAAAGAGCCTTACTGCTTGTAGAAAAGTAAATGTATTACTATTATTAAAAAGTTTTTGCTTTAACTGAACATACATGAATTTAGCATCAAGCAATTCCATCCCCAACTAGATAGAAATTCTAGATGGCAAATGCATCTGGATATTAACCAGAATAGAAACAAATGACTCACCACAATATTGCTGCTAACAGCTCAGCTTCTTGGGGGTGAGGATGAGCGACCAGGATGATGCCACTCTACCATACGTGCTCATCAGGGTCATCAGGCATTGCCGTTGCAGTCACCAGCTTTGGCATGGTCAGCATCAACCTCTCTGATAGGAAACAAGAGCCCCTGAAAGCAGACTTGCCAAGCACTGCTCATTGGAGGCAGGACACCAGGAAGCAAAGCTACCCTTAATGGGTAGAGCTGACATGACCTTGGTTCCCAGCATTAGAGCTGGACCCAAACCCCATGAAGACCTGGGCTCTGCTCTGATGCATGGGGCCTCAGATACTGCTGTGCAGCTGCAGCCCCTCTTGTCTGTAGCAGGTATTAACCATGACCTGGGCAAAAAGAGGGTTCCTTGACTCTGTTCTGAGTTGAACTACATTTCTCTGAGAGCCAGCTCATATCCAATTCTTGGGTTGTCCTAGAGGCCTCTGCCCTGGTGTCGAGACTTCTTGGCCTTCAGGCAGGGATGTGCTGGCTGGTTTTATGTCAACTTGACACAAAAGCTAGAGTCATCACAGAGAAGGGAACCTCAACTGAATCCCATCAGATCCGGCTGTCAGGCATTTTCTTAATTAGTGATTGATGGGGAGGGCCAGACCACTGTGAGTGGAACTATTCCTGGGCTGATGGTCATGGGCTGTATGAGAGCGCGGGCTGAGCAAGCCTGGGAAGCAAGCCAGTAAGCAGCACCCTCCATGGCTTCTGCCTCAGCTCCTGCCTCCACGTTCCTGCCTTGTTAGGTTCCTGTCCTGACTTCCTTCAGTGATGGATTACAATATGGAAGAGTCAGCCAAATGAACCCTTTCCTCCCCAAGTTGCTTTTGGCCATGGTGTTTCATTGCAGCAAAGTAACCCTAAGACAATGGACTTCTAGCCTTATGAAATGACCCACTGTGTGACCTGGGTCCTAACCCTCAGTGTAAGCATGTGTCCTTGAATATCTGTTACAGTAAAACAATTCCATTCAAGGAGGGAAAGGAGAGGGACTGGAACATTGATAATAAGGCAGGTTGAGGAACTAGAGAGGTGATCCAGTGGCTAAGAGCACTGGCTGCTTGTCCAGAACACACAGGTTCTCAGCACCCGCGTGGCAGCTCACAACTGTCTAACTCTAGTTCCAGGGATCTGACCTTCTGGCCTCCACAGGCACATGTGATACAGACATGCATGCAGGTGTGCACACACAATTCCTGTTTTAAAAGTAGTGCACTGCTCTGTGATCAGAGTGATGATGCCTTTAGAAAGGAACTTAGGATGCAGGGAATCTTATGAAAGAAGTGGGGAATAGTAAGATCTGGAGAGGACAGGAGCTCCACAAGGAGAGCAACAGAACCAGAATATTTGAACACAGGGGTCTTCCCAGAGACTCATACTCCAACCAAGTAGCATGCATGGAGATCACCTAGAACCCCTGCACAGATGTAGCCCATGGCAGTTTAGTGTCCAAGTGGGTTCCATAGTAATGGGAACAGGGACTGTCCCTGACATGAACTGATTGGCCCATTCTTTGATCACCTCCCCCTGAGGGGGGAGCAGCATTACCAGGCCACAGAAGATGACAATGCAGCCAGTCCTGATGAGGTCTGATAGACTAAGATCAGAAGGAAGGAGAGGGGGACCTCCCCTATCAGTGAACTTGGGGAGGGGCATGGGTGAAGAAGGGGGAGGAATGTGGAATTAGGAGGGGAGGAGGGAGGGGTTTATGGGAGATACAAAGTGAATAAAGTGTAACTAATAAAAGTTAAAAAAAAACACTCAATGACTATCAATTTTATAATACATAATGTAATATAATCAGCCATTTGTATATTATTTGAAATAATAATCAATTATAAGTGCATAGAGAAAAAAAGGAATTTAGGTTTGACATACAATGTTATCAAAATGTTTTGGCTTTTTGTTGAATTACCTTTAGAAAGGGAAAGAATGTGCGTTTTTCTCCTTCTACCATGTGTGCCCTGGGTAGCAAACCTGCACTTGCCTGCTGAGCCATCTCCCCAGCCCTTGTTAGCAAGTATTTTGACAAGCACTGGGCATGATGGTGGATAGCATATCTGTAACCCAAAACTTAGGGGCGTGGGGCAGGGCCACAAGTCTGCAGCCAGCCTGGGCTACACACAGAGACCCTGCCTAAAAAGACAAAATTACAGACACTGTCAGATGTGTACAATGACAGAAGTGAATTTCCCCCTTTATGGCTAATATTTTTCAAGTATCCCTTTTTAACAGTATTTTAAGGAGAGTTTATTTTCTTGGGAAGAACTGCATTTGCTTTTTAAAATACTTTTAAGGGGATCTAATGAATCTTTATCAGCCAAGTGTATTGTTTGTTTGTTCTGGGACAGGTGTATAGCCATGGCCATCCTGGACTCCCTTTGTAGATCAGGCTGGCTTGAACTCAGAGATTCACCTGCCTCTGCCATCCTGTGTGCTGGGATTACAGGTGTGCACCACTGCGCCTGGTTAATTGTGCTTTTATTAATAAGCATCTGCTTCAAAATCATAATAGTACAAAAATATTATTTCCAAAAGCTGAAACTCTTTAATGTCTTTTTTTTTAATAGGCCCCAACATTGGTAACCAAGAGATGTCAGCCTGGTTCAATCTATTTGCAGACTTGGATCCACTCTCCAACCCAGATGCTATTGGACACTCAGACGATGAGCTTCTGAACGCCTGACGTCACACTGACTGACGTCACAGGTTCAGGGGTCTTGAGGCATCAACTGTGCAATGTTTGCCTTTCTGGAGGAGTTCCCACTGCGACCACACACACAGAAGTGTGTGTTCAAAACAGTGTCTGCCAGCCAGCTCTGTCAGAGGGTTGGGGCCTCTGAGCAGGCTCTTGTATTTATTATGCTGGATTTGCAAGCTGTTGATCATATGCGGAAATTTTTAGAAACTCCTGAGTCTGCAATACTGAGAAACCAAGCTTATGTCTGAATCACAGGAACATGGTGTATTTCTTTGGAAGGTGTTTTATTACTTAGGTTACTTTGCTGTAAGGGGGTAAAGAGCAAGATATAAAGTGGCTATAGTTTGGGTTTTTGATAGTGGCGGGTATTTTTTGTTGTGGGGAACAGCAGCAGAACTAGAAAGCTTTCTTCCTGATTACAACTAGAACAAGATCAGAGAACTCAGTCCGCTTTGCTGAAATTAGAGAACTGTGCACTTGCTTTTCTGTATCTGGAAACGAAATGCAATGTTACCTTTCATTGATAAATGGAGATACACCTAGTTCCATTACTAACTCTTCCTGGGGAAAACAGCGCGATGTAAAGTCCACCCTCTACAGGAAGAATCTACAGGCCTGCTCCACCAACTGCTGCCGTGACAGTCTTCCTGGGAAGACAGTGAGGGAGAGCACTGTCCACCCGGGCAGCCACCGTCCTGAAGGCTCCAGAAACCTGTATGGGACCGAGCAAGACAGTTACATATAAAGCTCGTCTTTACATGCCTGTACTCTCACCTCATCACCCAGAAGGCTCTCCGACAGACACAGAGAGTTCTACAGAAAACAAGTAATGCCCCGTGTTCTTTTCGGTCTAATGCCCAAGGTGCCATTTGACTATTAAGCCAAAGCCATTGGCTGACAGTCTGCAATCTAAGCTTTGGAGGGAAGGCTATTCAGGGCAGTTAGGCAAGCTGGCGAAGTCATGGCTCACAGATCTGCCACTCGCCCACTCCCTGTTCTTGTCCACGCTTTAATGTGGGGTAGTTTTCCAAGCGCTCTGTCACCCAGGCCGTTACGGCTGCCCAGCGGACATTTATTGAAGTTGTTTACTGTGGGTTTTAAGGGCATCTAGTCACAAGCAGGTTGGTTCAGACTGGAATTACGTGTACTGTCCAAGTCAAGGTATGTAGAGCTTTTTTAAAGGCATAAACCAGAGTGGGCAGAGTGCCGCCCACCCCCCGGGCTCCGAGCAGCCTGCCCCGGCCCAGGTTCTCCGCAGAGCCGGGATCAGGCCATGGTGCAAGGCTGCAGACTCCAAAGGGTCAACAACAAACTAGTTCCTAAATACCATTTTGCAATGTTACTATATGTAATCTTAACCAACTGCTTTCTCCTCAAAAGCGCTTTCCTTTCGTTCAGTGAGACTATCCAGCATACAATACTGTCAATGTTCTGCCAAGATTAATCACCAGGATTATGATTATGAATCACAGTCTAAGCCCAGTGCCCGCAGCAACCACTGCCATCACGCTCAAGAAACGATAATTCTCATCTTGAGTCTGTGCCGTTTTTCTTCGCCAGAGTATCCTTCCCAGTGAGTGAGTTCACAGTATAAACAGATAGCTCGGTGAGTAGGAAATCAGTGCTCTCTCCAGGCAAGGCGTGACTATAAAACGCAGAGCTAGTACCTTCCATTTCCCACACCAGTCACCACGAATCAACACATGCACGATTACTACTGCTCAGTTATTGGTTACCCTTCAATTCGGTGTATGGTTTTATCTCCTATTTAACCAGGAAGCCACAACAGCTGCCTTACCAAGTCTAGTTGTAACGTCAAGTCAAACAATTCCACTTAATTATTCAAAGAAAGTTATTTACATTATTTTCTCGTGGTTAAGTAATTTGAGGCTCAGTAATTTGGTGGTTGAGAAGGACCCCAGCACTGGTGAGACAGGCACGGAAAGGCAGAGCAGCGAGCACTCGCCACAGAGCTGCTGGGGAGGCCTGCATCATCCCGGCAAGGGAGGACTTGGAAGGCTTCATCAAATGGCTTTCCTGTGGAACGGGGGAGGCATCTATATTCTACTTAATTTTATCCCAAATAAGACTTGACAGAAAGTTAGCAAGGGCCCAGCAGAGCCACACTTGCTGTCTCAAGAGACACATAAACGTCAGGTCAGACGATCAGATGGTGTAATTTGTATTTTCTGAGATTTTTAAACTGTACAATACAGCCCTAATATCATTAGAAACAAATTGTACTTCAAAAAATGTATATTTCCTTCACATTGAAAGGAAATATAGATTTACAGTCTGAATATTCATTCACGTCACTTCACCTATCGTTTTGGATATTTATTTACTTCATAGTCCCTGTCTTATAGATCTAGAAATATACAGGGCTTACAGCATTAGGACAGGAGTTAGTTTAATGTGCGTGCTCTCTCTGAGCTTCTTTTAATAAAGATTTCAGATGGCATAAAGCAATGCGTTTTCTGAAGTGCTCACCCCAAATCCAACTGTTTTCCTGTTTAAAAACTCGAGTCTTCTTATGACCACAGTCAAAGAAGGTAAGGGAGGCTGATGCAGACCCCAAGGACTAGCTGGCCTCAGTGAGCAAAGTAAAAGCACTTGCAAACCTAAGGACCTACCTTTCCCTCAGCATCTGGACGCAGAGACAAGCAAATCCCGGGGCGCACTGGCTGCCAGCCCAGGCGGCAGGTTCTAGGTTCAGCAGACACCATCTCAAAATGGGGGCCAGGGTCAAGTTTAACTGGCTGTCCTTAGAGAAAAACCTAAGTTTTGTTTGAGGCTGGCTCCCAGCACACACATCAAGTGGCTCACAACCGCCTCTAATAATTCTGACTACCGGGAGCTCTGACACCCCCTTCTGTCATCTGTGGGCATCTGCACTTAATGCACACCACAGACACACGGTTTACAATAAAATACAAATCCTAGATGCGCGATAGAGGGAGACACACCATGTTGCCCTTTGGCCTCAACCCCCTGCCACGTGACAGACACAAACCCTTAAAATGAAAACACAATTTATCTGTGAGACAAACCCACGAGAGAAAAATCTAATGAAGAGACTCGGATATCAAAATGTGAGTCTAGAAATATCCTGTGAAATGTTAGTCATGGTGCTTAGCTTAATTTGTTGAAGATGAGAATGAACAAAGAACCCCAAAACACAAAAATGAAAAGTTAAAAGACCAGAAAGTGAAAACTGATCAAAACATATGACAAACCAACAAACCTTTTCAATTTGGCACACACCTGTAATCCCAGCACTCAGGGTGCATAGTGAGGATGGAACCCAGAATTGTATATGCCATGGGTGTACTCTGAGCCACACCCAGCCTTGTCTCCAGCATTTAACACCACACCCTTCTCCGCCAGCTGGTGTAAACAAGCTACTCGCCAGAGTGAATAAAGTCGAAAGTAAAAGGTCTGCCTGATATTAACTGGCAAGGTTTTCAAGTATTTATTTTTGTGTTGTACATTTAAAACTTCCCATTAGCTGGGTACAACAGAGTGGTCTTTCTTTTGCTACACTTTTCCATGACCTAGAAAGGTTGAAATGCAAATAGGTGAGAGTGATCTTGCGCCCTTCACTGTCCCCAAGGCACGTGTGCTCGGCTTCCAGCCTTCAGTTCCCACATGCTAGGACCTGTGGCGCGCTCCTCGCTCTACCTCCCCTCAGTATACAATGACTGCCTTTAGTTAGGCCCTGTGCCTTTCCTGTCTCTCCCAGACAGAAACTCAAATAAGCACCAAAAACAAAACAAGTCATAGCATTATAAAGCTGTTACTTTGTTTTGTTTCAAAGTAATTCCCTCTAAAAAGGCCAGGTGTGGTAGCACACACCTTTTATCCCAGCTTGGGAAGCAGAGGCAGACAGGTCTCTGTGAGTTAGAGGCCAGCCGCATCTACAGAGGAAGATTCTGATGCCACAAACTCCGGGGGCTGGGGGCTGGGGGCATGATGGGTTAAAGGCTACACTTGATCTTGTAGATGCTCCAGGTGCAGGGGCTACAGCTGTTCAGAACTCCAGGTCTAGGGGGTCTGATACCCTCTGCTCTTGCAGACAAAACTCTCACCCATCTAAAATAAAAAATCTTACAAAAAGGGGAGGGAAACAAACACACACACAATCCATCTTACTGTCATCCTCTAAGAGGCCAAGCAGAGATTTAAGTTAGCGTTTTGAGGCTGGTACAGCTCGTGAAGAGCCTAGCATGTTCAAGGGGTTACAGTCACACCACACAGCACAGCGTTAACAAGCACCATTAGGTACACCAACAAGTAAAATAAGACTGAATTTCAGATTCTATAAAAGGCAAACTCAGCAGATTAAAGACAAGTGTTTCTCATTTCTGTGAATATAGCAAATTAAAAGCCAGAGAATGTGTCACCAACTTCTTAGGTCATAAACTGGTGTCTCGGCAGCGCCTTTCTTTGGCGCTCTGAGCCAGGCTGCCAGCCCACAGAACAGGGCACCTGCAATTAGGTGATACTCTGTACTGTGTGTGACATCATGACAGGTGAGTAACCGAGGCTGCATGGTCCACAGTGAGTTCTGGAGATGGACACAGCAGAAGAACAGAATGACATCTCCCAGATAGGACTTGGGTTGGTTAATTCCAAATTTGCTATCTGCAAGACAGTTCCTTGCTTCTTGGATCATACGGAGCAAAGTAACATACACTGTCTGGCAAGTGGTTTGGAGGTGGTCACCACGTTCTCAGATGCACGCTTTGACAAGCTTATACTTGAGAAGCGGCAATGAACGACACCATTTATTTCCATGACTGAACCCTCCCTCTTGGCTTTCTTAAGATGATTAAACACACTTACCTGACCAAGAATATAGCAAGATGTTTTCTTACAGTTCCTTATCCCACTTAGGTGACAGCAGTCTCCTAGTCATACAAATGAAAATCCAGGTTTAAGAAGGTTGACCTTTGGTTCCAAGTCCATGGTCACTGAGCAGTAGCGTTTAACCACACAAACTATGGCCCCAGCCCAGAGCTGTGTCCCTCCAGGCCATCCGAAGCCCCTCCAGCAAGGCCACTTCAGGCTGGCTGAGACAGCATTCATGACAAATCCTTTGTAATGTTTCAGAAGGACTAAATCAAATCACACCGACTGCGGTTTGCAGGAGAATGCCACCTCCCCCCCCCCCACACATTTAAATGCTTGTCACCAGGGAGTGTGGAACTGCTGGGGAAGGATTAGGAGGTGTGTCAGTGGGGGTGGTCCATGCCAGGCCCCGTGTCTGCCGCCTGTGGCTCAGGAGGTAAGCTCAGCTCCTAGTAGCCCCGTCTGCTTCCCGCCACGATCACGATCACGGACTCTAAGCCTCCAGCATGCTCTTAGGCTCATTAACCCCAAAACACACACAGAAGTCGTATCTCATGTGGTATTTTTTACTTCAGTTTTATTGTGATGAAAGTTTTATTGTCAAGAAAGTTTTTCATCCTACCCTGTTGTATATAATGTACTGTTTTATGAGGTGAGAGACCGCTCCCCTAGCATGCACAGAGCCAGAGCTCAACAGTCCACACTGGAGAAAAAAAACTTACAAGAATAGTCTCCTTAGGAGAAACTTGCTTTCTATTCTGCCAGACAGACTAAGCCAATTCAAGACTAGACCACTGTTTAGTTCACTAACTGAGGAGATACAAAGGCCTCACTGGTTTAATAGAACCATGTTGCCTTAGAAAAATCTGAAAGGAAATTTAACTTGGGTGTAGTGGCACACACCAAACAATCAAGCTGGAGCAGGAGTCTGCGGTCAGCCTGACCTGCAGTGAGTCCAAGGCTAGCCCAGACAGCTTAGTGAGGTTTGTCTCAAAAACGATGTGTGTGTGTTGGGGGGCGGGAGTTGAGGTGATAGGTAAGTGGTAGTGAGTGTGTGGTATGTCCAAGATCCTGGGTTCAATCTGCAACAACACGTGCACACACAGAGTTCTATATTTACTTTGTTCTTGAGACAGGGATTCTCTATGTAGCCCTGGCTATCTTAGAACTCAACTTTGTAGGCCAGGCTGGCCTTGAGCTCAGAGACCCACCTGCCTCTGCCTCTGCATTCTGGGACTTAGAGGTGTGCGCCACCACAGCTGAGGTCAGTTCCAAGGTGTCAGTTTGGCTGGAAGCCACACCATGTAGGTCTGGGAACTGAACTCTTAACAGTTGAGCTATCTTCTTCTGAAACAATTTCACATCCATCCCAGCCCAGGCTGGCCCTAATTTGTAATCCTTTCTCAGTCTTCCAAGCGCCAGGATTGCGGTGTGTGCTACCATGCCTGGCTCAGAAACAGATCCTTCATTGTTAACACCTGATGATCACGCCCCTTTCCCTTACCAAGCCTGCCTCCTCCTAGGTGATTACACACCAATCTCCACAGGGCTGACCTGGCCAGCTCTAGTCCACAAACGTGGACTCAACACCCCAGACCAATCAGATCTCACAATACCTGAAAAAAGAAAGGCTGCCTGCACGTCCTACAGAGCCCTCACCTCCCCGGCTGAGCAATGTGTAACGAACACGGGACCCGTCAGCGTGCTCGTCTGCCCGTGTTTGCTTCGCACTTGCCACGAGGACAGGCTACGATAAGCTCTACAGCAGTCGGGGCACCCAAAACAGCAGAGTGTGAGTGTATCTGCCTGTCAGTTTGTGGAAGGAAATATACTCTACATACGCTACATCAGGCTAGAAATGCAAAAAATACAATTCGAATCTGCAGGAATATTCACAAAGATACACAGGAAAAAGCTCCAGAACAACAGACTTTATTTGAACATGGAAGTTGTAGTCCCTGTGACGCAGCAGTGAGGGCTCAGGGGCAGGGACACAGTCCACAACAACTTATCGCTGGAAATGCTGTTTTCTCGGGGCAGAACTTTGTTATAACTTTAAAAAATTGCATTAAAAAAGATTTACATCAACAGAGACAAAGATGCAGAGCTTAGAAAACATAAATTATATGTCCCCAACAGGGCTGTATAAACACATACTGTGAGTCACTCTGCGAGTCACCAAGGCAGAGGAACCAGGAACCTTAAAGTGCGGAGTTAAGTATCTTGGCTTTATTTTGCAAATTCAGCACTTCCATTGGTCCACTTCTGACACACCCCAAACCCAACGTTAAGGAATGAATCTCAACTTGACAAATTTACTAGTGACAATTTTAGTTTCCTTGAAAGAAAACCGTAACATCTCAGTTCACATCCCAGATGGGGAGAAAGCTATACATTCTGCCATTCTTTTAAGACCTTCTTCTAGGAAAAGCCAACTGTTTCTTTATTCAAAACAAAAAATAAAAATAAAAATAAAAAGCAGCCTTTCCCTGTTGCCAGGTGCACCCAGTGAGCAACAGCATCTTCTGAGAGGCAGACCTGGTTATGGTCCCAGGTCTAGGAAACACTGTAAACAAAATGAAGAATCTGGTGCACAATGAATTTTGACATCCACACCGTATTTAACCAAGGCAAAACTATTTGTTTTTAAACACAACTGTCCATAAAGCAATGATAAGTAACAGACTTACCTTATCAGAAGCAGTAAACCTGAAGTTTATCATCGCATGGAAGAAACTGCCTGGGGTACAGAATAACTACGATGGACAAATAACTAGGAGAAACAGCTCCTTTGGCCAAAACTACATGCCACCCACTTTTACTGCAATGGAAGTAAATTCTTTCACTTAAAAATTTAAATTAGGGACTGGGGAAATAAGCCAGTGACACAGTACTTGTTTAGCATGCACGAGGCCCTGGGTTTGATCCCCAACACTGGAAAAAAACATCTGTATTTCCATTGAAGCTACTCTACCGCTGTACAGTTTCTACAGAATAACCATAATTACGGAGCATGGTTGGTCAATACAGTCACACCCACCCTACTCAGAGTAGACCCATTTTTAAAACCAACCACCTGGGAATTGAGAGTTAAATAAAATAGCTAGGTGGACCTATGGTTAATATATTTTAAGACTGCAATAAAGCTCATATGCTTAAAAATTAGCCCTTTGGCCCTGGCAGTTGAGTTGTTTGGGGACCTAGCCTTTCTGTTTTGTTTTTCTTCAGATCTCAGGCTCTGTTTCTCCAAAACTCAAAGTGTTTGGTCACTATATAACTCATTTACTTGCCAATTCACAATCTTCTTCCAGTCAGACCTCAGAGCAAAGTTCTACTTGTAGGGACAGATGCTGACCTGAAGTTAGTCCCTCTCTGTGCTACTTCACAGATGCCTGCAACTGTAGAGAGATGCCAATCTGCCAAACTAGAGTAACAGAACAGGGAAGACCTGTCTACCACAGAGTGACACTCTACGTGTAAAGCCAGGGGCGAGGTGGTGTATGACAAAGGAAAAACAACACAAATTTAACAGAATTCAAGTTTCAGGGGATACCCACAGGATTAAAAAGAAGACAGCAGGGCGTGGTGGCGCACGCCTTTAACCCCAGGACTCGGGAGGCAGAGGCAGGCACATCTCTGAGTTCCAGGGCTACCTAAGAAGAGCCTTCTCAAAAACAAACAAAACAAGACGCCTCCTCCTCCCTTCAGATCAACTCAATGGACTGTCATTTGCCTTTCTTCCAGACTTCTGATACTGGTAAAATAGTAAAGTCAAAAGGCATGACACGGCGAGAAATCAAGGTACAAAAAAAACTCCCCAAAACTGAAAAATAAAATCCAACCAACAACCAAGAAGTCTAAACTAACTTAGAAGCTACAATTTACCAGTTCCCAGGGAGTAAGCTTTGGGTGGCAAAAGTACCAAAACCTATCAGTTTTCCCAACCAAAAACTGATGGATTCTCTTAGATGTTCGAATTTATCTGATTAGCCTAAATTAGCCTCATCTGAAATTAAGGCCTACTTTAAATTGCTAGGTGATCTAGGGTAACAAACAGCTTGCAGGAGGCACCCTGCTATCTCTTGGTTTCCCTTGATGGAGCGAAGCCTGGCCTAGTGGATGGACTTAGCCTTCAAAATGGTAGCCCTCCCATGTAGGGGTTACACTGTCTGCCTGCTGTATGTAACAGCATTAAGTTAGCGTATATGAAAACAATGCTTTACCAACACTGATGGAGTTCATTTCTAAAGAGTGGCTCCTTAATTTTATTATCACATACCTAGAAATTAAATACTGTCCTGTGACACTGGCAATGGTTACCAGAAGAGCCCAAATCCAAAACTGTATAGATGAGATTTTTCCAAAGGTATCTGTTGTTTAAGCTCCAAACCTCGTATCTCTTTCCCCAGTGTGTGGAACGTTGGAGAGAAACTACCAAAATCTGTAGGCAGCAAATCTCAGCGCTAACCCATCAAGAACATCAATCCTGTGGCTCCCAATTGCTACTCAATGGATCACACTCCTGGCAAACTACGCACCCTGACCAAATCCACAAGACAACACCACCACAAAAGCAGAGGAGGAAATCCATGCACAGCCATTTCAGGGTCTCTTGGGGCTATGATACAGTGATGATTCAAGGTAGAATAAAACCCGGCAAAGGAGGGTGACCACGTGACACACAGTTCACAGAAAACCAGAGAGTGCCACACTCCTAGCTAACGATCCACACTTGAGTTTCTGTTGGCTCACTGACTGCTAACCCAAGCTCCCGTGTTGAGGCCACCTGTCTTCAGCCTGCACTGAGCACATGAACAGGAGTGCAGAGAACAGCAGTTTACAAATACTTCACCCAAATCACAAACTTCTGACATCAAAAACATAAATCACATAATGTACGGATATTGCTTTTTATCTTTTTATATATACTTGGTTTGATGCATTTACCTATCAACTCTTACCTAGGAGGAGAACATAGTCATGACTGACATTGCTGGGAATGTCAACAATCCCTTTGGTCCCAAAGCTGAAAACAGCCGAGAAAAGCAACATCTAGAAAAGCGAAACAAGAAACAGAGGCCACCGAAGGATCGTGTGAACATCCTGCTTGCTACTTTCAGAAAATGTAACATTGGTATTATAAAATAGTCATTTTCATATAAAAGATGGTTTTCTTGCAGCATCAATCACATCTCCCTTCAGAAATCATGTTTGTAGGGATCAGGTTTCGTGTTTGTTTTTAAACAAGTCTAATTTGAAAACAAATGAAAACGTGATTTTGTTCCTCCAAAAGCAAAGAAGAGACTGTTTCAGCCAGTGCTTCAAGGCCAGACAGGCGAAGCACCGCTGGCCTTCATGCGCAGGGTAGACTCACAGGGGACGCGCTCGCTGTCACACATCACTGGAGAGCCAAAGCACTTCACAGCCAACCAGGAGGACACAATGCTATCACAGTCACGTCATCTGCGGGGTCCTCAGCTCCCAGGACCCACCGAACATAGGCTGGGCCTATCCCTCAGCTTCCTCAATGGGCTCCGGTGGGGCGTGGAGGGAGGCGGACGGCAGGACTGTACTGGTCCCTCGAGACACGCGGTCTTGCTCTGTGTTTGTGGACAGGGAGGCCATGGAGATGGGCTGGAGCAAAGTGGTGGTCATGCCAGTGGTGACGGTCAGGCTGTGACCAGAGCCCTTGAGGGTGAGATCTGGTGTGGGGAGAAGTGGCTTGAGGATACTCACAAGGCAGAAAGCAGAGCCGCTTTTAGGAATGAAATTCACCTTGTTTTTGTCAGGACAGTAAAAGGCTGGAATCTCATGAAGTTGTTTTGGCCTGGATACAAAAAGACAACACAGCACTGTAAGTCCCTCAACACTGGAGATAAGCCTACCATTAAAAAGAAAAGAAGAAGTGAAAGAAAACTATATGAAGGACTACAACTGCAGCTATGTCAGAAACTCTAACTCCAAAGTACCAGAACTATCAGACATTTGCTTCAGCCGTTATCAGGTACTCTTGTCTTCAAGAGCCCTGTGACCAAGCAGGAGCTTGGGCTGACACCCAAGGATCTAAGACAGCAAACGGGAATATGGATGTCCTAAAGCAAAAGAAAATTCACATGCATAGAGTCAAATATGTTTTCCAACGTAATTTTCCAAGATTACGGGGGGTGGGGGGGATTGGCTATATAAAGTGTCTGGCTATATAAAGTGTCTGGTTTTGTTTTTGCTAAATTCCACCCCACAGGACAATACCTTGATAAGCAAAGGTTTTCTTTTCAAGCATTCTTTTTTTTTGCTTGTTTTGGGTTTTGCTGTTGTTGTTTTGTCTGAGACAGGATGTAGAGTAGCCCTGGCTATCCTGGAACTTGCTATGTACACCAGGCTGACCTTGAACTCGAAGACTCATGTGCCTCTGCCTCTACAGTGCTGGGCTTAAATTAAAGCATGCACTCCCCACACCCAGTTTTTTCAAGTATAATTAAAAATTTCTTAGCAATTCTTCTAAGTCATATAAAGATTTTCAAAGAAAAACAAGTTAAACGTGCAATCCAAATAATGGAAAGCGTGTAAGGTTGCTTCAGTTTTTACGACGCTGGGAAAAGACCCCGAAAGGACTCTGGCCAGCTTGAGCGTGGCGAGCATGACTCTGGCAGGCCTTGCCCTTCCCCCATTCCCTCAGCTTTGCTACCAACCATTAGGTCACATTCCTAAAGCTAGCAATAGTCCTTCCTAAAGCAAGGACTATTCACTTATTTGGCCATTTCCTCATCGTGAGACTCACTACCAAGATCCACCTATCAAAGTATTGAAGTCTAGCAATCAAAAGCCCCCTTTGGCTCACCTAGTTGACATGTCCACTTAAAATGAAAAGCCTCATCCTTTATAAAGGACAAACTTTATAAACTGCCCATTTTCCCATGGGCCACTCTGTCCCCTCTCTATCCAGGGGCAGTCCTTTGTCCTCCAGGACAAATACCCTTCTCCCTTGTTCCCTTCCCCTTTTCCCTCATCCTCTATCTCCTGTCTTTGTCTCTTATTCCCTGCCCTTTGACCCTCTGGGAAAAATAATCTCCTTTGTGCTGAGAACTTGATCTTGGGGGTCCTGAGCTGCTCCTTTCCCTTTTAGAAACCACCCAGCGACCTTAACTACCGAGTTACCGTCAAAGTTTTTATCAAAGCAAATTCTTCCTTTTAGCCAGGTCCTCCAAAAATTATCCTCCCACAATATTTTTTGTATTTATTCCATGAAAATTTAAAAACTGTACATAACATGGAAATGTCACAAAATTAAAATTAAATCAAGGTAAGAGAAGACAACTTTGATGGAAAAGACCCTGTTACAAGATGATACAAATACTGCTGTTCTCTACTGGCAGGATGAATACAAGTCACTGCGGCCAAGCCTGCTCACTCGGAGCTCTAGCCCTGGAACCGATGACAGAGAAGCACTCCTGCAAGCTGTCCTCTGGTCTCCGCATACACACTGGGGCACACTTGCCCTGCACTTGTGCTTTTGCACACATGTGTACACAGAACCAACCAATTAGTCAATCAGTCACAGAACAGTTTTATTTTCTCATCTCTCCCCAGGGTAACTGAGGTCAGTGAAGATGTCAGCCCGACAAGCTGTAGCAATTCTAACAACAAAGTTCAGCAGGAGTGGGAGTACAGGATCCTTTGTAATCTGACATAATTTATGGATTTAAAATGTTAGTTAGAGAAGGGTCCATCCATACCTCTCCCTGACTGAAGGAAGAGTTTCACGAGCATGGGAAATAAGGTTGGTAAAGGTTCAGAGGCAGCACGAGGGAGACAGCGACAGGGAGCCAGGGTCTGAGGAGTAAGGAACAGCCTTGGTGACTGGGCTCAACAATGTGTCCCTACAGCACCCTGAGCAGGGAGACTCCACTGACTGACACTGAGCATTCCCCAAACACACTGCAGTACAGCCAAGGAACAGAGAGGAAAAAAAAAAAAAAAAAAAAAAAAAAAGCACAGTATTCAAATCAATAAAGTAATAGTCAACAACTAGCAGTGACACAAATGTTTCCGGGTATTTTATGATAAAACCAGAGTCAATTTTTTTTTTTTCGAGACAGGGTTTCTCTGTGTAGGCGTGGCTGTCCTGGACTGACTCTGTAGACCAGGCTGGCCTTGAACTCGGAGAAATCTGCCTGCCTCTGCCTCCCTGAGTTCTGGGATTACAGGTGTGCACCACTGAGATCAGCTCATAGTCAATTTTTATCTAGACCAACCACTTGTAATAAAGTCAATGTTACATTTCTATAATAAAACAATATTTAAATTTCTTTGAAGACAGGTTTATCTATGGATGTTAAATTCTTCTAAGTCCATGCAAATAAAGAGCTTGAACTTCCAGTCCTCCTGCTTCCACCCTCAGTGCTGGGATTACACGTATGGGTACCATGCCTGTCTTTCGGAGTGCTGAGGCTTACACCTAGGGTTTCATTCACACTTGGCAAGCATTCTAGTAACTTAGCCGCATCCCTAGCACAAAGGGCTAGGCTTGTCATTAGTTTACTTGCTTGATGTTACCTTATTGAAAGTCATTTAAGACAGGGCTATGGATGCCTGTGCTGTCTCTAGCTTAAAAGGAGAGGACTCTAAGAGGGAAGGGTGGCAGGGTGGGGATGATCCAGACACACTGTTCCTAGCATAAAGACTGTTCTTCTTTAAATAAATCACATTAGAAACACCTCTGTAAAATTCTCAATCCGGAAAATACATCAAAAAATGACAGAAATTTAAAAGCCATCACTCAAATGTCAATCAAAACTACACTGAGATTCTTTTTATTCTAGACAGAGAACAAATAGATGCTGGCCAAGAGGCTAGAGCCCACGTGACTTTCACCTAGGACTGGTGAGGAGGTAAACTAATGCAGCCACAATCAACCAGTGTGCGGTTTCCTCGAAGAACTCAAACACCACTACCGCACGCCCTACCTCCACTGCTTGCCTCTGCCTCCCCAAGTGCTGGCATTGTAGATATGTGCCACCATGCCTGGCTTTTTTTTTTTTTTGAGATACTATAATTATATCATTTCCCATCTTCCTTTCCTCCAAAACCCTCCCATATACCTCTCCTTCAGATGCATAGCCCTGTCTCATTAAGTGTTGTATACATATATGTAGTGTATATTCCTAAATACAGCTTGCTCAGTGTGGGTGTTACCTGCCTGCCCTGCATGTTTTCAGGGCTGACCAATTGGTGTTGGACACCTAGTTGGTATATTCTTTCTTGAGGAAGTGGTTTTTCTGCTCTCAGTTTTCCTTAGTTGCCTGGGGTGCAGTGTGGAGGGTGGGGCTCGTGGTCTCTCTCCTGTGCACTGGCACTGTTGGTTCATCCTGGCTCAGCACATGCTTAGACAGGAGTCTGCCAGCACTTGGGGAGGCAGAGGCAAGCGATCTGAGAGTTAGGGGCCTGTTCTACAGAGTGAGTCCAAGACAGCCAAGGCTACACAGAGAAACCCTGTCTTAAAAAGAACCACACAGACACATACAAATTAATATGAAATAAATTTAAAAAACTCAAAAAAATCCAGAAGCTAAAGATCCTACTAAAAGTACTCTTTGAAAATCCCACGCACCATTATGAATTATCAGAAGACACTGATGAATAATTTCGGATTCTATTAGAATAAAAAAAGAATGACCACACAACAAAAACCATATGACTGTTGGAGTTGACCTTAATTTTTTAATCCCAACCCAGGGAAAAGGCATGAGACACGGAGTCCTGAGCAGTCTCTCCAACTTAACAGAACACACTAACCCAAGCATCAAATGTTTCTGAAAGGAAATACAACCATCTTTATGCATCTAAGCAATTTTAATTGTCAATAATAAAATACAAGAACTCAACTCAAAGATGCACATTTAGCCCATTTTTATTTAACAGAATGACCCCACTTTAAAAGAAAAGTAAGAATGTTCCTCATACACTCTTCTACTTAAATGCTTAGTCATCAGGGAATGGACTCTTTAATATGATTAAAAGGGTTAGAAGGTATGGCCTTATGTCACTGGGGGTGGGGGCTCTGACAACTCAGAAGTCCACACCCAGCTCAGTGTCCAGTCTGTCTCCGCCTGAGGATCAGGACATGGCTCTCAGTGATAGCTTTAGCACCATGCAGGCCACTATGCCCTCCACATGAAGATAACAGACTAAACCTCTGAAACTGTTAGCAAGCCCCCCCATTAAATACTTTTGGTCATGGTGCCTCTTCACAGGAATGTGAAGTGACTAAAACAAGGTCTAAGCCAGTATTTTTCAAATTGAACATAAAATCATCTAAAGAACTTGGTAAAGATTTCTAACTCATCCTATCTGTCGGGCTAGGTTGCCTAGCAACCTCTGATGTCATCACCTGCATGATAACATGCGTGCTCTAGATATAAAGGTCTGGGGTGCTCCATCCATCCCTTTCTCTTCTCCTGTGCTCTCCCACGGCCTCTCTTTGTATCACGCCTGCTGCCTAGTTTACACATATAGATCACACTGGTGCTGAGACTGGGCAGGGTTCTTCTGGCAGTGTCTGTCTAGGCAACTGGAATCCCTTCTGCTTGCCAGCTCACAACAAATTTCCTCTCTCTCCTGGTACCACAAACCAGAGCCATATTTCATCTGCTCTGGCTCACAATCGATCACACCAGACCATCTGTAAGCAATTGCTCACCTCTGCACACCACTGCTCTGCTGGGCCCAGTGGACAGTTTTAAGTTGAGAACCTCAGACGACTTAAATTGCCAGCCACCAGGCCACTGGACTAGCTAGCCGCCAATGTTGATTTGGGGATTCTCACGATTTCAGTGCCATCTTGACTAACATGACTGACAGCCGTCATGGTTATGGGGAAATCATGACTTCCTTGCCATCTTTATTAAGTGCTATCAGCTTCATTCAGTACCTCACTCATCCCGCTGTTTTTAGAACTGCAGTCTCTTTAGGCCTCACTGGGCCACTGGGCCCCTCCCTCCTTTCCTATTACCCCAACCCTGAACCTCCCAGTCTGCCTTCATTCTTTCTTCTCCCCTTTTCATTTGCAGAAACGGTTTGTTCACATCCTCTACCATCTGACAAACCCTTGGCCCCTACACTCAAAATCCGACCTAAAGGGCGGATTATTCAGCAGCACTAACAGTGACCAATAAAAAAACAGAAAACAAAAAACTACTCCCTATTTCTCTTTTCTCAGAGTCTTGTCTCTTCCTCTCTGCCCATTCTACCACGCTGTGTTCACGGAGGGTCAGAACTATCAAAGATTGCTATCGCAGCTCCATCTTCATCCTTATATTTTATTGTAACTTCAACTTCTTAATCATGATTAACTATTATTTCATCTCCTTTTTAAACTAAAAAAGCAACAAGCCTTGTTTTAAGTTGGTATGGACTTTTACAATATAATGTATATTGCTGGTTCAAAATATTCTTTATATGATGGTACTTTTAAGGTTATAAAGGTTTATTCAGATAAACAAGCTAATTTAAAATATATGTCTAACACCTGATGACTTTTTAAATTTTATTTTATTAATTACACTTTATTCACTTTGTATCCCCCCATATGCCCCTCACTCCTCCCCCCAGTCCCACCCTCCCTCTCCCTTCTTCACGAATGCCCCTTCCCAAGTCCACTGATAGGGGAGGTCCTTCTCTCCTTCCTTCTGATCTTAGTCTATCAGATCTCATCAGGAGTGGCTGCATTGTCATCTTCTGTGGCCTGGTAAGGCTGCTCCCCCCCTCAGGGGAGGTGATCAAAGAGCAGGCCAATCAGATTATGTCAGAGGCAGTCCCTCTTCCCATTACTATGGAACCCACTTGGACACTAAACTGCCATGGGCTACATCTGTGCAGGGGTTCTAGGTTATCTCCATGAATAGTCCTTGGTTGGAATATGTGTCTCAAATTTTCTGGTTCTGTTGCTCTCCTTGTGGGGTTCCCGTCCTCTCCGGCTCTTACTATTTCTCTCTTCTTACATAAGATTTCATGCAATCTGCCCAACAGTTGTCCATACGTCTCAGCGTCTGCTTTGATAGTCTGCAGGGCAGAGCCTTTCAGAGGCCCTCTGTGGCAGGTTCCTAGATTGTTTCCTGTTTTCTTCTTCTTCTGATGTCCATCCTCTTTGCCTTCCTGATGTCTTTTTACTACTTCTTGGATGCAGAAATGAATAATGTTCTCTTGCCGCCAGCTGCCTGTGCTCTGGGTTCATCTTCAGGCTTTCCAGGCAATACATTTGGTATTACAGATTTAAATGTAATTTTAAAGTTGTTTTATACTGTTCTACTGTACCACTCGCCCTAGAAATGGGTTATTTTTCACCCTTTGTCAGACTCAGACATGTTTTTAAAGTCCAGGGTCAATAGTTAAAAACTTGTGCTTAACTAATCTTAAATCATGTGTTCACGGAGAGTCACTTTTACATTATAGAGACACTCATTTGTTTACAATGTAAAAGCTTGGTCACTGTGCTCTAGCTTCACTCTCAAAAAGGTTAAAAATCACTGCCTTAGAAATGTATTTATCCTTGTTTTCTGAATATGATAATGCTATTAATCTGCTAATATAGCCTGGGACTTTTATAAGCTGTGGACCTTTCATAGACTGAATCACAAAGGAAACTTTTATGCTCTCTTGTTATAAACTATGGGTTTGGTTTTTTTTTAAGGCTCCAACTTAACAGGGATGAAACCTAAAGTCTTAGTCTTTAATGATTAAGATAATCTATAGCCTTTTTATTGATTGCAGGATTAAGCTTTATTTAACATTTAGATCTACTTAAGATAGACATGGTCCTCAAACACTTACCTACAAAGTATGACATAATCACAGATCATAGTGTTCTGTTTTATGTTTGCAAGATGTAGTTTAGAGCAGATAACTAAATACAGAGATTGCTTGACTCAAATATGCTAGCCTTCAACCCTGTCAGAGACCTGCTGACTATGGCATTTTAAGATGTTTAAACAAGTTTATTATGACAAAGACTTCCAAATCCTAACAGCAACTCCCAAGGTGATCTCCAAGAAGATCTGCAAGAAGGTGATTTTAACTCTGGATTGTGGGATGCTAACCACTGGGCAAGGCTGCCCCAATGTCTCCCTCGCCCACTGCTAGGGCACAGCCCAAACTGTGGACAAACTTGAGCCCCGGATACGTGCAGAAAATGAGGTGAGATCAATCTCTCCCATGCTCTCCCTCCACCAAAAAGGAAAAACAATTTCTTTTTCTGCCCGTGTTGCCATGGAGAGCTGGGACAACTGTCTAGTACTGGGCTATGGACTGACCAGTCATCTCTGTCGTTTTGACAGATACATAGATTCGTGTAGATTACAACTTATCCTTCTCAGGCCTCTGACTATGTTGATGGCTAAGCTAAGAGTAGCTTGACAGCTAAAAAATAAGCAATTAATCCACTATGTTAGTTCATTAGTCAATTCATTAGCTAGTTAAAACTACCAACCACTAGGTCCCTTATTTAGAGAGACAAACAGTTTTGCCTTACCCACAAACCTTATGTTAAAATATAAATAAGTCTCAGATATAACTTTTTATTAGTAAAAGAACTTACTTTACAGTGTCTGCTTCCAGCAATTTCACTCATGTCTCATGGTAAATAATTGGATACAAGGCCTAAAGATACAGAAGTTTAAGTTATGAGGATCTAAAAAAAATGTTTGAGGGTCTAAGAGGATGTTTCAAGGTTGGCAAATCCAAGCTATGAAGGTTGGCGGGTCAGAAAAAGATGATTTAAGGTATCCAAAATAGATAAACAGATAAAAATGCTTCTGGTTTCTTCCTGCTGCTATGCCACTACTGTATTAAGACTATTCAGAGCTTTGACGTTAATCACTGGAATTTATTAACCTAATTCTGATAAAAAAAAAATTCTACCATTCCATTAGATCCACTATCATAGTTCCAGGCTCAAGATTCCTTTGGTTTGTCTTTAATATAGACTTAAAACTTGTTTCTCATTGTGTTAGATTAATACATATCCAGTCTTCTGAATAGAGGGAATCAGGCTCTTTCATGGTGTGTAATCATACTAAAAATCAAGAGCAAATGAACTTTTGCCCACTTTACTTCATGGAAGGCTCTGCCTTTGCTGAGCTCACCTCAAACAGTGTTCATGCTTTTAACCCAATGTACTTTGCATGCCTCTGTTATGCTATGTCACAAAAAGGAATGTCTACTGCTTTTTTCTACAGATTATAATGATAATGTTAACATGTCTAAAATGCTAACATGTCTTAAGTTTGTCTCCCTTTGTAAGCATAGAAAATCCACCCAAATCCATCTCTTAGGTTGAATGAACTACAGAAAAGTACTGCCAATCAACAACCTAAGCTTCCCACCTATTGCCAATTTCATGGGGTGAGATTCCTCCCCCATTCCCTGGTTTTGGGATTTTCCTCCCCCAGGTACCAAGAATATGGGCCAGAAAGTCCACGGGCCTAAAAGTTTCAAATGCACACCCAAGAAAAAAATTTCTCCCTAACCTACTTACCTTTGTTTTCTGCCTTTATTGTCCGTATCCTGCCTGGCCCAAGTGCTTCCTACACCTACGAAAGCAACTACTTCCAAGTGCTCCAGTCTAACTTGGTAGACTTCATCAGGCAGGACCAGCATTGTCCCACCTTGCCACAGATGCTCTCACAAATCCTGAGCAGCAAATACAACAGCCTGCTCTTGGGACCTGGCCAACATTCCAGCCTTTGCCGTCTCCCCCAAATCAACGCCCCAACAAAAGGCTGGTATGTTAGGTTTCTACCTGCTGCTTGGCGTGGCTGCAAACCCCTCTACCCTGAACTTTCCAGGGCAGGGGCTTCCCCTCCCCAACATGTAACTCAGACATTTTTATGCTCTTGCTTTTTTTTTTTTTCTTTCTACCCTTTCCTAAATTTGCTATTTTTAATTAAAGAAAAATTAGGGTAGGTTAGGGTAGGTTGCCTAGCCACCTCTGATGTCGTTACACACCGCCACCAGGTACAAATATCCAGCTAAAAGGATGGGCCTGCACTATTCCCCGCCTCTCTTTCTTTCTTTCCTGGGGAGCTCCACCCGTCCCCACTTTCTCTTCTCCTATGCTCTCCCACTGTCTCTCTCTGTCTCTAATAAACCTGTTTGTATCAGACCTGTTGCAAGGTGTATTAATTTATATATTATAACACTATCTCCATACACTGATTCATTTAGACCTAGGGAGGATAGAAGCTGCCATTTTGGTAAATCTGTAGGTGACTATGATTCAGAAGCCAAGAAGAAATCCGCAAAAGCTTTGGCCCTCAGCAGCCATCAGTTAATCTTACAGCCGACATGGTGAAAAACTACAACAAGCAACTGCTAAAACAACAGTTTTCAATTACTGTATAGAAATAAGCAGGTACCAACAGCCAGAATTTTCTAATGCAGAACCTAAGGCCATTCAGAGACCATGCTTTGTGCAGCAGAATTATTCAGAATTTAAAGAAAGCATAATAGGAGGATGCATAACAGAACCAAAGGATGCATGTTTCAACTCACTCCAAGATGAGTTGATAAAGATGAGAAGATAAACACAGACTTGAGTGAAATGGAGGATGGGCTATCTCCAAAGGGCATTTCAGGTTTCACTAAAAAACAAAAAACAAAAAGAAAAGAAAATGCTCTGGGTGTGGTAGTGCACGCCTTTAGGACCAGAATTATGGAGAGGCAGAGGCAGGTGGATCTGTATGAGTTCAAGGCCACCAGTGGCTACAAAGTGAAACTGTATCTAGAAGGAAACAAAACAAAACAAGACAAACAAACAAAAACAAAAACAAAGAAAAGCAAAGCAGAAAGCAGCCAGGAGCACAGTGGGAGATGAGACTTCTCGCCAGGCACACCCAAGGCCTGGGTTCAACCCTCACGGCAAGAAGTGCAGCAGGAGGCGAGGGAGGGGATGGAAAGGGTGGTTCTTAGACTTGCTAAATAAATACCATCACCACATTCCCAAATAATGTTCATCACTACTTTGCTCATCCTCACACATAATTATTATTTGAATCCATAATTTACTACAAAATAAGGAGACAGAGTTAAAAAAACAAACCTTATGCAAAACACCAGGAACAGGAGCTGTTGATTTAAAATTCCGCTCCTTAGGGCTGGAAGGGTGACTGAGCCTCTACCAGCACTGGCTGTTATTGGAGGTCACAGCCTCAACTCCCAGCACCTATATGTTGGCTCACAACCTTCTGTAACTCAAGTTCCATGGGATCCAACCCTTTCCTTCTGGCCTCTGTGGGCACCTGGCACCCAAGTGGTGCAGATGTAACACTCATACAAAAAATTAATAAAAATAACTAAGATTCTGCTTCTAGGAGCTAGGAGAACAGCAGACTGCTTCCGCAGCACATGTGAAGGAGTCCCTGAGTTCAATCCCCTTGGCACCACACACACACACACACACACACACACACACAATCTGCTGGAGTTATCTTCTCACAGTAGTATGACTGAGCCAAAAGTGACAGAGTACGTTTAAGGCACGAAATTACTGGAGACCAAAAGTAGGCAAAATCAGAGAACTATAAGGTCTTTAGAAAAAAAGAGAACCACAATGGGTGATTTATCTGTGCTTCCCCTTCAGTAAGCAGATGCTACACAATGTGAGCCTGATTGAATATAGATGCAAAAAGATCACAGACTCTAGGGAGGCTGGTCAGATGGCTCAGGTAGGCCTGACAACCTGAGCTCAACCCAAAGGACTCACATGGCAGGAGGGAACTTGCACTCCCACAAAAATTATCTACACACACACAGGAATGCAGGCACGCACACTCACACACACACAATTTTTAAGGAAGATGCTCTTGGGAAGGCTGAGAATAACTCGATGTTAGCAGACAATGAGCATTGCTCTGTAGTAAGGTAATAATATGTGGGTTGTTGGAATTCTGGGGCTATTTTCAGCAAACACCACAAAATGCTAACAATTATGTCATCTGGTTGGTGGATCCCTAAGTAATTGCTGAACTGCTCTTTCAAGTTATTTGAAAATTCTAACTTAAAAAGTCTGTGTTTACATGGGTACTTACGAGCATTCCTCAAAGACTTTGACCCTTTCACAGCCCTCCGGAGGTTCCCTTTTGAACATGTAACTGTTATTAGGTTTTGGTGAGGTTGCATATTTTGGCAAAGGAGAGTTGTTTCCATTCTCTGTAAGAAATGACACTGGATTACTAAAAACACTATTATGAAATGCATTAAAACAGCACAATTAATACTCTTGGACTTCTGCACAGAAGCACTTGAAGGCAGGGAGAGTACTTTCTTCATTAGCATCACCCTAACAGGTAACACATTCCTGGCTTTAAAAAGAAGTTCCACGTGCATTTATAAATAAAATACCTGGTTTCTGTTCTCTCATAATCATTCAGGCTCAGGCCTGTGTCACTTGCTCCTGAGACTGCCCACACTATCTGGCTACCTCATTTAAATGCTGGGCTCTGTCTGTCTCCCCAGCACAAGCATCTGAAATGACTCCTCCTGATGCTCCCTGGTGGGTCTCTGCCGAGGTCAGAGCTGAACACACAAAGCTCACCCTCCTTCTGCCCATAGCTTCCAAACCTGCAAGAAATGAATTCTACTCATTCCCCAAAACTCTCCCCAAGCTTACCTCAAAGGTTCTGAAATCCTTCCCAATTCACCCTATCAGAGGGAACATTTCATTACTCTTAATGCTGTGTTCAGTTCACACCATAGTAAATTAAGTTTCTTGGTATGTATTGTAACTGTCCTAAACTATAAATTTCTTATGGGAAGTAGTGTTGTGATCCTGTTTTTTAACTTAAGGAAAAAAAAAAAAATCACAGAAGCCATCAGTCATTCCTTTCTAAAAATCAAAAGCATCAAAAAAAAAATTTTTTTTTCAACAACAAATTTTTTTCAACCACCACCACCAACAACAACAAAAAACAAGATTATAAAATTCATACATTTAGGTAAAGCTGAAGGGATGAGAACTCAAGAGGCAGATTGTTTTTTAAACATATATTAGTGCTATCTGTATGTATGCCTGCACACCAGAAGAGGGCAAAAGATTACATTATAGATGGTTGTGAGCCACCGTGTGGTTGCTGGGAATTGAATCAGGACCTCTGGAAGAACAGACAGTGCTCTTAACCTCTGAGCCATTTCTCCAGCCCCAATGGGCAGATTTTAACAGCCATTTTCTTTTTTTTAATGTTTATTGGTTTATTTTTATGTATATGAGTGCTCTATTTGCATGTACATTCCACGCCAGCAGGGGCCACCAGATCACATTATAGATGGTTGTGAGCCACCATGGGGTTGCTGGGAAGTGAACTCAGGACCTCTGGAAGAGCAGACATTGCTCTTACCCGCTGAGCCATCTCTCTAGCCCTTAACTGCCATTTTCAATCCAACCTAGAAGCTAACTATTTTTTTAAGTCTAATTACCAACAATCTACAAATGTAGTTTAAAACCCAACCTACTTTCTGTTTTGTTTCTTGAGACAGAGGCTTATATAGTCCAGATTGGCCTTGAACTCGCTATGGCCAAAGGTGATCTTGAATGTTCCTTTTTGTCTATCAAGTGCTGGGATTACACAGCCTGCTTTAAAGCTCAGCTTCTTCTGTTCTTTTGGCACCACAAGGTGTTCCATAACTGAATGTGGGATTACAAAAAAACTGGCAAGAATAAAAGATTTCAGCTGGGTGTGCTGGCACAAGCCTTTAATCCCAGTACTCAGGAGGCAAAGGCAGGTAGATCTCCATGGTGGAGTTCTAGTCCAGCTTAGTTTACAAACCAAGTTCCAGGACAGTAAGGGATACACAGAGAAAGCCTGTATCCAAAAAAAAAATAAATAAAAAATAAAAAATAACAACAACAAAAAAGTTTCTTACTGTAGAACAACCAGAAGACAAACCAAATATCAAGCACATGAATCCCAGGTGCCCTTGGCTTCACCCACATACTGTACTCACACCCTAACGGCAGCCTGGGCAAAGACATACTCTAGACTGCACATGCTATCACACCACTCAAACACAAGCTGCCTGAAACCCATAAGCTATGAACCACAGTGTCTGTACTGTGCATACAAAGCTTTCTAATCTTACACAAACATAACAGAAATGGCCTAGTGGGTAAGAGTGCCGGCCGTTCTTCCAGAGGACCTGAGTCTAATTCCCAGCATCCACATGGCAGCTCACAACTATCTGTAACTCCAGATCCAGGGGCTACAACACTCTCATACAGACATACATACAGGAAAAACACCAAAGCACATGAATTGAAAAAATATATATATTTAAAAAAAGAAAAAAGCATAATGGTTTAATTGTGATGCTTTAAACAGTTTTCTTAGAATTCTTGTGTGGTTCTCAAGAGTATACATTTGGACTGTACTGTATTTTAAACGTCTGGGTTTTTTTAATAAGTTATAGTTTATTCACTTTGTATCCCACTGTAGCCCCTTCCCTCATCCCCTCCCTCCTCTTCTCCTCCCATGTTCCTCCCCTAGTCCACTCATAGGGGAGGTCCTCCTCTCCTTCCATCTGACCCTAGCCTATCAGGTCTCATCAGGACTGGCTGCATTGTCTTCCTCTGTGGCCTGGTAAGGCTTCCCCCATGGGGTGCGGGGTGTGTGTGAAGCGTCTGTTTTTTTATAACTGATGTTTGTGTCTCTGAATTGCATTTCACTTGAATAAAATCATTAAGTGACTTTGGTTTGCGATTAGGAGAAAACGTCGACCATTTCTGAACTGGCCCTACACACACTTCTGCTGTTGCATACTGTGCACTTATGCAAACCAGCACTCTCAGCGTTGACAAGCACACACTCAGGAGGAAGACAGCTCACAAACGTTCTGGAGATGCTCTGTATCAACAGAAGGAATTCAAGACTGAGTTCTCGCAGTACAATGTGTGGGGTGTCTATGTACACACTAACACAGGTGTGGCTTTTTACATGGGTCCTTCCATCTAAACTCATGTCCTCATGCTTGAACACTGTGTGCTTTACCCACTGAGCCACCTTTTTTTTCCCCCCCGAGTCAGAGTTTCTCTGTGCAGCCTTGGCTGTCCTGGACTCACTTTGTAGACCAGGCTGGCCTCGAACTCAGAGATCCACCTGCATCTCTGCCTAAGTGCTGAGATTATAGGCGTGCAGACACCATGCCCGGCTCTGAGCCAACTTCTTGGCCCAAGATTGATTTTCATCTTAACCTGTGTGTATGTGGGGCACATGCTCATGCCCAAACATATACATTTGAGGCCAAAGGGTGTCAGGTGTCTTCCACTATTGAGCACCACCTTATCATTTAAAAGTTTTCTTCTATAAGATTTATTAATTGTTTATACAGTATTCTGCCTGCAACCCAAAAGAGGACACCGGATCTCACTACAGACAGTTGTGAGCCACCATGTGGTTGCTGGGGAGGAGCAGCCAGTGCTCTTCTGAACGTGTTTTTGACAACTATGCAGCCCCGGCTGGCCTCAGATTCAGACAGGCCTGCTTCTGCATCACCAGCGGTAGGACTAAAGGCATGTGCTGCCACCACACACGGCCCTAAAGTTCTGCTGCCCTTTGGAAATCACTTTACTGGCTATTAGTGTACGGGCACTCACTGAGTGTGTGACACTCACATTCAGGTGTGCTGTGCCACAGCATATGGAAATCAAGAGGACAACTTTGGGGAGTTGGTTCTCCTTCACAGTATGATTCAGAGCTTGAACTCGGGTTGTCAAGCTTGTGTGCAAGAGCTTTTACTTGCTGAAGTATCCTGCATCTCTCAGTGGAGCCGGAGCTTGCCATTTTGGCTTGACTGGCTATCCAGCAAGCCCCAGGACTCCATCTACACCTGCCCCTCCATGCTGGGCCTACATAATCTACTGTGTCTGCTTTTTCACATGGGTGGAGAACACAAACAACTGTGTAAAAAAAAAAGTCATGATTTATTATCAGTTAATGTTTAATATTAATGATAATGATAATAATAATGATAAATATATGCCTATATATCCATAGTCTCAAATTTTCCTCAGGGAAAGGGTCCAAGGTGGAGAACTTCTAAGAATACCTAGTTCAGAGTTCTTTTGTTGTCATAGTCAAATGGGTGGTGGTTAGTGGCAGCCAGTCAGGATAACATGCAAAAGGTTCTAAATACATCACTACCAAACTGTGCTGGGCAATTTACAAATAACTGCCACATCATTTTTTAAGTACATACAAGAATTATGATTAGGCTAGCACAATGCATTGCTCTGATACAGGCAGATAAAAATAATTGTATTTCTTTTAAAAAGTAAGATTTTGTGCTTAACACTCAAACTCCTTGTGACTTTAGGCTAATTTTTACTGTGTAAGTACCTCCAACCTTTAAAAATTTTTAATTTTCATGTGTATGTGTATGCCCACTTGTTTGTTTGTGGGCCTATATGCATGCAGAAGCTGCAGAAACCAGAGTCCCCTGCAACTAGTTATAGAAGGATGTGGACCCCCTGATGTGGGTGGGTCCTGGGAACGGAATCGCAGTCCTCTGCAAGAGCAGCAAGTGGACTTGCTGGACTACCTTTCCAGCTTCAGTACCCTCCAACCCACGACTTAAGGTTTGCTCTGAACACTCAATTTTGCTTTGAAATAAATCAAGTTAAACCTTGTTAAAAGTATCCTAAACAGCACTAAATTGAAGGCTTCACTGTTAATTAAAAATGTTAAGGTAAAAAAATCCCAACTGCTCAAATGATCAAGAACAAAGCGCTTTTCAGAAAAATATTCAGTAGTCCAGTGGCTCTCAACTTGTGGGTCGCAAACCTGTATCTCCAAAATTATTTACATTATGATTCATAACTGTAGCATTATATTTATGAAGGAGTGACAAGAATAATTTTATGGTTGGAAGTCACCAAAACATGAAAACTGTACTAAAGGGTCACAGCATTAGAAAAGTTGAAAACCGCCATTCTAGGCACTAATAAGCTATATTCAGCACAAATACTGGAAGAAGGGAAAAAAGGCCCATACACCACATATACCACTTAACTAGGCCCCCATCTGAAGACCGCAACCAAGCCGCACTGTGTGCGCTGCTCCGAGCGTCCCCTGGCGTATGTCCCACACAGAACGAATGGCAAAACGGAGCTCTGCCATCATCCCCCAAGGATGGAACCCCAGCCCACTGTACCTTTATCCCGGGGGTCAGCAAGCAGGTCGTCAGCTGAACAGGGGCTCTCTTCACTGCCCTCGTTGGAGATGGTGAGGAAGGAGGTGGGGGACACAGACTGAGATCGGCTGCTGTTATTGCTCCCCTTGTCTGCGCCCCCCGGGGTCTGGGTGTCAATGCTGCGCGTGCTGCTGCTTCTCTGTGCGAGCGGCGGAGGCGCGCGGTGCCCGTCTGGAATGTCCTGTGGCTGTTACAAATGTAAAAAGATGATTACACCACTGACTAAAATCTGCTGGCAACGCACCCAATGGCAACATTCCCTATGGCCAGAAACTCACATATCAAATTCTAAGCCAGCTGTGCCACAGATCTGTACTCCTAGCACCTGGGAGGCCAACACGGGAGGGTTCTGATTTTCAGGGCAGCTGGGCTACACAGCAAAACCCCATTTCAAAAACAAACAAGCGGGCATCCACCCTTCTATTCCTGTTGCTCACTAGTGGCACTGCCTAACCTGCTCCCTCAGCGGGCATCATTTTCTGAGAATTTGTCTTCTCAGGGCATGGCACACAGAAGGGCAATGTCTACTCAACAAATGCACTGCCCTGAATGACATCATCTACTTCGCTTTCCAAAATTATATAAAAACTCGTTAGGGAAGACACACTCCATCCTGTAGAATGGAGGGCAGGGTGGGAGAGCTAAGTGTTTTCAAAGTTAAACCAAGCTCCTATCTCCTTCTGTCTGTCTGAGATAGGATTTTAGTGACATAAGCCAGCTTCAAGCTGGAGACTGATTAACTGGGATGACAGGCAAACCCCCACCCCTGACTTCCTTCACCTTCAGGGAGAGAATTTCACACATCTTCGAGGTGTTCTCCAAACTCATTTCCCCCTCACTCAAGAACAGAGGCTAAGATAAACAAAGTGCGCTGATATATAGATGGGCTCTAAGTGCACTTCTTGACAACGCACGCCAACTCAAACCAGGCCATCGTGACAGACGGAACAGTCAGGCTCCTCCTCAAAAACAATTTGCTGCTCTAACTGCCCTACCCTCCACAGAACTAACTCACAGAGTTACAGTAAATGAGGAGGATACTGCCAATTTCTATTAGAGGATCTGAACCTAGATTGGGCCAGATCATTCTGTGAAATGCAAAGAAATTAAAATTCTTCTATCACTTTTCTGGTCAAAGTTTTTATTTTTACAAATGCTAATTTTCATTCTCTCAATAAGAAGAAACTTAAATACAGCTGAGAGAATGGTGATTTGTCTCAGAGTCGGAGCTCAGCAAAGCGCTTGGAGGGTGAGAACTGCTTACAATCAGCTGCTCCTCCTTCTCTCCGGTTTCCTTAATGATGATCTCGATCTCCTGGTTCAGCCCTTCCACACTGTTCCGGAACCGGGAGCCTGAGGACTTGGTGATGGGGACGGCGGGAACCAGAGTGCTCTTTGGAGCAGGAGCCTTAAGTGAAGGTAAGGAGGGGAAAGAGAAGTTTTCAAGGTGGTCTAGCTCCCAAGGACACCCACAGACCTCAAGAACTTGAGGGCAGCCAAATCTTTATCTTAGGATATGAAATGTACTTCAAAGCTCAAAGCCCAGACTCACAGAAATGTACCCACAGCTGTCAGAGACTAGAGAGCCCATTAAGGAAATGGCAAATATTCCAAGAATATCAATCTCAGAATTCTTTTCCAAGGCCAGTGAGGTGGCTGAGTGTGCAAAAGCGCCTGCCACCAAGCCTGACAATGGAGGTCGACACCCAGGAGTCACACGGTGGACTCCTCAAGTCTGTACATAACAAGAGGTAACGTTCCCATACATTCATTTATACAACTAATGTAATGGTTTTAATATGTTCAGCTCAGGAAATAAAAACGTAAAATGCACTTTCTTTTTCCCAATATCCATTTATTTTCTAATTGCTAAAAGTTTTTTCATTGTCACAGTATTACTTTTAAAAATGACAGATTAAATAATTATAGACTATTACCTGTCCCCCTATAAGATGCTCAAAACAAAATACAAAACAGGGTTAAGGAGGTATCTGTCAAAGTTAACAGCAATGGTGAGTCAGAGCCCACTGTCCTGCTGTCTGACAGGGATCTAGGACTAATTCATTCTCATTCACCTGGGAGAGGTGGCAAAGAGACAAAAGCTATTATCTCTCCAGCCATTTATCTCCAGCTTCAGTCAATGGGTAATCCTACTGTCTGACATAAACTTAGAAGGAAGTTTTATTTCTTCTCTTTTACTTCTGCTCATCTTTAACATACACAAACAAAACCAAAACAGAGTAGGCATAATACGAGAATCCAATCCATAGGAGAACAGGAAATCCATGAGAAAGAAGCCAAAGGGAATCTACTTTCAAGTGGCTCCTGGCTGTTAGTGTAGAGGGTGCCTTCAAGGTGAGGCACCCTCCTGGCAGGTACCTTTCTTTACCTGTAAGGAAGGAAGCTCAGCATGCTATTTCCTGATGTTGAAATGAGAAGAGTCCCTGTTCCCATGTTCTGCCCATAGTGGACACACCGTTCTTAACTCGTCTTTCCTATCTTTAATTCCTCTGTTCACATGTATTCTTTTCAGTGTACCTTTTAGTTTCTCATATTATTTATTCATTTTTTTAATTTTTTTTAAACATTCATTTATTTTATGTGCATTGGTGTTTTGCTTGCATGTATGTGTGAGGGTGTCAAATCAGAGTTACAGACAGGTGTGAGCTGCCATGTGGGTGCTGAATTTGAACCCGGTCCTCTGGAAGAACAACCAATGCACTTAACTGCTGAGCCATCTCTCCAGCCCCTTTAATTTCTTTCTTAAAAAAAAATGTTTGTTTATTTATGCATATGAGTATTTTGTCTGCATGTATGTCTGTGCAAAATACCCATGCAGGTTCCACAGGGGCCAGACGATCATTAGATCATCAAGAACTGAAGTTACAGAGAACTGGGGGCTGGAGAAATGGCTCAGCAGCTAAGAGCACTGGCTGCTCTTCCAGAAGACCTAGCACCCAAACAGTGGCTCACAAACATCTATACTGGCATTTGATGCCCTCTTCTGGCATGTTGGTATACATGCAGATAGCACTCTCAAATAAATCTTAAAAAAAAAAAAATATTAAAAATGTTAGAAGAAAAAAAAGAATGTGGGTGCTGGAAACTGAACCCAGTTCCTCTGGAGGAGTTGCCAATGCTCTCAGCCACTGAACCATCTCTCTAGCCCTTGTATTTTTTTATTTCTAACTCTTTTTTTCTACTCCCTCTTCCAATCTCAACATCTACTGTCAAAGAAAAACACGAAGTCCTTCTCTTGTATTCCCATGGGCACAAATCTGAATCATATGCATGCAGAACACATCACAGGACAGAAGGGCCCTAGACCTCTGGAGCTGAGAAACAGCACGCTGTGAGCCACCATGTGGGTGCTGGGAACCAGATGTGGGTCCTCTGCAGAGCAGCAGCTGCTCTTAACCACAGAGCCAGCTCCCTATGCCCAAATATCTTATGTTTAGATGTTCAACAGGCTGCTTTTGTTGCTGGTTTGGGTTAAGGTTTTTTCTTTGGGGGGGCAGGGGTGGTACAACACACAACAATTGAGATAGGGTTAAATTACCTCCTCCCTCGGGGAGGAGTGAACCATACTCCTCCTGCCTCAGCATCTTCAGTGCTGACACTAGAGGTCTATGTCACTACACCCTTCCTTCTATAGCCGACAGACTTTCAGTCACTGACAAGAACAGAGCCTACCTTGCTTCCCTGTCACAAGCGCTGCACCACTACCAGTGGTAACAAGGCTGGCAAGGAGCACACGCTATCAGTCCTCACTGCCTGCATTTCTACTCTTCTACGCTGGTCTCCCTTCCGTTTCCTCACTTCCTCATTTCTTAAAATATTTTTAGGCTGGGTGTGGTGGCATACACCTTTAATCTCGGCATTCAGCAGGCAAGAGGCAGGCCTGGTCTAGAGACCAGGACAGCCAGGGCTACACAGAAAAACCCTGTGGGGGGGGGGGGGCGGGGGGGCTGTCTACCTGTGTGTGCACACGTGTGGCACAACGTGTGTATAGGCGCCTGTAGAGGGTGTCTAATCCCCTGAACTGGAAACGCTCTTAACCACTGAACAATTTCTCCAGCCTTGTCACTTTTCTATTTGGAACTGCAGTGAGGCAGTATGAAAGCAAGTCACTGGAGTTGGCTGTCCATCGTTTGTCTTAAGATCCCTAAGGACTGCCACTAACTCCTAAAGACTTTTTGCCTATCCTCACTATCCTATCTCCTTCCCATCAAATGTAAAATTCCAAAATAAGAGCAAGCCAATGTTGCTGGGTTTTTGTTATTGTTTTATCATTTTCCAGATCATGTGTATGGTACATCTGAGTATGTCCACATCTGAGTGCAAGTACCCAGAGTCCGGAAGAGGGTGTCATTCCCTGTGGAGCTGGAGTTTCAGGTAGTTATGAGCACACCTGACATGGGTGTTAAGGAACTGAACTCAGGTCCTCTGGAAAAGCAGCAAATACTCTTAACCACTGAGCCATCCTTCCTGCCACAAATAAGGGTGTTAAAAGCTCTCAGTATCAGTAGTTCAGGAATAAGGCAGGGGAAGGACAAGGATAACACTGCTTTGCTTCTAGCAGTCAGGAAAGAACCATTCTGAAGGTAAAGGCAACAAAAATGAGACAGGAAAAAGTGAAGTGAGAGAAAAGAAACCTACAACTCCCTAGCCTGGAATGAAGCACAGAGGTTCATTCAGTTATGACTGACATGCAGTCATATTTCCTGTGTCTGGGTTCCTCTCATATGTAATGAGATGACACAGTGATACAACAGAGCAGGCTAAGAGCAATCTCAAGACTTAGGGAACAGAATATAGATGCGAGCTCTAAATTAATGGTTTCTTCCTTCTCCTCCTCTAATTTCTTCTACTTGTCACACAACATAAACAGGACCTCACACTGGGCTTTCAGGCTGCTTTCAAGTATACATTTGTTTTACAACTGCTAAATTACAGAAACAGGGAAAGAGACTGTAAGGGAAGATGTATCAAAGTCTGCAAAATGCTGTCCCAAAGACAAATTATCAATAAGTTTGTCTGCTAAGAAAAACGTAAGAGCTTCCTGGTTGCCATGCTGAGAAAGGCACAACCAGGAACCTGGCAGTGAAGTGGCTGACTCCACACATCTGGTTTACTGAAAAATTCTACTGTCTCAAGGCAAGGAAAGAAGTTAAACACATTTTCTTAATATTATCTCCTTAGCAGCAACTATTTACCAAAAGTTTAATATTGGGGGCTGCAGAGATGGCTCAGAGGTTAAGAGCCCTGGCTGCTCTTCCAGAGGACCTGAGTTTATTAATTTCCAGCCCACATGGCAGCTCACAACCATCTACAATGAGATCTGGTGCCCTCTTCTGGTGCACAAGCACACATGCAGGCAGAACCTGTGGGAGGGAGGAAGGAAGGGAGGGAGGAAGGAAGGGAGGGAGGAGGGAAGGAGGGAAGGAGGGAGGGAAGGAAGGAGGGAAGGAAGGAGGGAAGGAAGGAAGGAAGGAAGGAAGGAAGGAAGGAAGGAAGGAAGGAAGGAAGGAAGAAAAAAGGAGTGGCAAGACCAAATTCATTCTTGTAAGGCTTTACACATCTTGAGAGGTTAGTAAGGGGTTTTAACCAACAGTTAATCTTAACTAGCTGTCTCTACAAGGTTAGAAGATACTTACCCAGCTACCAGGGAAGGATTTCCTCATTAAACCTAACATTACACAGGAGGCTGTAGTCCTTTCACTCCTTATATAAACCACATTCTAAAACATCTGAAGAGAATAAAACTAATCTTTTCTTTCAAGAGCCCCTTAAGGAATTTTTTTTCTTTCTTTTCTTTTTTTTTTCCTGGCACCTCCAGCACCTCTCATCCAACCCCACTTTTGGAATTAAATAGCAAGAATTTGTTTTCCTAAACCAACAGAAGTTTCTGAAATAATGTGAATTCTAAATATAAATCAGCATACAAAAAGGTAAGTGGGTTATCAGCTTAGCTGAGAGTCCTCTAGATTCTAGAGAGAAAGGGTAAAAAGTTCTTCACTGTCTTAAGATGAAAATCCCTCTCATCGACCTGACAGGCTAGGGTCAGATGGAAGGGAAGGAAGACCTCCTCTATCAGTGGACTGCAGGAGGGGCATAGGAGAAGAGGGAGGGAGGGCAGGATTGGGAGGGGATGAGAGAGGGGGCTACAGCTGGGATACAAAGTGAATAAACTGTAATAAATAAAAAATAAAAATAAATAATAAGTCTCTCATCAGATCTGTACTTTGGAAAAATAAAAAAAATTAAAAAATGCTTACTGTTTTCCCAATCTCTCTGCTCAAAGCAAACATTTCAGTGTATTCTGATTTACTATGGCTTCTAACTAGGCAGCACAACACTCCACTGTCTCTATACCTGCATGTTACATCCGGGAATGTGGTGGTTTGAATGGAAATGGTCCCCCCATAGCCCATATTTAAATGCTTGGTCAAAAAGGATTAGGAGGTGTGGCCTTGTTGAAGGAAGTGTGTCACTGGGAGTGGGCCTTCTGGTTCCAAAAGCCCATGCCAGGCCCTGTGTCTCTCTCTCTGCCTGCTGCCTGCGAATCAGGATGTAAAGCTTCCTCACCATGCCTGTCTGTTTCCCACCACGATGACCACGGACTAACACTCTAAAACTGTAAGCAAACTCCCAGTCTTTTCTAAGAGTTGCCTAGGTCACGGTGTCTCTTCACAGCAACAGAGTACCAACTAAAACATGTATAAAAACTAAGAATAAACCAATGAAAGAACAGAAAGGGTGGCCAACAGTAACGAAAAGACATCTCCATCAACACCTGACATGGATGTCTGCCTCACAGCATGAAGATGAGAACGGAGTAAGACAATGAGTCTGGAAACATGAGAAGGCTTTCTTCTGGAATTTAGTTGAGTAGAGCTAACAAACAGTGACAATTTTGAAGGGTAAAAAGCTACCTAGAGGGCTGGGGAGATGGCTCAGTGGTTAAGAGCACCAGCTGCTCTTTCAGAGGACCTGGTTCAATCCCCAGCACCCACATGGGAGCTCATAACTGTCTGTAATAGTTCCAGGGGATCCCACACCAATGCAAATAAAATAAAAATAAATTATTTTTTTTTTTTAAAAAACTATCTAGACTGGAGTAACACTGAATATTTCAAACATACTCTAGGACAGGCCCCATGCTCAAGAGTGGTTACCCAACACAAAAAGGCCTTTATGTTTTTTATGTGCATTTTTCTTTTTTTAAAAGAGAGAAAGAGAGAACATGAAACTGGGTAAGTAGAGCAGTAGGGAAGGTCTTGGAGGAGTTAGGGGACAGAGTAAGAATAGGATCCAAATGTATAAAAAAATTAAGACAACTTTTTAAAAAGGTAAGAGCTGGTGGGGCTATTTGTTCCAGACTGATTCATTTTGCTGTGATTGGGAGAATTGGCTATAATCTTGGGAGACGATGGTTCCTCAGCAAAGATCCATGATGTCAAAGCATCAAACACAAAATTAAAAACAAAAACCCTACCTGTAGCTGAGAGTGGTGGCTAAAACCGCTAACCCCTGCACTAGAGAGGCTGAGGAGGGAAGAATGTGCTTATTTTTTAAGGTCATGTTAGGTAGGCTACACAATAATTTACAGGCCAGCCTGTACAACAGAATGAAACATTATCTCAAAAAAAAAAAAAAAAAGGAAAAATAAAAATGTTCTTTAATAGACAAGGAGGATGCTGAAAAGGCTGTTCAGAAAAACACAACCAAAGGCAGGTGGAAACTGGTGTGTGGAGTGGCCACAGACAGCGAGCACAAAGGCCCCAAGCCGCGTGAGTCCTCTTCTGTCCCGTTGCTGTCCTTCAGTGGTGTGAGCTCACTCTGCTCACTCGGCTCAGTGCGCCAGCGCTCCTAGATGACACTATTCTGTCTATCACGGACATCACAGCAGTGGTTTCTCCAGTTCTGACCCTACACAATCACACAGCAGTCCTGCTGCACTGGGAGAGTCCAGCGCAGACCCGCAACCCTCATGTGCAACACACCTCGCATTCCTTAGGAGAAGTGTTTGTTTTCTCCTATCTCACTGTCTTTTCATCCCCAAACTACCGTGTCCTCAGCCCAAAGAAATAAGAAAATCCTTGGGAGAGCTTTCTCACTTAAGGCTGTATGGCAGCCAAAGGATGACTACACAGTTTTCAATTCTTGCCTCAACATCAGGTCTTGTGGCTGTCAAGGCTGGCATCTCCTCCTGTCCTGACATCTACACCAGTACTCAATTCTGACGTATGCTGCTGTTTTTTTCTAACCAGGCTATTGCTTGAACTACTCTGGGTGAACATTATTCTGAGGACTTTATCATTTCTGAAAACCCAGGATGTGAAAATTTCTCACCTAAGAAAGTTCTCAAGATTCATTATTCCCAACCAACAGTACTAACTTGAACTCCCTGGGACAGAACTACAAAAAATGAGCTGTGAGACTTATTTACCAATTGTGACTAAAACCATTCAGAACTGAATGAATTAATCTTCTGCTCAACTAGTGTCTTCTATAAATTAGACACTATCATAACAACTTTCCTGTAATTGTTAAGGGATAATAAAAACCTCAAATGTTAATCTATATACTCTTTTCCTTTTGTGTGTGGGATCCTATACTGAAAGCCCCAGCTTACTCCTGAGTTCCACTGAGGTCTGCTTCTTCTAATCGCTTTCAGCTGTGGCTTCTGTAGGTCTTCCATCCATTTTGCCTTGCTTCCCACCACCACAAAGTTTCCTTTAGTTGTTTGACAGTTTCGTACTGTTATCTAATAAATTCTGGTCAGGGAAGAGTCTAGCTATACGGCCTAGATATTTGTAAATATATTTTCAGTCTTCCGAGTCATTCTTTTGGAGTCTGGGGCCAGGAGGAAAGCATGCAGCCCTACATGTAGCCTACACATTAATAAACTGGTATTTCAAAATCCTTTCTAAACCTTATCAACTCCTGTAACACACGACTTAATTAGATAAAATTCAATCTTAACTCTAAAATGAGCTAAAGTGAAAATATGATGGGGAATACAGAGCAATCTTATTTTTAAAGAAATTAACAGAGTAGTTATAAAAGAATCAAAAAGGATTTGGTTGATAAATTCATCTGTAAAATCATAAATCTCCAGCCCTTTGACTGTAAACGTTAGTTTTCAGTTAATATTCCACTTGACGGTTATTACTTTTGTGTTTTTGTTTTGTTTTTAGTTTTTTGAGACAGGGTTTCTCTGTGTAGCCTTGGGACTGTCCTGGACTTGCTCTGCAGAGCAGGCTGGCCTTGAACTCACATCAATCCCTCCCTGGGTGCTGGGATTAAAGACATGCACCATTTCTGGCAACAGTTATTACTTTTTATTACATATTAAATTTTATATCTTTTTTTTGTTGACAGTTAACAGTTTAATTTCTCAAAAACTAAACTGTATTTTTTAACATATTAAACATCCAATCATATTTATATTTTTTAGGTTTTATTTTACATTTAATTGTCTGTGTCTATGTGTCTGCATCTGTATATGAGTATGTGCATGTGAGTGGATTTCCTGAAGCTCGTTACAAGTTAGGTGCTGGCAAACAATCAGCGCTCTGCAAAAGCAATGCTCTTGGCTACAACCCTGACACCCCAATCACATTTTGTTTAAATACAATCTTATACTTGGAGAAGAGCTACTAGAAACTAAAACCAAACTATAAATTTATAAAACTCAAAATTATTTCTTTACTCAGACTTTCTAATGCATAAAACTCACATAGAGTAACAATCATAAGAATTTATCAACTCAAAAAAGCAAACCTTTTTTTCTATGAAGGATCAAGCAGTAAATATTTTAGATTCTGTGGGCCAGATAGTCTCTGTCACAACTACTCACTGATACGATATATTAAGAATGAAGCCAAAGACAGTATATAAAGAACTAAATTGTCTACACCTTGTAAAACTTTACTTGCAAACAGGTGGTAAAACAGCTAGCTTCCACCTGCTTAAATACTACCAGGAAGTCCTGGACTGGCCTTCTAGTTCCCTGGTCTCTGACCTACTGCTCCCATAGGAAAGTGAATGCAGGACCCTGTATTCACAGAGCTTTGCTTTTGGGATCTGAAAGATTCACTCATGGGATGTGAACTAAAGCTGCTCCCTTCTTGCCAAGGAACACCGGCCAGTTTGAATTCAGATAGAGAAAGCTCTATGGGTAAGCCACTCACTGCCCTCTGCAGATTAAAGCAGTTCGTTTTCCCTCCCAAAAGACACTGAGACAAGAACTATTGCTGCCAATCTTCAGATAACATCACTGAAGCTAAGAAAGGATAAACGTTTGTTCCACGGCCAATGCTCTGTATGGTAGCCTCCTTCTTCCGCAAAGCAGGTTAGCTTAAAATGTGTAGCTGGAGCAGGGCATGGCGCACACCCTCATCCCCAGCACATGGGAGGCAGCGGCAAGTGGATCTTTGTGAATTCGAAGCCTGCCTGTTCTTCATAGCAAGTTCCAACACAGCCAGGGTGTATAAAAGAAACCCTATGGCGGGGGGGGGGGGGGGGGAGGGGTCCCAAAGGTCCCAAAGGAAATAAATAAAACAGATCTGTCTCCTAGATGAAATAACATTTGTAAACTTAGGGGAGGGTGGAAGGCTATGATTTAATACTTAAACCATTGTTTCAAATGTAGTTTTGGACATTTTGTTCTAAACAATTACGAACAAGCTAGAAGAAAAGCAGTTTCTTTCTCACCTGGCTCTGGTTAATAGCTGCATGGTTGCCATGGAATGGAGACTGTCTTTCTTTATCTCGATGATGGCGACTGCTGTGTTTGCTTCTCTGCAGTTGCTGGCGTAATTTTGCAATCTGAAAAGGAGAAGAACAGGCAGAAAGAGTGTTTTTCACACTAAGTAAAAACACATTCTTGAGGGTGGGGCTACAGCTGGGATACAAAGTGAATAAACTAATAAATAAAAAATTATATTTACAAAAAAAAGAAAAAAACATTCTTGCTTAATAAGAACCAATGAAATTCACCCTTAATACCCTGAAAATTTAAACATATTACAAAATCTAAAAGAGCATTTTATACATACATTCACATATATATTCATAGATTTAAAGAAAAACAGGTAGGGCTGGAGAGATGGCTCAGAGGTTAAGAGCACTGTCTGTTCTTCCAAAGGTCCTGAGTTCAATTCCCAGCAACCACATGGTGCTTACAACCATCTATAATGAGATCTGATGCCCTGCCCTCTTCTGGTGTATAGGCACTCACACAGGCAAAATATTTAATAAATAAAAATTAAAAAAAAAAAAAGAAAACAGGTATAATTGATATTGTCTTTAGTCTTGAAGCTTCAAGTATTAAACAGTGTTTTCAGCATTTAAATTATGCTCTTAGAAATAACTTACTCTCTTCTTGCCTTTACAAGTACAATTAGATATTCACAAATCCAGCCAAGTGTGTTAGTGTGAATGACCCTAATCCTAACCCTCCACACACCCATGTATCTGAGCACTTGGTCCCAAAATGGTGGTGCTGTTGGAGTGAGCCTTTGGAGGTGAGCCTTCCTGGGGGAAGCGTATCACTGGGGGCAGGCTTTGAAAATACACTTCCTCCACTCTCTCTTCTTCCTAATGTTTTGATGAAATGTGATCAGCCTGTTCCTACCTCCATATTCATTCCCTCTCCTCTTCTCTTCCCTCTCACTTTAAGCCAAATAAAACCTTTTCTCATTAAGTTGCTTTTCATCAAAGTAGTTTATTACAACAACAGGAAGGAAACTAGAAGAACACCAAGCCAAGAAATACACTTAAAATAAAATCTTTTTAAGTAACCAATACAATTCGCTGTTTCTGAATTAGGATCTCATTAGCCAAGTGTATTAGTTACTTTGGTATTGCTGTGATAAAATATAATGACCAAGGTAATATAGAAGAAAGTTTACTTGGGATTACAGCTCCAGAGGAATAAGAGTCCATGATGGGGGAGCAAAGCATAACAACTGGAACAAGAAGCTGAGTGTTTACATCTTTTATTACAAGTATGAAACAGAGAGAGAACTCGGATTGGACATGACTTTGAAACCTCCAAGCCCATCCCCAGTGAGGTATCACTCCAGCAAGGCCTCACCTCCTAAACCTAGCCCCCAGCAGGGTCATCAACTGGGAACCAAGTATTTAGATGTATGAGATTACAGGAGACCTCTCATTCAAACCCCCACATCAAGGCTAGTCTTCAAGTCTAGATCCTCCTGCTTCCCCTTCCCAAATGCTGGGATTAAGTCAAGCCAACACATCTGGCTACAAATACAATTTCAATGGCAAGCTCATTATTATCCTTTCACTGGATTTTTCTCTTTTACTTCTACTATAGGTAAATTGCAATGCCATTAACTATAAACACAGAAAACAGTAGCAGAGCTGTCCATAATTGAGATACTAAATTTCAAAAATACTACCATGGCAGAAAAAAAAGTCAGTTTCTTAATCTCACTAATTTTATAAATTTGATGTCTGTTATTATTTCTAGGTACACAGACTCTCCTATTTAAAACAAGGCTTGCATCATCAGATTAATAACATGCACATTTCCTATTCAAATCTTTTCATTTTACTTTTTTTTTTTTTTTTTTTTTTGAGAGGCATGGGCTCAGCTGGCTCCATACCCTGACTACTGAGATTATAGGTATAATGCTAATTTTTGGCTTCATGCCCTAAAAAAATTATCAAATCAACATGATAACTTTTTCTGTTATTATTTCTCAAGTAAAAAAGGGGAAAGGTGGACTAAGCTATTAGTGGGTAAAGTGCTTGCAGCTGAGTGCAGATCGCCAGTAGCCATGTAAAAGCAGGGTGGTGGTACTCACCTCTAGCCCCTGTGCTGGGAGGGAAGATATTTAAGGGAAGAACAAGTGTATTTGTTTGCTGCAAAACTCAAGCTGACATGGTCCCTGCCCTATGCAGTCTGACTCACACTTGATTGTAGCCTGATAAGATGAAATGTTTGAAATATTCAGCTGAGTTCCTACATAACCAAGGTTCCTCTGGAAATCCCCCAACCCTTGAAAACCCTATTAGACTTGCAGTTTGGGGCTATAAAAGCCCCACTTTTTCCTATGTTCAATGCTTTATTTTTTGAATATATTTCAAGCCTCATGTTAGGGAGATAGGCCCATATGATGGAAAATAAAGCTTGCTTACTTTGACCAAAGAATTTGGGTGATGGAACGATTAAAACTGACAGCTTCAGTCAGAGACCTTAATTTATCTCAAAAAGGTAAGAGTGAAAGTAGTGGACATCTGCCCCTGAATTCTTGTCACCACACATTCACGCACAGGCACACGACAGCCTCACACAGACATGCATGCACACACACATACCTTCCCGCGCTGGGAAAATAACACTGACAGTCCACAACTTTAAGAAACTAGCCAAATGAAAAGGCCAAACTTCTGCTTCCACAGAACATTTTGCTTACCTCTTTGAGCTGTTCTGTGCTGCCCCAGGATGCTGAGCGTTTATGAGACCCTTTCTTCTTTTCAGCATATTCTTCAGCCCATGCACTCTCGGTCTATTGTGGAGGCAGAAAAAAGGTTATTTTAACAAAAAGCATTTAACAATAGCACATCAGACTTTTTTTCTATTAAGTAATATATGCCACATAAAAATTAGAAATATTAGAACATATTTAAAAATTTTAAAGACTTTATCATTATATGTGTATGAGTGTTTTGCCTGCATGTATGTATGTATGTATGTTGGCTGTGTGTGTTTGTCTGTGGATGGTTGTGAGCTACCATGTGGGTGCTGGGGAATAAACCCAGGTCCTCTGCAGAAAGTGTTCTTTTAAGCACTGAGCCATTCCTCCAGCATATTTTCACCACAAATGACACAGAAGTCTCTGCGCACCAGCTGATTATAATCAGCATTTTAACCTTTCTTTCACTTCCATTACCAATAAGGTCTCTACAAATCTGTACACACATCATTAACAGAGCACAGCACAGAGGAGTGGTAGCAGTAGTTAATGTTCCTGGGCTTTTAGGCTAGGCATGGGGATGTACACCTTTGATCCTTCTGAGTAGAAGGCAGAGGCGTATAAACCTACAGCCTGTCTACGGACTGAGTTCCACAACAGACAGGGATACATGGAGAGACCCAGTCTGCAAAAAAGGAAAAGAGAAAGAAAAAAGGGGAAACGAAAAAAAAAAAAAAGGTCCCAAGGATAGAATGCAGAAAGGTCTAAAAACAAACTTGACCCCAAAGCCCATATCATTAACCAGATACTATACAGAGAACAGCCTCAAAAACATTAATCTTTAATGGTTATATCAAATTCAAATTTGGAATTTAAGTTTCAGAAAACACAAATATAAGCACAATCCTTTTTTTTTGGGGGGGGGTGCTTTCAAGACAGGGTTTCTCTATGTAGCCCTGGTAGCTGTGGACTTACTTTGTAGACCAGGTGGCCTTGAACTCAAAAAGATCCTCCTGCCTCTGCCTCCTTAAGTGCTGAGACTACAGGCATGTGCCACCACACCTGGCTACATAAGCAAATTCCTGACACAAAATGTTCAAATCCCATGAGTAAAAGGAGAAATCAAGTTTAAACTTAACTTTGACTAGGAAAGATTTGATAACATAAATGTTCCTACATTGTCGAGAGTATAATTCAGGACAGCCTATTGATAAAACTTTGGGAGCTGGTATCAAAGTTTTAAGTCACATATTACTTGACAATTCAACTCCCCTTCTGGCAATTTAACTTTCAGACATGCAAAATGCACCTCTTTGTGCATGGGAATGTGGCTGTATGTTCATATGGAAGGGTACGCCTGTGTGGAAGCAATTCAACAACCTCAACTGACATTCCTCAGGAGCCATGTGTGTATGTTCAGAGATAGTCTCTTACTGGCTTTGGACTCACCAAACAGGCTAAGCTGAGTAGCCAGCAAGCACCTGTCTCTACCTCCTCAACACTGGTATTACAAACATGTACCACTACTACCAGCTTTTTGACCATGGTTCTGGGGCTCAAATTCAGGTCCTTCCACTTCACAGCAAGCACGCTGATCTATTTAGCTCCCCAGTCCCCAAGCATACATCTCTATATACAAATGAGGCATTCACAACATTCCTCACAGCTCTGTTCTCAAAAGTAAAATACCTGAGTGATACCAAAAAAAGCCCCCTTTCAGGCTTGGCTATACAAACTAGAGCATTTAATAGAATCCTATTCAGCTATATAAACAAACAAACATGGGAATACATTATATTAAATGTACTGTTAGTGAATAATTTCAAGGCTTAATATGGTGTGCATGGAAACTGTCCATTACATGGAAGTGTCACAGAACATGTTTATGTTAAACACACTATCTCCGTAAGAACATACACAGGGGCTAGGGTGGGTGTAGCTCAGCTGGTAGAGTGCACGCGGCCCTGGCTTTGTACGTTCCCAACACTGCATAAACCAGACTGGTGGTCCACTCAGACTTCAGGAGTTAGAGACAGGAATATTAGAAGTTCATGGTCATCTCAGCTACACAGGGAGTTAGAGGCCATCCTGTGATGGAATACGCCACAGCTTTTTGTTGTCGTGTTTTATTTTTAAAGAATATTCATGGTAACAAAGAAACTGACTACTGGTGGCCACCTTGTGGGGACAAGGGTCTTTGCAGTATACCCTTCCGTACATCCTGAATTTTTTCCTATATAAATGTAGAATTTACACAGAACAATAGAGTGTTTTAAGAACTACTGCTACAGTTTGGCAGTTTGGGTATGCATAACCTACCGCTTACTAATTAAAAATGGCCTATTTTCAAATAAAAATGACAGGTTTCCTAAAATCAAGAAATTGTGAGCCGGGTGTGGTGGTGCATGGGTGTAATCCCAGCACTCAGAAAACAGAGGTAGGTGGAACTCTGTGAGTTCGAGGCCAGCCTGATCTACAAAGCAAGTCCAAGACAGCCAGGGCTAGACATGAAACCCTATCTCAAAAGAGAAAAAGAAAAAAAAAAAAGGAAAAGAAAAAAACTGTGATTGGAACTGATCACCTCCCCAGATCCGGCTTATACCTAGGAAGGATGACCTTAAACACGGACTTGCAAGATACAATTCAGTCAGTATCCACTGTGCCACTCTAAATCCCACTTTCCAACTGACCCTGCTTGTTCAATGCTTTTTCACATGAGGGTCTACAGACTCTACGTCAATTGTCAAAACACCTGTCAGGCCACACAGAGTGGCACATTCTTTTAATCCCAGCACACAAGGGAGCAGTCTGACGACAGCGTGATTTATGTAGTCAAGGCCATTACATAAGTCAAGGCTACATAATGAGAGCCTGTCTCAAAAAAAAAAAAAATTTCACAAAGATCAACCTACAAATGAAACCACAGAGTATGAAATATCCACATTCAACTAAAACCAAAATTAATGATCTTCAGTATTAAAACTTTTAAATCTTAAAATAACATTCCATTTAGGGCTCTGCAGTTTAGAGCACTGACTTGACTCTCCTCCAAAGGACCCAGGTTCAAATCCCAGCACGCACATGGCAGCTTACAACTGTCTGTAACTGTCTAAGATCTGACACCTTCACACAGATATACAGATAGGAAAACACCAATGCACATAAAATTAAAAAACAAAACCACAAAGCATAAAAACAACAACAAAATTAAAAAAACAACATTCCTCTTATGCAGCATATTTCACAGGGTTCAGATCATACCTGTTGATGTTAAACACCAGGTCTAAATCCTATCTCAGTTATAAAACGTGTCTGACATCTCAGACAAGTTGTCCTTCTCAATTGAATTTCTGCCTGGAAAGGAGATGGACTACAGGAACTGGCATGTTTAAATTTTAGTGCATTTATCTATATAGAGTGTGTGTGGGCAGGTGTGGGTATGAGTGGGTGTGTCACAGAGCTGAGTAGATCAGAGGACAATTTGTGGAGCTGGTTTTCTCCTTCCATCAAGATGGTCTCGGGGATTGAATTCAAGCCCCCAGGCTCTGCTGGCAAGCACTTTTACCCACTGAGCCAACTTGCTGGCCCAGGAATAGATATTCATAAAATCTGAAGAGCAGAGGTGGGACATGAGGTGGGAGGGTGGGCCAGCACAGAATGCAGCATCCGGTGATCACACCTGTCTGCTTCCTAGTGCACTGGACCTGAAAACAGAAAGCTTGGCCACTGTCTGCAGAGCTTAAATGTCACTCGGTGTTGAGTGCAGTTGGTGCTGGCCCCAGGACTCTAAAACTCAAACAAGAAGTAAAACAAAGGCACTGCACTACAGCAAAAAATTGAAGATGAATCCAAATATGAACTAAAGAGTCCTGTTCTTCCTCAGAAGATGGTTGTTTTAAATTCAGTTCACCTAATGAACTGAAGAAAATTTCATGTTAGACATTTGCAATCCACCATCACAGGAAATTTTAATGAAAATCTAAAAGTTTCCAGCATCAAGCAACAAGAATAAGTTAAGATGGGTGTGGTGGTTCATACCTTTAGGCCTAGCACCTGGGTGGCACGTGCAGGCCGGATCTCTGAGTTTGAAGCCAGCCTGGACTACAGAGAGAACTCCAGGTAAGCCAGGCTACAAAGAGAAACCCAGTCTTGGAAAACAAACAACAAAGAACAACTGAGTTTGATCTACTGAGAACTGATTTCCAACTGCCTGGTTATGAAGAAAAACTCCAATCAGTATCTCTTTGAAGTTATGAACAAGTTAATAAAGAAACATGAATTCTTCCATCGACTAGAACTGGGTGGCACGTAGGCACCCTTACTGTGACAAAGGTTTCAGGACTTGAGTACTGAAGAGAACATTCAGATTTACAGGTATCTAGGAACATACCAATGAATATTCAGGAGAAGCATTTCATCATGAAGAAGCTCAAAATGTCTTAAAGTCGCTGAACTTCAAAACAATAAAGTGAAACGTAGGCCTCTCTGGGACAGCCGAGCCCTCTTCTAGCTGCACTGTGGTGTGAGTGATGGAGCTTCTCTGTGCAGCTCCTATAGGCCACACGGACAAGTGTAACTGACGCAAGGAGTTACTTGACAGTAACGGGAAGAGAAAAACATTTTCAGCAGGGATGTGAACAGGCAGAAAGGCGCTGGCATGGACCTTCTGTACCTTCTGTATAGTGAAGGGAATGGAGGCTCCAGTGATGTCACTTTTCTGGGAGATGTCTTCGATGAGATTCAGTCAAGAATGCTATAAAACATGGCTCCCATTAAGAAAAAAAAAAAAAAAAAAAAAACACCCAAAAACTGGAGAACCCACAGGAGAGAGCAGACAGGTCTCACTCAGGACTTCAAAGGTTTACTCTTATTTTGACTACAGTTCAGCTACAATAATGTTTCCAGAGTCATGGGGACAGTGGAGTCTTCCTATAATAAATACATTCACATCTACCTCCATAGTTTAGAAGAGACTTTTGGATGTAGTTATCTCAATGGCTTCAACACTGCCTGTTTACAAGAGCCATGTCTGTTTCAATGCTCCAGCATCTTCTCAGGTTCAATGAGGTACTTTTTAATTCAGGCACATTGCTAGTTACCTTTTAAGCCACCACGCAGCTGGGGCGCACAAAACACTCCACGTACAGGATAGTCTTTCTAAAGTACTGGGACCAGACTTCATCTTCTCAAAGCGGTCCTAACCTGTCCTACCTAAGGGAAGCAAAGTCCTTGGAATAACTCCTGAATGTAGGATATAGTGGGTGGTTTTTTTTTTTTTTTTTTTGGTTGGCATTTGTTTTTTGGTTTGGAGACAGGGTTTCTCTGTGTGGAGCCTTGACTTTACTGACTTGCTTTTGTAGACCAGGCTGGCCTGGAACTCCCAGCGATCCACCTGCCTCTGCCTCCCAAGTGCTGGGATTAAAGGTGTGCGCCACCACTATTCGGCTTACAGTTTGTTTTTTAAAATGCAAGGGAAATTTTGAATTGTCTCCAAATCTTTTTAAATAGTCAAAAATAATAATAAATTTTATAGAACATATAGTTTACTGTGCTTTTAAAACTCTGTATGTGGTGTGTCTGTGCGTGTGCAGATGTGCATGCACATGCGTGTGCTTGTGGCAGCCAGAAGTGAACTTCGATGTCGCCCTCAACCACTCTCCGTCTCCCTTGAGCCAGTCTGTATTTGCTGCTGGACACTGAAGGACTTGGCTCCTGCACTTGGGAAGTCACCACTTCTAGGCTGTCAGCTTGTCTTCATGATGGCGGAGCTGCTGGCACACACCTCTCTTCTTCTTGGGCCACAGGTCAGGAGCCTGTACTTCTTGTCCTTGTAGATCTCTGGGGGTTTCCTGAGTCTGGTTAATGACAAGGAGGATCTGTGGACAATGGGGATCTGAAAGCTAAACCACCCCAAACTGTGTGTGCTTGCCTCTGGACAAAGATGCTCTCTTTAAAATGTTGGAATGGAGCAACTAAATAATGTAAACCTGAAGTCCAAAATGGAGACAGCCCTTGGCTGAGTCCCAACAACATTAAAGTCTTTAAAGTCTTTCATTCTCCATTAGCAGGAATGCAGTACTGTGTTGCTGATCCGTTGATTTCTTTGCAAATGCTCCTCAAAATGCGCCTCACTTACTATGCCAGGTGCAACCCAGACACAGCTTCACCTTACCAGGATTCGCTGTCTTTTAAGTGTGAAAAACAGTGGATAAATGAGTATAAAAATACTTAATTAAATACTATAAAAAGAAACTCCAAACTAACATGCAATCATGAACTGACTGTACAATACTGGACTTTGATTCTTTTGTTGGTTTTTGGGTCTTGTTTTGTTTGAGACAGAAGGTTTCTAGGTAGTCCTTCCTAAACAGCAAAGCCACATGAAAACTACTAATTTTCCTCATGATTTTGCTCCAAGCATAGCAGTTACAGATTTTACAAAACTAAAGTTTTGTTGTTGTTTTTTTTAAAACAATTCTAACAAACACATTTCTTTTCTGGAACAGGCTGGCCTCAAACTTGAGATCCTCCTGCCCCTACCTCCCGAATACTGTGGTTAAAGGCATGCGCCAGTACCACCAGGCTGGACTTCAATTCTTTAACTATAAATCTATGAATCATTATGAGTAAGTTTCCGAGATCCTTTTAATTAGTCAGTTTTACAAATGTAAAAGTATGAAACATCACTTTCAGACTTCATTGTTGAGACGTTCATGATCATAAACTCTAATAGCACTGGGGCCAGTAAAAAGCTTTGCAGTGGATAATGGTGCACTCCTGAGGACTTAAATTTGACCCCCAGAGATCATGTAAAGGCGGAAAGAGAACTGACTCCACAAAGTTGTACTCTAATTTCCATATGCATACTACAGTAGAGCTATGCATCTCTCTCTCTCTCTCACACACACACACACACACACACACACACACAAGTATCAGTGATGTAATACAGTTTTCCCAATACATAAAGGTTTGGGGGCACAAAAATAAATGGTATGCAGAGTAATCCTATTATTACAAATTTTCAAGTCCAAATTCCAGGTATAAAAATACTGTGTTAGGGGCTGGGGAGATGGCTCAGTGGTTAAGAGCACTGCCTGCTCTTCCAAAGGTCCTGAGTTCAATTCCCATCCTCTTCTGGTGCATAGGCAAACACGCAGGAAGAATGTTATATAAAGGGAAAAGTATGTCAACAATTAACTACCTGTATGAAAATTACTTTTGAGTAATTTTACAAACGTACACTCCCAGGCCAACATAATCCAGCAGAAGGTAGGCCTGGGAACCTGTGCTTCTGAAAAGCTTCTGAGGAAAATCTGATGTTCACTCAATGCTTCAGAGTACAACAAATAAGAAACCTACCTGTGTGGCCTTGTCCCTCATGCAGGGTGCGGCTTGCCCACGAGTGTCTCGGGGCCAGTGCCCAGCAAGGTACGGAGCTGCAAGGGTATCCAGGGAGGAAGTGCGCCGGATAATACTGGAGGGACTTGAGGAAGGCGGGTGTGTTTTGTCACCTACGTATAAAGCAAAAGTGTTCATTTAAAAAACAAAACAGATTTAGGAGGAAAAGTAGAAGTTAAGTTTTAAACTTTTTAGAAGTTCTCCAACTTAAATATGCAAAAGTAAGCAAATAGGAACAAGCCAAAATGCAAAGCCCAGGCTCAACCCAAAACACTGCCCATAAACACAGAAGACAAGGTGATGATAACACAACTCACAGTTGACTCCAAGTGGTTACATGCTATCATCTCCTTTACATGATGAGTTTTAGAGACTGTTTAGAGCCTTTAGCCTCCAGCCTGGCATTTCTCTTTAGCACCAGCTCTGCATCACACTACGTTTACTCTTAAGAGGACAAATGTGAATAAAGACCCGTCAAAAGTACAGTGCAAAAGTCTCCAACTGGGGAGAGGATGGGAAAGCAAATACCTAACAGTGAAATGGTTTAGCAGCTAAAAGCACCTGCTGAAAAAGCTTGAGTCCAATTCCTAGAAACCACATAAAAATGGAAAGAATCAATTCTACAAAGTTGTGTGTAGATCTCTACACACACAACCTGTGGCGTGTGCCTGTGTACAGCTACCATACAACATACATATTAATAATACACAACCTTTCAAAGGACTTCTGGAGTTGTAAATACAGCTCAGTAGTAAATGAAGCATAGAACTAGCATGCACGAGACTTTGATCCTGTTCCAACTACATAAATAAAAACAAAAGTAAAAATAAAACCAAAAAAAATACATTAAACATTAAATAAAGTTTAAAAGAATTTGTGGGCCAGGAGTGATGGCACATGCTTTTAATTCCAGCACCTGAGGCAGGGGGATCTGTGAGTATTAAGGCCAGACTGGTCTATAACACATCGAGTTCTAGGCCAGCAAAGGTTATATACTAAGTCCCACTCTGAAAACACACACCAAAAAAAAAAAAACCAAAAACCAAAAAAAAAAAAAAAAACAAGGGGGAGGAATTACAAGAATGAATTAGTGAACTGAGAGATGTAAAAGAAAGTACTCAAAAAGGTAACACAATCATAAAATGAAAATAAAAACAGAACATAAGAAATGGAAGAGGAGAAATAATGAGATTTCTTTTTGCAATGTGCATGCAATGTAAATTCAAGAGGACAAATTAGTCAGAAAAATAATGTTCAAAAGGATAATTATGGTTTTCCAGAACTGATGAAAGATATGGTCTTCAGAATGAAACTGAGTCAGGATCCAGACATACATTGGTGAAACTACAAATTCCTGCAGATTTAAAAAACAAAAACCCCTTAAAGCAACAAAGAGAAACGGGATGAATATTTCTGTCAGGAAGAGCAGAGGCTCACAACACTAGGGAAACGGAATAAGAAATCAACAGTTTATGATAGCTTGGGCCAGCAAGAAAAAGCAGTTTGGAAAGGGGCACGGTGGAGATGAGGGAGGAAGGGAGGGACTGGGAGGGAATGAGGGATCGGGACACGGCTGGGATAGAGTTAATAAAATGTAACTGATAAAAAAAAAAAAAAAAAAAAAAAAAGAAAAGAAAAAGCAGTTGCCACCACACCTGGAAACCTGTTCAAGCCCCAGGGCCCACATGGTGGAAGGGAAAGCTGACTCCCTAAAGTTGTTCTCCACACATGTGTGGTACATGTACACCCACATCCACACACTCACACACACACACACACACACACACACACACACACACGATGAAACACTGACAGTCAGACAAAGATGACTTAACAACCAAAGACAATCTCTGACAGAAATTATTTTTTCAGAAAATACCACAGAGAGGAAACTGAAATGAAGCCTAAGAAGCACCACAGTAAACCAAGCAGTAAGCCAGTGTGAACAGGCATTTACCATAACAACACGGTAACTACTAACTTACAGACCTTAAAAACAAAATCAAACCAAAATTCTAGATGACAATACAAGAATTAAGATGAGGGTGACTAGAATAAAGAAAAAACCAAACATAGGATTCAGCCTAGGGAGTGTTTAACTCTTGGCCCCAACTCTGAATACACAGCAAGCACGTGCCAATACTCAGCTTCAAACTGCTTCTCCAAGGTACATTTCCCCTAGTGCTTGTTGGCCCCAAGAACTCAGCTGCTTTTTATTTCCTTAAATGGCCTTGATCTAAACCTAAAATGGGTTTCTCCAGAATCACAAGAGAACTCTCCACAAGCAAATTGAAGGGATTCTTCGGTTCTATTTCAGAGCCAGCCAGAGCAAGGAGAAGGCCAGTCAGAATGACATCAGAGGGCACACTTGAGAGATACAAACGGGAGGAAAGGCTACAAAAGAGACATTTCCTACTAAAAGAGGGGAAAGACAAGAAGGAAAGAGTATCACTTTTATATGCAGAAACAAAGCAATCACAGTATCAAAGGGATTATAGAAACCCAGCCCTAATGTAATCATTAATACCCCTTCACATTTGTGTACCATTTATTTAGCATCAGTTAAAGAGGTATTCTCATTTGAATAAGAAAAAAACAGAAACAACCCTGTCAGGCATGAGGTAGAGGGAGGAGAGAGAGGGTAACTTGTTGCAGAATAGTTAACTACTTGCTGTAATATTAAGATTTGAATCCAGGTTTCTTGGGGTTCTTTATGCCAATGAACATTCCTGGACTTCACCCTAAATCTACCAAATCAAAATCTCTAGGCAGTGAGCTCAGCAGTTTTCTACAGAATTGACTGTTTCCATGTCAACCTCTGGCCTCCACATGTGTGTACACACTCCCTTAAACATGTACAAATGCATACACTGTACACACCAGAAGAAACTGTTCACCATAGAGAAACCTACAGCGGAGCAAATCCCAGAATTCTAGCTGATAACTAAACCAGTTTTTGTTGACATTTTAATTCTGTTAACAAAACAGACTAAGCCTTAATAAACCAAAATAAACCTCAGTGTCTTAACACCACACACGTAGTTTTTGTGTGTGATTTTTGCACATATTGCTTGATTGCTTAATTTTTAAGACAAGGTTTCGATGTGTAGCCCCAGCTGTCCAGGAACTTGCTCTGTAGACCAGGCCTCTAATTCCCAAGTTCTAGTATTAAAGGTATGCACCATCACTCCTGGCTTTGTTTTTTTTGTTTTGTTTGCCTAAGTACTGTTTTTTTAACTAAGAAAATGATGACTATATATAAAGATTATTATTAGGTTTTGAGAGGTTTTTTTCATATTTTATACCCGAGTTTAGAGAGGCTATAGTCCATGTGCCAAATCTGATCCTCACCCTAATTTGCATGTATATTTTTAACTGACTAGAAAAAGAATCAATTTATTCTTAAATATAGAAAACAATTACATAAAATTCAAATTTTAAGGTCCATAAATAAAGTTTTATTGGAACATACACTTACATATGTGCCTGGCTGCTTCTGTGCTGTGAATGGAATGTTAAGAATATGCAGCAATGCTAGGCCACAGAGGAGGACTTTGCAGCCAGCCCTGAAGATACCTGATAAAACAGGGCCAGACAGAAGGGGAGGAGGTCCTCCCCAATCCGTGGACTTGGAAAGGGGCAGGGAGAAGCTGAGGGAGGGAGGATGGGACTGGGAGGGAATAAGGGAGCGGGATACAGCTGGGATACAGAGTTAATAAAATGTAACTAATAATAATAAGCAATAAAATAAAAAATAAAATAATAATAATAATAATTACAAAAAGAATATGCAGCAAGCTGGGTATGGTGGTGCACACCTGTAATCCCAGCACTCAGTGGGGATCTCTGTGAGTTCAAGGCCAGCCTGGTTTATAAAGCAAGTCCAGGACAGCCAAGGCTACACAGAGAAACCCTGTCTGGAAAAACAGAAGAGTACTCAGCAAGACTTTCCGTGGTACTCACAGCTTCACAGTGCTGCTCAGCTTTGTCATTCTGCATAACTTAACTGCACAGAACACCGTATTTAAAGAAGGTAAAATGCAAAACATCAACACAGTCCTTATGCAGCTCTGGGAGGTTGTAGGAAAGACTTAGCTGGAGGAAGGTGGGTCACTGGGAGGCAGGCCTTGAAGTTCACAGTCCTGCCTGTTTGCTGCTCTGTGTCTACTTCTTTATCTGTCCAGATATGAGCAGGCTCCTACAGCTGCCAACCTGCCCTCCGGCCATGGACTGCATGCCCTCAAACTGTGTGCTAAATAAATACTCCTTTACCTCTTCCATGTGCTTTTTAACAACAATGAGGAAAGTCACCAATGCAGAAGATAACAGTAAAATCTCATCCTAGCTCAGTTTTAACAACTGAGCACTGTAAAACTCATCTGCGGATACGGAACTCTGAAACAAAATATAGCAAAGCGTTACCCTAAAGAAATCTCCCAACCCTTTTCTACTAAAATGTCTACAGAAGGCTCAGCAGGTTAAAAGTACTTGCCATCCAACATGACAACCAGAGTTTGATTCCTGGAACCCACAAATGGAAGAAAAGAACTGATTCCTGCCAAGTTTCCCTCTGACCACCTGCACACTCTGGCTGACAGTCCCCACCACCACCCACACACACTAATAATTGTAATATATCTAATTATTACATTTTAAAATTCCATGAATTTCACTTTTCATATAAGCACCTACAGTATTAAATAATGTACTGGCTGGTTTCACGTCAACTTCACAAGCTAGAGTGACTGGAAAGAAGGAAGCCTCAATTGAGAAAATGCCTCCATAAGATCTGGCTGTAGGGCACTTTAAGTAGCCCAGTCCACTGTGGGTGCCACCCCTGGGCTGGTGGTCCTGCATTCTACAACCAGGCTGAGCAATCTATAAGGAGCAGGCCAGTAAGCAGCATCTTACAGCTGCCTTACATCAGCTCCTGCCTCCAGGTTCCTGCCCTGCAAGAGTTCCTGTCTGATGTGGAAGAGTGAGCCAAATAAACTTTTCACTCCCCACCTTGCTTTTTGTCAGTGTTTCATCACAGCAATGGTAACTCTAACTAGGACAAATAGTATCTCTGGATTTTGCCTAGCCCCTGGTTTACAATGCATGACTTTACTGTACATTGTTTTCTATAGAAATACCTAATTTTTTTCCTTTTTCTTTTTAATATGGAATTTTTTTTTTTTTTTTTTTGAGATACGGTGTTGTCCAACCAGGCCTCAAATGGCTCAAGCTATTCTCCTGCTTCAGCTTCCCAACTGCTGAGTCCAACCAGGCCTCAAATGGCTCAAGCTATTCTCCTGCTTCAGCTTCCCAACTGCTGAGTCAATGGTATATGCCATAATAACTTAAAAAAACATTAACCGAAGGGCTAGGAAGATAAATGGTTGGCGGTAAAACGCTAGCCATTCAAGTATGAGGAACCGTGTTCACATCTCCAGGTAAAAAACTGGCATGGTGGGTGCCATGCGCTTGTAATCCCTGTGCTAGGAAGAAGACAGGAAGAATCCTGTGGCTTGCAGGCCCCAGGCTAGCCTAACATTTCCAGGTTCAATAAAGACATGATCTCAAAAAATAAGGTGGAGGGCAACGGAGGATAACTCCATGTGTGTACTCACCTGCACACGTCATGCACATACACACAAATGGGCACAAAGACGCATGTGAGAGTATATTGACAATATTATTAATCTAGTTCTATATAATGTCCAGTTATCGTGCTCATAAGGCTATGTAGATGTGAGAATACTTTCTGACAATTCTGTTTTACACTACTATCAGAATAAGGGTCTTGAATAGTTCTAAGTATAAAAGTTTAGTTACAAAAGACTCAGCTCTACTAACACAACAGTTACACACCCGTGCTGTGAGCCTCTCAAGAGCTATTTCACAGCAGCTCAGATAATAGTGCTTTCACAGTGGCAGTTGTTTCTTTTCTCTCCTTTTCTTTTTGGTTTCTGGACACAGGGTTTCTCCGCGTAACAGCCCTGGCTATCCTAGAACTCACTCTGTAAACCAGGCTGGCCTCAAACTCACAAACATCCACCTGCTGGGATTAAAGGTGTGCACCACCACGCCCAGATCACAGGGCCAATTCTTTTCACTAAAGCACTGCCTTAGTGAAACCATCATTTAATATTTACTAAAGGCCCATGGGGCAACTGTAAAACTTAGAAATATAAAGAACAAGCCATAGCCTGCTGAGAACAACTTATGCTTCTACCTTGCTATTATTCTCTTTTTAATCCAAGTTCTGAAAACTGACAGATTTGTGGCCCTAACTAATTATGATGCAGTTATGGGAGGGAATAAGAAATCTTGGTGAAGGAAGGCTGCATTTATAAGGAAGCCCAGAGGAGAAGACCCTGGCAGAGCATCTCTAGCCTCAATCCTTTTGAGCCCTGGCCATGGCAGTAGCCAGGGTGTGCCATGCCTCCAAATCTTTTGCTCTGCTAGGATCATCCTCAATTCCCTTTCTTCCTTTTTTTTTAATATTTTATTTTTTAGATTTATTTATTGTGTACACCATTCTGTCTGCATGTACACCTGCACACCAGAAGAGGGCACCAGATCTCACTACAGATGGTCATGTGGTTGCTGGGAATTGAACTCAGGACCTCCGCAAGAGCAACCAATGTTCTTAACCTCTGAGCCATCTCTCCATCCCTCAATTCCCTTTCTTTAATTTGGCTAATTCATGTTCACCCTTGCAATCCCAGCACAGAAGCCATTCCTCTAGAAAATCTAACAGTCTCCCAAACCCAAGAAACAGAAGCGAGGATAAAAGGACCCCATTCCCATGTGCTGCTGCAACATGACTCCAGGATAAGGTCCTGCGCTTCTCAAACAAGAGTGGACTGGCAATTCTGTCTCGTCCCAGTGACTAGACTCCTGACATATTAAATATATAAAAGGCCAACAGGGGAAAAATTAATGCTCCCAGTTACAAGGAAAAGTAACTTAGTCCAAGTGTGGTAGACTTGATAAGTCTTCCATCAACAACAGGTGTGTATAACAAACTCAGATACTTTTCTGTTCAAAGTAAATCCAAACAATGGCTCAATCATGCTTCACTTTTCTTTAAAAAAAGAAAAGAAAAGAAACAAAGCCTATGAAAAAACTACACACAGCAAGGCATGGCACTGAAATTTTCATTCAGTGCCTTGGGCTTTGAAATTCAGAGCTCCAACTTGTCAGCTCCAGACAAACTGGATCCTTGTAACCTCAAGGGCACCAGCTCAGCTCTGAAATCATGGCCTCTAGATGTCCCTTTACACAAGTGCTATGGCCCTGCCACAGTTAGAGCCTATCTATCTGTATAACTTGACTAAACAATGGCTTCAAAGCTGTGCTTCCCATTATCCACAAAGTCAACAAGTAGAATGGTAGATACACTTGTTTAGAAAGAAGAAAACTTTTCCTTTTTGATTGTAAAAATGAAGACCTGGAATTAAACCTTACAGCCCACCCCACCCCCCAAATTTCCAACAGGACATCCTCTAGTGACAACCATTTTAACAAATACTTCTCTGCAGCTGACATTTCAATCTTATTTTTTATACATATGGGTGTTCTGCCTGCATGTATGTCTGTGCACCGTGAGTGCTGACCCTCTTCTAGATTTTCTACATTTTAATTCTATTGTGGCTGCTGGGCAGTGGTGATGCACACCTTTAGTCCCAGCACTCAGGAGGCACACACAGGGGGATCTCTGAGCTTGAGGCCAACCTGGTCTACAGAGTGAGTTTCAAGACAGCCAGAGCTACATACACAGAGAAACCCTGGGGGGGGGGACTGTTAATTAAATCATTTTTGTTATTGTAATACATCAATCTTTTTAAAATTAATGTATTTATTTTTAATTTACTTATTCTCTTTACATCCCAATCATGGGTGCCTCCCTCCTCTCCTCCTGGTCCCACCTTCCCTCCCTCTTTCCCCACTCCTCCCCCCCTATTCCAGAAGATTCCCAACCCACCCATCCATCCCAGCTCAAGTTTCATCAAGACTGAGCTTATCCTCTTCCTCTGAGGCCTGGCAACGGAGTCCATCAATTTAAAAAAGGAAGGTTCTATGTGTCCGGGGTTTCTAAGGGGAAAGGAGCAGGAGAGAGGAGCTGGGAAGAATATGATGAAGACACATTGTTTACATGAATTTATAAACTGTCAATTTATAAATAATATTAATAAATAATTATTATATATTATTATTGCACAAAGAAAGCAAGCTAGTCACCTGAGCACGAGCCAGTAAGCAGTTTTCATGGTCAGTCCCTGCCTGACTTCCCTTTAATGATGGATTATGATCTTGAAGTGTAAAATAAAAAGAAATTCTTTCATCCCTGAAGCTGCCTTTTTTTTTTTGGGGGGGGGGGGTCATGGTGTTTGTCACAGCAACAGGAAAGACACTAGGATACTCCATTAATTCAATAAGTCTTTATTAAACATCTATTATGAACAAAGTCTCCTGTAGGTGTTGACAACACAGTGGTGTGGACAAATGTAAACAATGTCATTAGGAGTTGACAGTCTATCACTGACCGCAAGATGTAGAAAAGTAGTTTAAAGTCCACTCACAGTCAAATGAGAATTCAGACAATTAAGTGCGTGTCATGATAAATAGTGTAGGAATGGTGTCCAGAGTGCTAGAAAGCGAATTACAGGGTCTTTCTGCATTTTACTGTATCAGAAAGAAACCCAGTGACGCCTTTAACACTCCCACATTGCCTTGGTCAGCCCAGGTCAATGCCCTCGTGCTGCTGGAAGGAAGTGCTGCTATACTCTCTGCATCCACATAGCAGACATCCCTCTTCCTCCAGATTCTAGAAACGTGATTTCACTTTTTGAGCCCTCACCCACACCTTCCTCAAATTCCAAAAGAATTATACCAACAGTCTTGTTCTCTCAGCCAGCCCTGCTTTGTTTCAGGGATCAGACAAGACTTGGTACATCAGAATAGTATGATCTTAGCCAATAGTCTGTTCGAGAGAATTTGTCTACTGTGATAGACAACATTCTTCAGCCTCAACCTGTCTTGAGAAACAAAAACAAACAAACAAAAAGAAAAAAATAAGAAAAGAAAGCAACACAACCTTTGACAATTTCAGAGGCAGCATTTCACCATTTATGAAGATACAGTCTTCTTAAGAACTACGTCACCTGGTCCAACTCATACTCAAGGTGAGGATAATGCAAAAGGGAAGCAGCACCAGGCAGGGAGACCACCAGAGAGTCAATATGGAGGGTGGGTATGTCTGGAGGATTCAAGTCTTTAAAAGAGGGAAACTTGACAGTGACTACACAGCAAGGCAAGCTAGAATGGGACAAAGTGGGGGGTGGGGGAGACAGAATGATAGATTGATTTTGTTCCCTATTTCAGGCTTAAGTACTAGGAAATAACTGGTTCAGTTTGATATCGTTACTGGATAGCAAACGGAGACATTGTAAGCATTTTTGCACATTAGAATAAATTTAAGCATGCCTAAAATCCTGTGACAAGAGAAACTACAAGCACACATACAGACACAGCTAAAGAAACATAAAAAGTAATATGGAAGAAACCATAAGAAACAAAAATATTCTCTTCAGAGAACTAAAGAGACAGCACCACTTGGCTGAGCTGCTGTGACAAAAAGGCGGTATTGCCCAGCAGCAGACACTCAACGATGACCTGCCAGGTTAGATGAACCCACCAGTCCAAAAGTGACACGAGCTACAGGGGTTACCAATCACTTTTGGACTGAATTTGAGACCCGCTAAAGGAAAGACTTCTTGTCTGAAACTTTAACCCTGGTCTTAAGCCATAGCTGGGAAACCTCTACTGCTGTCCTATCACATGGACAAGCTGCCAAACTGTCTTCTAAATATGTTTTGACATGCAGATTAGAGATGCCCTCAACCTTGTGCAGGTTTTCACTGCACTGCCAGGGTTAATGCAGAGACTAATAACTGATCCAAGTGCTCAGAATAGGACTTCGGGGTATTCAGCCCTAACTAGGACATCTGTATCAAGAACACACACATACATGCACACACAAAGAGAGGGGTGGGGAGGGGATATCCTGGAACATCCTAGAAGAAGGGACAGAAAAAAAAATGAGCCAGAAGAAAAGAAGGAATACTGTGAAATGCTGTCTTCTGGTCAGGACATGGCCATTGCATTCATGAACTCATTACAGCTATGGTTTCCTGAACAAGAAACAGGCAACACTAACTGGACACCAGTTCCCAAAACAAGGAGGCAAATGAAGAGATGAAGGGGAAAGGCTATGTGTTGAGGGTTTCTGAGGGGAAAGGAGTAGGAGAGGGGAGTTGGGATGAATAGAATGAAGATACACTATATGAAATTGTCAAAGAATAAATAAAAAAGATATTCCACATATGTGCCCATGTGAGCATGCAGAGGGCACTGTACTTCCTTTCAAGATAGATGTAAATATATAAAGTCATCATCAGGTAGAAATCATACTGGATGGATAGTCTGAAGGACAAAGAAAAAGAAGATAGACACAATCTTTTTTTAAGTTGCTTATGAACAGGAAGAAATGAAGTTAAAGCTTTAAAAAAAAAATCTAGAATGACCAGCCCTTTATTGTTTTGGCTTATTTTTTTTTTTTTCGACCTATTGTCCATCTATGCAGCCCTGACTAGTTTGTAAACCAGGTTTTGCCCAAACTTGCTGCAATCCTCCAGCCTTAGCTTCTCCAGTGCTACTAGGATTTACAGATGTGAACTACCCAACCTGACTTTTTTTTAAACTGGTGTTAGCTCCCTAGGTGCTGTGTAGCCCAGGCTGGCCTTGAACCCACATCTTCCTGCCTCAGCCACAGAAGAAATTACCAGGGTGTGCCACCACATCTAGAATGACTAGCCTTTACTTCATGATGGTACACAGGCATTATCAACGTTTCCTCATTCAATTAAAACAAAGCAAACAGTAAGAGGAAGCGTTTTAAGATGAAATCTGGACTTAGCCCTCCAGCACACACAGCTTCAGCCAAATATAACCAAAGTGCATGCTACTCCAGGTCACGCATGCAAAGGCTTCTTCCTGTGCCGTCTCAAAGAATTAAACATAAGACCTAAAACACACACTATTAGTAGATCTATTAACACTAAAAACACCTGTGCGTCAGCATCAGCGTTTAAAGAATGATAGTAAAGGAACAAAAGACAAAAAGTATGCACAATTTCAACAAAACTTGCTTTTTTTGTTTTGTTTTGTTTGTTTGTGTTGAGACAGTTTTTTGTGTAGCCCTAGCTGTCCTGGAACTCACTCTGTAGACTAGGCTGGCTTTGAACTCAGAGATCCATCTGCCTCTGCCCTAAAAGTGCTGGGATTAAAGGCATGCACAGCCACCACCTGGCAATTTCAACAAACTTCAAAAATTTCATACTTCAAAAGGTACTTTTAGAATGGGGCAGCCATAGGGGCTGGAGAGATGGCTCAGCAGAACAGAGCACTGTTTTTCCAAAGGACTTGAGTTCAATTCCTAGCATCCACATGGCAGTTCCCAACTGTCTGTAACTTCAGTTCCAGGGGATCTGACACCCTTACACAGACATACAAGCAGGAGAACACCAATGTACATAAAATAAAAATTAAGAAATCGTTTTAAAAAAGAATGGGGCGGGGACTGGAGAGATGACTCAGAGACTAGGAACACTGTTCTTGCAAAGGTTCTGAGTTCAATTCCCAGCAACCACATGGTGGCTCACATCTATAAGGAGATCTGGTGCCCTCTTCTGGTGAGTAAGCATACATGCAGGCAGAATGCTGTATAAATTAATAAATCTTTAAAAAGAAAAAAAGAGAAGAATGGGGCAGTCTATACACATCCACATCATTAGCTTCAATTCTCTCCTCTACTTTCTATGAGGCTGACTGCTTGCCTCATATATCTAAAGAGGTGAGCTACAGTCGTCAATTCTGGACCAAGATTCCCAACTGACCCTTCAGGGTTGCCTAATTTCCACAGCATTCCTTCACTGAACATTCCCTAAGCATATACTACATATATTACAGATACAAAAATACAAGGGAAAAAGGCTTCCGCTATCGGAAAGCTTCTGTTTTAACAGAGAAAGTGAGATGCATAAAGCCAACAGATATGCCAGGTGCTAACACTCAAAACAAAGCAGGCCAGGGAGGGGAGGAGATTTCTTCATGGGATTGTCACTTTACATACACCGACAGAGGGCATTTTGGAGAAGGTAACATCGAAAAGGACTTTAGAACAGAAACCAAGAAGATACAAAAGTAGCTGAAGACTGATGCAGCTGACATATGAGAAGCAGTGGCCCTGCAGGACGTACATCTGGACTACTGAACACCTCCCACACTCCAATTCCCACAACATCACAAGCAACATGTTCTAAGTTCTTAAGGCCACAGAGATGGCTCACTGGCTGCGCGTCCAGTTTTCACCTTTTTCTGAAAAAAGCAGGATGTATTTGTCATCTACAACATTTTACAAAATATCTATACACTGTAGAACCCGTATAGGGAGCTAATCAGCATACTTATCTCTTAAACACTGGTTCATCTTAATACCACATCTGATGCTGCCTCACTCTGCCAGGGACTACCCTTTCTACCTCACCCACTGGTATGCCTACAAACAGGCAACAGCATACAGTGGTGCAAACACCGGCTGTCATCAGACTGGCTAAAATCCCTAAGCATGGCAGGGCATGCCCAGAGAAACGGACTCAAGGCCAATCTAGGCTACATGATAGACCTAGCTCAGAAATAATAACCAAAAGTGAACTGAGGAGGAGAGGAAGAAAAGGAAAAATGAATGAATGAATGAATGAATGAATGAATAGAAATCCCCTGAGCTGTTCAATACAGAATACAAGTTACAAGTTCTTGGCTTTGGCTACCTGCACTTCCAGTTTCTTCCTTTATAAAATGAAGCTGTTACATTTTTATGATTTTTTTTTTTTTTTTTAAGATTTTGTTTTGAAATTGGGTCTCACTTTGTAACCCAGAATAGTTTGGAACTCACCAGGTAGACCAGGCTGGCCTTGAAAAAATTACAGGCCTGAACCACACAGTGGTTGGGGAGCTGGCGCAGTAGGTAAAGGCATTTGCTGCACATACCTGACAGCCCGCTCGATCCCTGCAACCCACACAGAAGTAGAGGAGAACAGATTCCAACGCTGTCTTCTGATTTCACATCACAGCATGGCATGCCCCACCTTGACCACACCCACAGACACAGTTAGGAAAGACTCAGCAGTTAAAGGGGCAGGTTGCCTTTCAGAGGACTAGAGCTCAGCTCCTAGCACCCAAACCAGGCAACGTACCATCACCTGTAAGCCCAGCTGTAGGTGCCCTCTGGGGGGACCTACAACACACTCGTATGCACATAAGTGAATATGCAATAAAAACCTTTTTAAAAAAATTAAAATTAATGAAAATTCGGCCATAACACACAAAAAATAATTTCAAGTGTTAAACTACACATATGCCTCCCTCTCACCTCCTGCCAACTTTCTTATTTATTATATATTCAATTATGATCCTATATGAAAATAGAATTTGAGCAAAAACAAAAAAGGTTTTCTATTAAGTTTTTATCTCAAAAAGTAAATAAAACAGACACTGGGAAGATGGCTTTGGTTAAAGTGCTCGCTGTGCAAGTATAAGATGACAGGCATCACCAGAAACCCATGTAAATGCCACCCACCTGTAATTCCAGCCTCAGCAGGTAAAGACAGAACTCCTAGAGCAAGCTAGAGAGCTCTGGCTTTCCCAGACAAACCGCCTGAGTAAGCGCGAGGGTCAGCAAAGGGCGCTTCCTGACAGTGCAGCACAGTAACAGAGGAGCTAAAATAAATGCACTGCATCCCAAACAAGCAGTTCTAGGGCTTTAGAGATGGCTCAGCAGCTAAAGGCACTGCTCTTCCAGAGAACCCTGGTTCAAATCCCAGCACCCACATGGTAGCTCAAACTGTAACTCCAAGATGTGACACTCTTACATCGACGTCCATGCAGGCAAAACACCAACGCACATAAAATAAAGGTAAATAAAAAAATTTTAAATGTTATATATATATTTTTAAAGTAGCCCTACATTAAAAAAAAAAAAAAAAAACTCAACTCCCAACATAACTAAAATGTGTTTAATTTGGGATGAAAAGAGAGCTCAGGGGAAAGATGTGCTTCTTTAAAGCAAAAGAACCCAAGGCTACCCCCAGGTACTCATGTAAAAATGCTGAGCGTGCTGACACGGCTCGCAATCCAACCACAGGCACTGGCTAGCTAGTCCAGACTAATCAGAGCACTGCAGGCAGGGCAGAAACGCCCTCTGTCCTCCACATGTGCACACCTCTACATGTGCAGCAACACAAACACATACCTGCAGACAACACGTCCCAACATGCATTTAAAACTGTGTAATTCTGAACACAGTATATCAAATCATCTTCAGTTTCAGAACAGCCAGGACATAGAGAAACTAGATTTCAAAATAATTTATTAATTAAAGTTCGTAACACTTACGAATGTGAATGCTATAACTAGATCTGCAATGTCCCCAAAGGCACATGGGTGATTACATGTGTGCATGTGTGCACACACAGAGAAATAAATCTTATTTTAAAACAAAGGGGGGTGCTGGAGAAATGGTTCAGAGGTTAAGAGCACTGGCTACTCTTCCAGAGGTCCAGAGTTCAATTCCCAGAAACCACAAGATGGCTCCTAACCATCTGTAATGAGATCTAGTGCCCTATTCTGACATGCAGGTATTCATGCACACAGAACAATGTATACACAATAAAATAAATAAATCTACTTTAAAAAAAAAAAAACTTAAAGGACCAGCAAGATGGTTCAGTGGGTAAAGGTGACTGCTGGGATTATACCAGCCAAGTAGAGAAAGGTTAAACTAGTCAGCCAAACAGCTTTTCAGGCCAATGAACGTTGCCCCAGGACCGACCACACAGCCCCAGCCAAACAAACAAACAAACAAGACGTGGTGGTGGACACCTGTGGTTGTCCTCTAGTTCCTGCATACACCCACTGACACACAACATACACACAAATTACTACCAAAACTTACAGTAGTCCCTCTTTACCTAGGGATGCCGGACTACAGGGTACCTGCTTAACCCTAGACAAACTGTATTTTTATTTTCATTTTATATTTTATTATATGTTTGGCAGAGAAGTTTTCAAGACAGGATAGAAGTCAGGCTATAGAAGTCAAAGTTATTGCTCTCTACTCTCATTCAGGTCTGTGGTGGAAAAGAGCAACAGCTATAGCAGAAAGAATATTTAAATACTACAGTTTGCTGAGGAAAAGAGCTTAAGCAAGTTTAAAGTTGCAGCCAAGGTGCCCTGAAAGGCTGTAACTGCTAAAGAGAAACTGCCTGCTCTATGCTAGAACAACAAAGAGAGGAGGACTTCATGCAGCCCTCGCTGAAGCTTTAGCTGTAAGGAATCACACTTGAAATGCAGGCACAAGTGAGCTTTTGCACTCACTTCTGGTAGCTCCTTCCACCTTCTGGCAGCAAACTCTTGCAACCATCTCTGAAGGAAAAAGTTCCTGAGTTAGAAAGTAAATCCTGGGCTGGGGAGATGGCTCAGAGGTTAAGAATACTCGCTGTCCTTCCAAAGGTCCCAAATTCAATTCCCAGCATGGTGGCTCACAACCATCTATAGTAAGATCTGGTGTGCAGGTAGAATGTTGTATTAATAAGTAAATCTTAAAAAAAAAAAAAAAGTAAATCCTTAAGAAAAGAAACTTTGTGGAGGCTGGAGAGATGGCTCAGTGGTTAAGAGGTCCTGAGTTCAATTCCCAGCAACCAGTAATATGATCCAATGCCCTCTTCTGGTGTGCATGAAAAGAGTATACTCATATACATAAAACAAATAAATAAATGGAAAAGGAAAGGAAAGAAAAGAGACTTTGTCTTATTTTATCATTTGTTTTCCCAACACAAAAGTGGGATCTAATGTAGTTACTGTAACAGATACTCAAAAGATACTTGTGAATCTAGAGAGCTGTTCAGAAGGAAGCCAACTGACATGCACAGGACTCATTCAGTAAAAGTATCCTGGAAAGCCTTTTGTCCTCATCAGCACATCTACCCATTCTTGGTTACTCAGAGATTTCTTCAATCCTACTATCATTCTGAGTTTGAAGGCTGGACTGGTATTTACAACCATAGATCTGGAAAGCCACCACCTTAGCCAACGACAAACAGAGTCAAGCAAATCATAAGGCAATCTGCTTGAACACTGCTCAGGTTTTTTGGCCCAGTAAAGCTCTCGTGGATAAAGATTTCAAAGACTAAGGAGGGAATGAGGCCAGGCAAAGCAGCGTGCACTTGTGATCCCTTCACTGGAGAGGCACAAGGATCACAAGGTCAAGGACAGCCTGAGCCACAGAGCTAGCCATCACCACCCACCCTGCTCTCTCCAGAACAAGCAAAGGAGCAATGTTCAGCTGGTTTGGTTTTTCTTTCTAAAACATGGTTTAAGGAAATACTTTCACAATGACATGACTAAAAATTCCATCTCAAACAATATAAAGAACATTTTTCTTAGTTATGTTCCATCTTTGCCAAAATATCTCCAAAAACAATGTTTTTAATTCAAATTTGATTCAGTTCATAGAACAGTTTCCAGGAAAAACAATCTAGAGAACTCGAGAAGAAATGTCTTCCGCCTTGATCCCGTGGACACTTATAATATAAAGCACTCATAAAACAGCAAACTTTATTCTCTGGTTATTTTCTTTTGTTGTTTGTTTTTCAAGACAGGGTTTCTCTGTGTAGCCATGGCTGTCCTGGCTGTAGACCAGGCTGGCCTTGAACTCACAGATATCTGACTGGCTCCGCCTCCCTGAGCACTGGGATCACAGGTGTGTCCCACTGCGCCTGGCTCACACTAGTATTTCTTAATATATTTATTGATAATAAAACAAAAATTCAGATTTCTACACTTTGGCACTAAAACCAAGACCCACCCATACAAACTACAAGATTGATACAGAAAAGCATAGACTATTTTTTTTTTAGACTAAAGCGCCTCCCCACCCCCCTTGCTAGAATAGACTGATTTGTTTATTGGGACATAATTTTTCTCTGCAATCCTAGCTGTCTTAGAACTCACTCTGTAGACCAGGCTGGCCTCAAACTTACAGAGATCCGTCTGATGGGAAACCGTGCCACCACACCAGCTACCAGTGCTTTATTTACTCTATTTTTTTTTTAAGGCAGTTTCTCTGTATAGTCCTAGATGTCCTGGAAATTAACTCAGGCTGGCCTTGAACTCCACCTGCCTCTGCCTCCCAAGTGCTGGGATCAAAGACAGACAACCACTGCGTTATTTTTTAAGGCTGTTCTGAATTTTCCACAGCACCACAGTCTATTTATCAAACACAGATGTAGACTTAAAAGGCTGAAAATTATTTTATCTAACATTCCCTATTTTCCAACCAAGTCTACCAACTTTTCCATGTCATTTTGCCCTCTGATTATACTTCATTATACTTCAACCAGAAACTGAGAATCAAGAAGGAATTCTAGAATCTATAATGGTCTATTTTTGTGCTCTTCAAAACTACAAGCTTAACACGATATCAATTTATAATAGGAACATATGGATGAATTTTATCATTATAACACTCTAAGACTGTTTTGAAGTGGTCCTTAAAATAAGATGTAAATTGAGCAGAGAATGATGGCACATGCCTGTAACTCCAGAACTTGAAAGGCAGAGGTAGACAATCTCTAAGTTCGAGGCTGGCCTAGTTGCATAGCAAGTTCCAAGGTAGCCCAGGCTAAACAGGACTCATGTATACACACCTGCATACCACAGCACATAAGGAAATCAGAAGACAACTTGAAGGAGGTAGTTCTCTTTCCACCATGTGGGTGCCAGAGGTTGACCTCAGACCAACAGACTTAGCAGCAACTGCTTTTACTCCCTGAGCTATCTCTGCAGTCCCGTGAAATACTGAATTCTTACTACTCGGTTCTCTGGTCCTAAGTATTTGGAATTAGCCTAATTTAGAAGCATACATCCAATAATATTATCCTTTTCCCTTCTCGTTCTTTGCTGATACTGACAACTTCTAAAGCCTACTGTGCTATATGTCACTTTCAGAACAGCTTTTTGGCGGTGTTGTTATTTTACGTGTGCATGCAAATGTCTGTGTGAATATATGCCTAAGCCGGGTCATCGAGCAGCTGGAAGTGATCTTCACCACTGGGCCACCACTCCAGCCACTCCAAGTGCTGGATAAAATAAATTCTCATGAAGGAAGAACTACCACCAAAAATACTCCCCCTCCCCCTCTCCCAACAGGGTTTCTCTATGTACCTCTAGCTGTCTCACTCTGTAGACCAGGCTGCCTCTGCCTCCCAATGCTGGAGTTACAGGCTTGTGCCATCATGGCCTGCTCAGTTTTCATCTTATGTTAAAGACCATTTCAAAACAGTCTGGCTCCATTAAGATCTTCAGGTTGGGGTGCACTGCGTGATGGCGTGTCTCTGTATTCAATTGTTACTTTTGTACAGTCAGAACTTTTTAAAAAATATTTGTTCCTTCCTCACATGTCTAAGGCAATCCAGACTGATTGGCTTTAATAAAGAGCTGACAGGGGCTAGAGAGACGGCTCAGCAGTTAAAAGCACTGGCTGCTCTTCCAGAGGACCTGGGTTCAATTCCCAGCACCTACATGGCAGCTCACAACTGTCTGTAACTCCCAAGATCTGACATCCTCACACAGACATACATACAGGAAGAAACCAATGCACATAGAATAAATAAATTTCAAAAATAAAAGAATAAAGAGCTGACAGCCAACAGCTGGGCAGGAAGGGGAAGGTGGAACTTCGGACAGAGAAGGCGCTCTGAGAGAAGAAATCCTTGGCTGGAGGTTTGGGAGGTTTGTCAGCAGGACAAAAGAGTGAACAGGATCAGAAAAGCACAGAACTAACTAAGTGACAGCCCTGAGCTAGAGAAGCCAGGATAAATGAGAAGAGCTAGCGAAGGGTCTGCCCAGCCATGGGCCTAAGCTTACTAATAACCCTCTGTGTCATTATTTTTACCACTGGCAGGTCCCAGAATGTCCTGCTATACTTTAAAAGGCAATAAAACAAAAACAAAAAACAAAATTGTTTTGTTTTAAACAAAAATAACAGAACTTTTTTGTTTTTGTTTGTTTTGGGTTTTTTTTGTTTTTTTTTTCTTTGTTTTTTTTTTTTTGGTTTTTGTTTTGTTTTTTTTTTTTAAGACAGAGTTTCTCTTCACAGATAGCTTTGTAGACCAGGCTGGCCTTGGGATCCACTGGCCTCTGCTTCCCTGAGCGCTGGGATTAAAGACGTGCTCCACCTCACCAGGCTACAAAACTTTTTTTTTTTTTTTTATTTAAATGACACTTCTTAAATGTTTTTCCTCTAGATGAAGTTTACACAATGATGCAGATAGTGTGCTGAGGAGATTAAGGTAAACCTAACAGGAGCTAGATAAAATCATTTGGGTAGGGAGAGTCTCAAGTGAGAAAATACGTCTCTTAGACTTGCCTGTAGGTAGGCCAGTGGTCCACTTTTTAAATTGGTGATTGGTGCAGGTGCACCGCCCTGAGGAGGTGATCCCAGGATGTTTAACAAGGCTGACTGAGCAAGGCACTGTGCCGCCCTCCTGTCTATGCTGCTGCTTCAGTCCCTGCCTCCAGGAACTTCCCTGACTTCCCTCAATGAGGGACTGTGACATGTAAAGTGTAAGCAAACTAAACCCAAGAGTCTGCTGGGCATGGTGGTACAGGACTTTAATCCCAGCTCTCGGGAAGCGGATCTCTGTGAAGCCAGCCTGATCTATAAAGAGAGGACAGCAGGGAAACCCTGTCTCAAAAAAAAAAAAAAAAAATTAGAACTGACTTGTTTTGAGTATATATATGAAGCTTTGACAGAAGATTTACTTCTAACTACACTCTACATGCGCCTCTATGTAATCACTCTGGAATTTCACCCAACACTCCTTTCTATGGCCATGCTAGGAGTCTGCCTCACCACCTAGCAATCATCTCTTCACCAGCCTTTAATCCTACATGGCTCCACAAAGTAAAAACAAGCAGGAATAAGGACAGCAAGAATATCTCTTAAACTAGACAACTTTTAAATTGCCCAGCTTGCTCTGACTGCCTGAACTACTTTGTAAGGCTAATGTTTACTTCATACTGTTTACATCCAGCAAAGCAACTCTTAAAATTAAGAGAAGGGAGTTGGCGGGATGGCTGACAGAGGGCCCAGGAGCTTGCATGACAACCTGTGTTTGATCCAAGGACCCATATAGTAAAAGGAAAGCACAGACTCCTGCAAGTTATCCTCTGGTCTGTATACACACAATAAATGTTAAAAAAAAAAAAATCTTTACATTGAGAAAAGAGGGACATTTCAAGACAGTACAAACTGAAGCCGATCATGACCATGAAACCCAGTACTGCTGTAGGTACCTGAAGGAAGTCTCAATCTTGAAGAGCACAGAAAAGAATAGTTTCCTGAAAGGAATAATAGATGAATAAATGAAAATAATCATGTCCAACATAGTACCAGCAAATTCCTATTAAATAAGGGAGGAAGAAAAAAACCCAAGAATGAAATTACAGAAGCTAGTATATATGTCTCAAGAACCTTAAAAAGTAAAATAGTCTTAACTCACCAATAAAGTGATAGAGACCTGCTAACTAGATTAAAAACTGTATCTAACCGTGTATTGTCTCTGACAAACATACTTCACTGAGAAAATACATCTACCGACCAAGAGTCAAAAGATATACATCAATCTATCAAGTAAACAGAATCAAACCAAGCTCATGTGGCTACATCTGAAAAAGCAGACTTCAAAGCAATTTTAATCAGAGATGAGGGTCACTACATATTAATAAATAGAAAAACATAATTTTACATGTACCAGATGTTGGAGCTCCTAATTAAATATAACAAGTAGTAATGAGCATCAAAGTCTTGACATATCTCGGTGCAGTAATTATATATGACTTCAATACTCCTCTGTCATCTTCAACAGGGCATTCAAACAAAATCACCAACAAACTTCAAAGTTAAACTGCACCACAGATCAAATGAACCTAATATATCTATGTAATATTCCAGTCAACGAAAATGGAATCCATTCTTCTCAGTAATCCATGGAAGCTTTTCTAAAACAGATTACACCTTAGATCTCAAAATACATTTTAAGAAATACAAAAGAAAAATAATTTCTCGTACCTTATCAGACCATAGTAAAATAAAACTAAAAAGACAAACTATAGAAACTAGATAAATATACAAGAGCCTAAACAACAGGGTCTAGAATGACTAACAAGTTATTAAGGTAATCAAGATGGAAATTTAAAAATCCCTACAATTGACTGAAAATACATCTTAACAGAACGCTTGGAATATAGCTAATACAATTCCAGGAGGAAAGTTTATTGCTATGAGCCCTTACATTAAAAATCCAAAAGAACTTAAATAAATAACCTAATGATGTACCTTTAGGTTTAAAAAAAAAAAGTTTGGCTGCTGCCAAACTTTAAAGCAGTACATAGCAAAAAAAAAAAAAAAAAAAAAAAGCAAGGTCATGCTGGGAATTAATGAAATGAAGACTTAAAAAAACACCTACAATCAGCCAGGCTCAGTGACACACACCTGTAATCCCAGCACTCTGGGAGAGAGGGGCAGGTAGATCTCTGTGAGTTCAAGGCTAACCTGGTCTACAAATCGAGTCCAGGCTATGGCTACAAGGCTAAACAGAGAAACGCTGAATACATAGAATCAGGGCTGGAGAGATGGTTCATCAGTTAAGGACATTGTTTGTTATGCTCTTCCAGAGGACCCAGGTTCAATTCCCAGCACCCACAAGGCAGCTCACAACTGTCTGCAGCTCCAGTTCCAGAGATTCTGCCCCTTTGAGCAAACATAGGCAAAACACCAATGCTTACAAAAACAAAGCTTTTAAAACGCTGAAGAGAAAAAACACACAGAATCAATCAGAGTTGGTTCTTTGAAAAAAATAGATTTGACAATCATTAATCAATCTAACCAAAAGAAAAAGACACTAATAAAATTAATAAAAAGAAAAAAGAACAAAAACCAGTTAAGATCTTAGTAGTACACCTGAAGCTCCAAAACTGCTAACCAAAGGATTTTAAATCAGCACACCACAGAGATATATACACATCCTTACTTCTTCCCACAATATTCAAGATAGCTAAGAAGTAGTATCAGCTTAGATCATCACCAGATGAACAGATAAAGAAAATAAGGCACATATGCAAAGTGGAATTTCATCCAGCTACAAGGAAGAATGAAATTAAAACATTCAGAAAAATATACTGAACTGGAGAAAAAGATGTTTAGCAAAATAAGCCAGATTCAGAAAGAAACACCTCATTTGTATTACACATGCATACAAATGTGTGCATACATATATACGCAGGACATAAAAGTATAAAGGAGACTCTGAGAAAAGAGGGGAGAGGAACACGAGAGAATAATAAAGCTGGGCACCACGGTGCAACCCTGTGATCCCAGCACTTGGAAAGCAGAGACAAGCTAGTGAGTTCAAAGCTAACGTAGTCTACTTGAGACCCTGTCTTAACAGAAGTGGGGAGTGGGCTGAGAATGTAGCTTGGTTGGCAGAGAGCCTGCCTATCTGTGCATCAATATAGTGCTAGCAGCACACACCTGCAATCCCAGCACTAGGAGCAGAGACCTAAGGCATTCAAGGCCATCCTTAACTACACAGTGCATTTGAGGCCAGAAAACGCTGAGCTGTTACTGGGAAATATGCAAATAGGCAAACTATCTGGGAGAAGGGGATAGGGGGCAAGGAGAGAGAATTAAGAACAAAATATGATGATGTGTAAAAAAAGTTACACAGAAACTCATTTTTCTGTAATTAAAAAAATACTGAAAATGATGGAAATATTCACCATCACCTTTGGTCTGTAATAAACTCATGTGGCAGTCATGTTTGTACAAATACTGAATCACCCCAGAATCATAAAAACAATGGTCACCTGGTAAGTGCCTATTTTTACTACTTGTAAACTTTAACTCACATAACTGTAAAGAAAGGAAAGAGGGGTGGAAAGAGAAAGGAGAGGGAGACGTCTGATAAAAGCACAATTAAACTGCACAATTACATTGCCAGCTCTCTGAAGGACTCCAAAAACACTTCATCAAACCTCCCCAAAATAGTAGTATTACTGTAAGCTCACACACAGAAATGGACCAATTAAAAATATTGCACTTCTAATAAATAAGCTACATGTAGATTTAGCTCAATGAATGCACAGTAACTTTAATGTGAAAGATTATTAGAGGGCCTGGAGTGTAGCTCAATCAGGAGAACACTTGCCTAGCATGCAGAGCCCCAAGAGTCTGAGCCCCACCATCGCATATACCATTAGTGGTGGTGCACACCTGTAATTATAGTATTGACCAAAATTAAGAGTATCCAAATAGAAGATACAAAGAGAACTTTCAGGAAAGTTTCAGGATAGTAACTATGACACAAACTAGGGATCCACAGGCCAGTTTAGCATATGAGAATGAAAGGGTGGTGTGAGTAAGAATGGCCCCATATACAGCCTGGAGGTGGTGACACATATCTTTAATACCAGCACTTGGGAGGCGGAGGCAGAGGCAGAGGCAGAGGCAGTCTCTAAGTTCAGGGTCAGTCTGGTCTACAGGGTGAGTTCCAGGACAGCCAAGGCTTCATAGGGAAACCCTGTCTCAAAAACAAACAAACAAAAAAAGAATGGTCCCCATAGGTTCATATATCAGGGAGTGGCACTATTTGAGGAGGGTTAGGTGTGGCCTTTTAGGACTGGGTGTGGCCTTGTTGGAGGAAGTATGTCACTGGAGGTGGACTTTGATGCTTCAAAAGCCCATGCCAGGCCCAGTCTCTCAGACCCTCCCTCCATCCCTCTCCCACCCTTTGTGATCAAGATATAGCTACTTCTCAGCATAGAACAGTGACTAAGACAAGTGGAAATGTGACATATTTTCAAATATTTGAAAGTTTTCATTTTCAAAGTTTCAGAATAAATTCATGTTAAGAAAGCAATTTTCACCTCAGGAAACAAAAAGTTATCAAGGAAGAAAATACCTATAGCACACAGAAGGTTCTGATACAAACATTATAGTCAGAATTTAAACATTAATACTAGGTAACTACTAGCAAGCCTGAATTTTCTGTAGAAATTAAGTCATTATGACACATAAAACTGAGGGGAAAATCTTCTTAAAGCAGAAATAAATAAGCACCAAAAGAAAACCCCAAGAAACCGGGTGTGGTGGTGCATACCTGTAACCCAGCACTTGGGGAGGCAGAGGCAGGCGGATCTTTGTGAATTCATGGCCAGCCTGGTCTACAAAGTGAGTCCAGGACAGCCAAGATTACACAGAGAAACCCTGTGTCAAAAAGAAAAGGAGGAAATGGGAGGTAGATTTGATCAAAATATATTATATGCATCTATAAATATTAAACATTTAAAAACTCCTAAGGGTTGAAAGTTATTTCTAGGAGCTGCAGTAATGAGAATAGAGGTGTGATTTGATTACAAGCATACTGCTATTTGTAATTTTTAATTATTTGCAGGTACTCTGACTTAAAAGGGTAATTTTTAAATGTAATATTAAAGCAAGCAGTACAGCCAATAATCCCAGCACTCTGGGAGGCAGAGGCAGGTGGATCTCTGTGAGTTCAAGGCCAGCCTGGCTGGGCTACAAAGTGAGTTTAGGACAGCCAAGGCTACACAGAGAAAGCCTGTCTCAAAAAAACAACGCAAACAAAAAGACAAGCATGCTATCAAAGCAGAGGAGGCTGATGTCTGAGTTCAAGGCCAGCCTTATCTATAGAGTGAGTTCTAGGACAGCCAGGGCTAAACAGAGAAACTCTGGCTGGGGAAGGGGGGCCCACCATGGTATTTTTTTCTCAAGTATTTTAAAGACAGAATTTTAAGGAAAGAAGTTGCCAGTTTTCTTCCTTTCTCAACTTCCTTCCCGTAATATTACTGTTATCTGTCATCTTGAACCACACCCATACCCATTTCCCCTCTTTAGTCAATAAAAGAGGAGTTGTTAATGGTTTCCGAGACCAAACTGTATGCAGTAGGGCTCATCACCTGTCCCTGACCATTCTCCTTGACCTGCACTTTTCCCTGTGAATACTTTTACTAAACCAAGAAACATGCTGAAATTTTCTTCATCCTATAATAAAAGGACCCAAAAAATGCTTTGTTTCGCTTGCTTCCTTCCACTGACATAAGAACAATTTATAATGGTTATATTCACTGTTACCCTGACAGGATCTAAAATCACCTAGGAGACAAGCCACTGAGCATATCTATGAGGCAGTGTCTAGACTGGGTTTACTGGTGTGGGAAAACCTAACCCAATTTTGAGTCATACCATTCCATGGGTGAGGGTCTTGGCCTGAATGAAAAATAAAAAGCAAATGACACCAGCGCTCACCTCTCTCTTTCTTTAAGGCAGGCCCTCAGTGTGACCATCTGCTCCACACTCCTGCCACCATCATTTCTCCACCATAACTCTATCCTCAAACTGCACGACAAACAAATCCACCCTCAAGTTGCTTCTGTCAGATACTTTGTCTCAGCAATGCGTGACTAACACAAAGAGGAGGGGTGGGGGCCAGGGTGCGCCCATGATAAACCTGACTTTGGTGCTTATGTCTTTGGAACTGATTTGAAGGAGTATTAGAATCGTGGGCTACAAAAGTTTCAAATGCTATAAGCAGAGAGCCCAACTGGCCACTCTGATGGGAGCATGGAGAATAATAGCCATGCATGGACAATGAAAGCAGAATAAGGACTCTTAGGATTTGGGCTAGAGTTCATTCAGGTTATATTTTGACAAAGAACCTGGCTACGTTTTACCCATGTCCTAAGAACCTGGGTGGTGCTAAATTCAAAAGTAGTTAACTACTGTGTTTGGCAGAGGAACTTTAAAGGCAAGATAGAATTCAGGCTGTGCCACAGTTATTACTCACTACTCTTAATCGGTGCTATAGTGGAGAGCCACAGGTATGGCAGAAAGATGAGAAAATAACCAATTTGACAAGGGAAAGAGTATGACCATAAAATTACAGACAAGGCAGTTTGAAAGCAATTGTCTTGCTACAGAGTTTAGTCCTCATTAAAGAGAAAACTGATGCTAACCACATGGACTATCAGGAAAGGCGCCCCGACAGCAAGACTCCAACCTCCGAATGTTCCATCTTGGTAAATTCACTTGAGTGCCTACAATGAAATGCCACTGCAGAGGTACCCTGCAAGCAAGTCCCTTCCAGACAAGAGCTAATGCAATGTGGTTTAAGCAGAACTCACAGCACACACATGCTACAGGTTTTGCAGACAATAACAATTTAAGAGTGTGGGGATAATGGAATCTTGCATCAAAGTCCCAGAGAACCACTGAGGCCAGCCAATGTGTAGCAAGGCTGAAGTCCCTGCAGGGAGGCTCCCGAGGTCAAGTTGCGACATTAAAACCTAAGTTACAATGGTCTGGAGACCTCATGATGTGGAGACACCAGGACATGGGATATCCACCAAAAAAACACAACATGGGTGCAGTGGAACCAGCCCAAGAGAGGTTCTACATGCTACAGGGGAGCTGAAGAACTCTGGGTTTGCCGTGCTTCTGGGTTTGATTTTGTATTTGGTCTAATTTTTGCTTGCAGCAGCCCCATTCCTCCATTTTGGAATGGGAGTGTTTACCTTGTATCATTATGTACTTTAGTATGTACCATGTTTTGATGCTATAGGGGCCTCAGTTAAAAGACTGGTTAAAAGAGGCTCTGCACTTACACTCCTGAGCAGTTCTAAACAGTCTTTTGGAAGAACATGGAGACTCTGGAAGTCAGGCTGTGCATTTTACGCTGTGAGATGGCATGAGCATGTCAAACAAGGGGTGGAAGGATGATGACTTAAAAGTGGTATCTGGGCAGCAAGGTAAGGGGTGGACTTAGCTCTAGAATCTGGAAATAAACCACTGGGCTTGTCTATAAGGGAGTTTCTAGACCTAGTTAACTGAGATAAAGACCCACTGTAAATACATGGGCAGCATCATTCCATGGGTTGGGATCCAGAACTGAACAAAAGGAGTTGAGCACCAGTCACTGATTGTCTCTCTTTGTTTCCTGATACACACCCAAAGTGGCCAGCTTCCACATACCTGAGACCATAAGCCCCCACTACCACAATGGATCATACACTCAAACTGTGAACCAAAAAAAGCGTGCAAAAACAACCAGAAAAAGAAAACAAACAACAAAAAAAACCTTCCTTTCCTAAGATGCTGTGGTTTTTCGCCACAGTAACAAGAAAACAAGTACTCTATTTCATCACTTACTGCTTTGACCCGATTTGTGGCCCAACAGTGAGAGTCAAACTACTTTCAGCCATCACCAACTGACCTACATGCCAAATTCAAAAGCTTGTTCTGCCAACCAGGCTAATTGTTCTCTTCACCCCATCTAAAGTCTGTAACCCTGCTCCCTTACATGCAGGCTTTCTTCCTTCCTCAATACTCACCTACTTCTCAGTCTTCCGAATTTTCAGAGTTCTGCTCTGCCTGCTCTACTTTTACAGTGCTTCTTCTCAAGCTGGGCATTGTCTTGCACACCTACAGTCTCTAATACTTGGGAAGCTGAGGCTGATGATTCAGGGAAACCCTGGCACAAGAAACAAAACCAAACCACCGTGGCATGCTTGCTTTCTCCCCAAGTACTATTCCTAGCATTTCTGCATCATCTCAGATAGTCTTTCCCCCTTCCCAGACTGTCCTTTCAGGTGTTGTCCATACGCAAACACCTAGCAGGAAGTGTTTAAGGGGTACATTCTGAAGTGAAATACGTGAACGAGTCCCAACTTCTCAGCCAGCCCATTTTCAAACTTTATGAGTTCTAAAAGTGTTATCAGTAGAGAAAATTACATAGGTTTCCTGAGGGCACAAATAGGTCTAAGAGTAGAGTTAAACTTGTTTTTCTACTCCAAATCTGCTTCCCCGCTATCTAGAATTTGTAACTAATGCAACTACCATCCTCAACTCTGTTTCCTTAATCCCTGCACCCAATGTGTCAGCACACCAGAAGACCGAAGGATCTTCCTGCACCCACCGATGGCATTCCCACATCTCAGTTCAGGTGTTCGATGCCTCTGTAAACGCCTACCCTCCAGACTCTTCCATCTCAATTCCTACTATCACTCATCCTAAACTACAACAGAACCCAGGCTGAGAACATAAATACAACACAAGTAAATGAACACTTGCCTTATTAGGAAGATGGCGGAGATGACAAAGAAACACTAACACTGAGAGAGGCTGCTACCCTACGGTCAGTTTACAAGGAATGTTGTTATTTTAGTTGGTCTTTTTGAGATAATGACTCTATGCAGCCTTGAACTCCTTGTGTGTAGACCAACCTGCCCTGAAACCAGAGACCTTCCTTCCTCGGCTTCCTAATTGCTGGAAGTAGAGGCGTATACCACCTCAACCAGATTGCAGGGATTGTATCCTGTGACAACCCTCTACAGTTAAGTATTATGAAGTATTCCTTTTTGCAGGAAGTTTAGGTTAAACAGCTGGTCAGTAAATGTCGATGGCAAAGTGTGAACCTGGTGGCCTGGCTCCAGGACAGATATTATTAGCTATGGAAAATATTCCGATTCATTTTAGTTCACACTGAAAGAGTTCACCTTATTCTACACAGAGCCATTCTGAAATATGCCCTTCCACTCTTCGCCTACACCAATACTCCCCTGGATTGTGTATTTTAAGTGACAACAACTGAACATGACATGCACTGTCACTCCTCTACGAAGTTTCCAACCAAAGTCAGAAGCCATGTTCTGAGAGAACGTCTTTACACATGCCCACAGAATTATTATTCACTGTAAACAAGAACAATCACAGTGCATGCTCCGTTCCACGCTCCTGTCCTTCTGGCTATTTTGGATCTCTGGAGCACTGTGGGGCTTTAGTTGTTTTAACTGTTGTGTGTAAGGGGCCATCTCTCCAGCCCCAAACTAGTATGTTTTACAATGCCTCATCCTCAATTGTAAAAAATATATCACAACCAAGCATGCTGGCACACGCCTATAATCCCAGCACTCAGGAGGCAGAGGCAGGTGGATCACTGTGAGTTTGAGGCCAGCCTGGTCTATAAAGCAAGACAAGGTTGTCTCAAAGAAACAGTAATAATAATAATAATAATAAATAAAAAATACATATCACAAGCCAAAAGGATTCTCTTGAAGGTGTGAAATCAGCAAATGTCTTCAAAGAAATGCTGAATTTTCAGAGTTCTACTTCAGCAGGTACTAGAAAACAAACTTGCCACAAAAACAGTTTTGATGCCCTACTTTCTGAGTCTGCCTACAACCTCAAAGAAGTGCATCGACTGGGGCTGGAAAGATGGCTCAGGGTGAAGAGCATGCACTATTCCAGAGAGTCCACTCAGTTCCCAGCACCCAGGCCAGGCTGCTCACAACACAGTGACTGCAGCTCCGGGGATTCAGCATCTTCTTGTGGCCCAAACAGGTATCTACCTCAGAAACAAAGCACACAATATAAAACGTATTATTTTAAGGAGGTGCATCTTTTGTTGCTTTCTTGGCACTTTCCCACCCCAATTAACAAATTTACACAATACAACATGCAATGTACAATAATACACATCTTGCTGTCAGACACACCACAAAAATCACATAAACACTAAAATTTTTGTTTGGTTTTTGTTTGTTTTAGTCCTACTAAGTTTTCACACTATCTCCTTGAAGGCTTCTGCAACTACTTTTTTTTTCTTTTTTCTTTTTCTTTTTTTTTTATTTTCTGAAACAAGGTTTCTCTGTGTAGCCTTGGCTGTCCTGAACCAGCCTAGTCTTGAAGTCACAGCAATCTGCCAGACTCTGCCTTCCTGAGCACTGGAATTAAAGGTGTCACCATCATGACCCTGCTACAAGTACTTTTTAAACAAAACAGAACAACAGAAAAAGAGAGTACACTAGCATCACTAGGAGGGGGTCCCAAGGCTAAAATTGGACCAAGCACCCTGAGGTGTTTTCAAGCACCAGGCAATTCTCTGTTCACTAAATGGAAATTAAAAATACAATTCTGATTCTAACTACCCTATCACTGCAGCAAAAAAAATACCTGACAGAACAACATAAGGGAAGTTAAAGTTAGTTGCTCCAGGTCCCAGTTTCAGCGGTAACAATATATTGTGGCAAGGAAGCATGACAGTGCACGCAATTTCATCTCATGGCAGCCAGCAAGCAGAGAAAATGAAATATACGACGAAGTCAGGGTAAGAGGTAGCACAAAGGACCCATTCTTCCCCCATGTAGATGCCTCCTCCTAAAGTTTCTAGGATCTTATAAGACAGCACCACAGCTAGGGGTTGGAGCTCCACCTTCACAGGAGCACATCACATTCGGAAAACAAGGGCTTGACCTCAAAAGACTGTTCCCTCTTCAGATGCTAGCTGCAAGTCCAGAGCCACCTGCACTTCTGACCACCCAGTTCCAGATCACAGGTTCCCGTCAACACTTCTTAAAGTTGGTGCTATTCTAGAGTGGTTAACAGAACTCAGAAAAGTAATTCATTTACACACATTACCAATGCATTATAAAGGACACAAGTAAGGAACAGCCAGGTGGCAGAGATTCATAGGACCAGGTATGAAGGTGGCTGTAACGATTAAGAATGTATACCTGACATTACATAACACAAGCCAGAAGCAGTGGCGCACAGCACACCTGTAGTCCAGCACTCGAGGAAGCAGGGGCAGGCAGATCTCTGAGTACAGGACAGCCAAGACTACACAGAGAAACCTTGTCTCAAAAAAACAACAAACAAAAACAAAAACCCCACCAGACATTAAAAAACAAGGTCTGAACTGTTCAGATCCATGTATATGCGGATTCTGGTGGAGACAGCAACAATTTGAAAAAGCTCACAGAAACCACTGCATAGCCTAGAAACTTCACAGTAGTCTCAATGTTAGCTTTATCACAGATGCATAAATTATTTGTTTCCTGTATTTTACTATTGCCTCCAAGTGATAAGTCTTTTATCACTATCATAAAGCACATGTGAGACTATTATAAAAAGTTAACACTTGTCAAACCCTACAAAAGCAAACACCAGCATTCTCAAGTGCAGTGTAGACAGCAACGAGGATGCAGTGTCAACCCGCAAGTACATGCAGCGGCTGGAGCAGCCCTGCACGGCTGTGCTACAATGCAGCAGCCACCTTCTGCTGCTGTGGCAGCGAGCTCAAGTCTCCAGAACACACAGTGTGGCGTGGACACCTCCGCCTGGGTGAGCGCCTCACCTCTATGGTACATTGCCTGTGGCAGTAAAGAGTCATCGACCAGCTCATGGAGTTTTTCACCATATATAAAATAGGTAATAAACAAAATAAGTCAACCTGAATGTTCCTATTTCTAGTAACTGCAGGCTGTTTTTTGGTAGTTAAATTTAGGAGGAATCAAAAGTTACGGGTAGATTTTTCAGCTAGTCAGTAGCTTTAACCCTTAATTGCACAAGAGACTACTGAATTACACAACAGAGAGCTAAAAACAAATGAATTTTAAGGCCAGCAAGGTGGCTCAAGAAGTACAGCCGCTTGCTGCCAAGCCTGACAACCTGAGTTCAATACCCAGAGTCAGCAAGGCGAAGCAGAAACCCCATTCCTGAAATCTCTATCTACACACACACACCTACATACACACACACAAAGGCAGGTACAGATTTTTTAAATGACTCTGAAATATATCGTAAGAATACGAAGTATGAAATGGTAAATATATCAATTAGCTAAACATGATCATTTTACAATGTATTTATGCATAAAAAACAAACTATCTAATAAAGAAACAATTATCAGTCACTTAAAATAATAGAAAAAGGTTAGAGACGGTTTCACAGGTAAAGGTGCCTGCCACTGAGCCTAACAATGTGAGTTTGATTGCTGGTACCCTCACAGTGGAAGGAAACAAATTATTAGCTCCTGTCCTCCACACATAAGCCCTGGCATCCATAAGAACACGCACACACACAAAGGGGGAGAAAACAAATATAAAATGTAATTAAAACTTTTTAAATAAAACTAAAACTGGTGAGATGGCCTAGCAGGTAAAGGTGTCTGTCACCATGCCTGATGACTTAAGTTCAATCCTCTGGACCCATAGGTAGAAAAAGAGGATGGACTCCAGCAGATTGCCACCTGCATCATCACATACATAACCTCAGCATGTATGTAGCCACACACATGCAAACAACACACCAACAATGTAAAAATAAGAAGTCAGGCTGGAGAGATGGCTCAGTGGTTAAGAGTACTGACTGTTCTTACAGAGGACCCGGGTTCAATTCCCAGCACCCACACGGGAGCTCACAACTGTCACTCCTGTTCCAGGGGGTCTGACACCCTCACACAGACATACATGCAGTCAAAACACCAATTTACATAAAATTAAGAGCAAGGCCTGGTGGCACATGCCTGTAGTCCCAGCACTCTGGCAGATCTCCCTGAGTTCAAGGCCAGCCTGGGCTACAAAGTGAGTCTAGGACAGCCAAGGCTATACAGAGAAACCCTGCCGGGGGCCAAGGCCAGCTAGTGGAAAGTTACAGACAGCTGCAACAAGGTCGTAGGTGAGAGATTTATGTTTCCAGAACCTATGAGACATCTGTGTGTCAGGCTAGACATTTTGAGATATCTTAGCTGACATTCTTGTAGTATCTCTTTTAGTAAACATTCTTGCGGTGTTCTGCATCATCATTAATCACCCTTTTATGTTTTGTAAACTATATTGTTGACACATTTTCCCTTCCTGCCTTCTCCCTATAAAGTTGTGTGAAATTTTTCAAATAAACGAGAGCGAGATCAGACTATAGACTTGCTCTCATTCTTTGTGTCTCCTTGTCCTCACTTCATTCTTTTCGCCCCTCCTTAGGAACTCGTTGAACTCCCGCTGGACGGGACAAAACCCTGTCTCAAAAAGCCAATAGACAGATAGATATTTAAAAAAAAAAAAAAGACATCCCATACAACTATGGACTCTATCACCAACTTAAGCTATTCACCTTTTTATACATGACTCATAAGTGACTAAACAGACATTAAACCCATTGTCTCCCCAAGGCTTATTGCAACTGCTTTTTTTTTCTAAAACTGATTATTGATGGATTGATGTGTATGAGTGCTTTATCTGCATATACACCTGCATGCCAGAAGAGGGCATCAGTTCCTAGTATAGATGGTTATGAGCTGCCATGTGGTTGCAGGGATTGAACTCTGGGCCTCTAGAAGAGCAGTCAGTGCTCTTAACTGCTGAGCCATTTCTCCAGCCCCTCTAAATGGTCTTATGCTGCCTCTTCAATTTCTATCTAATAAGATTAAGTCAAGTAAAAGGGAAAGTCATACACACACACACACCTTCATAATTAACCCTACTGTCTAGTTCTTTTCTGAACATGCACTTCACCCAGACAGGCCACTTTGCTATGAAGATGGTAGGCATTCAAGTCGGATGCTGCAACAACCGCCATCGAAGGGTGTATGGTGACGATCATAGTCAGGAGAGCGGCATTCTGAGTCATTCAGTGATTAGCTCAAGCCCAGAGAACCAACCAGCCAGCTAGAGATCTCAAGATCTCCAACTCAGAGGCTCTGCAGGGCTGGAGCCTGCACAGGTCCGTCAGTGTCCACCAGGTCAGACACCTATCCGCTATCCTGAAGATGAACCCAGGCATCTGGTCTGGTGAGGGCTTCAGAACTTTATCAAGAAGCAACTTTGTTTCTACAGTAATGCTTACACTTCAAGTCTGCATACCTATTGATAATCTCCCTTTAATCAAAAAGGGGTCTGGAAACGACAGTGTCTCTTTCTAGATTTGGTCATATAAAACATCACATGATTGAATCACAGCAGTCTGTGTTAGACAGAACTGAAACTGAAAACATTTCACCCACTTTGTATGATCTAACTAGAGTGAAACAATATATTCCAAGAAGAAGCAACCAGACATTCACACTTTATAAGACTGGAAGCCCTAATAACAAGCAGTGCCCCTCACACCCAGCTCCAGAGTAACTATGCATTTCTGGGCTGTTGTTTATTTGGGGGGAGGGGAAGGAGGCCTTTGGAAAATATGAATGAGGAGCCTGAGATCCCCAGAAATAAAGCTTCCTTCACATCTACTTGCCCTAACCAAGCTCTCCTCACAGTGTGCTAAGAGGCCTGGTCTCCCACGTGCCAAAGGAGATCATCTTCCACACAGCAGATGAGCTACCCTGGACCCACAAGGCGAACTACAGAAACCCTGTTCAGCAGAGTTGACAACTGCACACGTGTAAATTCCCACGGACACTTATATAGCAGAAGCTACCTTCGTTGATATAATTTGAAGGCATATTCTTAGTGGAGTGCAAGCAGAGTCAAATCTCACCTGTCACCACTTGTTCTTGTCTAAAGGCCAATGTGAAAGCTAAAATGAGGCCTTGTACAAAAACCACTTGCCCATTATTGCAAACAAGGGAGTCCTCGCAACAATGTTTTTAAAAAGTTTGCAGCCGAGTAAAGTAGTGCATGCTTTTGACTCCAGTACTCCAGGGAGGCAGGGGCAGTTGATGAAGCCAGGTGATCTACATAGTGAGTTCCACACCTGAGGCTATAGGAGACCCTGTTTCAAAAAACAAAACAACACAAAGAACATCCAAAAGCATTTTGTATTACCAAAACATTTAAAACTGTTCTACTAATCATTTTTCTAGGCAATCTTCCTTAAAGCGGCACTGTCTAAAACCCTTCCCAGGGCTGGGGGAGGCTCATCAGGTGCGTGCCATCAAGCCTGAACCCACAAGGTGGAAGGAGAGACCCCACTCCTCCAAACTATGCTCTGACCTGCACTTGCAGGCCATGGACACACGCACACAGGAGAAATAAAATGTAGTAATTTTTAAACCTTTCATAAAACAAATGTAAGAAGAAAAATTCACATTACACTTATTAAATCACTACATCTCACTGACTTGCTAGGAAACAGCAGAACTAAGTTTCCTGAAACCCCCAATTATTCTGCTTGTAAGGTTTTAACAGAAATTCTCCAGATAGGAAAAGAGAAAACAACAACAAAACAAAAAAAAAAAACAAAAAAACACAGAGGTATGTACTGACACTATTAATACGTAACTAAGAACTACTCATTCTTTTTTCACAGCACCCACAGAAGCAGCCACACAACAGATGCTAGTAGCCCCTGGTATCTACAATCTGAAATACTCCTTTACAGAACTTTCTGAATTGACTCCCCTGGAACCCAACGCCGCCATTCAGGATCTTCCCAGAGAGAACTGTCACTCACACACTCACACACTCACACACACACACACACACAACGGAGGGAGTCGGTCCTGATATCTACAATCTGAAATACTCCTTTACAGAACTTTCTGAATTGACTCCCCTGGAACCCAACGCCGCCATTCAGGATCTTCCCAGAGAGAACTGTCACTCACACACACACACACACTCACACACACACACACACACAACGGAGGGAGTCGGTCCTGATATCTACAATCTGAAATACTCCTTTACAGAACTTTCTGAATTGACTCCCCTGGAACCCAACGCCGCCATTCAGGATCTTCCCAGAGAGAACTGTCACACACACACACACACACACACACACACACACAACGGAGGAAGTCGGTCCTGATAGGCTGCTGCCTTTAATCCCAGCATTGGAGTGGCGGAGGCAGGCCGATGGAGGCCAGCCTGGGCTACCCAGTTTCAGACCAGCCAGGGCTAGTGAGGCTGTTTCAGAGAGGGGACAAAAAAAGAAAAGAAAAAGGCAAACAAACAATAAGTCGGAGGGAAATAAAACCAGTATCTCAAATGACAAACAGACCCTCAGGCTAGCTACCTACCATTTACGTATATATGTGTGTGTGTACAGACCTAGGCACACACGCCCCAAAGCAATCTTGCCTAACTTCTCCCTTCTCGCTACCCATTAAGTCTTACGAAAACGCAAAAACCACTCCCAGCCTCCCAACCCTTCCACGATCCAAAGCGGCCTCTGCCGAAGCCCTCGGTCCTCCAGCTCCGAAACCGGGCCGTGCAGCAGGACACCGAGCAGCGGCGGCGTGCAATCTGCAAGCATTCGACCGCGTCGCCGGAACAAAAGTGACAGACCGGCCTCGCCCTCGAGCAGCCGCGACCCGAGGCCAGACCCCGGGCTTCACGCTTCCCCGCCGACCGGCTGAGGCCCGAGGCTGGCGGCTGCACCTCCGCCGCGGGCACCTCGCGGGGGTGGGCGGAGGGCCCGGGCCGCCGCCGCCCCCCCCCCCCCGGCCTCCGCGTACCTGCTTTGCACACCGGGGCGCTGGGGCTCCTCTTCTCCGCCGAGGGCCGGCCCTGCTCGGGGGACCTCCTCCGGTGGCGGACGCGCGCGGGGGGCGGGGCGGCGGGCAGCTCGCCGGGCCACAGGTGGGTGGGCGACGAGCCGGGGGACGACACGGTGGCCAGCAGGGGCGGCGGCGGCGGCGGTCGCGGAGGGCTGGCCCGGGCCGCAGGCGCCGTGCCGCGCGGGGACGTCACGGGCGCGCCCGTCTGCGTGGCCACCGTGGGGCTGGTGCGCGCCGCCACGCTCCCGCCGCCGCCGCCGCCGCCGCGCGTGGGGCTGGTGCTGCGTGAGGCGGTGCGCGGGCCGCCGCCGCCGCCGCCGCCCGACGGGCCTGGGGCGCCCCCGCCGTTGTTGCCGCCGCCGCCGCCGCCGCCGCCCCGCGTGGGGCTGCCATGTTGCTGCTGCTGCTTCAGCTGGAACGGCACGGTCGCCCTCATGGGCTGCAGGCGGCTCCCGGGGCCCCCGGCCGGGACGCCCGCGCCGCCCGCGAGGCCGCCGGCGGGCGTGGGGGACCCATTGCGCCTCACCCGCTGGGACATGCTTTCCCCCCCCTCCCCGCGCCCCGGAGACGGCGGCCCGCGGCAGCCGGCGGGGAGGAGCGCCGGGCCGGGCGGGCGGCGGGGAGCGGCTGCTCGGGTCCCGAGCCCGGAGGGTGACGGAGCCCGACTTCGGGGACGGGCGGAGGGGGGCGGGGGGGCGGGAGACACGCGCGGGCAGCGACGAGGTGCTGCAGCCGCCGCCGCCGCGGCTCCTCATCAACAATAGTGTCGCCTCCGCGGGCCCCGCCCCCGGCCGCCGCTCATTGGCGCGGCGTCAGCGCGCTCCGGCCGCTCGGCCTCGCTGATTGGCTGCGCGCGGCTCGGCTCCCGAGGTTGCGTCCGCGCTTTACAGAGGAAGAGGCCCGCCCCTCCCTCCCCTCCCCGGGCAGGGGTCGGCGGCCGTGGCGGGAGGGGCGGCAGGGGCGGGGCGCGGGGGCGTGCGCGCGTGTGTACGGAGGCATGTGCGTGCACGCGCAGGCGCGCGCCCGGCCCCGCGCGCACCTGGTTCCGGCTTGGAGGGGGCCCCCGGGACTCGAGGCTGGAATCCGGCCGGAGGGACGGCGTGTACGGGCCGCGGCGTCCCGGGGGACGCTCTGAACCCAGCCTTTCCCGCTCTAACGCGCTTCCCTACACAGCGGGAGCTGTGACTTACCACGTACGCACGGTCTCTTTGGGGACTGCCCTCACCCCCCCATCTTTTTGTTCTGTCATATTCCATCTATTTATGGGCAGAGCTCAAAAACGTAAAAGAAAAAAAAAACATGCTATTTTATATTATCCTTTTTTTCTTTTTCTGCCTTCCTTTTTTTTTTTCTTTTATTTTTTTCTTTTTTTTTTTTTTTTTTTTTTTTTTTAGCTCTACAAAGATCCAAATTTCAGGACGATTGCATCTGCAGGCCGGAGTGCAGTTTTAGATGGTGTCTGTGGAGTTCAGTTATCCAGGGTGTTGCTGCCACCCTCCCATGCAGATCTCCAGGAACCCCGAATTTAATCTTCGCATCTCATTGGGGATGACACTCGGATTTTGACATGACACTTCCTATTTTGACCTCCCAAGTGCTGGAAGTAGGGGGTAGGGGCATGAGGCTCCCGCCGTACCCAACCTCAGTAATTTTCTCTCACTGAGGCCTGGACTCACTGTGTGGCCCTGGCTGGTCTGGAGCTCACGCTGTAGCCCACACTTCTCAGTTCCCCATTTCCCCTCAGTTCCCCATTTCCCCATACCTTGGAACCATGGCTATTAGCTTGCAAGTTTATAAATTGCTGAGGCCTCCGTTTGTTCCTTACTGTTTGAGGCAGAAGTGGGTCCGACACCCATATATTTTTATTTATTTATTACATTTATGCTCTTACACGCATGTGGCAGAGGACAGCCACATGCCCAACCAGGGGATCAGACTTGTGTGATCAGGCTGAGCCGTTTCATTGGCCCACCATCCATAGTTCAGTCTTGTGGAGAAGATAATTCTCCATACTTTTCATAAGGACTCTGAAAGGCCAGAAGTTCTAAAGCAGTGTCCTATCCATGTTCCTCTTCAATTAAAAAAATAGACATACAGCCGGACTGGGTGGCCCCACGCCTTTAATCCCTGCACTTGGGAGACAGAGACAGATCTCTGACAATTCCAGGACAGCCTGGTCTACAGAGCAATTCCAGGACAGCCAGGGCTACACAGAGAAACCCTGTCTCATACAACAACAACAAAAACAAAAGAAACCGGGGCTGGAGAGATGGGTCAACGGTGAAGAGCACTGTCTGCTCTTCCAAAGGGACCAGGTTCAATTTCCAGCACCATGGGTATATGGCAGCTCACAACTGTCTATAACTCCTGTTCCAGGGGACCCAACACCCTTACACATGCAGATAAAACACCAATGTACATAAAAAATTAAACAAAACACCTCCCATTCGGAGATCTCAGGCCAAGGATATGAATTTGGGCGTTCTATTGACTGTCATTCTCCTGCCTCAGCACACTGCCCAACACACACCCAATTGCTAAAAGCAAATTACAGTGTAAGCTGTCGTCTGCTTGGTTCAGTCCTGCAGCCCCTAAAAAGTGGAATGAACGGTTTAGCAAATCCGTCATTCACTGCAGTAAACCCCGCAACTTTCAGAATCTAAAACCAAATCATTTTTCAGCACAAGCTCGAACCTCAGCTCAGCAAACTGTTTTTAAAAGCTTGCTAAGACAAGCACACAACTGCCTTGTGGCATAAAGAAACCAGGGGGTAGGGGTTGGGGAGGAGCGTCGTTCTAGGGTAGAATACTTGCCTTACATGTATGGGGCCTTCAGGGGAGGGGAGAGCCCAGCTTGCCTAAAACTGGAATTTGACTTTTTGACTCTCATGACACCAATTCACTCCAGTAAGCATGGCTCTTAAAGGAGTATTGCCTGCTCTAGACCGAATTAGCATATTCTGGAAAGAAGATAAAAGACACAGCAAAGGAATTAGGTTCGGGATGGGTGAGTGTGGCCACTTAAAACTGTTTCCTACTTGTACTTCTCTGAAAGATTCAGTGGGACATGATAAAGTCCTTTCTGTTCTTGCAAGACATACTGGGCCCCTCTCCCTCGGTTCCCTTTCAGTGCTGTGCTGGGGATGGGAAGGGGGGGATGGTGGTGAAGAGCATTTGTCTTCAGACAGAAAGACACCAAATACTGTTAGAAGCTTTATTGGGGCCTGGGAGTTTGGAATGTGTTGGGGTTCCTGGAGGAGAGGGAAGGAGACACCGGTAATGGATCAAGGTACGTTGTTTACATGTATGTACAGCTGTCAAGCAATAAATACAAGATATTCTATTTAAGAAGAAAAAAGCTGGCTGGAGAGATGGCTCAGTAGTTAGGAGCACTTCCTGCTCTTGCACAGGACCTGAGTTGGATTCCCATCACCCACGTCAGGCCACTCACAACAACCAGTAACTCCAGCTGCAGGGCGGCTGCAGACGCCCTTTTCCGGCTTCTGCGGGCACCATACACCATACACACATCAATGAAATTGCCTTTTAAAAATGAAAGAAAACTGTAGGCACGTGAATGAAAGCATGTATCCTGTTCCCTCTTCAGAAAACTACATGCTAGAGGTTGGAAAGATGGCTCCGCCATTTGAGTGCCTGCGGCGCCTGCAGGGGGCCAGATCGTTTCTAGCGCCCACTTTGGGTGGCTCGAAGCCATCTGTGACTCCAGCTGTTCTGCTGACCTCCACAGGCACCTTCACTCTCATGCATGCATGCAACACACACGCGGGGGCACACACACACCCCTGGATTATGTGTTCAATCACAAGGAAAAGGAGAAAAATAGCTAATTTTTAAAAATAGACACTTGCTTTGTTTTCATTGCCCTCAGAATCCCTCAAAGAATTGTTGAACCTTCTGAAAGTGATTAGTGGCTTGTTTTTTCCTCAGGCAGCCTCCTGGAGCCTCCCCACCCCGTGTTCTGGGCCGCCCACAGCTGCCAGGCTGGCTCTCCCTCCACCTCTTGGCTGAGCGTGCATCCTGTCCTCGCTCAGCCCAGCGCCTTCCTTGTTGGTCTGTTTGTTCGCATCCTTGTTCTGTAACTGATTCCTAAGAAAGGATTTGCAGGTCAAAGTTTGTAAGGCACTGAATGTTTGCACAAGTCTAGCAATTGCTCTGCCTGTATTTGATTGATTTGGCTTGGAAATAATGTTTCCTCAGAAAGCTGAAGGAGGGGTTCCATTGCCACACAGAATTCTGGGTTGCTATTGATTAACCCAATGTCATTCCCATGTCTGACCCAGGTATAATCTTAGCTTTCTTCTCTGCAAATTTTATTTATTTTTTTTTTTAGACTTTTATGCTATGCCTTACATATGGCTTTTTTTTTTTTTTTTTTGGTTGTTCTTAATTTCCTGAGATGAACGCCAGATGTTTTCCTGGTAGAAAAATGTTATCGTATTATTCTTTGATAATTTATTTCCTGTCACATACTGCCCTGCCCTGCCCTGCCAATGACCCCGTGGGCTACAGGCTGTCACCTCCCTGCCTTGAGTGATGCTTTCTGGCCAGCCCAGCCTTCCTCCCTGCTGTGTACCTGCTGTTAAGTCACATTAGCTTCTTCTTAAAGCAAGAGGCTGGGGTGGTCAATATGGCAGCTTGAGAGGATCTAGAATCACCTCGGGACCAAGCCTTCGAGCATGCCTGTGGGGGCTGTGTCAATGGGGCTAGCCTCGGGACACGCCCGTGTGAAACTGTCCAGCTCAGGTTAACTGAGGTGAAGACTTGCCTGCAGGTGTGCAGCATCACTCCGAGAGCAGGGCCCTGGAATGAAGCCAGAGGAGAATGAGTCACTCCTTGCTTCCTGACCGTGGACGCAGTGGGGCAAGCCACCTCCCACTCCTCAAGTCCCGCCATGTCCTCCATGACAGAACATATCCCCCTCCAACTATAAGCCAAAACAAACCTGCTTTCCTGGAATTTCTCTCGTCAGTTTGTAACCAATACAAAGGCCTCTGCTCCCTGGCTCCATTCTTAATGGCCTCCGTCTATGTCACCCCTTCCCTCCTGGCCCTTCAGCGCTTGGGTTGTGGTGGCTTCTCTTTGCTGTTAGCGGCTGGCACGCCTCAGTTCTTATTCCCATAATCCTTTCTGCGCACAGCTCTGTAACTTCACAAAAATCTCTGTCTGGACAGGAGGAAGGAATTAGGTTTGCTGTTGGGATTCTGACAGCAGCTGTTTTCCCCTCATCCTCTCCGGCTGCCTCCTTCATCCCCAGTTTCCCAAGAAATCCGGGGCTTCCTAGATGAGTCTTCCCTGTGTCCTCTGTTTTCCAGCAACACGTCACCTCTTGAGCCAACCTCTGAGGAATTTCCTTGTGATCATCTTCCAAACCTTCCGTGAATTTATCTCAGCAGCCATATTTTTTTTCACGTCCAAAGTTCCTTTATTCATTGATTTTTCATCCCCTTTTCTCCAGATTTTTTTTTTTAATTCTAGTAAAATACATGTAATATAAGATGTATTACGTTAGGGCAAGGAAGACACCTCAGTGAGAGAATGCTTGCCTAGCGTGTGTGGGGCCATGGGCTTGATGCCCAGGACACCTCAAAAATATATCTTGGGTACAGTTCAGTGCAATTTGCATAACTGTCTATACCCTCTCACAAACATCCCACCGCTGTCCGGTTCCTGGAAACCACCCTTGACTTTGTTCTTTGATTTTGACTAAGAACCTCATACACATTGTGGAGCTGTACAGTATTGCCTACACATTCTTATCACATTTGTCTGTTCATCTATTCATTTATCTGTCTATTTATTTATGTGTGTCTATGTGCGTGCATGTCAGTTCTCTCTTTCCAGGTCATCAGGCTTGGTGGCAAGCGCCTTTACCCGCTGAGCCATCCACCCTCCTGATCCCAATTATTCTCTTCTACCGCAGCAATCTTTTGCTGTTAATTCACACACCATGGAGATAACCGATCTTTCTGCATTGTTGCTGCTTTCTCAAAATTCCTTTGTTTTGGTGCCTGCTTTTCTGATAGATACATTCCTCAAATGTCAACCGACTGCCACATAATAGTTGACTGTGCGCCCTGACTACTGAGATGTTGAGATGAGATTTGTCTCCAGGACATGGGATTCACTTTCGGAATCAAGTAGGGTCCCTCTGATTTACCTAGGATCTCCAGTCTTTTTCTTTCTTTCTTTCTTTTTCTTTTTCTTCTTTCTTTCTTTCTTTCTTTCTTTCTTTCTTTCTTAGGATTTTCTTTCTTTTCTTCTTTCTTAGGATTTTTTTCTTTTTAAGAGTTGCTGCTCATCTCATCACCACAAGGTTGCTCCATATTTGTCTTATATTCCACACTACCTAACACATAGTAAGAAGTTTTCTTTCTTTCTTTCTTTTTCTTTCTTTTCTTCCTTCTTTCCTTTCTTCTTTCTTTCTCTTTCTTTCTTTCTTTCTTCTTTCTTTCTTTCTCGTTCTTCTTTCTTTTTTGTGTTGAATTTGACCAGGAGAAAACATTCCCACTTTCCTGTCTGGTGTTCTTGGAACCAAGTATAGGAGCTCGGCCCAGTCTCTCAAGCCCAAGATAGACTAAAGTTGACAGGAATATTTTTTCTGGAAGAAATTCCTTGTGATGAAATTGTGTTCCCACGGTTATGCATTTTAAAACCTGATAGGTTCAAATGCAATTTTGGAAGCATCCAAAGAAAAAGCTTAATGTGGTTAAAGAGAACCAAGAAAATGCTATTTATAAGCTTTTTGTTTTGTTTATTTTTTGTGAGACAGGGTTTCTCCATGTAGCCTTGCCTGTCCTGGATTCACTCTATAGACCAGGCTGGCCTCACACTCACAGAGATCCACCTGCCTCTGCCTCAGGAGTGTTGGGGTTAAAAGCACAACCCCCATCCTCACCCCCTGTCTAAGAATGCTTTCTTACGGAATTAATGTTTCAAGAGACAAAACTGACTGAAATAAGTGCTGCTTTTCCACGCGTCCTGTTTGGTTTGGCTTTGAAATGTGTTAACATCACCTATCTGAAAGAGTACATTCTCATCCTCCTAGAAAACAACATCAGAGTATCACTGGAAAAAGACATTTCATTGGTACTGTGGTAGAGAGAGAAAAGAAACCTACAGAGAAGTGCTTTGTTTTATTTGTCTGTAGGTAACAACTAAAAAAAAAAAAAAAAAAAAAAAAAAAAAGGTCCTTAAACCACATGACCTTTGGTAACTGATATCTCAGTTTATGGCTGAGCTGTTTACAGGGATCTGCCCTAAGGGTGATGACTGTCCTCAAGGTTAGGAGAGGAGGAGGCAGGAGGGTACAGAGCTTGTAAGAGCGGCTGAAGTATATGGCTATAGCTGGCCTGTCCAATCTCACCCAACTACTAAGTAGGATTTTTTTCTTTTTAAGAGTTGCTGCTCATCTCATCACCACGAGAGAGAGGTTGCTCCATATTTGTCTTATATTCCACACTACCTAACACATAGTAAGAAGCTCTTTATGAACTCCAGAGAGGCCAGGCCTCAGCCAGAAATAGACATTTTGCTTCCAAATTGATTAAAAGGAAGTCTTTAAGTTTCCTGTCTCTATGGCGACAGCTTGATGGAGAGAGTTGAGGACCGGTGTATGAAATAAGCCTTGCCCTTTCAAATTCTATAATAGCCACTCAAAGAGAGCTCCCAGACACCAGTCATTGCTGGGCTGTAGCAATCACTTCATTGCCAAATAGGAGCCGGGACTTCTTAACAGTGGGAAGCAGAAAACACATCCAAGCCACCACGCACCCGATTCATTCCCCCTCCCTGATCCTCTCAGCCTGCAGAGACAGATGAATTCTGCTATGCACTTAAATGCTGGGTGTTGGCATTTGAGGTTCTCTAATGCACTGTGTTCTTCATACTGTCAACAAGGGTGTGTGAGTGGAGGCTATCCAGAACAATTGCATTCACTAATGATTAGGACGATTTTTATTTTTTCACACTTTTACTATGTTGCCCTGGCTGGCTTGGCACCAGATAAATATGGCCCAGGCTGACCTTTGACATTGTAGCAGTTTTCTTGCCTCTGCTGTGCTGACAGTACATGCTTCCATGCCCCATGCCTAGATAAAATGCTCTTCCTCCTCCCGGCCCTCCACGGGGTTTGTTTTGTTTTTTTTAAAAAGAATTTTTACATTTCTTTATTTGGTGTGTACGTGTGTGTGTGTGTGTGTGTGTGTGTGTGTGTGTAAGTGTGCCAGGCGTATGTGTGTGGAGGATACATAACAACTTGTGAGAACTGTTTTTCTACTTCTACCATATAGGTCTTGGGGATCAAACTCAAATTATCAAGTTTGGTGGGAAGTGCTTTTACCAGCTGAGCCATCTTGTGGGGCCCTGTCTTTTCTCTTCTTTCTTTCTTTCTTTCTTTCTTTCTTTCTTTCTTTCTTTCTTTCTTTCTTGTTCTGTTTCTTTCTTTCGCTTTGTTTTTCAAGACAGGTTTTCTCTGTGTAGCCTTGGCTGTACTGCACTCACTTTGTAGACCAGGCTGGCCTCAAACTCACAGAGATCCGCCTGCCTCTGCCTCCCTGAGTGCCGGGATCACAGGTGTGCGCACCACGCCCACCCCCACCCCCCACTTTTCTTAATATCACTTAATCAGAACACAGAATGAATTCAAAGGGCAGAGTACCCAGTCACTGCTTCCTGTTATGCGGAGTAGTTATACCTTAGCCCCCATTTATGCTGTTCCTTGTCAGTTGAGAAAATTACCCGAGCCATGGTACCCAGAGGGTGACAGAGGCCACCAACACGAGAATAAAGGAAACTATGAAACAAAAAAAGCCAACATAGGAAAAAGCATAGTTGGTTGGGCAGTGGTGGTACACACCTTTAGTCCCAGAACTTGGGAGGCAGAGGCAGGCGGATCTCTGTGAGTTTAAGGCCAGCCTGGGCTACAAAGTATAGCCAGGGCTACACAGAGAAACCCTGTCTCAAAAAAAAAAAAAAAAAAAAAAAAAACCAAAGACCAAAATTGAAGCTGGTTGTGGTGCACACCTATGATTGCAGCACTCAGGACACCAAGGCAGGAGGATTGATTTGAGTTTGAGGTTAGCCCGGAAAATATAGCATTTGAGAATAAGTCTGGCTTCATAGTGAGATCCTATCTTGAGGTGGGGACAGGAACTAGGATTCCTCCCTTTTACTGGAAACAAAGGCCTGCCCAGACTGTGTATTTAGGAAGCTAAGGTAAGGCTTTGTTTGCTTCAGCCCCTAAGTGGCTATTACACAGGCGCATAACGGCCTCTTCTTGAAGCTCTCTAGTGAGCCTGTCAGCGGAGTAGCAGCTTAGCTGTCCTCTGACCTATAACAGGGCTATCACACTATTGGATTCGTGATATATATATATAATATACGTATATGTGTATGTATCTATACATATATATGATATATTTGCGGTGTGTTTGTTTTGGAGATAGTCCCATAGAGCATAGGCTGCTTTCAAACTTACTGTGTAGTTGAGACTGGCCCCGAACAGGATCCTGCCGCCTTTTGTTCCCCTCCTAACCGCTGAACTCGTAGGCGTGCACCAGCGCACCTGGCTGCCTTCCTATTCAGGCAGTTATAAACTGTGCTGCCAGGACTCCAGCCTCTAAAACGCAGCGCGATGCTGACAGTTCTGTTAGCACTTAACCTTTATTGAATACCCTTTTGTGCCAGCCACTGGGCTGAGCGCCGTCGACCCCACCCCACATCACCTCCACAAACCCTGGGCAGTTACCGCTTTGCACCATTTTTTATGGAGGAGGAAAAGGCGAGGTCAAGCTTTGACTGGATTGTCCAGGAGTGTGTAAGACACCACCGGAAACAAGAAGCCAGCGGTCATCCTCTCAACCTCCGCCCGAGAAGAGTTTTCTACCCGTGCTCTTTCACTGCCGTGGGGTAGCCTGGCATAATAAGTGACTTCGGAGCCACGGCGCCTGGGTTCAATGCCACTCCCTTGTTTACTGCGTGATCCGGGGAGCCAGTTACGCAGCTTCTCGTGGGGTTCCACCGAGGCTGAGCTCATTAATTCATGTGACAAGCTTAAGCTTGTCACTCAGCAAGCACCTGTGGATGCTGGCTTCTCTGCTCCCAGGCTTCCTGGAGCCCTGCTCACTGGTCCACGGAGCTTCATCCCCACAGCTGCACTCCTAACCTGGGCCCTGGATCTGCTGCACTACTTTTTGAGCTCTTTTTTATTTAGAGTTCCTTAAAGCCTCTCCCTCCCAAACCCTCCCTCAACTGCAGGCAGGAGAGAGAAGGTTGGGGGTGGGGGGCAGACCCCGTCATTTCTCCTGGCTCTTTAGGGTTGTTGGGTCTTTGGGGGCTAAACCAACCTCTGCCAACAGCCAATGCAGCCAGCAGTCTCCTCCAAGCCACTGCATTGAAACATTTCTCTCGGCCTGTCTCCTCCAAGCTGCCACACTGTCCTTCCCTGGTCTCTGTGCCCTGCTATACAACACCCTTTCTCTTTCCAGGCCCCCCTGTTTTTGTTCCTCGGAGTCCCAGATCACAGCCCTCTCCCTGATGCACAAGACAGGCAGTTACCAACCAGCAAAGACCACGCCCCGCAGGAGGCAATCAGCAGCTGTGGACAAGCTAAAATTCCACACTTGGGAGGCAGAGGCAGGCAAATCTCGAGGTCAGCCTGGTCTACAGAGTGAGTCCAGAATCCAGGCTACACAGAGAAACCCTTCCTCAAACAAACAAACATACATAACTGAGTTTTAAAAGAAACCAAAACTTCCATTACATCAATCTTCCTTTGTAGTTTTCACACAGCAGGCAGGTGGCACTTCCACAGATGAGTTCCGACGTCATCCAAGCTCAGGAGCCCCCAGTGCCCCCACCGATACTTTTATCAAGCCCACCTGCGTGCTGCAGGTGCACATGATAAATCCCACATGTTGGCTCCCTTTGTTTCTCTCTGCACAAGACTCTTTCCGAATTTAACTTCCCACTTACTCTTCAGTTCCCGCCATTTGTCTTTCTAGGCCATGGCACAACAGTGCTCTCTGTAATCAATGCACCTGTTAAAAATGCTCTTGATCTGGGTGGTAATGGTCCATCCCTTTAATCCCAGCACTGGGAAGGCAGAGCCAAGCAGATATCTGAGGCCAGACTGGTCCACAAATGGAGTCCAGGACAGGCAGGCTCTGTTACAAAGAGAAACCCTGTCTCAAACAAACCAAACCAAACAATACTCATAAAGTGTGCTTGGTTCCCTAAATTCATCGGCTCAATTAAATCTGCAGGAGCTATTCTTGTACCACATCCACTCTGATGAACTCCACCCAAGGCTGGATCATCACTTAGTGTCCGCACACGTCTGCAAAGCCTCTGGACTGAGAGAGAGAGAGAGAGAGAGAGAGAGAGAGAAATGCAGTTAGTATCTCCCTGCGTTCTTTCCCAACAATAGTCCTCAGGGTCAGAGATCATGATTCCTCTTCAACCTTTTCTTCAGGCTTAAGGCTTCATAGTGCTGCTGAGTGACTGATGGTGTGTGAGTAACCAAAGGACGAGAGAAAAAAAAAAGCCTGTCAGAGTAGAGTAACCCAAGGCTGGGTCAGCGCTCCTTTAAGCCCGGGTAATAGGTAATTCTGCAGCCTGCAGCTTCGTACATCAGGGTAATTTCCAGAACTGGCAGGTCTCTGCCCCTGATAAACAGGGCAGCCTTTCAGTGGGAGCCAGGAAGCTCATCTCTTGACTCTCCGTTCCTGGGTGTGTAAGCATGAAGAACGGAAAGTGGCAAGGGACAAACTGCCAAGACATGCCCCGGGGGCTTTGCAGAGACAGCGCAGATTTCGTAACCCACAGAGGGGAGGTGTGTGTGGTCTCAGCTAACTCCTGGCATCTGCCCGAGCAGAGTTAGCATGCTGGCAGCTTTCCTCCTCCCGACCTCTACTCCTCACCCTGATCACAGGCTCCTGAGACCCTTCTCCCAATTCTATAGGAAACAAAGGGAGATCAGATCTGGGTGAGTGAGAGGGAGGAGGCCCTCGAGAGCCTCAGAAGGGCCTGAAGGAGCTGAGTCACCCATCCTGCCAGGCATCCTGCAGTTATTTCTTGGTAGCACGGCACATGGAAAACAATAATTAACCATTGGGCCAACGGCTTCTTGGGTACATGGAAGATAGAAAACAATCACTTTGAAATCAAAGCCAAACCATTCCACTACGGCAAACCACAGAGAGTGCACACCAGCATTAACACAGACACTGAAAGGGTGGGCCAATTCCACAGGGCAGTGGGGTGTAACCTTGACTCCCAAAAGGTAAAATTTTGTAACCTTTCCAATTCTCAGGGTGCAGCCATAGGAATTCAGAGGCAAAGACGTTTTGGAAATCACATGGTGGAAGTCCGTATTCTACAAGAAGGGTAGCTGGTGACCAGTTGGGCTAGCTCAGTGGGAGGGGTGCTCGCCAGCAAGCCTGAGGACCTGGGACACCCCCTCCCCCAAAACACAATGGAACAGGAGGCCCTGCATTTTCAGGGTGGCCACTGAGCAGAAAGATGCCTGTGACCTGGGTTAGGGATGTAGCTCAGTGGTCAAGCCTAACGTGCAGAGTGCCCTGGTTCAATGTTCAGGACCTAAATAAATAAACAAAATAAGGCAAAACAAATGTTGGGTGGAGGTCCGTGCCTAAGCAAGGCACTCAGGTTCAGGTGGGGCCTGGCCAGCAGACACAAACACAAGACCTTTGCAGAAAGCAGTGTTCTGGCAGCCCTCGTCAGGTGGAGCTGTAAAGCAATGGCTTGGGTTTCCTCAGAAGTCCCAGGTTCTGGGTTTTGGGTGTTGATCTCATGTAAAAGTGGAGGGAGAAAGAGAAGGAAAAAGTAAGTGGTATAACATAAGGAGGAAAGTGCCTTGTTAAGGGCTTGGGGCATTTAATAAGAGATGAAACACTGGCAGGCCACGAATCCTTCCAGCTCTCTACCACTGACCAGATCTGAAAGGTCTCTTAAGCTTGTGAGCCTCAGTCTCCCTGTCGTCAAACAAAGCCACTGTATATTCAATAACTGCTAATATCTCTTTCATTCTTAATCATTGAGAACAACATTAGAGCCATACTCAAACCTCGAAGCTTGAACAGAATTGAATCATATCCCAAATTAGTAACAAGTACACACTAAGTGAGGCTGGTGAAGGAGGTGGCTGATGGCAAATTCATTCATTTATTAGCTGCCTGCACTTTGCCAAGCCCATGGCTCTAAAGACAGAACGAAAGGAATGGCTCAGGCATTGAAGGTGCTCTCAGCCAAGGGAGACCTCTGAGAGGCTCTCTGTTCTCACAGATAATGTCTTTTCTAAGCGTTGTGCAGGTCTGACCAAAGATCAGAAATCCATCCATTCAAAAGGGTTTTGCCGAGAAAAGCCTAGGGAGCCACGCCCTGGTCTCCGATGCCCTTACTTCCCGACTGTAAGTAGTGAGAGCTGAGGGGCCATTCTAGAAGCTCACTTGAGAGCATTCTGACCTCATGCTTTCTGGATCGCTGTGAGTTCGAGGCCAGTCTGCTCTACAAAGCAAGTCCAGGACAGCCAAGGAAGAAACCAGAGAAACCCAGTCTGGAAACAAACAAAAACAAGAAACAAAGAATGCCTACCTCCACGTTAGCTATCAGCTTTGGGACACCAAGGGCGAGAAGCTGGCCTATGGGACTTCTGCTCTGACATGGATGGAGGATGGAGGGAAATGATGGAGCAAAACACTAGTATAGTATGACTGGAAAAGTCTTTAATCTGAACATGAATTCTGAATTTTTTTTTCTGGTTTGTTGAGACAGGGTTTCTCCGTGTAGTCTTGGCTGTCCTGGACTTGCTTTGTAGACCAGCCTGGCCTCGAACTCACAGAGATTCGCCTGCCTCTGCCTCCCTGAGTGCTGGGACTAGATGTGTGTGCTGCTGCACCCAATTCATTCACAAGCTTTCTAAAAGCGTCCTCCACCTCTTTCCTTCCACTCAGCCCAGAACTCCTTACCTCCCGTCTTGCGCATCCTATTTTCCAAACAACCAATTTCAAAAAGATTCCTTACAACCTCCTGACCAGGTTTTTCCAGCCTAGACCTATGTGACTGTCTCATCCTCATGATTGCCATCTTACCGTTGTTTGCAAGGCTGGAAATTGAACTCAGGCTCTCCCATATGCTATGGGAGACACACTCATCCATCCTTTTTTTTTTTTCTTTCTTTCTTTTGGGACAGAGTCTCAGCATGCATCCCTGATTCCCCTGGAACTTGACCAACTTTGCCTTGAACTCAAAGCGACCCCCCTGTGTCTGTTCCCCTGAATGCCGAGATCAGAGGTGTGCCTGCGCCACCGTGCTCCGCCCACCCACTTCTCTGGGCCAGTGAGAAGATTCCAGTGTGGTGACCTGAGTTGGGCCTCTGGTACCCACGTGGTGGAAGTGAAGAACTCTATCTCTGAAAGCTGTTGTTCTAGTTGGTTTCTCTGCTGCCGAGGGGAAGAAAGGGTTAATGAGGTTTACCTGCTACAGATGCGGGATACGCAGAGATAACCAAGTCTTTAAAAGGAAATCCATAAAGGAGGGCGTGGCCTTGTTGGAGCAAGTGTGTCACTGGGGGTGGGCTTTGAGCTTTGGAAGTTCAAGCCAGGCCCAGGAGCACTCTCTCTCTCTTCCTGCTGCCTTCAGATCAGAAGGTAGAACTCTCAGCTCCTTCTCCAGCACCATGGCTGCCTGCACACTGCCATGCTCTCCCGCCATGACGACAGTGGACTAAACCTCTGAACTGTAACCCAGCCCCAATTAAATGCTTTCCTCTGTAGGAGTTACCGAGGGCATGGTGTCTCCTCAGAGCAACAGAAACCCGAAGACAGAAGGCCTGAGGCTGTAGCTCAGTTGTAAAGTGCTTGCCTAGCATGCATGAAGCCCTGGTGTCCTCTTTGAGCCCCAGCACTGAATAAACAGGTGTGAAGTTCAAGGTCATGGTCAGCTGTGCAGGAGGGTTGGGGTTAGCCTGGGACACATGCGGGGCTGCTTCAAAAAAAAAATCATAAATGCACTGCAATATATTTGAGTTGTTGTGTGGATGCATCATACATTAATGGCCGACCCTTGGGCAAGGTTGCATCGTGAGCTGAGTTTCAGCTCTGCTGACCCTCAACCTCAGAGTGTGACCCTGTTGGATAGACAGGGCTTTAAAGAGGTAATTAAGTTAAAATGAGTGCACTGATGGTTCCTAAGCCAGTGACCCCACTGTCATGAGAAGAGGGAGTTACGACATGACCTTTGTGAGGAAGAGACCTTGTGAGGGCACAGAGCTAAGGCGGCACTTTAGAGAGGGCCTCAGAACCAGCTCCCGCTGAGACTCCAGACTCCTGAACTGTGAGGAATAAATTTCTGTGGTTTAGACCCTGCAGCCTGTGGTACTTTATTATGGTGGCCTGGCAACTAGTACCCCACAGGGCCTTTCCAGCTTCTTCCAATTGGAGCATCTTTGTATCTGAGTCTCTGACCACACATCCATTCATTATTATTATTTTTTTGAAATACATTTCTATATAAGGCTGGCTGGGTCAACGGTGAGTATTTTCTTTTCTGATACGTTTTGTCAAATTGTTCAGGACCAAAAGTGTGGTTTCCAGAAACTCCAAAGCTTCTGGTCTTTCTGGTAGCAGAGTTTCTTCTGATTATGTGTTTTCCATTAAGAATACATGTTGTGCTGGGAACCGTGGCACACACCTGTAATCTAGCACTCTGGGAGGCAGAGGCAGGCGGATCTCTGTGAGTTTGAGGCCAGCCTGGTCTGCAAAGTGAGTCTAGGAGAGTCAAGGCTACACAGAGAAACCCTGCCTTAAAAAACAAAACTAAACTAAACAAGAATATAGGTTGCTTTTATAATAGTATGTATTCATTTTTAAGAAAAGAAAATGACCCTCACATAAAGATTTCCATATTTGACCAAATATAATGAAGCTGTTGTGGAGTTCCTGTTTATCAAAACGAGAGAGAAAAAAGTGTCGATGGCGGCACTGAGGGTTACACAAAGCTATGAATGTATTTATTATCCCTGGCCTGTGGCTTTAAGGGGATTGGTGCTGGAGCTGGGGCCATAGTTCAGTAAGATATTCAGTTGGATGTACAAGTCCATGGGTTCAATACCCTCACTGGAAAGAAATTCTAATTAAAATCTAAGCCAGGCACAATTAAGTTCATGCCTAGAGTTACAGCTATTCAGGAGTCTGAGGTGCAAAGATTTGTGGCCAGTCAGCCTCAGGCAACAGAAGAACAAATGACCAGCCAGGTGTGGTACCATACACCTACACAGCACTTGAGAGGCAGAGGCAGGAGTATGGCCACAAGTTCAAAGCCAGCCTGGTCTATATAGTGAGTTCCAGGCCAGCTGGGGCTACATATACTGCAAGACCCCATCTCAAAATAAACACCCAGGACTAGGGATGTGACTCACTTGTACAGTGCTTGCCCAATGGGCACAGGGCTCTGGTTCAGCTCCTACAACTGCACACAACCAAGCATCATGGCCCGAACCTGTGGTTCCAGCACTTGGGAGGGCAGAGACAGGAGGATCAGAAGTTCAAGGTCATCCTTGGCCATAAAGTGAGGTGGTGATTAGTCTAGGCTTTATGAAAGACTGTCTCAAATAAGAACTGAACAGGCTTTGAAGATACAGATGGCAGAAGATGCATAACAGCATATGAAAAAAATATTCAACTTCATTAGCCGTCAGAGAATTGCAAATTATGTCAGTGAGGTCCCAGCTAGGTGGACATTGTGGCTCACACTTGTAATTCTGGCACGTGGATGGATGAGGAGAAGGACTGCCGATGAGTTTGAGGTCAGTGAGTCTCAATAGTATGTATATATTTATGTATTTTGGTTTTTGAAACAGGGTTTCTCTCTGTAGCCTTGGCTGTCCTGGAACTCATGCTGTCAACCAGGCTGGCCTTGAACTCCTACCTCTGCCTCTTGAGTGAGTGCTGGGATTACAGGTGTATGCCTGCTGTCTCTGCTGCTATCATCACCCAGAAATAATAATAATATAATAATAATGGTATATATTATTATATTATGCTATATTATGTATTATTATATATAAATAATATAATAGTAATAATAATGACAGTGCAGGGGCTGGTGAGATGGCTCAGTGGTTCAGAGCGCTTGGAGCTCTTGCAGAGGACCTCTGCTTGACTCAGAGCATCCATAGGACAGATCAGACTCTCTGTAACCCCAATTCAAGAGGACCCGATGCCTTCTTATGTCTGAGGGCACTGCACACATGTGGTATACATGCAGACAAGACACTCATAAACATTTTTAAAACACTCTTTAAAAAAAACCCATGAGCACAAATAAACAAAAACCACTCCACTCAATAAACAACAACAAAAATAAATGTCCAGTATAAGTTCAAAATAGCTTGGCTCAGTAGTGTATACTTTTAATCCCAGCACTTGGGAAGCAGAAGCAATCGGGTTAATGTGAATTCCAGGATAGCCTGGTCTACATAGCAAGTTCCAGGCTAGCCATGGCTATGCAGTGAGACCTTGTCTCTAAATAAATAAATTGTATAGAAGAAAGCTATAAAATGACCCATCCTGGGTCTCAAACATGTTAGCTATAAAACAAGGACAGGTACTTAAAAAGTAGCTGCTTAATGTATGAATTAGTCCATTTGAGAAAAGATTTAGGGGGCTGGAGAGATGGCTCAGTGGTTAAGAGCACTGTCTGCTCTTCCAAAGGACCCAGGTTCAACTCCTAGCACCCACGTGGCAGCTCACAACTGTCTGTAACCCCAATTCCACAGGATCTGACACCTTCATACTAATGCACACAAAATAAAATTTCCTTTCTTTTTTTTTTTTTTTCCTTAAAGGCAGACATACCCACAATATGGCAACAAATGCAAGGTTTAACCTAGACCACGAAGACAAATCAACAGTTAAAAATGCCCAGACTAGGCTATAGCTTAAGGTTAGAATACATTGAGTGCAGGAGCCCTGGGTTTGGGGTGGGGCTGTGGGAGAAATGCTCTAAACGCTGTGACTGACATGAGCCACTCGCTCATCTAAGAAATGCAGGTTCACGCACTGGCCAGACAGGGGGATGACAGAAGGTGGGAGCTCCAGCTGGGCCTCTGGCCTCCGGGGCAGCCTGCTCAGCCCCACCCCCTTCCCTGTGACAATAGTCTGCTATGTGTCCAAGACAGTGAGTTCCCTATGTGGTACCTCTCAAACTTCTGGGTAACAATGTACTTGAAATGCAGCTTTCCAGTGCTCTGGGATCAAAGGGGATCGGGGCTCTGAACTTTATGAACTCCATGTGCTGCTCTCACTTTCCAAGATTTGTCTTTCTGATTAATTGTCTTTTCCTTCCCTCCCTTCATCCCTCTCTCATTCTGAGACGTCAGAGTCCAAAGTGTGTTAAAAGTTCTGGGATATAAAGGGAAATGATATTAAAATGGATGTTTCCCTTTTGAAGTGGCACACCTAATTCTGTTTTCCCACTGATCCGTTTGGAGCGAGGTCTAGCCGGCTGTAGAGGATCACAAATGGGGCCCTTTCTGCTTTACTCTTGCATGGGGATTTATTAAGGAAGACGCAGGGGCGGTGGTAGTTCTCGCCTTTAATCCTAGCACTCGGGAGGCAGAGGCAGGCAGATCTCTGAGTTCCAGCCTGATCTCATAGCAAGTTCCAGGACAGCCAGGGAGATGGACAGAGAAACCCCAAACAAACCACCAAAAGCCACAGGCAGGCGGGGGCAGTACCTGGCAGGCGGCAGGTTGTTGCTTTCGATGAAGTTGGCACCTCTCACATCCCCGCGTCGCTCAGTTTTCTTCTCGCCGTCTCACACTGTACCCGAACATGCTCATTTGCATGCTAAATGCTCTCCTGAAAAGACTGCTTGTTCCAGAGAGGAGCCTATTAAAAGGGACATAGTGGTGAACACTCCGTGTGTAAAGCTGGTTTTTCGGGCAGCAGATCTATTTACAGTGGCACACCTGGATGCTCTTTCATGTAAGACACACCTTTGGAAGACCCTCACGCTCTGGTCTCGTAAAAACCCTGTGGAAGAGGCTAATCAGAAGGATTTCATAGCTTGGAGAAGAAAAACACACCGTGTGGAGAAATTCCCCTAGTTTTAAAAAGAGCCTATCACCACTATTTTCTTTGGCAGAGGCAACTGTAAGCAGCAGAGAGATAGAAGCAGGTAGAAACTGTTCGCGGGAAGGGCGACCACTGAGTCTGTGGAGCTGAGGGGCAGGGACAGTCTTGGAGGCCGGCTGCGCATTGCCCCACAATGCTCTGGCTTGCTTTGCCTTAAAGCCAGGGGCTAGCCTAGAGCCAGGGTTTCTGCGGCCTCCTCTCTCTGAGACTCTCCACAAGGCTGACTTGAAACCCTTTGTCTCATTCCCCCCAATCCAGAATGACTTTCCTTTCTGCTTTTCTTGATCTTGTGCTTTGAGGAAACGCCCATAAAACAAGAAAGTGGAGTTTGCAAATGGGCTGGTTTTTTTCTTTTTTGTCCTTAGAGGCAGGGTCTTACTATGTAGCCCTTGCTATCCTAGAATTCACCATGTAGACCAGGCTGGCTCAGACTCAGAGATTCTTCATGCCGCTGCCTCCCAAAGGCATGTGCACATGCCTAGTTCAAATGGACTGATTTTTTTTTTTTTTTTTGAGATAGGGTTTCTCTGTATAGCCTTGGCTGTCCCAGACTTACTTTATAGACCAGGCTGGCCTCCAACTCACATCCATCCGCCTGCCTCCGCCTCCCTGAGTGCTGAGATTACAGGCGTGTGCCACCACACCTGACGCTTGTAATGTTTTCTCTTTTATTACATTTGTTTATTGTGAGTTGTGCCCTCTAGCACACAGGTACCATGGCCTCCATATGGAGGTCAAAGGACAACTTGTGTGAGTTTGTGCTCTCTTCCTACTATGTGGGTCCCAGGATTCAAGCTCAGAATTCGAAACAAGTACCTTTATCCGCTGAGCCATCTTCCCAGTAATCCTGTAATGTTTTCTTTCTGATTATCAGTATCTGTGAGCACAGTGTACATGTAGGTCCAGCGCTGAGGTTTGAACTAGGTGGAAAGCCTACAGATCCGTCCTTTCCAGAAGACGGAAACATACACCTACACCTGCTTAGCCTAAATGCAGACTTTAACACGATTTCATGGCTTCATAGAGTTTCACGATGAAATGTAAACTATGATTTATTTTTGTGCATGGATGTCTGTGTATATCTGGGGGAGGGGCATGTGTGTGCTATGTCACATTAAGTGAAGTACGGACAACCTTGGCTGCCAGGCCTTACCTTCCAACTTCAAGGCTAGGTCTCTCTTGTTTGCGCCTGCGCTGTGTACTCCCGACTAGGGGGCCTGTGGCCTTCCTCCCATTTTGTCTTAGGAGTGCTTGAACTGCATACAGACATGGGACACTGAGTCTGGCTTTTACATGGGTTCCCGGGACCAGAACTTGGGTCATTAGGCTTGCACAGTAGGCACTTTGGCCAGCAAAGCCATCTCCCCAGCCCAAAATTTACAATTTCTAAAGACATCAGAAAATGTCCTTCATAGAACCCTAGCATTTGGCAGAAATATATCAAAGTTTACCCAGGTCCTGTGAAAATAATTTATAAATGAATCAGGGTTTTAGAGGGTTTTTAAAAATTGACTTTGGCTTTTTCTATATATAATTTTTAGAGGAAGTAGTCTCTGGGTACAGTAGTATTTTTTTTTACCCCTGCTTTGGATCTCTATCCTAAGGGCCTGGCATGGTGCAGCACACTTTTGGTGCCAGCATAGGCAGAGGCAAAAGGATCTCTGTGAGCTCCAGGTTAGCCTGACCTATAGAGCAAGTTCCAGAATAGCCAGGACTACCTAGCGACTGCCTCAAGTTTTTTTTTTTTTTTTTCTTTCTGCTTTAAAATGACATAGCACCAGTATTCTGAACAGGGCTGAGCAGGTAGCTCCTGTCTTGCAAGAATGAAGACCAAAGCCAGTCACAACGGCGCATACCTGTGCACACCTGCGCACATCTGTGCACGTCTGTGCACATCTGGGAGGCAGGGGCAGGCAGATCTCTGTGAGTTCAAGGCCATCCTGGTCTACAAAGGGAGCCCCGGACAGCCAGGGCTACACAGAGAAACTCTGTGTTTAAAAACAGAAACAAACAAACAAAAATTTAAAAAGGATGAAGACCAGAGTCCTCAGAACTCAGGAAAAAGAGCTGGGTGTGATGGTGTGTGCCTGTAATCCCAGCTGGGGTGGCAGAGGCAGGAGAGCCATTCCTCGGGGGCTTGCTGGCCAGCCAACCTAGCTAGCCTGCAGGACAACCAGCAGCCAGCGAGACCCTGCCTCAGAAAGTAAGGTGGGCCATGACTCAGAAGGTAAAGGTGACTGACACCAAACCTGACAACCTGAGCTAGAGCCCTGAGATCCTCATGGGAGAAGATGAGGCTCCCATAGTCATCCTTCCCTCCACGGGTTCTCTGTAGCATATTTGTACCCCTTTCTCCCCACCCCCAGACACACTCAAATGTAAAAGAAAAAAAAACCATACACACATGCAGAAGAATAATGGCCAGGCCTGGCGGTACACCCCTGTCATCCCAGCACTTGGGGAGGCGGAGGCAGGCGGATCTCTGTGAGTTCGAGGCTAGCCTGGTCTACAGAGGGAGTCCAGGACAGCCAAGGCTACACAGAGAAACCCTGTCTCAAAAACAAAAACAAACAAACAAACAATAAAACCAGGCAGATGGCTCTGGAAGAATAACACCAAGGTAGTTCTCTTAGCCTGCCCATGGATGTACACCCAAACATACACCTACACCTGCACACAGCCTGATATGGAAACATGCACACACACACACACACACACACACACACACACACACACGCACACAACACACGCACATCACTGAATAGTGATTACCAGCCAGCTCTCTATTTCTGCAGCAGAATGCTTGAGGCATTAACTTATGAAGACGCAGGGCTCCTGGTAAAACAAGACACCTTAAATGTGTCTCACTTGGATCTGGCTCAGCCAGTAGCGACTTCTAACCCACAAAGAAAACTTAACAAGGGCATGCTTTCTGCTTCCCAACCCACGGCAGATTTGAAGAATTCAGCCAGGACACCAGAACCTGGGCTCTTGGTTTCAGCTTGGATGGGATTCTTAGGATGTCAGCACATCATGTTTGTTCTAGAATCCTCTTAAGGATTTTGATTTTCGGTGTCATTTACATATGTGACACGTAAGCGTGGACACTTTGGTGTTCACTAGTATTCTCTAGGAGGAGACCAGTGTGATTGAGCACATGGGTGAAATGGCCAGCTGTGTTTTGTTTGGTCTGCAAAATATCTGAAATTTGTTTTTATATGAATGTTTTTATATGTAGGGCCTGGATTTTCCCAAGCCCAGTAATTTCTTCTGAGTTACACTCTACAAGATTTATTCATTCATGTTACTCCTAAGGCTTTGTAAGCTTTAAGTTTGTACCTGCTCCAAACCTCTTTATTCCAGACATCACACGAACACAAAGCCCAGAGGACGGCAGGAGAGCCCGCCACCTACTTTGAAGCACGGCAGCTTGCTTGATCTTTCTTCTTCACCTTTCTCCTTTTCATAGGCTACTGCTGTTACCTACTTCTCTGTTCTTCTCTGAAACCTGCGTCTGAACAGGATGCAATACACACTCAAGAGGATTGACTAGTGAAAAAGAAAAAAAAAAAAAAAAGACAAAAGTAATTATCCTATCCCCAAATGGATTATCTTAAACCAAAAAATAAACATTTGGGGCTGGAAATATAGCTGAGTTATTGAGTGCCTGATTCATCAAAACACGGACCTCAGGTTCATTCCTAGCACCATAAACCAGCACCAGGAAATTCGGTATTCTTTATGTGAGCATCAGCAAGCAGGGGGGCCTCTCAAAAATCAGCCGAGCCCGGCACAGTGGGGCCAGCTGGGACAGGACAGCCAAGGCTACACAGAGAAGCCCTGTCTCAAAAAAAAAAAGAAAGAAAGAAAAGAAAGAAAGAAGAAAAGAAAGAGAAAGAAAGAAAGGAATAAATGAAGGAAGAAAGAAAGAAGGAAAGAAAGAAAGAAAGAAAGAAAGAAAGAAAGAAAGAAAGAAAGAAAGAAAGAGAGAGAGAAAACATTACAAGCAGAATAATCTTTGAAAGTGCTCCTGCAATTAGCACATGAACCAGGCGCGCCGCCTAGCGGTCAGCCGGCACACAGACTTGCTGCTCCTGTTTCATAACCACCTAGAGGTAGCTGATTTTGAAGACATCTTGTAAAGCTGTCTCAGGAAGGGTGCCAGGCCTGGAACTCACAGATCACTACTGGGTGTCCCAACTGAAGAGACTCCTTCTTTTCCTACATCCATGGCTGATTTTGAATGATTTCCCATTTTACTAAATAAGATGAGAAAAAAGCAAAAATGATAATAATAAAATGTAAAATAAATAATAAAATGTAAAATAAAGGCTTTTGAAATAAAGCTGGGTGGTCTGTGGGTAGCACAGTGTGTAAATATACACACACATCACAGCCACATTTTCCTTCAGTGCTGATCATTCTGTCCAACTTAACACCAAAAAAACCAAACCAAAACAACAAAAAGCCATGACTCACAAACGACCTGCAGCTAGGTTGCTTTGCAGCACCCAGCATAACCCGGAAGAACTGTTGGCTGACTCATACGCGCACGTAGGTACGTGTTTAGGTGGCACTGGGACTCGAACTTGCCAGGCAAACACTCCACCACTGACCTCCGTCTCCAGCCCAAGAAGCCAGATTAATAGAGGCTAAATGAAAACTATTTTTTTCCAAGACAGGATTTCTCAGGCTGGACTTGAACTCACAGAGACCCACCTGCCTCCGCCTCCGCCTCCCCAAGCGCTGCAATTACAGGCATGCACCATTGTGCCCAGCTAAAACATATTTTTAAAATGAAAAGATTAGTATTTTGGCATTAGCACAGCAGTTAATTGAACGTTATTATTGCAGAGACAGAAAACTGGTGGGACTCTCTTGCCTACAAAAGGCTCCAGTGAAGAGCAGGGTTATGGTGGCACACACCTCTGATCCCAGCACTTGGGGAGACAGAGGCAGGTGGATCTCTGAGTTCAAGGCCAGCCTGATCTACAGGGCAAGTTCCAGGGCAGCCAGGGCTACACAGAGAAACCCGGTCTGGAAAAACCAAGCAAGCAAGCAACCAGCCAACCAACCAACCAACCAGCCAACCAACCAAACACAAGCTTCAGAGGAGTAGTAGGGGGAGGCAGAAATGTGTGTGGCCACCACGGGTAGAGAAATGGAAAGTTCAGGCTGAAGCTCATAAACCTAGTGGTCTGGTACAACTGCCTGGAGGGAAGACCAGTCCTCACAGTAGAGTTTTCAAACACAACTAAGACCAGTAAGAGTTAAGAAGACAGACGCACAGTCTTTTTACTTCTCCTCTGTGGTCAGGGGGTGGTGAGCCCAGAGCCTCACACACACCAGGCAAGCATTCCATCGTCACCTCTTAGCTCTTTCAAAAATAGTAGTTTTATTTATCTTGTATCTTTTCCCCCCCACTGCAGACATTGTAGCCCCCCTCCCTCCTCTCTCTTGATTTATTTATGCAATGTCTGTCTGCATGTACACCTGCGTACCAGAAGAGGGCATCAGATCCTTAGTATAGATGGTTGTGAGCCACTATGTGGTTGCCCGGAATTGAACTCAGGTCCCCTGGAAGTGCTCTTCTCTTCAAGCCATCTCTTCAGCCCCGACACTGTAGCTTTTCACTAAGGTAGTGTTTCAAGAGAATAAGAATCACTCCTGGCATATATTCTAGAAGCTGTGGAAGGACACAAGCCACTAGGAGATGCTGAGAGGCTGCCCTTTTTGTATGTATCTTTTTCTTTACAGGTTCGTAACAGATGAAGTATGTGTTGGCCTTCCATCGACCTAAAGACATCTCCTGTGTTGATATTGTGGTCAAGCCATCATTCCTGAAGTGGAGCTAGTTCCTTTCAGCTTTAATCTGGTGTTATGAGAGCAAACATCTTAGAGTTTTCAACAATGTCTTGCTGTGTTTCCCAGATTATGCCAAACTTGCTATTTCTGCTTCAGTCTCCCAAGTGTAGGATTATAGGTCTTCAAACACTATAGCCATTTTTGAAAATTACTTTTCTAGAAGTAAAAAGGTTTCTTTTTAAACAAGATTTTATGTTGTATGGCTGCCTTGCCTGCGTGTAACGAACCAATGCATACAGCTCCCAGATCTGGGTTATTTCTGAATTTCTGCATGATGTCTAAAGACAATAATGTATTTTCTTGAGTATTTCCGTCTCAGGAATTGAAGCATATTTTCCATGACATCACATATGATGTCATGATAGTTTAAATGCTACTGGAAATGTTAAAAAAGGAAAACTTCACTTTTTTTTTTCTGTTCCATTTATCACAAAGCAAAAAGCCAACCCAAAAGCATTCAAAGGCTGTTTGTTCCCTTGAATAGAGTTTTTCCCTTCCCAGGGAGGAGGGGAGACGGGAAGGCTAGGGGAGGAAGCTGGATGGCACTTCTCCACTTCATGACAACTTCCTTTGCCTTATTCCTCTGTGGCCTCATGCATACAATGGGCTTGTCAACTGAGTCACACCTGCCAAGCCTTGCTGTTCTTTTTAAGGTGCTCTGACCCACTTTCAAAAAAAAAGTTCAGTGTGGTGGGGAGAGGCACACCACAATGCACAGACATCAGAGGTCAACTCCAGAGTGCTGACTCTTTCCTACCAAGGAATCTGGATGCAGGTCACCAGGTGTGGACAGCCAGCTCCCTTCTTTTTTTGGAGCCAGGGTTTCTCTGTGTGGCCCTGGCTGTCCTGGAACTCACTCTGTAGACCACACTGGCTTTGAACTCAGAAGTCTGTCAGCCTCTGTTGGGATTAAAGGTGTGTGCTCCCACCACCTGCCTTTCTTGGATTTGATGTTTTCAAGCAGTTTTGCCCTGTAGCTCCGGCTGCTGGCCTTGAATTTTTCTGACAGACGTATTTCAGCATCCTGAGGGCTGAGGTTGTTGTCATGTGCCACCATTCCCAATTTAAGGCTGTTCTTTAAGAAAAAAAAATTATTTTTAAATAGGGCAAGAATAGAGCTGCCCTCCCCCACTCCAATACCCTAATGAACTATGTGAATCAAGGTAAGTGATCAAGGCATTCACCTACAAATAATGGACCTTCTGAAAACAAGCTGACTTTCTGTATGCCTTACTCAGGAAAGCATGTGTTTAGAGCCAAAAATCTAAACGCATGATTTCATAACAGGATTTAATATACCCAAACTTCACAAGGTAGCCTGTCACCTGAGTGTTCTGAGATCTCTCTCGCCTGTGTGAGGGTGAGGACAATCGTTCCCTTGCCTCCCGAGCACGCAGACGCCGGGTCCCTCTTGCCTTGCTGACTCTGCTCCCTGACTCACCCTGGTGCGGGTTCTCATTACCTCTTGCCAGGGCTTGTCTGCATGACTCTATGCAGCTCCCATCGTCTCCGCCTGTTCTCTGTACTACAAAGGGGCTTAGCCGCTTTGAGACCTGCTGACTACAACCCTTCATGGCCTCTCAGGCCGAGTCCAGACCTGCACACAGGCCCCTCCGGAGTCACAGCTATGTCATCGCCATCTTCCTGTCCTTCCATTTAACATACTTAATCCTACTTTTTGCTGGTGTATGTGTGTATGTGTGTGTGTGTGTATGGGTGTGTAAGCTAGAGGTTAATGTCTGGTGTCTTTTCTTGTTGTTATTGAGACAGTGTTTCTCTGCATAGCCCTGGCTGTCCTGGAACTCACTCAGTAAACTAGGTCTGCCTGTCTCCCGAGTGCTGTGATTAAAGGTGTGTGTCACCACCACCACCACCACCACCACCACCACCACTACCTGACTCCCATTTTTTTTTTTTTTGTTAATGTTCCTTTAAAGGGGCCCAGTGATCCCAAAGGAAACCAGGACTATCATTCTTCCTGATCTGCTTTACATACCTGGCAGCCCGTACTTATACAGTGTCCAACAGTGAGTCCCTTTTTCTTTAGAAAGGTCTTCTCCCTGCCTCCTCTATCAGAGTGTCTAAAGGCATGGAACTGGCTTTCAAAGGTTTCGGTCTACTCAATCTGCTGCTTCATTTCCAATGCATCTTCTTACAGCTGCAACCCCAAATATACTTACTGCCTTTACCTTTCCTGCTGAAATAAATCTCATCCTTTCAATAATCATTTCTGCAGCTGAAGTTTTCCTTTTTTTTTTTTTTTTTAACACATTCTGTAAACACAGTTTACCATTTATTTGGGCATTTTAACTATCTCCCTGTTTGGATGTAACCATTTTGGATGTTGTGTTATACATAGTCTTTTCTTCCTCTTGTGACATAACCACGGACCAGCATGGAACAGAGGTTTCGATGGTGACCATTGCCATTGTCATGGCAAAAAATAAAGCAACACATTAACAGCTAAGTCTATGGTAATGGTAATGACACTGTTGGTGGTCCACGGAGGAAGGCTGGGGGAGAAGGCCCCAGAGCCTGGGATCCCATTCTCCACTCCCTCTGGCTTCCCATCTGCAGGTGGCCTCAGGTTACCCGAGGGGAGCTCCAGCGATGCAGCTTTCCAGGTTGTCCTGGAGCTCAGTAAAGGACCTGCTTATGAGCCGCCCATATGGATGGATGACCAAGAACTCACTGGTTTATCAAGCTGCGCTTGGACAGAGTCTCTTCTTTGGTCAGCTAGTGTCCTATCAGTGCAAACAGGCATCCCCATGTGTCTCCTAGGAAAAGTCAACACCACCATGAGCCCTCTCCTCCTGGGGGAGTTACAGCATAGCTTTATTATCTCTCAGTTCATCTTTTCAATTTTGAAAAATAAATTATACCAATAAAAATAATATAGAATTTGGTCTTTAAAAAAAGTTATAGAATGAAAAGATTAATCACTGGCTGAAGGTAGCTCCTTGCAGAGTGGAGTATACACTGTGGAAACAGGGCAGATATGCCTAAATGAGAATTTTACTTTTGGTACCTCATTAAAAGGTTCATTGGGAGCTACAGGGACCGCTCAGTGGTTAAGACCCCTGGCTGCTCTTCCAGAGGACTGGGGTTCAATTCCCAGCACCCACATGGCAGCTCACAACTGTCTGTAACTCCAGTTCCAGAGAATTCGACACCCTCACATGCAGGCAAAACACCAATGCCCATAAAATGAAAATGAGTAAAACTTAAAACAATAAAAGAGCCAATGGGTCATTATTACAAGCGTTTCCCACATTTCCTCTAAGGACATGCAGTTATCATCTTAAACAGCACACAGAAGGTTCCGCAGGGAACTGCAGTAGTGCCCTGTAACATGTGAACTACAGGCAAAATGAAAACATCACTCCAGATTACAACAGAGCCTACGCCAGCAGGCCACATTTGTTCTTCCAGCAAAAATTCTCTCGGCATTTGGCTGGGTAAAAAGCACACATCTCTTGAACATGCTTGCTACACACACACACACACACACACACACACGATTCCACTGCAGGACACCTAGCCTAGGACACGCACTGAATTCATCTAGAGACATACAATGTGCCGCTGCCCTCCCCAAGCACACGCTCCATTTTAGCAAGTGTTCAAGCTGTTATGGTAGTAGAAGCTCCCACTACCAGTTACTCTGGAGGCAGAAGCAGGGCAACACAGAAAGACACTGTAGGAGGAAGAGGAAATTTCCTAAAAACACAAGGATCTAACCAAACTTAGCAACTTGGACACCAAAACAATATTAGGTGACCAGAAGGAGTTGGGTACCTGTGGCTTTGGATACTCTTCAATCACTTTGTTTTTGGCCACATGTCTACCACTGAACAAATTTTATTTCTGTTTATGAGTTTTCCGTGCTACAAGCAAAGCTCAAAAGGTGTAGTTCAAAGCAAAGTAAAAATGCAAAATAAAAAAATAAATAAAGTTACTTCTGAAACATTGGAAAAAAGAAAAAGTCATATTTGTCCTCTCCTATGTCAAATATTATAAAATAGTCAGTTTCATGTTTGAAAAAGATAGGTAGTTTTCTGGGAAATGACTAGCTCTGTTTGAAAGTCAATATAATATATGTATCTTGAACTAGAGCCAATTTTATATTATTTCATTTTATTTATTTATTTATTTGCCCCACAGTGCTGACCATAAACATAGAGATTACTGAATGCTACAGCTAGGATGCAGAGTGAATAAATTGTAATAAATAAAAATTATATTAAAAAAGAAAAAAAATGCATTACTGGGATCTCATCCTTCACTTAACTGGCTCTGTGGCTTGAATAAAGTATTTAAATTTCCTGACCTATTTCTTCAAAAGAGAGAGAGAGACAGAGAGAGAGAGAGAACACATTTGTAAGACAGCTGTGAAAACTGTCAGCTGTATGTAAAATAAGCAACATGGTGTTTGGCGTATTGTAAACAGGTAGAAAGAAGCAGCTATTCTAATTGCAGTTGATTTTTTTTTGTATTACAAGTTATAAAAGTCGTGTTAGAGCATGTACTCACTTCTATAAAGTTTCTACAATATGTTATTAGTAATAACTTTTGGAGACTTCAAAAAATAAAAAAATACACTTACTGTTGTCATTAATATGATCTTTAATAAATGGAATAATGCACCATTTTACAGCAAGCCTTTTTAAACCTAAAGAACTGCCTTAAAACTTCCTTTGCCAATGTCTCTGTCTCAATACAATCTTTTTATTTAGGTTTATATATATCAAAGCATTTACTTACACTTATTCATAGAAAACTCTTTAGTGGCTTAACGTCAGCGTTCATAGTGGCATCCATAGATAATACAAAAGGAAAGTGATCTGCTTTATTTCATACTCACACTGCTCCATCAAACACAGCTTATACAGCATAGCAAGGTCTCAGATGGCTTGTACAAAAGCAAAATAACTGAAATTACTCATAAATTTCACACACGATATTCTAGCTGTAATGTAAGAGCAAAACACACCAACAAAAGATACCCGTTAACAAGAAAGAGGGTTCTGAGGAAGTGCCCGTATTGTCAGCCTTGCTTTCTCTAAAGCACCCTCAGAAATGAATACTCGGTAGCTTGTGTTTCTCCTGTCCATTCAGAAAAAGCACGGCAGCTACACATCTCCATGTTTCAGCTATAACATCCTAAGAGTTAGTGTATTTTACAGTTATCCATGTAAATTCATTTGAAAAATTAGCAACAGAAAATTAAGGATGATTCCAGCTTACACAAACACTTTTACAATACAATCTCTATAAAAATGAAGACCAGGCATACAACATTGCTTAAATAAATAAATGTTACCAGGAAAAAAATAGCCACAAAAGTGAAGCAACTCAATATTAAATTGAAACCTAACTGCTCTGAATTGCATTTTTTTAAATCATTAGTTTTCTTACTCTTACACATCTTTACAAATGTTTCTTTTGTATACTTAAGACTGATAACAAGGTAGGGAGCCTGAGACAAGAGACTTGATTACAAAAACCTCACTGCTAAGATTTAAACATACAGCAGACCAAGTAGAGCTTGAGTCTGTCTGACTCGAAGAAAATCTGTTTGGCTCTGATCAGTGTGAAAAGCTGGTCACCATAGCTTACCTTCTCAAAGCCATCAAGCAGTCACTAAAGCTACAGCCATCAGCTCACTTTCTGAAAAGTCCTATAATGCTAATTATCTCTTTAGATAATTCTATCTCAGAATTACCCTTCCTAAGCTCTGCTATTAAAAAACAAAACAGAATGAAACATTTGCCCCATCAGGGATAAGCACAGAAGCAAGGACAGAAGTGTTAAAGCCAGTGCTTTAAATCCAAGGCTTAAATCTGCTGTAACATGTGGCCAATTAGTTGAGTCATTCCTTCTATTCAGTAATTACAGAACTGGGCAAGTTTTCGTGATTAATAAAATCAAGTATCATGTTGATGTGAATTAGGTCAAATAATATGATGAAACATTTCTATGCAACATACTTTTTAATATTCAACTAGACCTAATTGCTTGTTGGCTGGCAACTGAACTTTTCAGTGTACAAACAGATGGATGAAAGGGGCCCTGAGTTTTTAAGTAATACTATGTCTAGAAGTGATTCTAAACCATCAAGATGTTTCTGAAATTTAAAACACAAACAAAATGAGGGGAAAAACCTTTTAAAAAGGAAAAAAACCAGTCAAGTAATTTCAAGTACAGTCTATTTTCTTTAAAATTCAGTTACAAACTGGACATCCTAATGAAGCAATTTAGCTCTGAAGATTCTCTCTGCTCCGGATTTTAATATGCAAACTAAGTATTACAGATGGATGTGCATGTTCACAACGTTCGCTAGAAACACCACAAACTTCAGTAATAACAAAGTTAGAATTTTTAAAAAGATTCAGTAGATTTATTTCGGGCATAAACTTAACACATAGGATAGCTTCTCAAATACTTACTTTCAAATCTACGCGCTATGAGACAAATTTTAAAGATTTCCTTTCTATGCAAACACCCAATCTTAATTACTTAAAAGTTAAAATGAAAATTGTTTTAGTCCAGTCTATGCTGCAAAAACAATGTAAGCATTTCAAAAGTGGTCTACAAAAATACAAAAATATCCATGGATAATACCTGATTTTTGTAGGGTCTCCTTTTGAAAGTTAATTTTGCATTTAGTGTTTAATACAGTATCTGATAAAGAGAAATGTACAATATTTGTTGTGGCTCAATCATAATACTAAAACTCACTGTAACATAGGCTAGAGTTTAATGAAAAATGATACACAACTATGTATGCATGGCTTTTTAGTTATATCTGTGCAGATATAAAATCATAAAATACACTTTAGTAGAAAATGTTAGATAATACAAAAATTAAGTGCTGACTTTCAGGTGGTCTTATGATTAAATCCATTATCAAATGGTAACATCTTTATTCTCAATTCTATCCAACTATTGTGTTATAAATTAACTGAAGTAATTAATTTGAATATAACTTTTATGTGCTCTTAAATATAAATAAAGTAATTAAAATAGGTTTGAGGAGAAAAAAAAAAAAACCTAAAGGAAGTGGAATAATTTTATCTGTAGAACTGAAGTGTTAACTGAGAAGCCTGAAGCTGAACAAAGAGCTTTATAGAGTATGATCATCTATCCTCTTTTCCCTACTTGGTACGAGAAACAGACTTTAAATAAAGCAAGAGAGACAGAACAGGAATGAAGAAAACTGCAAGTCAGACAGTGGAGGGCCAGTCAGCTCTAAACCATGAGGGGCCTGAAGAGAGGACCTGCAGGTGCTAACACCTCTTTGGGCACAAGGGATTTCCTCCCGTGTGAATGTGGATACTTGCAGAAAGGCCTTTTGCTAATAACCTTGTAGCTCAGAAAGCCAGACTGACATACAGAGCATAGTCAGAAAGAGATCATGTAAGGTAGGTTTTGGATGAAGTTTGCATAGCTCAAAACTAAAAAACAAACAAACAAAAACCCCAAAACACTACAACCCACTGCTAGTCAAGGGTGTGAATACTGGAAACTAGCACGGCCTAGAAGAGATTCCCGGAGCCTGGGAGGGGGTGTCACACTTTCTGGAACGACAGGTCTGGAATGTCAGCTAGAATGTGTGCAGAACCTACCTTTCAAGGGGTTAAGAGTATAAGGTAATTATGTATTTTTAAGAACCTGTGGACAGTCATGTAAGAACATACACTCAGGTTTATAAAACATGATACAAACTATAATACAGTATCAACTTCCAGAAGTGAGTGGATGTCCGTACACAGGGAAACAGGGAACAAATGTTTACTGAATTTTTCTATGTTAAATTAGACTAATTAACAGAGACTGAAAGTGCAGCACAACAGCTGCAGCCTATCAGGTGTTCCAAGTCACACTTGGAACTAATTTAAATAAAAATACTTGCCAAAATCTGTGATAATTTCCACTGATAGACTATTTGAGAGTTCCCTCTCTGTTTTCTCATTTAGAACTAACACAGCTTCGGGAACAAATATGCTCATGTGAGGAAGCCACACTGGCCTGCCTTATAAAAAGGGTATTAATCTTGGATTGTTTCCACAAGGTATTTAGTTCTCTGGATTAACAAGTTTTATAACACTGTTAAAGCAGGAATTTTAAAGGTGGAGTCAGAGGATCGAGAAGACTGAATTTTTATATTAAACAATTTTTTCCAAATCTGGTATGGAATCACTTTAGGAAGTCTCTGTTCCCACAGCTACCTTCAGTTTTCTCTTAGAATTTACTTTAGTTCTGCAATATAAGGCCATTAGGAGACTTTAATTTTGCATTGAATTAGTAACTGTTAAGCAATGATTACAGGCCTGACTATGTTTACCCAACTTCTAAGACCATTAAGGTACCGGGTTTGGCTTGCCCAGAAACCACAGATCTGCTGGAGGACAGTTACTACAGTTATTACATATCCTTTCATAAAGAACGTGGACCGTCCAGCTGCAGAGATGGCTCAGCGTCAAAGGCAAGGCTCACCACTATAAACTGAAGAACATAGACTGTGCTGTATGAAAGAGACATGAGTGACAGACCCAGGGTAAAATCCTAGGTCTGTGTGGATATGAAACTGGGACAAAGTTAATTATCTCCTCTAATTTGTATTTCCTTGTTTGTAAACTATGAATATTAATTGTAATATGGTTGCTCTGAAGATGAAAAAACAGTATATGTACATGCCAGTTTTCAGCATGTCTTTTCATAAATTCCTACATTAACAGTGTTTTTTAAATTACACCGGAAAAATTTTAAATTACACTAATTTTTTAATAGGATTCTTATTTAAGTTGTTTTATTCTATACATAATTCAAACCAAGTTCTTTTCATTACTTAGTTTTAGTATACAATTAGGATTTTAAGATTTGCTTTCATTACTTTTAATTATGTGTGCGTGTGGTGGTGGGGTCATGTGCACGTCAGTGGAGGCCAAGAGGGAACTGGATGGATCCCGTGGAAGCCATGAGCTGCCCCGCAGCTGCTGGGAACTGAGTGGGGTCCCGGGGAGAGCAGGAAGCACTCCCACTGCTCCGCTATCTCCCCACAACTCATACTCTCTTAAAGGGACTAACAGCTCTGATGTCCTATTAGGATGCATTTAACATTATATTACTGACCAGAGAAAGATTTTTAAACTAAATGACTTTTATTCAAAGGGCCCAAAAGTAATTCTTTTTTTCCAAGACAGGGTTTCTTTGTGCAGCCTTGGCTGTTCTGTACTTGCTTTGTAGATCAGGCTGGCCTCAAACGCACAGTGACCCGATGCCTCTGCCTCCCTGAGTGCTGGGATTACAGGTGTGCACTACCATGTCTGGCTCAAAATTCATTTTTTTTTGTGTGTCAAATTCTGTGGTGAATTCAGTTTCAGCTGTTTCAGGAATCAGATAAATAGAGCTAACAAGTAATTTATTAAAGGACTTCTGCATCTGTACATTACAGATGTCAAAGTTTATTTACATGACCTACCTTTCCTATTTTTCAAGCCGCTCAAGGAATTATTTGTTTTAAATATATTTGCATTAGATGGGAACTATACAGATTTATTTTAATCTGGCATATTAATTTTTAAAGTATTTTATTATTAAACATTAAGGACTGTTGGAAAATTCACAATTGACTGGTCCTAATACAAACTGTATCAGAATGTAAGACAATTTTTCTGACAGGAAAATAGCAGTTGGACCTCAAAAGGTCATTTATTCTCAATGTTTCAAACTGGAGATGGGAGGAATATAATTTATTTTTATTTAAAGTTTTTTCACAACTGAAAAACAAAAATCCTGAAATGTGTTTAAAAGCCATTTGGACAAGGGAAATCAGTGAAAGACACACAGACAAAAGATAGTAATTATCTGGAAAACCATTGTATGCCGGAAGACAGAAATAAATATTAAGAATTGGAACCACAAGAGGGGCCAATAAAACACAACAGTGAGAAAAGAGTCCTGGGCACAAGTTAGATAATCTTAATCCTAAGAATTGAGACCTCTGGTCAGCAATCCAGCTGAATAAATGATAACTGTGGTCCATCAAAGAAGCACAGCAGATGGCAGGTCAAAGAAGGCTCACACATGAGTGAGTAGGCCACAACCGTTGTGGACAGTGCCCTGGGAAAGTGGGCCGCCTAGTACCATGGTAAGGACACACGATTACAAATGAGGAAATGACATCACGACATAAGAACTGCAATCAGGAATTTGGAGATCTATACTTAATTTTTTATCTCTCCCCTCCCCCAAATTTAAAACTTAATCAGATAATGGATATTAAGAATTCTGCAAATCTGAAAAAACACAATCTGTTTGCAAACTGACAGGAAACAATGTTTAGGAAAATCCCCTTATTTGACAGAAAGTGCTTTATTAAAAGAAACAGAGACTGTTGTTTTGGAGATCATTCATGGCAAAAGAAGCAAAAGGAGCTTCACGGTAAGCTCCGGGTATGTCGTCACTAGAAGGCATGCTTTACTAGCACATAAATAATAAATGCTCTTCACAATCAAAGATCATGTGAAACCAGCAAGGGAGAACCTATGAAAACAGGGTTAGCGAAGAACGAGGTTAGGGAGGGAAGGAGGGTAACCCAGCCTGCCCCATAGTCCTAAGTTTGGCAGCAAGCCTTTCCTACACAGGAATCTGGCGTGCTGGTCAAATGAGCTTTCCACAGTGTGTTAGGTCATGGGAAGAGGAATCATTTTTCATATAAAGCTGTCAGGCTTTGCTGGAAAACAATAAAAGATACTATAAATTCAAAACTATGAATCCTGAAGTTATTATAAAGGGGAAATGTAATCTGATTTGTGATGGTCAGACGATGAAAGCTACTACAGCTACTACACTATATAACCTGCCCGTCTACTTAAGAATTCCATGTAGGTTTAGCTCTATACATTTTCTGATAAAAAAAGTCTTTCTTAAATAATGAACATGGAACATGAACATACATAGGAAAATAAAATGGAGAAGACTAATATTTGTTTTCTTCTGCTTTGTTCTATGCTCTCTTATGAACTTCCAAAATCAGAACCAAATATGTTTATTAAAATGCCTGGAAGGAAATGCTTTTTTTTTTTTTTTTTTGGAAGGTTAAAAGACAATGGCATTTCAAAAAGGGTTTTGGTGAGTCCTTTTTGGAGCCCTTTAGACAGTGTCTATGCATCTCCATAAGGAGAAAGTAAGAAAATGTTTGTGTTATCAAGAAGGGGGAAATGTTTCAACAATGGAAGAATGTGTGCCCTGCTAGGAAGAGAGCTAATAAGAGAGCTTTCTCTGTGTTCTACAGACTATTGCACATTCAAATAAAATATAAGAGAAAGGATGGCCAACAGGTAATATGTTAAAAAACACATCAACATATAAACTCGTCTGTGCCCAGAAATAAAACATGGATACCAGACACCATTGCAGTCAAACCTGTCTTAATTTGCTTCTGTTTTAATGACCTTTAGAAAATGGTCCAAACTGATTATCAGCAATACACTGTTTTTGCTTTTTTCTTAAAAAAATATTTTGAGACCACTTTTGATAAGCACACATATAATGTGGTCATAATAGACAAATATAACTTTAGCGAGACTAAACAAAAGTGCAAAACTTAAAAAACAAAATTAAAAAAAATGGAAGCATAAGCTAAAATTTTCTGCATAGCTGAAATCTATTTAAAGCAAGTCCTTGTTGCAGGGGTGGGAAGGGGTGCTGACAGGAGGTTAAAGCAGTTTTTTTTTTTAATGTCTTCTGCATGTTTAAATGATGCAAAAAAATAATTTCACTCCATAAGCTTGAAAACATGTCACAGACAATTCATCCCTATATCTTTAGACACCATGGTTGTGGCAGCGCCTCCCTCGGCAAGGTACACAGCAGTGCTAGACTTAGAATGAACTGCCCTGTCACTGCCATTGTTGTTGACCTCACAGTCCAGCGGCTCAGTGGAGATGACCCAGGTGGATGGGCGCCACCGCTTTAGAGAATACGGAGTTTTCACACGTTTCTTGATCTTTTCACCTGATCCTGATTTGCCATCCTGTGTCGAATCACCTACTGGAAATAAAAGTACAGGAGATGAGCTGTGCAAAAGGAGGACATTTACAAGTAAAGGGGCTTCCCGGCTATGAGGCTAGCTGGTAAGAGTGCTTGCCTAGAATGCCCTGAGCTCCATCCTGGCAGCACGTGGACACCGACAGTCGTGTGTATCTGCAACCCCAGCACTTTGGAGTAGAAGCAGGAGGACCAGGCTCAAGATTATCCTACTACACGAGGCCAGCCTCACCTACAGAAGACCTTGTTACCACAACAAAACAAAACAAAACTGGATGGGAAAATAATGGGGCTGAATGTCCAGTGTCCGTGGAATCCAATGATGGACATTTCTTGAAATATGTGATAAAGCTAGGTGATGCTTTTCTAGACAAAATTCAACCAGCTCATTTTTGAGATGTAACCAAAAAATAAAACTCACAAGAACTGAGAAAATTCAAAATTAATTTTTTTGTTTTTGTTTTTTTGAGACAGGGTTTCTCTGGGTAGCTTTGGTTGTCCTGGACTCACTTTGTAGACCAGGCTGGCCTTGAACTCACAGAGATCCTCCCAGGGTGCTAGGATAAATTTGAAATTCTTAATTGTATTCTCAAATCCTTTTGCTCTGGTATAGACTCTGACGGGCTAGGTGTGGTGGGAGATGTGCTCTTGTAATAAAGTTCCTAGGAAGCTGAGGCAAAAGGAGACTGAATTCAAGTCTGGCCTTTGTCACAACAAGTTACAAAGTGAGTCCTTGTCTCAAGAAGACAATGCAGAACAAAACAAGTTCCAAGTGGACTGAATAAAGGGCCTCTAACATGACATTTTAGAGGGATGACATCCTCCCATTACCTCTCTTCTCACATTTGAGGAGATGCTTTATTGATACAGAAGCAAGCAGGGTGTGTCAGCTAGCTTGTAATATAAACCACTCAAGCAAAGGGCTAGATTTTTTTTTCTTTGTGGTTTTGGACCCGAAACCTAGGCCTTGTGTATACTGGACAAGTACTCTTCTGATCTACATGTCTAGCCAAGGGGATAATAGGTACACACACACACACACACACACACACACACACACACACACACATTTGGTTTTGTTTTTTCATGAAAGATTTTCTCTGTGTAACTCTGGCTGTCCTGGACTCACTTTGTAGACCAGGCTGGCCTCGAATTCAGAGATCCTCCTGCCTGTGCCTCCCAAGTGCTGGGATGATAGGTGTGCCACCACCGCCTGGCTGGGGCTAGATATTTACTGTTCTGAAACCTTTTAGGCCATTCTTTACTGTAAGAAAGCATAAGAGACTTTTTCTTTCATAAATATAAACTGAAGAAAAAGCATCTCCTTTAATGTTAAGGGACTCTGGTGTGCTTTCCTGTCAGCGCCAGCTTATCTGCCAAGGTTCCAGCCCACGGCCCCGCTCAGGACATGAGACATAATATCAAGATGACACCAAGAGACTAGGAACAACGTCACAGTTTTCTGAAACTTCTCTTGACTTCCATGACTTACTAAGAGCTGGGTATGGTGGCACATGCCTAATCCCAGCTCACTGTGAGTTAAGACCAGCCCAGTCTATATAGCAAGTTCCAGGCCAGTCAGGTCAGGCCTTGTCGCTCTCTCACACACAGACAGACAGACAGACAGACAGACAGACAGACACACACACACACAGGTTAATAACTAAATGTAGATTTTATTTGTTTTTTTTTTTTTTTTTTCGAAATGGGGTTTCCCTGTGTAGCCTTAGCTGTTCTGGACTCACTTTGTAGACAGGCTGGCCTCGAACTCACATTGATCCACCTGCCTCTGCTTCCTGGAGTGCTTGGATACAGGTGTTTGCCATCGTGCCTGGCCTGAATGTAGACTTTACATATTAATATTTCAGCATATGTTTCAGAAGTAAGTGGCATACAGTTGCTATTCGGGTGCTCTACCGTTACTGAATACTGATTTAATCTCATCTGTCATAGTGAGTATGTGAACCATACCATAAAGAAGACCCCACGCAAAACCCAGATGAAGTTGGTAATTCTTCTGACTACTGTGATACCAGCTTTTTAATTATCAATGACCAAAAAGGGGGGAAGGGAAAGGAAAGAAATGAAAGAAAACCCATTCCCCCCTTTACAATAATCTAATTACTTCCAAGGCCCAGTCTCTTTTGTCTCTGGAAGTGATCAAGATAAAGAACCAATAGCTGAAATGTAAACTGATTCTGTTTTATTTAATTGTCCCAAGTACACTGCATGGTCCCTCCACTTACTCTGTATACTGCTGCCATCCAGAATATTTGTGGCTGAGAGATCCAGAGAATTGGGCCTCTGTGCTCTTCTGGGCTTTGACGGCCCAGGATCTGCAACTGTGCTTGTAACACCTTGTGTAAGTACATCTTGTTCTGAAGATGGATTGCTGTTGTTGTTATTGGAATTAGTTCGGCCACCTTCTAAAGGCCGCTCCCTCCTGTCTACCAAGCGATCCAGAACCCCTTCATCACGGCCAGCTTGTTGCTCTCGTCTTAGGAGAGGTTCATGCTCATCAGGGCTGGAATTGATATTCAGACGGGTATCTTCACCAATGAATTGATTCTGCAGCATTTCTTGGGCCCTATGTGCCACCATGTTGGCTGCCTGGCCAGTTGGCACTGCCCCATTGGCATACTGGGTTGTGGCAGCATGGGAATTAACACTGTGGCTTCTACCGGCCACACCATTCATAGTGACTGTCACCACGTGAGGTTCTGCTGCATTGATTGTATTCATCTTGGCAACTCCAGTTTCTACTTGTTTCAAGTTTGATTTGTGCTTGTTGCCAAATTTTAGCCGGGGTTCTTTTGTTGAATTTTTGGTGTTCAAAGGCAAACTAGTAGGTCTCTTAGGAAGGTTCTGTTGCTTAGGGAGAGGATAGATTGGAGCAGGTGGAACGTCAGGAATTAAACATGCCTGACCGTTGGCAGCCTGTGTGAAGTCCTGCTGTCCGGTCACCTCCACTGCCAGCTTTATCAGTGGGTAAAGCAGGCTGGAACTGGTACTGCTCAGGGGGTCTGGCCCACTGAACTGCTTCAGAGAGTGCTCCATGAGATTCTCGTCGGAGCTCTCCTTGAGGTTCTTATCAACTTCTTTCGGGTCTAGCTTATTAGTCTCCAAGTCTTCTTCCGTCAGCTGTAAGCAGACGGGGGTTGGCCCAATTGACTGTGCGACATTGGTGGCATGCAGATTTGTTTCATCCGGGTATGGCACCTCAGATATAGTGGTCATGCCGGTACTTGGGGTGAGGCCAGTGGTGTTTGTGGTGGTTGTGTTTGTGGACAGGCTGGTGACACTCGTTTCGGGGCTGGGGACTCGAGCTTGTGCTTGCTGTCGTTCATAGTTAATTGAATTTCGGTTCTTTTCTCCTATAGTCAAAGGGGTGCTAGACATCGAATGCTCAGAGGAAATATTCTTCACAATGCTGTCAGTGTGATGGATGGAGTCTTCAATATATGAGGAAGAAGAATAATCCGGGTAAGGCCCAATTTTTGGCACACGCCTATTGTGTGACAGGTTGCTTGAAGGGAGAGAGAAAAAAGGGTTTGGCATTGAGAATGTAAACTTAGGACAAATTGTCTATTCCAAGTAAACACCACTGATTTCAAAGTCCAACTGCTTTTTTATTTTTTCATGCTTTACATTCTTTTTATTGCGCTTATTTAGTATGTACACGGCATGTTTGTCAGGCTTGGTGGCAAGCTCTTCACCCACCAAGCCATCTCACTTGTCCTATTTTACTCCTAATTCATATTTAAGAGGTTACTTCAAAATTCTAGTAATTAATAACAGCTTGCTAAACACAATGTTTTTTTTTTCAGAGCTGAAGACCAAACCTAGGGCCTAGCAAGTGCTCTACCACTGAGCTAAATCCCCAGCTCGCTAAATACAAATTTTATGAGTTTTTAAAATATGAAATATTTAAGATTATATGAAAATCTATATGGTTCCTATTTGAGGTTGGTCTGATGTTAATTACTGGCCCTCTGTGTAAACCTGCCTAAGTCATTATAGCTGATTGGCTAATTAAAGAGCTTATACCTGAGCAGGACAGAATGGGGTAGGCGTGGCTAAGGTTCCTGGGCTTTGAAGAATCCCAGAAAGAATCACAAGAAAGGGCCAGATGGGAAGAGAGGAAGAAGGAGGACGCCATCATGGGTTAGCGTGAAGAAAAAACCCTGTGGGACTTGAGAAAGGATTCCAATGGTGGGGCGGAAAGGCCCAGAGGAAGAATAAAGCAAGTCCCATGGGACTATGTCTGGAAGGGAAAGCAGATGAGGGGGATTAAGGCAGATGGCACTGGACGGGGGCTGGGAGGTTGACTGTGAAAATACTGAGACAGTGTAACTGAAATATCTACCTGGCCAAAGGTAAATAAGGCAATTATAAAATCTAACAGGGGTCTGTGTCTTATTATTTGTGATAGCAGGTTAGATAATACCTCCATGATAATAATAGGGCTAATAATAAATAATATATAGCCCAACACCTTTCCATATTTACAACAACAGGTTCCAGATAGAATGTTTACGAACGCTCAATATTTGGTTTCCAAGGGTTAATTTAGGGGATGGAGGGATGAATCAGTGCTTAAATGGCTCAGCTGCTCTTTGGTTCCCAGCACCCGCATGGCAGCTCACAGATGCCTGTAATTACAGTCCCTGAAGATCCAGTGCCATCTTCTGGCCCTGGCAGGCAGTGCAGGAACATGGAGCACATACATCCAGGTGCTCATATACATAAAATAAAAACAAAATCTAAAAAAAAAAAAGAAAAAAATACATGAAAGAGTTCATTCTAAAAAAAACCCTCACCTCTGATTTTATAACACCAACAAATATCAACAAATATATTTTTTATGAATTTTATGAGTAGGCAGTGTTTTGTAACTGGAGGAGCCATGAGATAATTATTTTGTATTCCTGTAATTCTAGATCCAATAGTATATGCTCAACAAATATGTTATAAGCTAGGTTCAAATGGCCAAGTGATAAAAAGAACACAGAATTTGTCAATTTCTAAAAACATTCACATTTAAGCGGCACAGACTAGCAATAGAACATACCTTCCTGGGGTAGCCACTACCAGTATAAGTTGTGGAGGTGAGATATGAGGGAGAATATGACACTCAGCTAAGGACAGAGACTTATAGGGCTCTCTTCAGTTACTGAGGTGCATAACTGGCATCATCACTCCTTGGCAGTGACAGCTCTGGGCTGTCACACTGTTCTGTAATTATTTAAAATCTCATCATAGAAAGCATTAAGGATGGCCTTCCCTGAGGTAACCAGGGTCCTGGGATATTAACAGATAAAAGTATTACAGAAGACAATCAGTAGAGAAGACTGCTGTACTATGAGGGAATGACAGCAAGGCAAAGAGAAGGCTACTGCCTAGCCATGAGAAGAGAAGCTGAGGAGATAGGGAGAAGTTAAGGCTCAACAAAATGAAGCCTACAGTGCAAACAACTATTGAATAAACTATTATTTAAGGAAAACTTAGAAGATACCAGAGGTGTAAGGACCCATTCCAAAGAGAGGTGAATGCACAAGAAAAGGGGGAAAGAAACAAAAAGAGAGAAAGAAAGAGAAAGTAGAAAGAGAGAAAGAAAAAGAGTAAAAGAGTGCTCGCTTCGGCAGCACATATACTAAAATTGGAATGATACAGAGAAGATTAGCATGGCCCCTGCGCAAGGATGACACGCAAATTCATGAAGCATTCCATATTTTTCATGTAGAAAAATGCAAATAGATCCATACTTATCACCCTGCACAAAACTAAAGCCCAAGTGGATCAAAGACCTCAACATAAAACCAGACACATTAAATCAGTTAGAAGAAAAAGAAGGAGAGACCCTAGAACTCATTGGTACAGGAGACAATTTCCTGAACAGAACACCAGAAGCACAGGCTCTAAGAGCAACAATCAATAAATGGGACCTCATGAAACTGAAAAGCTTCTGTAAAGCAAAGGACACTGTCATCAAAACAAAACAAATGCCTACAGATTGGGAAAGAATCTTCACCAACCCTCTCTCTGATAGAGGGCTAATATCCAGTATATATAAAGAACTCAAGAAGCAGAAAAACGACAAACCAAGTAATCCAATTAAAAAATGGGGAACAAAAAAAAATGGGGAACAGAGCTAAACAGAATTCTCGATAGAGGAATATTGAATGGCAGAGAAACACTTAAAGAAATGCTCAACCTCATTAGCCATCAGAGAAATGCAAATCAAAACGACCCTGAGATTTCACCTTACACCCATCAGAATGGCCAACATAAAAAACTCAAGTGACAAGACATGCTGGAGAGGATGTGGAGAAAGGGGAACCCTTCTCCACTGCTGGTGGGAATGTAAAGTTGTACAACCACTCTGAAAATCAATCTGGTGCTTTCTCAGACAACTAGGAATAGCGCTTCCTCAAGATCCAGCCATACCACTCCTGGGCATATATCCAAAAGAGGCTCAAGTACACAATAAGGACATTTGCTCAACCATGTTTGTAGCAGCTTTATTTGTAATAGCCAGAAGCTGGAAACAACCCAGATGCCCTTCAACTAAAGAATGAATGGATACAGAAATTGTGGTACCTCTACATAATGGAATATTACTCAGCAATGAAAAATAAGGAAATCATGAAATTTGCAGGTAAATGGTGGGAACTGGAAAGGATCATCCTGAGTGAGCTGTGGTAGACGCAGAAAGACACACGGTATATACTCACTCATATAGACATATAATATAGGATAAACTTACTAAAATCTGTACATCTAAAGAAACTAATCAAGAGGGAGGACCCTGACTAAAATGCTCAATCCCCATCCTGAAAGGCAAAGAGGATGGACATCAGAAGAAGAAGAAAACAGGAAACAAGTTAGGAACCTGCCACAGAGGACCTCTAAAAGGCTCTGCCCTGCAGACTACCAAAGCAGATGCTGAGACTTATGGGCAACCTCTGGGCACAGTGCATGGAATCTTATGAAAGAAGTGGGAAATAGTAAGATCTGGAGAGGACAGGAACTCCACAAGGGGAGCAACAGAACCAGAAAATTTAAACACAGGAGTCTTCCCAGAGACTCATACTCCAACCAAGTACCAGGCATGGAGATAACCTAGAACCCCTGCACAGATGTAGCCCATGGAAGTTCAGTGTCCAAGTGGGTTCCATAGTAATGGGAACAGGGACTGCCTCTGATACAAACTGATTGGCCTGCTCTTTGATCACCTCCCCCTAAGGGGAGAGCAGCCTTACCAGGCCACAGAAGATGGCAATGCAGCCACTCCTGATGAGATCTGATGGACTAGGATCAGAAGGAAGGAGAGGAGGACCTCCCCTTTCAGTGGACTTGGGGAGGGGCATGTGTGAGGGGGGGGAATGTGGGGCTGGGAGGAGAGGAGGGAGGAGTTTATGGGGGGGATACAAAAAAAGTGAATAAAGTGTAATTAATAAAAGTTAAAAAATAAATAAATAAATGAAAAAAGAGTAAGAGAAAGAAAAAGAAAGACAGAAAGGAAGGAAGGAAAGAAAAAGAGAAAAAGAAAGGAAAGGAAGGAGGGAAAGAAGGAAGGAAAGAAAAAGAGAGAAAGAATGAAAGAACGAGTCAGAGTCCTCTGCAAGACAAGGGCTTTTAACCACTGAGCCATCATCTCTCTGGTCCCTTGAGCTGACTCTTGACAGACAGATGTATAAACTGCACATTTTACAGCAGAAATATAGAATGAAGAAGGAAGCAGAAGACTCTCATAATACTTGTAAAGTGAGAACACTTCTACTCAGAACAAGCGGTCTCTACTCTCCTTGGTTTGTGATGCAAAGTATACAACTGAAGCTCATCCATCTACTTACAAGTAGTGCAAACAGCCACATAACACAAACTGTTCTTACAAAGCAGAACAGAAAATAGAAAAAAATTCAAGGATGAAGTTGACTTTTATCTTCATATCCCCTGGTAATATTTTCCTGAGTGTTTTCCAGAAACTTTTAAATATTTATTAAATGAAATAATAAAGTTGTTATTTTTACTTCCAAATACAGGACTAAGAAATACAGGTGATCTATTTACAAGTACAAAACTATAGGGATGTTTTGGCTTTTCAACTTTCGAGACAGGGTCCTAATCTGCAGCCCAGGTTGGCCCGGAATTCGTCATGTAGTCTAAGTTGGCCTTGAACTTGTGGCAATCTTCTCACCTCAGCCTCCCAAACTCTGAAATGACGGGCATTAGCTAGTATGCCTGGCTTAATTCCTTCAAAAAGCTTCTTTATTTGGGGTCTAAAATTATAGTTCTAACAAAGGAAGTGTCTCAGGGAAGTAGAAAGGCCTTTTGGGTCATGTTGAAGTGAGTGTATTAGCAGTGTGCTCTTTAAGAGGGAACAATGGCTAGGCAGTCTGAGTGTCCCGTCAAACAGCAGCTAAATATGTAGACAAAGTTTTGTTCGTTTTTTTTTAAAAAAAGAATATCACTAATAACTAAAGATATACCACATAATATATGCAGAAGCAATTATAAACTTTTTATACTATGAAAACATTTTACCTTTAACATGAACGGTGAGTTACATTAATAAAAACTAATTTCTTTCTTTCAGCTTTTGTTCAAGACGGGGTTTCTCTGTGTAGCCTGGCTACCCTGGAACTTGCTCTGTATTCCAGACTGGCCTCGAACTGAGATCTGAGTGTTAACGGTGTGTGGCTCCATGAGCAGCTAGCAAAGACTAATTTCTTTTACTGTGCATTTAGATATAAGGATACATATTCTGTCTTGTATTCATAACGAACAAATATTTTCAGTACAAGAATGGAAATACTGAGGGGCTAGAGAGACGGCTCAGTGTTTAAGAGCATGAGTTCGTGGAGAGGACCTGACTGCAGGTCACAGCACCAGAGTCCACAATCCGCATCTCCAGCCTCCAGGTACCTTAACTCGTGTGCACATCCCTACTCCACGTACACGTAATTAAAAACGACATGATGACCTTTTACACTGATAGGTGTGAGTTATCACACTATTAGGCTGGCTTACCAGTACTCACTTCCTATCCTTTATCTGGTCTCAGTTGCCAATACCATGTGAGAGATGCCAAAGCCCTCAGGGTCTTACCGTTCATTCTGCATAGCAGTAGACATTGGATTGACTGTTGGGCTCACTGATTTGTTCCTTTCCCAGATCATCATAAGTTCAGCCATTCTCTCCTCAGCACACTGTGCAGTAAGCCGGGCCTCTGCATCCTGGTCCCAACAGTCTTCAATTGTTTCCTTGAGGGACCTCACTGCCTATAACACAAAATACATCAGACAATATGCTGTTCTTAAAAACTGTATTTGGGTTTTTAATTTCAAATATGTCAAAGAAAGTCATATATTATGAACACACATATATACACATACACACATGTATATGTGTGTGTGTTTTGCCCCCCCCACCCCCGACAAGGTTTCTTTGTGTAGCCCTGGCTGTCCTGGAACTCACTCTGTAGACAAGGCTGGCCTTGATCTCTTGAGATCTGTCTGCCTCTACCTCCTGTGTGCTGGGATCAAAGGTGTGTGACACCATGCCAGGCTCCAAATTAATATTAAAAAAAAATACAAGTATGCTATGTTGAATGTATTTCATCAAGGCCTACAGTCTATCTCCTGCTGTCAACAGCCACTGATCACACTCAAAAATAAGTTTTCAGGGTGGCTCAGAGGGCAAAGTCATCTGCTACGAAACTTGGGTGATCTAAGTCTGATCACCAAAAGGAAGGAGACAGTTGGAGAGATGGTTCACTGGTTAAGAGTATTGACTGCTTGTCCAGAGGACCGGGGTTCAAATCCCAGCACCCACACGACAGCTCACAACTCTTTGTAACTCTAGTTCCAGGGAATCTGACACCCTAATACTAATGTATATACACATACACACACACACATATATACGACACAAGCCTTTAATCCAATGGGAGGCAGAGGCAGGAAAATTTCTGTGAGTTTGAGGCCAGCCTGGTTTACAAAATGAGTTCTGGGACAATCAAGGTTATTAAAGAGACCCTATTTCAAAAAACAAAAAGGGAAAAAGAGAGCTGATGTCTACTGAGTTGTTCTCTGTTTCTACACACACACACACACACACACACACACACACACACACACACACAGCCCTGGCACGTGTGCACCCACATGCTGCCCATAATATATACAGAAGTCAATCAAAATTAGAATATACTAAAAAAACTTTTCAATTTAATGCAGTTTTGCCACTTAGCTATGTTCCGTCTCTAGATGAGCTTTTCTCCTTTTCCTCTAGTTAGGTGTGTGTCATTTCAGCCCCAAACTTAAAGTAGTCTCATTCTGTAGTATCGGCAACAAAACATCAGTCTTCCTTTGGGGAAAGTTAGTTAACTTCCTTTAGAAAACAGCATTAGGGGGATGGAACTCAGTTGATAAGAATACTTTCTTAACATGCGTAAAAGCCCTGGGTTTGATACCAAGCACCCTAAAAATGGCAAGGTGGTCCATGCCTATAATCCAAGCAGTGGGGAGATAGAGGCATGGGGATAAAAAGTTCAAGATCACCCTTGGATACATAGTGAGCTCTACCACATCCTGGGCCGACAGCCTGGGCTGCATGAGACCCTATCTGAACAAACAGAAGGAAAACAAAAGCAAGCCCAGACACTGGAGCCAGGTGTCCTGGTGACGAGCACTCATTAGGAAGGGTTACAATGAGTTTGAGGTCAAGGTGCATCACAGTGAACTCCAGACGTTCAGTTACTTAGGGAGAGCCTTTCTCAGACATAACAAACAACTCAAACAGACATTAGCTGGGTGTGCTGACACACATCTTTAATACAAGAGGTGGGAGGCAGAGGCAGGCGGATCTCTTGAGTTCTGATGCCACCATGGTTTAAACATGGTCCAGTTTAAGGTACAGCTACACAGTGACATCCTGTCTCGAAAACAAAACGAAGCATTCCAAAATACAAAATAATCTTAACAGGGGCCGGGGAGAAGGCCCCTGTTAAGTGGGTAAAACACTTGCACTGAAACTGTGAGGCCTGGAGTTCGGATTCCTGGAACGTACGAAAAGAAGCTGGAACATTGCGTGTGGTGGCCACCTATATCTCAGCACTTGGGAGGCAGAGTCAGTGAATCCCTGAAGCAAGTTTGTAATCAGCAAGCTGGAACCAGTGAGCTATGCATTTAGCAAGAGACCCTGAGCCAGTCACTAACAACTGAAGAAAAAAATACACACACACACACAACTCCTCCAATACTTAGACATTTAACACTCAGGTTAACACACACACACATACACACACACAACACTCAGACAGATTAACACACGCACACAAGGAAGAAGAAATAAGAAAGGAGGAGAGTGAGGGAGGAAGATCTCTTTAGATTTGTTTCTAGATTTTTATTTTCTGGTTATTTTATTATTATTATTAATTAAATTTATTCACTTTGTAACCCGGTTGTAGCCCCCTCCCTTGTCTCCTCCCTCCTTCCCCCTTATCTCCTATTCCCCTCCCTGAGTCCACTAACAGAGGAGTTGTCCTCCCCTTCCATCTGACCCTAGCCTATCAAGGTCTGGCTGCATTGTCTTCCTCTGTGGCCTGGCAAAGCTGCACCCACCAGGGGGAGGTGAACAAAAAGCCAGCCACTGAGTACATGTCAGAGACAGCTCCTGCTCCCCTTACTAGGGAACCCACTTGGAACCTGAGAAATCTATGGGCTTCCTCTGAGCAGGGGGTCTGGGTCCTCTCCATGCACAGTCCTTGGGTGGAGTACTGGTCTCTGCAGAACCCCCTGGGCCCAGGAGTTTTGGCTTTGTTGGTCATCTTGTGGAGCTCCTGTCCCCTCTAGGTCTTTCTCTCTCCCCCTTCTTTCATAAGATTCCCTACACTCTGCCCAAAGCTTGGCTATGAGTCTCAGCATCTGCTTTGACTCATAGAGTCTTTCAGTGGCCCTCTGTGGTAGGCTCCTGTCCTGTTTGCTGTTTTCTCCCTCTTTCGATGTCCATCTTACCCAGGGTCCTCCTTCTTATTTAGCTTCGTTAGGTGTACAGATTTTAGTATGTTTATCCTATGTTATATGTGTAATATCCACTTTGAGTATACCCTGTGTGGCTTTCTGTTTCTGGGCTACCTCACTCAGGACGTTTCTAGATTTTTAAGCTTCAAGCTTTTCATCTGGGGCTGGACAGACGAGTTACTGCCAAGGCAAAAGTGTGAAGATTGCAGATTATATACATGCAGACTGCACACAAAAGCTGGGTGGCCAAAGCAATCCCAGAGCACTGGAGGCAGACAGGTGTCCCTGGACAAGGTGGCTAGCCAGATTAGCCAAAGCACCAATCTCCAGGTTCAACACAAATCCTGCCTCAATACAGGGTAAACAGTGATAGAAGACACCCAATGTCAACCTCAGGCTTCCCTATATGTCTACATACATGTAAATACATTCGTACCCATCTCCAGCACACACACACGAAAAAGGCTTTCATTTACCCTGATATCTACACTTGCCCTACTTCAATAGATACGAGAGATCAAGGATGGCAGATAGCAATGGGAATTACAGAATACCAGAACTTCAATGACTAAGAACATTTTAGTACATTTATATACATATACATGTATATATTTTTCGATGTTATATTTAAGGTGAGGTTTTTTTTTTTTTAATCTGAGAAGCTTATTCTAGGCTAAAATTCTTGGTGACATTATTCCTAAGAGCATGTTCTGTACAACAAATTTGAACCTCAGACCTGCAAAATAATTTAATAATGTTCTTTTTGAGTTTTGAACGCTCCCGTGTGTGCTGGGTAACCTAGAAACCGTGTACATGTACCTGGCAGGGCACGTACTCAGAAAGACCTGGGAAGACCACAAGCTTCAGTACTGGATCTTCAGGGTTAGTGTTACTCCAGAGAGAAGGAGAAGTCAGAATATTAAAAATCTTGGGTAAATACTCAAAGAGGGCTCTAAAACAAGTCAGTCATAAGATCTGAAGAATTAATATATATTTACCATGTAATACTTAAGATTTTTTTTTTTTGCCACTGCAACCTTCAAAATGTCTAATTTCATTTCATCATCATCATCATTGTTGTTGTTGTCATCATTTATTTTTTTTATTTTGGTGAGACAGGGTTTCTCTGTGTAGTCTTGGCTGTTCTGGAGTTCATTCTGTAGACCAGACTGGCTTTGAGCTCACAGAGATCTGCCTGCCTCTGCTTCCCAAGTACTAGGATTAAAGGCACATGCCTCCACCACCCGGCTGTTATAGGTTTCTATATATAGCCTTGGATATCCTGTAGACTCTGGGCTCAAACTCCATGATCCACCTGCCTCTGCAGTGTTGGGATAAAAGACATGTGCCACCATACCCGGCTGCTTATTTTTACTACTTGCTATAATGTTTTATGTATTAGAGACTTAATTAAGCTACATCTACAGCCTGAAATGTCCAGTTTAAAATAAAAATAAATTTAAAAGTAAGCCAAGTGTAGTGTTATAATTTTATAAATATTAGCTTAGGAGAATTCAAGTGCTTACAGACCCAGGGGGCAGCACTGGATTCCCTGGGGTCTGATGTTATGAACAGTTCTGAGCTGCTGAGTAGGTTCTGGGAACTGAACTGAGGTCTTCTGCACGAGCAGAAGTGCTCTAACTGCTGACCTCTCTCTTCAGAACACCCACCCTAAGACAGTAATGTTTTAATAAACAGAGCAGCAAAAAAGATAGACATTATTCTTAAAACACTTAAAATGATAGCTTAAAACACAGTAACAGGGACTGGAGAGATGGCTCAGAGGTTAAAAGCACTGGTTGCTCTTCTAAAGGTCCTGAGTTCAGTTCCCAGCAACCACAGGATGGCTCATAACTATAGTGAGATCTGGTGCCCTCTTCTGGCATGCAGGCAGAACACTGTATAAATAATAAATAAATCTTTGAAAAAAAACAACACAGTAACAAATTTCAGGATTTGAGTGGTTAACAGTAAATAGATATAAGTAGACAGAAGAAAGAATCTGTGAATTTGAAGACAGAAAAATAAAATTATTTAGTCTGAGGACAGAAGTCAAAAGAATAAGGAAAAGGAGCAGAGACTAGAAGACTTGTGAGCTATAATTCCCCAAACAGACACAAACATATTATATATACAAAAGAGGAGTTCTGGAGGGGAGGGGAAAAGGGCAGGAGAAATACCTGAACACAAGACTTGAAACTCCTCAAATTTAACAAAATAAGTGAACCCAAGAAACTTGGCAAACTCTAAGGATAAACACTACAGCTTCATGATAAGACAACTTACAGTCGAAGTGCCACAAACCAAAAATAAACAGAGATCCTGACAATGAGAAATTACAAACAAACAAACAACAGCCACTTCTCAGGGGAAACCATGGAAGCCAGACAATTATGGCATATTAAAGCATTGAAATAGAAAACAACTGTTAAGAAGAACTACATATCAAATAAAATTATACTTAAATAATGAAGAAATTAAAATAGTCCTAGGTAAATCAAATCTGGGGAACTCACTGCTAGTAGACATGCCCTATAAGAAAGTTAAATGGGGGTGGGGAGGAGCCTGGGGAGATGGCTCAGTGGTTAAGAGCACTGTCTGCACTTCCAAAGGACCCCGTTTCAATTCCCAGCAACCACATGGCAGCTCACAACTGTCTGTGATTCCAGTTCCAAGGGATCTGACATCTTCATACTAATGCCCATAAAATTAAATAAAATTTTTTTAAAAGAAAGTTAAATGGGGTTCTCCATGCTGAAATTTAAAAATTACAGAGCCAGTAAACTGTAGTTTTTATAGTGCTTCCTTTCATTTTTTTTAAGAATTAATGAGCCTTTAGTCATTTTAATAAACTATATACTTCCTAACTCTTGTACTGAATTGCTACCAAGAGAAACTGGGGATTTTCTGTTGTTGTTTTGTTTTGGCTGTACTTATCAGGTTTAAATGGACTTGCTGGAAGCAAACCAAGTATTACGAATCCCTTTCTTAGCAACTTTATCTAAATGAGAAGTACAAAGTTTTCAGGTAAATCTGCACATACTGCATATCCCTTAATGGTAGTGTTGCCAACAGATCTTCAAAGAATAGATCTTAGTTTTGTGGTGAAATGAAACAATTTAAGGAAGATGAAAAGAACGAAGTAGCAATCTACTATTAACAGATTCTCAGAGATTTCACAGACCTTCTCCCCCGGGGTCGGCAGCTCTGGGGAATGCTGGTGAAGCACAACCTATGCTCTCCCCAGCTGGCGGGGCTTCCGATGCAGCTGCCCACCTTCCCACAGCGGAAGCTGCAACTGGAGGCAATCCTGTGTGCATGGACCTAGCAAGAAGCTCTTCAATAGCCATATACTTAGCGATTCCACCTCATTTGGAACACAAGCTAGCTTTCACATTAATCTATTAACAAAGACGCCAGTGAGATAAAGTTCCATCTACCTGAATGGAAATATATAGGGTCTCTCCAGTCTCTCTCTGATATGACAACAATGAAAATATTCTATGCTTTTAAGGCAATCTGTAAATGGAATGTGAAACTATATAGTGAAATTATTTAAATAACTAAATTTCCTCATGTTTGTTGTTTAATTAGAGTTAAGAAAATTAATTTGCACTAAGTATAGAGATGTAATAAAAACCTTTGGAAGTAATCATTATTACTACCTTCTTAAAAAGAGATCAGCGAGGAAATATGAACAATACAGCCTCCTAAAAATATAAATATGAGTGTAGAAGTTGAAATAAAAGTTTCTAAATTTAGCCAGGCGTGGTGGCACATGCCCTTAATCCCAGCACTCAGGGAGGCAGAGGCAGAGGCAGGTGCACTCTGGGAGAGGACAGCCAAGGCTACACAGAGAAACCCTGTCTTGAAAAAACAAAACAAACAAACAAACAAAAAGTATTTACTGGGGAAGAGTGGCATGTGTCATGCTGTGCATGTGGTGGTGAGTCCTCTCCTTCCCTCTGTGGATTCCAGTAACTGAGATCAAGCTTGGCGGCATGGGCCTTGACCCGATGAGCCACCCTGCCACCCAGGAAATTAAGAAAATACCATGAAGAAATTACTGCTACAACAGTGCTAGTGAGAAATTGATGAAAGTCTGTAAGGGTAAGGCTGAGCAAATGCAGAACAATGCAGAGCAGCAATGAGAACAGGTGGGGCTGGACGCTGCTCAGCTGGAGCCAGTAGACACGAGGCCTGGAGTTAGGTCCACAGCACCACACAGGTCAGCACAGTGGCACACACCTCGTGAAGGCAGGAGTTCAAAGTTACTCTGCTACCTATTAGTATGGGCTCAGGTAGCCCTGTTCCCCAAACCAAAAAAAGATGGAAAATGCAAGAAATAAATTCAGACTTGGAATGTCAGGTGGTTCAATAATATTAGTTTGAGAATTCAAGAACAACAACAATACACACACACACACACTGTTCTTTCCTTTAATATATATAATATATATATAAAGAAGTAATTTTATTATCTGTTTATTTGTTTTTTTGAGGACAGGTTTCTCTGTGTAGCCTTGACTGTCCTGTACTCGCTTTGTAGCCAGGCTGGCCTCAAACTCACAGATATCCTCTTGAGATTATTTTAAAAGTAACACCAGAAAATTCCTGATTGGGGAAAATTTTGTATTTTCAAACTAAAAAATTATTCAACACCCAGGAAAAAATATGTGAAAAGAAACATACTTTTCTTAACATACACCCAAGTGGAATTTCAAAACTGTAATGACAAATATGTCTTGGAGTTTACAGACAAACAAATAAAAAACTGGGTATAGTGGTACCTTCCTGTACCCCAGTGTGGTGGTCTGAATGAGAACGGCCTCCATGGGCTCAGATATTTGGATGCTTGATCTACTGGAACTATTTGGGAAGTGTTAGATGTGACCTTGACGGAGTATGTGCCAGTGGGGTGGGCCTTGAAGGGTCAAAAGCCCATGCCAGACTCAGTCTTACTCTTTCCCAGTGTTGCTCTCTCTAACTGCTGCCTATGGAGCAGCAGTACCTTTCAGCTTCTGCTCCAGGGCCTGACTATCCGCCACCTACCATGCTTCCTGTCACAATGATAATGTACTTACATCTGAAACTCAGGCAAGCTGCAGCTAAATGCTTTATAAGTTGCCTTGGTCATGGTGTCTCTTTAGACTAACAGAAGAATAACTAAGAGCCAATATGTGAGAGGTGGAAGCAAGAGGAGGCATTCAGTCATCCTCTGCTATGTAGAGAGTTTGAGGGCAGTCTGGGCTTAATGAGATCCCGTCTCAAAATAAAAATTAAAAAAGGAAATAAAATGATAAAAATATAAAACAGTGGAGGGCCTGTGTGAGAAGGTTGGTGGGTGAGGACACTATTTAGGTAAGCCTGACAACCTGAGTTCTGAGTTCAGTCCTTGACACCCATGTAAAGAAAGGCTCAATGTCATGTATGTAAATCCCACCACCTGTACTGTGAGATGGTTGATGGACAAAACTGACTAGAAGCTCATGGGCTAGGTGCTCTAAGAGTAAGGAGTGTGGCAGAAAAAGAGGGACTGCCAAATTGTCCTTTGACCCCCAAATGTGCAACTCACCTGCCCCAACAATAGAGTAAAACATGGAGTAACAATGGAATAGAAACTGGAGTACACTGAGTTTTCATTACGAAGAGCGGAGGCTGGAGGGTATCTTTTCACCTTTGAAAACATTGCTCTGCTGATTATTGCTCATGTGTGATCCTAACATGCAAAGCTTTTTTTTTGTTGTTGTTGTTGTTTTTTTTTTTTTTTTTTTTTTTGAGGACGGGTTTCTCTGTGTAGCCCTGGCTGTTCTAGACTTGCCTTGTAGACCAGGCTGGCCTCAAACTCACAGAGATCTACCTGCCTCTGCCTCCCCGAGTGCTGGGATTACAGGCGTTGGACACCATGCCTGGCTGCAAAGTTTTTAAACATGCAATAATTGTAATGTTTGCCACCTAACACATACAGTAATACAATTATTTAAATGGAACTTTATCAAAAGAAGAAAATTATCTAAGTAAAAGAAAGACATAAGATTTTTTTAAAAAATGCTGTTTCTGAGTAGAACCTAGACAGATTTCAAGAAACTAGGGAATCTACCACATGGTGACTTTTTCTTTCTTTTCCTTTTTTTTTTTTTTTTTAAGATTTATTTAGTTACTTATAGAGTGCTCTGTTTTCATGCACGCCAGAAGAGGGCAACAGATCTCACTATAGAGGTTGTGAGCTACCATGTGGTTGCTGTGAACAGAACTCAGGACCTCTGGAAGAGCAATCGGTGCTCTTAACTGCTGAGCCACCTCTCCAGCCCCATGGCTGGTGTTTTTAAAATAAGCTTTCCCAAATGGCAAGAGCTTAAAGCAATGCCCATAGTATGTGTGGTTCCTAAAACTCCAAGCTCAATATTTTGCTGTACAGGAAATGTTTACATAAACACAATTTTGATGTTTTTACTGAATTTGACTTTTTAGATGAGGTTGGTTATATATCCATCTCTACTCCCTCCCACCCAACACATCTTTGACAGTGTTTTACACTGAAGCCCAGGCTGGCCTCAGCCCCGTGGTGGGGTGCAGCCATGAATCACCAGAGCTAGGTGGCTTCTATTTTTTGCTTCAAGAACATTTAGACTTGTCTACTTCTGGTCAGAAGTCCTCATTTTCTTACCAAGCTGTTTTCTTTCCAGGCCTCTGGGAACTTGGGCCTCTGCTTCTCTCTCGACACAAGAACCTGCATGTCTTCAAACGTGGGGTGGTTCCCAACCTCTGTCTGAAATGCCATCTGGTACTCTGGTACAGACTCACCTGTGTATTTAAAGAAAAGAATGATAGAGCTTCTAATTATCTTAGAAGACAGAAGAGCAGAGGTAATTTTAGTATCAAATAAGCATAGAAATCATATGTATTAAACACTTTCAAGAATATATGCAAGCCGGGAACGGTGGCGCATGCCTGTAATCCCAGAACTCAGGGAGACAGAGGCAGGTGGATCTCTGTGAGTTCGAAACCAACCTGGTCTACAAAGTGAGTCCAGGACAGCCAAGGCTGCACAGAGAAACCCTGTCTCAGAAAACAAAAGAATATATGCAAATTTCAGAGACATCGTTGATTTGATGTATTGTGACTATTTAGAAGTCTCAAATTTTAATGATAAATAAAAAAGTGGTTTCAATGCTTTTACTTATTCTTTAGTGTTGGGGATCAAACTCAAAGCCTTGCTAAGTACATTCTAAGTACTTACTTAGTACTAAGTATGAACATGTTAGCTACATACTTTAACACTGAGTCCTGGATAGCTTTTTCTTTTTCCCTGAAACAGAGTTTCTCTGTGTAGCCCTGGCTGTCCTAGATTTGCTTTGTAGACCACGCTGGCCTCAAACTTTCAGAGATCTGCCTGCCTCTGCCCTTCCAAGTGCTGGTATTAAAGGTGTGAGCCACCACACCTGGTTAGAGACACTCTTTTTAAGTAAGGTTTTGTTTGTTTATTTGTTTGTTTGACCACGGAGCTGTATCAGGCTAGACAGGTATTTTAAAATGGGTTTGACTGCTATTAAATTTAGGAGGAGAAAATAGTCTAAGGAATAACTTAAAATTATGTCTGAACTCTAATCTTGTATTAGAAAATAAAGAAAAAAGCAGGATTTAGTACAATAACATGGAAGCAAAGAGGAAAGACTGGATAACCACCATGCCTTATTAGGTTATCGGCTCTATTCTAGTTCAGCCAGGACATATCAGATATCATAATTTTTATGTTTTGTTTTGCTTTTGGAGATTGGGTCTCCGGTGTGCCAGGCTAGCCTCATATGTCTTATGTAGCCAAGAGTGGCTCTGAACCAGACCCTCCTGCTGTTACCTTCTAAGGGCTTGGGTTACAGGTACACACTACCACACCGGGTTGCAGAGCTGGGAACTAAATAAACTCTGGATTTCGTACGTGCTATGTGGCGCTGTACCAGAGGAGCTATATCCCTAAGTGAGTCCTATATACAAAATTTTATGACAGGACCATGTATGTCACTGTTTAATTTTCCTTGTAACAAGCAATATTTAAATCTAGAATTTCAAAGCATCACTAACTATCCTATCAGTGTTTGACATCTGTGTGTCACCCATAAGTACAAATTAGCTGCTCACAATGCAACACTGCTGATTCACAAAATATGAGAAAGTGTACTGATAAACATACAGAGCCAGGCAGAACAGGCCTGAGGACTAATAAATAAAAATTCAATGGCCTACAGCAGTGGTTCTCGGCCTTCCTAATGCTGCGACCCTTAATATAGTTCCTCAGATTGTGGTGACTCTAACCATAAAATTACTTTCATTGCTACTTTATAACTGTAATTTTGCTACTGTTGTATTTTTGGAGATACAGGTTTGGGGGTCAGGAACCACAGGCTGAGAACTGCTAGCCTAGAGGTCTCTTGGCAAAGAACACAGAGAACTATAGTCTTCCTGGCTCCTCACCACTATTCTAACATACTAAAGTAACAAGATAGATTAGAAGGGATGGCACTTAGGGCATTCTGTTCTAATCTTGGCTTCACCTCTTCCTTGGAAAATTCACATAACTGTTGTGTGTTCAATCTTCCTGTTAGCAAAATAGTAATGTCTGCCTTTCTTATCTCACTGGCACAATAAAAGTTATAATGACCTAGATGAGAAAACAAACAAACAAACAAACAAAACTCCATAAAGCACAAACTTTTGTTTCTATTTGAATATTCAAAACAATTCTTGCCCCATCAATATTTTTAATAATTTTAACAATTTACAAAAATTAATTGTATGTTTTTATAGTCTATGCAGCAGAGCCCAAGTTATTAGAACACTGAATTGCATTTAAAAACAGGTGACATTACTGCATGTTTTTAAGATTAAAGCGAATCAATATCAACATTGAACTCTAAGACAAAACTAAAGGATTTAAAGATGCTGGTTTGTTCCTTGAAACCTACCTCGGAGAACCAATTTCAACTCAAGTTACCTGAACTGTTATTTACTAGCATCTCTGACCTGCCTCTGCATGATACATGTGTATACTTCCCAGTTATTTGTTAGTTTTCCTTCCACCAAATGTTACATTAGCAGAATTTAAAAATTAACAAGCTATTGTTTTACTAAGATCACTTAAATTCTAACTTCAAAGCTTACTGTAAGACATTGGTGCACGATTGTGCGTTGACGCAGTGGCACTAAGAACCCGCAAAGCGGCTGAGAGACAGCGCGTCTGGACCCCGCCTGTCACGCACACGGGGCCCTGGGTTAGGTAGCGAGCGTGGCGCTATGTACCGGCACAAACAGTTTGACTTCTGGTTCTACATGCACAGGCACACATGTGTACACACACACACACACACACACACACACACACACACACACACACGCATCAAAGAAAATTCCACTAAATATTCATGGTTCTAAATCTAGGTTTTCAAAAGACACTTATATGGAGCCAACTCTATTAATACATGTGGACACAGATGTTAATCTCCCATCATGATGGGAGATACTAACCTTAACAGATTTTCCTAAAACTTGATAGTCACTGGATTGCTTAAGAGAAGTCCTATAATCTCATTTTCTTTTAAACTGTTAAGAAGAGATCAAATATTTGACTCTATCATTTAATATTCCTTTTCTGTTACCTCATCTGGATGGGTTAAGCGTCTCCTTTATTGAAGCATTTTTGCTCCCTTCTCAAATGACATTTATTCCTTTTCTTCTCTTCTTTCTCTTGTATTTTTTTTTAAATTTCTTCCTTCATTTAAATACTGTAGCATTTTACTCTTTCCTCATGCTAAGACATGTAATTCACTTATTTTATAAATATTTTATAGAATCAACCTTCATTACATGTTTTAATTCAACATTAAAACATATGTTGTAGGGGCTGGAGAGATGGCTCAGTGGTTAAGGGTATTGTCTGCTCTTGCAAAGGTCCTGAGTTCAGTTCCCAGCAACCACATCTATACTGGGATCTGATGCCCTCTTCTGGCATGCACATGACCTGCAGATAGAGTATTCATATATGTAAAATCAATCTTAAAAATTTTGCATTTTTAGATAAACTAAAAAAGTTTGCATAATTATTATAATACTCTAGGTTTTAAAAATAATTTTTACATTTTATTTTATGTGTTTGAGTATTTTGCTTGCTTGTATGTACACTCTATGTATGTGTTGGGTGTCTGCAGAAGCTAGAAGAGGGCATTAACCCTGAACGGTGGCTCAAAACTCTCTATAACTCAAGTCTCAGGTGATCCGATATCCTGTTCTGCATATGCAGCAAACATACATGCAGCCAAAACACTCCTTCATACACATAATAAAAACACATCACTTTTAAAAGGTTTGAAAAGTACGCTGTATACCCTGCTTGTGATTTCTGAATACTTTTCTCATATTCTCTGTCATATAGCTTATCTTCTTGATTTAACAGAAGCTCCTCTTATTCACGTAATAATCATAATCATTTCTAAAGTCAGGCGTGGTGGCTCACACCTTTAATCCCAGCACTCAGGATGCAGATGCAGGTCTCTGAGTTTGAGGACAGCCTGGTTGGTCTACAGAGGGAGTTCCAGGACAGCCAGGGCTACAGAGAGAAACCTGTCCCATTCCTCAGTTCTACCTGCTCACGACTTTTCAATTACATTTACTGTCGTTTGGTGTTTGTTGCCCAGTGTCTCACTATATGTAGCCCATGCTGGCTTCAAATCCAGTTCTGCTTGCCCCAAGCGTCCCTGGCCTCCTGCTCCTATCTCTTGGCTGCTGACATTCCATGTCTGCCCAAGTCATTAACTTCAGACACTGGTTTTAAAAAATCCTCACCATTTTCCTAAACATTAATCTTCCCAATTAATCTGCTTACTGAGAGAATACCTGGATTTTTCAGTCTTAACCATTTGTCCTCCACTACTGTTAGATAGCACCTTCTCATCAATGTGTCTCTGTGGAGCACGGGACTCAAAGCCTCATGAATTCGAGGCAAACCCTCTACATCCTGGAGCTACAGCTCAGCTTTCATTTAACCAATTTCATCTTAACCTTCATTTTATCTTAATCACATATGTATATATACACATAAACATGTATATAACTGATTGGTTTTATTGTTGTCTTAAGACAAGGTTTCTCTGTGTAGCCCTGGCTGTCCTGGAACTAGCTCTAAGAACCAGGCTGGTCTCGAACTCAGAGACCTAGCTGCCTCTGCCTCCCAGGTGTTGGGATTAAAAGAGTGTGACACCATACCCAACTCAGTGTATTTTTTTTTTTTTAATTGTCTTAAATGCTGTAAGAATAGGCCTGGGGAGATGGCTCAGTGAGTAAAGTGCTTGCCTTGAAAGTATGCGGACCTGAGTTTGGCTCCTAGAATGCACCCCCTCACCCTGGCCAACAATAACAACAACAGAACGACGGGTGTGGTGACACACCAGACTACAATTCCAGCAATGGCAAGAAGGAGGCAGAGACAGACTGATCCCTGGTAGCCAGTCTAGACTACTTGGTAGAGTTCCAGTAATGTCCTATATTATGAGCCATCAAAGGATGGACCCAAGGGTGTTCACTACATTACAGCTCTCATGATGTAGGCATGTCTAGAGACAGTAAGACTAATAAGAAATCTTTAATAAATAAAAGAGTAAGTTCTTAGTTACCTATCAATATTCCATTTCAAAAAACTCTGTAATGAAATCATTCTTCTGACTTGAACAACATTTCTTTTAGATTCCTTGCTGCTATCTCACTATTTCTCAGACTTCTGGATAACTTCTTTAGAAACAGATTCCTTCTTTGAATTTACTCTTACTGTATTTTTCTTACTCACATGGATGGCAAGATTACAGGTATTGTGATGGTTAGCTAATCTTGATCATCAACATGGTTGGATTAAGAAGTTCCTAGGAGAGCAGACATTCTGCGGTATCTGTGAGGGCTTCTCTAGACATGCTTACATCATGAGAGCTATAATGTAATGAACATCCTTGGGTTCATCCTTTGATGATTCATAATATAGGACATTATTGGAAGGTAGTAAAATGTGTGGTGGGACCAGTAAGAGGAAGTAGGTTGTAGGAGGGCAACACCTGGGGTTATATATATTGCCTGAACTACTCCTGTTTCCCATGAAGAAGATGCTCTGCCCACACCCCAGGGCTACACAATTACTTCCTTTGTTTTTCTCAGGTGTTTGTACAGTGATCGTAAAGTACGATAAGTATCTCCATGTAATCCTCTTATTCTTTTTTATTGTTGTAAAATAATAATATAAAAAGTCTATTATTTTAATCATTTTTGGGTGTACAGCTCTGTAGCATGAAATACAATTCCCATGGTGCATCTATCGCCATTATCCATGTCTAGAATTCATCATGTTCAGACTTTACTCATTAAACAAAAAAAATTATCTCTGAAATTTTACCTTTTATAACCCTTTCTGTTTGATTTATTAGTTTTTTTTGTTTTGTTTTGTTTTTCGAGACAGGGTTTTTCTGTGTATATATATTTGCTTTTAAAGATAGTATACAAAGTAATGGGCTGCTGCCACTGCCTCCTTCTCTTCCTTCTTTGTTCTGTTTCAAATCAGGGTCTCACTAGCTGCTCTGACTGTCCTGGGTTCCCTGTGGAGTCGAGGCTGGCCTCTTAGGTTGCAAAGGTCCACTACACCTGACAGTAATGGCTTTCCTAATGGCATTTCCATACATACTTTGCTCTCACATTTATCTCACTCTTCCCTCCCCCATCAACTTGCTTTCCACTGACTTCACCTCCTGGTCCCTATGTTTACTTTGCATGTACCTTATTATTCCTCTCCTTTTTTCTCCTTCCTTATCTTGAGATCTCTTCCTCTTGTGGTCCCTTTTCTAGTTTCAAAACCTAAACCCACACCTGACCCCGTAAGTAAAAATCAGTATTTAGAATTATGTGTATGAGAGAAAAAAAACCATATAATGTTTGTCCGAGATGGCTTATTTTACATAATATAATCATTTCCAGAGTCATCCATTTCTTGTTAGTGCCATGACTTCATTTTTCTTCATGGCTGAATAAAATTCCATCACACGCACGTACCCACACTTTCTTTCTTGTTTTTCTTTTCTTTTTCTTTTTTCTTTTTCCAAGACTGGCCCTTACTGTCCCAGAACTCACTCTGTAAACCAGGCTGGCCTCAAACTCAGAAATCTGCCTGCCTCTGCCTCCAAAATGCTGGGCCATATAGAAGGAATTTTTTGTTACTAAATTTTTTTTATTTTTGTGTGTATGTATATGTGTACGCCCATTTCATACAAGTTTGTAGAGTTTCTACCTCCACTTTTCTGGAGATTGAACTCAGGTCACTAGGTCTGTGCAGCAGGAGCCTTCACCAATTGAACCGTCTTGTCATCCCAGCTGGTAGTCCCATTTCTAGGTTTCAAAGAAACTTCCATGTTGATTTCTATAGTGCCTGTGACAATTTACTCCCACCAGCAGTGATAATCCATCCTATATGTTTATTTGTTTACTTACACACATATACATGTGAAGGGCAGAGGTGGTCACCAGATGTCTTCCTGGATTGCTCTTTGCCTTTTGAGACAAGGTCTCTCACTGCAACCTGCAGCTTACAGATCCAGTTAGGCTGGCCGGCCATGGATTGCCAGGAATCCATTTGTTTCTACCTCCTCAGCACTGGTACTAGAGGCACACAGCAGTGGGCACAGCTTTTTACATGGGTACTAGGATCTGAACCCTCATGTTTGTACAGCAAGCACTTTAGTCTCTGAGCCATCTTCCCAGCCACCACAAGCAAGTTTGTTTGTTTGTTTGTTTTGAAAGTACTACAATTAAAGGATGACTGTTGCTTCTGTTCTAATAAGTAACAAACAGCAGTGTTAGTGGTTGGGGGATGGCGGGGTGGTAAAGTGCCAGCCTCCAATGTGCAAAGGCCTTAGGTTTGAACCCCACAAAAGGGATTTAAAACACCTCAATTTTCTAAGTAGGCAGGCAGTTAAGTCTTCTTTGCAGACCTGAACAGAAGGCTGCATTCTTCTAAAACTAAAATAATATGTTACAAAGTTTAAAAAAAAAAAGTGTGCTAAAATCCCAGTTGACAATTACTGCTATTTTCAGAAAAATATCTTGATTAACTCTCTGTACTTCTAATTTATGAAACATTATTTTTTTAATAATTTATTTTTAAGTTTATTTTTTGTGCATTAGTGTGAAGGTGTCAGATCCCCTGGAACTGTTGTTACAGACAGTCAAGAGCTGTCATTGTGGGTGCTGGGAATTGTACCCAGGTCCTTTGGAAGAGCAGACAGTGCTCTCAACCACTGAGCCATCTCCAGCCCCTATGAAACATAATTTAAAAATATTTGTTTTTATTATTTCTAATTGTGTGTCTGTGTATAGGTATGTGCATGTGAGCACAGGTGTCCACATAGGCCAATGGGGTTATTAGAGCCTCCTGGAGTTACAGAAAGTTGTGAGCCATCTGAGATGGTTGCTGGGATTGAATTTGGGTCCTCTTGTAGAGCATGCTCTTAGCTACCGAGCCTTCTCTCCAGGCCTCAGAAAACATACTTTTATTTATGAAAGTAGAAATTAGCTGACCTATAGTAAGCTCAATAAGTATCAGTTCATTTCACTGTATTAGAATTATAAACTAATTTTATGTGTGTCTGTGTATGTCATGTGTATGTTGGTGTCTGAGGAAGCCAGGGCCCCCTGAGGTAGGAGTGAGGGCTGAGGACCTATTACCGGAATGAAACTGCTCAGATAAAAACATAGAGCAGTTTTTTAATAAAAAAAAAAAACTTTCTGATTTACTCTGTTCTGTTAATAATATTTCCATTCTGAATATTCAATATTCAGATGGCAATGAACTAAAAGTTTGAAGGAAAAAAGATTACTGAATCCAACTGAGTTGTTGAATGTAAGTGAGAAAGAAAATACAATTGTATCACTTCAAAAATCTGATAAATCGGGGCTGGAGAGATGGCTCAGAGATTAAGAGCACTAGCTGTTCTTCCAAAGGTCCTGAGTTCAAGTCCCAGCAACCACATGGTGGCTCATAATCATCTGCAATGAGATCTGGTGCCCTCATCTGGCAGGCAGAATACTGTATAAATAATAAATAATTCTTAAAAAATATGATAAATCTAGCAGCAGTTCTTACCAGGGAAGAGGTCTGTGCATCTCATGAACACCTCCCAGTAGATGAGCCCAAGCGCATACATGTCTACCTGCTTCAGGGCTGACTCGCAGTCCCTCAGGTTCACAGCTCCTTCCAGCACTTCCGGTGCCATATAGCGAATTGTGCCAACCTGGAATATTAAGAGTGGTTGTTTAAAGAAATAGAATGTAACATGTCATGAAGGGCAAACATCAGATCAAAAATCATATGTCAAATTCACTCTTACTAGTGTTATTATTTGACCCTAAGGAGGTGACTGAGCCCCCTCTACACAATACATTAAAAAAATCTCTCCCCTCTTAATAATTAAACAGTATTAAATCTGCTTCAGTAAAAAATACTCACTGATAAGAAAGAATAGAGTAATTGTTCTTACGCCAAGTTTTAAAACTCCATGAGCCTGCAGGCTGCTCCCCAGCTGACTGTCTTACTCACTGCCCACCTTTGCAGTGTAGACAATAATGCAAAACAAAAACTATCAAGCACGGTGAGAAAATTGCAAATCAATAGGTACATCATTTAACATTTTTAAAAACTGCAAATATGTTTATATATGAAGATCTGTGTGTGAAAGCATAGAAAAGGGTCAGAAAGGATACATTAACATTGTAATCAGAGAGCAAACTTGGTAACCTTACTCTTGCTTCAAAAATCAATTCCTGGCTGGGTTTGGCAGCACTTGCCTAAAATCTCAGCCCTCAGAGGAGAATAGTTATTCAAGGCCAAATTGGGCTATACAAAGAGAATCTGTCTCAAAAATGAAACAAAAATTAACCAACTAAAAAAAATTAATCAAAAAGAAAAAAAAACCTAACAAAACAAAAACGGACAATCTAATTATGTTCCCTTTTAAAACACCAAAAAAATCAATTCCACGATACTTGTCCATAATGTCTGTTCAAATGAGCTGAAGTTTTCATTTTCAAAATGAACTGACACCTTTACCAAATACAATGTTGGTGTTTCCTAATTTCTTAACTTTACCAGTCTGCAGCTGACAGTGCAGAGGGATAACTGTTGTGTTGTGATGCTCCTGTACTCACCTCACTGATAGCCGCGTTATCTTCCTCCCCTGGGCGCACCAGCCTATTTCCTGTCAGCCTCATGGACAAGCCAAAGTCACTAATAACACACGTGCCATCATTTTTGACCAGGACGTTTCTGCTGTTTAAGTCTCGATGGGAAATTGCAGGTTTATAATGATCTGTTTGGGTAATTTTAAATACTTATTAATGCTTAGATAGAATTATTGGAAATTAAATTAACATACAGATAATGGGAACTATATAGTGCTATTTTTCCACCTGTTACTTGTTAAAAAAAAGCGAGGGGGGAGGAAAAGAAAGCTAGTTTTCAAGACACATGTCTAAAATCTAGCACATGGCCTGCAGCAGCAAGATTGAGACTAACATAAATGACAGAGCAAGACTTCAAGTCAAACCAAGCCAAACCTCACAATTTCAACATATCACTATTTTCTAAAAACTCCTCTTATAAATACAGTTAGCAAGCACTAAACATTCAACTGACTCTAACAATAAATACTTCTCTCTAATACAAACTTGTTTTTCTCTTCATTTCTTTTTTGTTTTGTGTTCCCTGTTGTGGTTGGTTGATAAGGAGGTTGGCTAATTTTTTTCAGACAGGGTTTCATGTAAACCAGGCTGAGGATTACCCTGCACTTCTGATCCTCCTGCCTCTACCTCGAAAGTGATTTAATTACAAGTTGGTGTTACCATGCCTGGCTTTCTCTTAATTTCTAAAGCACAAAAGGAGGCAATACCAAAAGGAATAGTTGTTATATATTTAGAACAGGTATCAATTGAGAAACTAAGGCTCAGCTTTCTTAAACCAAAATAATTTCTAACTACTTCTAAATGCTTATCCTTCTACCCACAGATAAGTGTAGCTATTACTCATCATCAAATGCTTCTTTTTGTAGCGGATGGAGACCATTACAGAAAGCCACAACTGGTCAAATGTGGAGAACAACTCACTATGAGGTGTCTAGCTCCAATGACATACATGCACAACACAACACCCACACCTAAGACTCAAAACATCAAAGAAGGGGTGAACAGACCACAAGAGCCAGAGCCCCAGACACCTGGGAAGAGACTGGCTTCTGTACAGGACATGGACGCTGTACTCATGAAATCTCAACCTGTCTCAAACAAATGAACAACAACAACAACAAAATTTGAATAGAGGCTGGAGAGAGGTCTTGAAGAGGACCAGGTTTGCTTTCCAGCATGCACATGGCGACTTACAACCATCTGTAACCTCTGCAAGCACCAGGCACACATATAGTATACATGCATACATACATGTAGGTGAAAACATCCATACATGTAAAAATTAAAGGTAATTTAAAAAATTTTTGACACAGGGTCTCTCCCTGAGCCTGACGCCATTTCAGCTGGACTGCCGGCTCTACCCCACACCCTCTTACTGCTCCTCACCCTGAGGTGACACGGGCACTGCAGCAGCCAGCGCTTTCTGTGGGCTCTGAGGACGGAGTCAGGAAGGACTCGGCACACAGAAGGTCCCCCAGCCCAACAGGACACTTTAAATATTTTGAAATAACATATTAAGGAATAGGTTTGAAGTAACTAGGCAAAACTATAAACTAAGACATATATGATATTTATATAATTTTTTAATGAAAGCTAGTACTATGATTAGCTCGTGTTTGAGAAAAATACCTTTATTTAGGTAAAGAATTTCAGCCAGTGTCTGACTTAAAACCTTGCTGAATCATGCAAACCTTGAAAAGAGAACTAGGATGATATTTTCAATTCTGTTTTAAGCCAGCTTCTAGAAGGATTGTAATATTTAAAGTAAGGACACGGTCCAATGGCTAACATGCTAACGCTGGAGCAGGAGCATCTGGTTGCTGACACAGGCAATAACAGGTCAATCTTGTACTCTGGGAAAGATGTCAAGTAAATGAGCCAATCAATTATTCAGAAGCAATTATTTATATATGAAGTATCAGCTAGAAAAGATGATCCATGCTATTATATAATGGAACAACGATCTAAGAAACGGATACATTAAACTTCTCCTCACTAAAGAGGTCAGGGAGACTACAAGAACACTGACAGGTTACAGCATGACAAAATGTGGTACAGAGAGTGAAAACTTGAGAAAGCACAGAGACACGATTTTCGCAGCCATGCTAATTCAGGGTGCTGTGATGCGAATATATATTGAAACAAAGTGAGAAGGCAAGTGCATTTAAAAGAGGTGCTCTGGACCGCCAGTAAGGAGCACTGGAAAGCTGAGGAAGACTGTAGCTGTCGCATCCTGGCCGGGACTGCTTTCCGTTCTTATTAATAACAGAGCCCAACACTGTCCGAACAGCAATTCACTCAGCAAAAACAAAACAACCATATTTTTTTGGTCTCTATTAGATAATAGTGGGTTAACATGTGCACAAGAGCAACTTCTCAAGGTGGGGGTGGACGATTCCTTTTCCCTTCTTTTCCCCCCTGCTATCTAGAATACAGCACAATGGATAATGAAATAACTATGAAAATGAAAGTCACATGTAAAGGATGGCAGACAAAAAGTACAGGGGCCTTGAGCCTAATATCCTCATGCTGCCAAACCAGTTCTCGACACTCCTTAGGTTCTAGTTTTGTCTGCTGGTGGGCACGCAACCAAGGGTCATGCATACTAGGCAAGTGTCTAGCACTGTCCTGTAATCTTCATCTCTTCAGTGTTTCCTCTTCCTTCTCCTCCTTTGCTGATACAGGTCTCACTCTGTGCTCAAGGGTGGCTCAGAATCATCTGACACTCCAGAATGAACTTCAACCTACAACCCTGTTTCAGCCTCCTGAGTGTGAGGACTATAATAAGTATGTGATGTCTCACTTGGCCTCTCCAAATTTATTTTAAAAAAAAAATAGTTTCAGGCTGGAGAGATGGCTCAGAGGTTAAGAGCACTGACTGCTCTTTCAGAGGTCATGAGTTGAATTCCCAGCAACCACATGGTGGCTCACAACCATCTATAGTGAGATCTGGTATCCTCTTCTGGAGTACAGATTATAAATAATAAATACACCTTAAAATTAAAAAATATATAGTTTCACTATATAGGTCTCAGTGGGCCTGGACCTTGTTCCATAGACTTAGGCTAGCCTTAAACTCATAGATCCACCAGCCTTTGCCTCCTGACTACTGGGATTAAAGGCAGGAGCCACCACCCTTGGCTCTCTTGAGATTCTTACATGTATATGAGAAAGAAAAAATATCTTTATTAATAAAGCCACCGTTATCTCCTTCCTCCTCTGTCTCTAGCTGAACATTTATTTATAAAAAGATGTTTGAGAATTATAGCTTATGAAATAAAGATGCATGTAATATTAAAACTAATGCACTTATTTATACACATAAACAAAATAAATACACGAAAAATACAGCCTTGATACGATTATTAACCTAAGGTTCACAAACAGTCTAAAAGGTCTGAAAACCCTTTAGAATTTTTCTTGTCTGGTCCTATGATATGAGGAGTCAAATGCAGGGCCTTACATATGCTGAAGAAGCATTATACACTGAGATGCACTCTACCACAAATAATTTTTTCTAAAAATGGCTATGTGTATATTTTTAGAAAGTCTTCAAATTCTTAATGAGATCCATGCTTCCTTTTCTTCCTGTTACATTCAAATGTTTCCTCATGCTGGATCTTTCAAACAACTAGTTAATATTCAATTTTTAATAACATAGATCATAGTTTTCTTCCAAAATATAATTAAATTTTTATTCTTCTTACCTCCCCGTGGTAATTCTGTGTGAAGATAAGCCAGTCCTCTGGTCACAGAATGAGCCAGACGGCAAGAGCTCACCCAGTCACTTGTGTGGAGACTCAGATACTTGCACAGAGATCCCTATATAAAAGAATCAGTATACCAAAAGAATGAAACAAATTTGCTTCAACAAGAAGAGGTAAGTTAGGCAACCTTATGAAGAATTTGCATAGGATAGAATTCCACAAATATCTAATGATATTGATACAATATTCCTGAAAAGAAAAGAGGAGAGAGGATGTGCTGGCTAGTTTTATGTAACCAACACATGCTATAGTCACCTGAGAAGGAACTTCAATTGAGAAAACGCCTCCGTATGAAGGCAATGCCCATAGGAAGTTTTCTTAATTAGTGACTGGAGGCTGGTGATCTTGGGTTCTATAAAAAAGCAGGATGACACACACACACACACACACACACACACACACACACACACACACGGACACACATGCACCAAACAAAACAACAAAAGAAGCCAAATCAGTAGCCCACACCTTTAATCCCAGATCTCTATGATTATGATGCTGGCCTGGTATGCACAGTGAGTTCCTGGACAGGGAGAGCTACATGTTAAGACCCTGCCTGGAAACAATAACAAGCGCTCCCCAATAAATACCAGGAAGCAAGCTGAGCAGGCCAGTCAGCAGCACTCCTTCATTAGCTCTGCAGCAGCTCCTGCCTCCAGGTTCCTGCAGGTCAGTTCCCGTCCTGACTTCCTTTCCTGAGAAACATGTGGAAAACCTAAGCCAAATAAACCCTTTCCTTCCCGACTTTCCCAAAACGCCAGGGTGATTCATCACAGCAATATTGCTCCTAATTAGAACAAGCAGGAAGAAGGAATTTAACTATCAATTCTTATGTTTCAAATATTAAAATTATGGGTGGTTATTTCCTTTTAAACACTTCTTTGGACTAACACTAATTAACTTGAAAATTTTTTTTTGTTTTACCAAATTTTACAAACAATACTGTTATGGTTTATACAGAGAATACAATATGCCTTTTTTAAGTCTATACAGTTAGTTCTGTATACTCGAAGACTTCACATTCTAGGGTTCAACCAACTATATAAAAAACATTTAGGGATGGGGATGTGGCTTAGTGGAAAAGTTCTTGCTTAGTATACCCAGACCCTGGTTTCTTCTCCAATGAAGTGAAGAAAAACAAATAATAACTCGAATAGTTGCATCCGTACATAACATTATTTCTTGTCATTTACCCCCAAACAGTATAACAACTATTAACATGGCATCCTCACTGCATAATCAAGAACTGATATGCAAGAGTTATATGAAAAGCTGGGTGGTGGTAGCACGCACCTGCACTGGGGGGGCAGGGGTTGGGGGGCAGAGGCAGGGGAATCTGTTAGTTCCAGGACAGCCAGGGCTACACAGAGAAACACTGTCTCAAAAAAAAAAAAAAAAAAAAGAGTTCTATGCAAATGCTACATGGCATTTTATAAAGGATTTGAAGAGCTGCCACCTGTGTGTGTATGTGTGTGTATATGTGTGTATATGTGTGTGTATGTGTGTGCAAGGTAGATGGAGGATACTAAGGGATGACTGTATGTATATGGCTGTTCACCTCAAAATACTCATCCACAAATCACGATAAACTTCTCACGAGACAAGGAGCTTACAGAATTAATGTCAGTGAAAGGACTGCTAAGTCTGATGACAAAAGAAACAGTAAGAGCTAAGTGTGGTGGCACATGCCTTTAATCTCAGCACTTGGGAGGCAGAGGCTGGGGGATCCCTGTGGGTTCAAGGCCAGCGTGGTCTACAGAGTGAGTCCAGGACAGCCAGGGCTCTTGCTACACAGAGAAACCCTATCATGAAATGTTCCCCCATCCAAAAACAACAACAACAACAAAAATCCAGAGGGATAGAGAGAGAAAGTTAAAGAGAAGGGAAGAAGAAAGGGTAATGAAGGGAAGGCATAAGGGAGGAATAGAAGGAGGGAAGAAGTGAAAGAAGAGAGATGAATAAAGAGAATTATTAGTGTTTTGTTATTCTTTAAGATAGGGCCTTACAATAACGGCCCAGGCTGGTATTATTCACAATACTCCTGCTTTAGCCTTCTTTCTGGGTACCAGGATTACAGGCATGTCCCATGATGCCTGGCTGAGTGATATATTTGATTCCAATTCTGCTTTCATTCTTATTTCATTACAGAACACTAATAACAAGTTTATAAACAAGCAACACTAATAATCCTGAAAACCTGATCAAAGGTATAATACATGACAGTATCTTTTAAAGAACTTACATTGGGGTAATACTCCATCACTAGCAAATACTCCATGCGTCCATCTGCAGTGAGCCTCTCGTCTCCAACAATAAAGCGAGCAATGTTGTCATGTTCCATCAAAGGCACTCTGTAAATGTTTTTTTCATTTATAAAATTCTGACGGTTTGCAAAAGAAAATACTTTTACAGCAACTGGACGCTCATCCAAGGAACCTTTATATACTGCTCCATATCGACCCCGTCCAATCAGCTGTAAGTTTGTTTTTAAAAAGGCAAGTTATTAGTTCGTATTAAAATTGAACAATTAAATTTACTAAAACAAAAACAAAATAAACTACAATTCCCCAGGATATGCAGCAGCTCTCTTCTGTGTTCAGTTTATTCTATTACCAAGAAGCAACTAATAACGGTGTCTGGTATAACTGAGGAAGCTCCTACCTGACTGTCCTAATAGATGAGAGCCAAACACCCTGGACAAGATGAAAGCAGGGAAACCAGGGAAGGCCCAAACACATTAAAAGAATAGCTAGAGTCTGAGGTATCCAGGCACAGAAGAAAGGAATGCATATGGTCAGCTACCAGCTTCTATGGGTTTTAGCTTGAAGGCAGACTGAAATCAGCTTCAGCAGTGGAACTAAAAACGGCATGAAAGGGTCTTTTGAACCAGAGGATGCAATCTGTGGCAAATAGAGTTTCTAGAGAGTGAGGGAAGAAACCTCAAAAGGAGAAAGCCAGAACAAGGGAGTTCAGTAATCACATGGGACAGATTCTAGCTAAATATACTAACTGAACTGAGACTTGAACTTCTGCCCAAGAGACTCATTTATAGTGTGTGTCCAAGCAAGTCAATTGCTCACAAAAACAAGTAACAAAAATCAGCACACAGGGCTGTTGAGACACTTAGGAGTCAGAGCAAACTAATCTCCCAGGGGATGGGTGCTAGGAACCACACCATCTCAGGTGCCTTACTGCTGCCTGTTAAGTCCAGTTCCAGGAGACCCAGTGTCCCTTCTTTCTGCACTCACATGCACCCACCCACACGGATAGACACACAGATATAATTAAATACATATAATTAAAATAAACCCTTTTTGAAGGCCAGCACACATTAAAAATTAGCAAGAGTCTGAGGATTTCACAGTATAATACGCACGGTATCTAGGATAGAATAAAAATCTACTCCATGTATATAGAAACAGCAAAATTTTTGGCTTCTGGGGAATTTTCATTAAAACAAGCTGGGGATCTATTATAATTTCTTTTGTTGTTTCCCCCCCACCTCTGGTATTTTGAGACAGGGTTTCTCTGTGTTGGCTCAGCTATCCTGGAACTCACTCTGTAGACGAGGCTGGCTCTCCAACTCACAGAGATCTGCTGCCTCTGCCTCCCGAGTGCTGGGACTAAAGGCATGTACCATCACCATCCAGATATCATCATATCTTTATACATGTTTACTGTATCATTATTTTATTCTTTTGGTTTTGTTTTTTGAGACAAGGTCTCAGTACGTACCTCTATGTCCTAAAACTCTCTATGAAAACCAGGCTGGTCTCAAACTCAAGGAGATCTGCCTGCCTCTGCTTCCTGAGTGCTGGGATCAAAGGTGTGTGCCACCAAGCTTAGTCTTATATCATTATTTCGAGGTAAAATTTAACATATAAAACAAAAACTGTCTTTTGAAAAAAGTAGTATCAAAATACAGTTAAGCACATGCCTTTAGTCCCAGCACTTGGAAGGCAGAGACAGGCCTCAAACTCTGTTGTGATTATATATACATATACATATATACATATATATAATCCTAGGCAAAGCTCTGTGTTTCAGTTGGTACTTCTCCCAATGTCATAAGCTGCACATCATTTTAGACACACTTAAACCTTCTTCTTGTCCTTTTCCTCCATTTTTTTAAAGGTGGGTTCTCACTATGTTGCCCTGCTGGCTGGCCTAGAACTTGCTGCACAGATCAGGCTGGCCTTGAACTTAAGGAAATGCTCTTGCTTCTGCTTCCTGACTGCTGGAATTACAAATGTGCCCCCCTCCCCCATGCCCAGAAAGACTTTCTAAATAGCTCCTGAGATATTGCCAGCTTAAACAGTATTAATTAGGCCAGTAGGTAATCATTAGAACAGTCAACACCTAGGCACAACCTTACCTCCAACAGCTTCAGGTTATCCAAGTCAAGAGAGGGCTCTGATGCTGCCGCCTCCATCATGTTCATACTGTGAAGACCTTGTTTTCGGTCTCCTGGAAGAATGAGAACACTTTCAAATATGTATCCTTTTTAAAACAGAAATGTACTTTTTTAATATTACAGTTGAGGGCTAGAGAGATGGCTCAGTGGTTAAGAGCATTGGCTTCTTTTCCAGAAGACACAGGCTCATTTCCCAGCCCCACATGGCAGTTCACAGGTGTCTCTAACTCCAGTTTCAGGGGATACGATACCCTCACACAGGCATACATTCAGGCAAAACACCAATGCACACAAAATAAGAGTAAATAAAATTTAAAATATATTACAGTTAAGAAGAGCTGCAGAAGGGAATAAATCAATGAAGTAGAAATCATTTGATTAATGAAGATAAATAATGAACAACTGAGGGCAGAATTCTGTGAGATAATTCCATGATGACTCAGTTTAAAAGTATAAAATCCTAGCACTGAATTTTCAAAAAAAATTTAGGAGAATCATTTGAATGAATGAGTAAGTGCTGATTTCCTAAACAACCCATCACACCCAAAATTTATTAGAATTGACTAGATGCTTGATGAGAAATTACTGGCTTTTTCATGTGTAAAAGTAGCATTATGATTATATAGTTTTTAAATTATATTACAGAGATATGCTATAGTATTTATAGATCTATGGTATCTGCATTTTGATTAAAATAATTCAGTGGTATGAAAGGAGTACTAAGTGTGGGTTTAGATTTAAGTAATATTGCCTTCACCTAATAACTGTGTGGCATTTGGGTGACAGACATTTGGGGTAAGTTTAAGACTTCCAGTTAAGGCTGAAGACATGGCTCAGATGTTAAGAGAACTTGCTGTTCTTTCAAAAGAGCTGAGCTCAGTTCCCACATCAGGTGTCTCACAAGCACCTGTAGCTCTACAAGATACACTGCCATCTTCCAGCCTCCAGGGAGCACACACAACATACATAGACATACATACACACACAGATACAATCATAAAAATAAATTTTACAAAATTCTTCTAAAAACTGAGGGAAAATGTTTGTTGACACTAAGAATACAGCGCATAGTTTTTGTTTGTGCATAGATTTTCCACAGAGATTTTAAAAAGGAAACAACAGACTTGCAAAGATGGTTTGGTGGTAAAGACGTGGGGTTCCATGCCTAGAACCCACACAGAAGGAGAGAACCAACTCCTGCTAGTTATCGTCTGACTCTACACATGCACGACCCACCCCCCTTTACACAAGAAATAAGAAAACAAATAAATGTAAAACAAAATCCAAGAAGATCATATGTTTACTAGCCGATGAGACAAAAAGTGGTATTTTTTTTTACCTGTCAACATTCTGTATCCAAAACATAAGGCCACTATCAAAACAGCTAATACAGAAACTGATGCCAAAGCAATGATTACGGTTTCATCTCGATTAAGTGAATGGGGTGGACCTAAAAGAAAAAAAGAAAAGTATTTTATTTAATACTTTAGGAAGGCTGTATTAATACATAGTCAATTCAGTACTATTTTTGTAAAAAAAAAAAAAAAAAAAAAACTGAGAAAAAATTAACCAATTTGTGATAGTTGTGACATTTTAAACACATAGATTATCTTATATAAACTTAAAATACTTGTCGAGTAAGTTTCTAATTATTAAAATTGAAGTAGGGGCTGGAAAGATGGCTCACTGGCTCAGAGGACACGCTGCTCTTTACGAGAACCCCAGTCCTTTCCCAGCATCCACATCATGCAGTTTACAGCCCCCTGTAACCCCAGCTCCACATGGTCTGACATCTTCTCTAGCCCAGGGGTATCTGCATTCACATGCGCGCGCACACACACACACACACACACACCATGTAGCTGTGGTAGTCTGAATGAGAATAACCCTCATAGAATCAAATATTTGAATACTTGGTCCTCAGTTGGAGGAACTATTTGGGGAGGGTTAGGAGGTGTAGCCTTGTTGGAGGAGGTGTGGCACTGAGGGCAAGCTTTGAAATATCAAAAGATTAGAAGCATTTCCCTAGTCTCTCCCCTGCCTCGTGGTTATAGCTCACAATGTGAGCTCTCAGCTCCTGCTCCAGTACCATGTCTGCGTGCCAGTTACCATGCTTCCTGCCATGCCAGTCATGAACTCTAATCCTCTGAAACTGCAAGCTCCAAATAAATTCTGTATTTTTAAAAGTTGTGTCTAATCACAGCAATAGAAAAATACCCAAGTCAAGATCCCTCTATACCACTCCTAGGCATATATCCAAAAGATGCTCAAGCACACAACAAGGACATTTGCTCAACCATGTTTGTAGCAGCTTTATTCATAATAGCCAGAACCTGGAAACAACCCAGATGGCCCTCAAATGGATAAAAAAAAATTGTGGTCCATTTACACAGTCTCAGCAATTAAAAACAAGGAAATCATGAAATTTGCAGGCAAATGGTGGGATCTAGAAAAGATCATCCTGAATGAGGTGTCCCAGAAACAGAAAGACACACATGGTATATACTCACTTATAAGTGGAAACTAGACATATAATATATAAGATAAACATACTAAAAACTGTACACCTAAGCAAGAAGGAGGACCCTGGGTAAATGCTCAATCCTCATTCAGAAAGGCAAAAGGGATAGACCTTAGAAGATGGAGAAAACAGGGAACAGGACAGGAGCCTACCACAAAGGGACTCTGAATGACTCTACCCAGCAGGGTATCAAAGCAGATGATGAGACTCATAGCCAAAATCTGGGCAGAGTGCAGAAGTCTTATGAAAGAAGAGGGAGATAGAAAGACCTGGAGGAGACAGGAGCTCCACAAGGAGAGCAACAGAACCAAAAAATCTGGGCCCAGGAGTCTTTTCTGAGACTGATACTCCAACCAAAGACCATGCATGGAGATAACCTAGAATCCTTGCACAGATGTAGCCCATGGCAGCTCAGTGTCCAAGTAAGGGGAATAGGGAGTTCCCTAGTAAGGGGAATAGGGACTGTCTCTGACATGAACTCAGTGGCTGGCTCCTTGATCACCTCCCCATGATGGGGGAGCAGCCTTACCAGGCCACAGAAGGAAACAATGTAGCCACTCCTGATGAGACCTGATAGCCTAGGGTCAGATGGAAGGGGAGGAGGACCTCCCCTATCAGTGGACTGGGATAAAGGTATGGGAGAGGATGAGGGAGGGGAAGGTATGGGAGAGGATGAGGGAGGGGACTACAGCTAGGATACAAAGTGAATAAATTGTAATTAATTTAAAAAATAATAAAAACAATTTTAAAAATACCTAAGACACCAGCTGGGGCTGACCTTGAACTCATGGCAATCCTCTAGCCTCTGCTCTTAAATGCTAAGACTACAGGTGTACACCGCTGAGCCTAGCTTCATATTTGGCTTTAACCCATGTGTTCAGTACTCTTCAAAAGGTTGCTTGACTTTTGAATGCCTTGATTCCTCATTTGTAAAAAGTAGTAGTAGCTCACATGTGAGTTATGAAGTTTGATGGAATCTAAGTGCTTAGTAAAGTATAAAGTTCTATGCAATCAATGGTAATTAAGATCATTAGTATTGATATCATTGTATTAATAAAAAAAACCACATTTCTTGTGGGCAGCTAAATCTAAACTGAACCTGAAGCTTGGTCCCTCCACTACTAACTTGACCTTGAGAAAAATTCTGCCTTTATAAACTTACTTGCAGAATGGGAACACACGTATCTAAATTACAAAACCACTATGAACATGTAAACATTTCTGTGATGACTCCATAATGTGATCAGATCTTATCCAGAGTAAATACCCTTGGGATGGGTGTTCACAAATGGGATATGCCTAGGAGTAAAGGAAGAACGAGGACTCTGTGACTCTGTGAAGAGGAGAAACAAATGAAAATGTTTTACACAGAGAAAGAGAAAGCTGGAGGATAAATCTATTACCATACTTTAGACACTTACAAAGAATAACCAGACCTGAGCAGTGTATATTTACAACAGCAGTTTTTACAGAATATAAACCAACTGCTTATAAGCAAGCAGTCTAATATAGAATGAGATTTCCTATGAAATGTTTGTTGTTTTACTATATGTTTTATATGTAGTGTTTGACCAGTGGCAAGGCCACAAATTATCCTTACTTAATCATTCTCTATGTTCAATAAAAATAAAATACACTTCATTTTGAACTTTAAACTAATCATTCTGTTTGCTTATTTGTTTCTTGGCTTTTTGAGAGAGGACCTCATTGTGTCTAACTCGCTTTGTAAACTTGGCTGGCTTTGAACTCACATAGAACCTCCCTGTCTGAATGCTGGGATTAAAGGCGTACACTATCTTGACTGACAATTTTGATATTCTTTACAATTAAAATCAAGCATACTATATTGTTGCAGGATACTTGATCCCATTGTGAACCCCAAAATTGTGAACCATAAAACCCTGTTTCTTGTTTGGTGTGGTTGTGCTCTATTACACACCTTTAATCAAAGAACTTTTTGTTTACTGTAAACAGGTGATGATGGTGTGGTTCATCCAGCCCTAGCACACACCTTTAATCCAAGAGCTTTCTGTAAAAGAATTTAAGAAAGTTTAACCCTAGGTCAACAGGCGGAGCAAGAAACTAGTGTTAAAGAGTAGGAAGGACTTTGATAGAGGGGTATTTAAGACAGTGTTGAGCTTTCGTTCTTCAGAGCTTTATTTCTCTAGCTCTCTGGCTTTCTGAGCTAGCAAGCCTTTGGCCTTGGGTTTTTTGGCCTTTTCCTCCTGAGCTGTCAGTTAAGCTAGTGAGCCTTTTGGGTTTTTTCCATCTGGACTTGAGCTAAGGAAGGTCAGCTGGGTACTTTCTCTGCCTCTCTGAGCTAGCAAATTTTTACCCCAGCATCTGACTCTGGCTCCTGAGTCTTTATTGGTAAAACAGAACGGCTGGAATTTTCATTTTTTAAGATATTTTTAAAGATTATTTATTTATTATGTATACAGTAGTCTGCCTATATGAACATGTTCCAGAAGAGGGTACCAGATCTCATTATAGATGGTTGTGAGCCACCATGTGGTTGCTGGGAATTGAACTCAGGACCTTTGGAAGGGCAGCCAGTGCTCTTAACCTCTAAACAATACTATGTATTAAGATTTTCTTACTAATGGTCAAACTAGAATTTCCTACAGCAAATAATAAACCTCAATAACAGTGTTTCTCCAGTAAATTGTCTCAAATTCTGCACAGCTGCATATAGAAGAATATGTTGGTACAGTGAAATACTTAAGTTATAGGATGATCATTAAATACCAGTAGACTTTAACATATTGATAATTATAGTTAACAATATTTTCAACATATAGTAATTTACAGACAGAAAGACGATAGATAGAAACTCATCTTTGGCTAGGGATCTAACTCAGTGGTAGAGTGTTTGCCTAAAAAAAAAAAGAAAAGAAAAAAAAGAAGAGAGAGAGAAAGAGAAAGAAAGAAAGAAAGAAAGAAAGAAAGAAAGAAAGAACCAACCTTTGCCCTCCTTCAAACAACTGAACCCTACCTCAACTTACAGCAGTAAGATACTAGTATGGTTCTAACTATTTTGAAAGATTAAAAAGGAAGAAGAAAATAAAAAGGTTGTTAAGGAAAAAGAGAAATTAAAGCTTATACACTGCTGATGGGAATACAAAATGGTACAGATGTAGTAAGCAATTTAATAGGTTCTCAAAATGTTAACAGATTTTTCATAAAATTCAGTAGCTTATTCCTAAGCATAGACACAAAGAACTGAAATAGGCATTTAGACAAAAACTTCCACAGCATCACTAGGTGCCGTAACTACATGCAGAAATGCAAAAGTTCATACACTTAGAAATCAAACAAAACATGGGACACCTACAAAATGATCTATCTACTAAAGGTCAGATATTTTATGATTTCACTCATAAGAAATATCCAGAACAGGCAAATCCATAGAGACAAAAAGCAGGTTAGAAGTTGCTAGGCATGGGAAAAGAGGAAAAGGGAGTTGCTTTTTACTAGACAGATCATTTCCCTTGTGAGGTGATGAAAATGTTTTGAAACTACATAGAAATAATGGTTGCACAATTTTGAAAGTACTGAACAGTACGTTTTAAATCTAGTTCAATATGTTACAAAATTGTATCTCAATAAAAAAAACAACAACTCATTTAAGAATTTATTAAACTGAGGCAGGCACGAACCTGCGTGCCTATAATCCCAGCATTCAGGAAGGCAGAGGCAAGTGGATCTCTGTGAGTTCAAGTCCAGCCTGGACTACAAAGCGAGTCCAGGACAGCCAAGGCTAGGTACACAGAGAACCCTGTCTCAAAAAAGAAAAAGAAAGAAGGAAAGAAAGGAAGAAGAAAAAGAATTTGCTGAACCCAAAATGGACATTGTATTTCAGTATACATACATCTGAATAATTTATGGCTTTTAAACATAAGATATATATTTTTTAAGTGCCTGCAGATTACCTTCTCCCATTTAAACTATCAATACTAGGCTAGTAAGATGGCTCAGTGGGTAAAAGTGACCAAGCCTGACGGTCTGAGTTCAATCCCTAGGACCCACATGATGGAAATAAAGGCCCAATTCCCAAAATATGTCCTCTGGTCTCTACACATGTACCAAGCAAGGCACAGCACCCCATCCCCCATGGATGCGTGCACCAAAAACTAAACTAAACTAAAACTAATGCAGAACACTTCCCTCTCCGTGGGGCTACATTACAGGAGGGTTACTGGTCGCCTCTGATAAAACTAAGCCCTACAGAATTGCTTCTCCTAATTTGTGGATTCCACATTTGTATATAGAACTAAATATAAACTAAAAATACGTCAGAGAAATCCAGAAAATTTCAAGAAACAAAACTTTAATTTGCCGTGCACTGACCACTACAATGAGTCCACATGAAGGAAGTGATGTTTAGGATGCCCAGAGGCAGCTCCTGCCTTTCCACACATCTTCAGTCTGTCTCCGGGATATACTTGTGTAATACACAGCTAGACCTATAATTATTTCTTTGTATTGCATGTGTGCAGACTTTTTTGTCTTTACTTTCTAGGCAATATAGTAATGACTTTTTTTTTTTTTTCGGAGCTGAGGACTGAACCCAGGGCCTTCCACTTGCTAGGCAAGCACTCTACCACCGAGCTGAATCCCCAACTAATAAGAACTATTTAAATAGCATTTACATTGTATTAGTTATCATTATAAGTAATCCAAAAATAATATTACAAATATAAAGTATTTGGTAAGGTCTGCATGGATTGTATGTAAATATTTTACCATTTTGTAGTTTATACAGTCTTGTTTCTGGACCTCTGCTGGGCTTGCTGAAGAATGACTGTGTATATTTTTTTCTTATGCTTCTGATAAAGTTTAATTTATAAATTAGGCACAGCAAGAGGTCAACAACAAGAAATAACAAAACAACTTACAAAGATAGAGAGCACTAACATTGTTGACATCACTCTAATCACTGAGGACTAAATAAACAAAATGATGAACTGGGTGTAGGCGCTGGTGATTCACAGCCACCAGTCAGACAAGTGGGACAGCTATCTCGCAACTACAGAGCAAGGAGCATGTCTTCGCTGTTGTTTTTTGCTGTGACAGACACCATGGCCAAAACAATTCTATGTGAAAGAAAGCACTTAATTGAGGACCTGCTTACAGTTTCAAAACACTAATCAGTGACCATCAGACAGGCAAGGTGCTGGAGCAGTACCTGAGAACTTTACATTCTGAGCCACAGACAGCAGGCACTCAGAGAGAGAGGCCTAGTGTGGCCTTTGAAACCTCAAATTCCACTCCCAGTGACACACCTCCTCCAACAAGGCCACACCCTCCAAATCCTTTCCCCACTCTGGGGACGAAGCACTCAAGCGAGCCTCTGGAGCCATTCTCATTCAAATCACCAGAGAACACATGCCCTATGAATATGCTAGAGAAATAGCTATTTCACATTTCACCTGGAATGGTGTTAAATTTAATCACATTATTCGGAACTGTGCACAATTAAAAATTTATGAATTGTTCATTTCTACAATTTTAGAATTTAACATGTTTGAGCCAAGGTTAACTGTAAGCAACTGATACCTCAGAAAGTGGTAAAAAAGAACTACTGTGTTCTGTTTTATAAACACAAAATTTCAGCTGGACATTAGGAGATGGAAGCAAAACAATTGGGAGTTCAAGACAACTGTCATTAATACAGTAAGCCCGAGGCCAGCCTGGGCTACTGAATGAGACTTTTACTCGGAAAGATGTAACAAAAATAAAGAAAATATCTAGGTTTCTCTCACATTAAAAACAAGGGGCATAGTGTTTTGTTTTAAACGTTGGTAAATAAGAGGTAGAAAGCCCAGCGGTGGTGGATGCCCAGTGGGGGTGGTGCTGTCTTCCCACTACTGGAAAGACAGAAACAGGTGGATCTCTGTGAGTTTGGGGTCAGAGTGAGTTCTAGGACAGCCAAGGCTACATTCAGAGAAACACTGTCTCAAAAAACAAAACAAAACAAAAGGTAGAAATATGGCTCAATGGTTAAAATCATTTGTTGCTCTTACAGAGGATTCAGTTCTGTTCCAAGCACCTACAGGGCTCACAGCTGTCAATAACTTCAGTTCTGGGGATCCAATACCCTCTTCTGGCTTTTGAGGGCACCAGGCATACATGTGGGGCACACACATAAGCAAAACATTTCTACACATAAAATAAATAAGTAAATAAGTATCAGCAAATAATGCTCACATTTTATTTTGCTATAGTCAAAACAAAAAGAAAAAGTTGAAACATGAAAGACAGGACAAAAAGAAGAAACACTGAGGTAGCAAGAAGAGTGCTATTTAAGATAGTGACGATTTAAGAAGACAGGAATGGCAGAGACCAAAAGATCATGGTAAACCCTAACTTGAGACACTTTCTCCATGTTAGATTTAGCATTCTATTAGGTATCAAATAAACCATGACTTTTTAGCTCTTTCTGAAATTTGAATTAGGGATCTTTAGTCCTTCCTTCCTTGTTACTTTTAATAGATTTTCTACATCATTGCTGTTGCTGTCCTCTCACCATGCAGCTCTGGTTCCTGAAACTCACTACGTAGGCTAGGCTGTCCTCAGACTCACAGATGCCCACCTACTTTCACCTTGGGTGTTGGGATTAAACGTATGTACTATCACACCTGGCAGAATTAATTTTTTTTTAGAGCAGTGTTAGGTTTATAAAAAATTACCCATAAAGCTCCAAGTTTCCATCCATTACTCTTCATCTTCTCTGTAACTTGTCCTGTAGCTCCCCCATGGGCATGTGCCAGGGCCTACGCTGTGGGCCCTCAGCTGGACTCATATCCTAGTAGATAAGACTTAGCTACTGGACCTTGCAGAGACCAAAGCTCTATGGTAAACTTTCCTGGGGGAGTAGTGCTTTAGAAAAAGAAATGTCAGTGGGGACTACACCAGACCCTGCCTCAAAACATTTTTAGGAAGAAAAAGATGTTTTATTTTCTTTTTTATTCCCAGTGTTTCATAATGCTAAGTAAATACTGTATCACTTGGGCTACAACTCCAGAATCCAGCATGATTTTTTTTTTCATGATTGATCTAGTTCTAAATTGTAGAGGGCTATTCCTCCTAATCTAGAAAGTCTACTGAAGTGTATAAAATTTAACCCTAAAGTACAATCTCTTCTCTTCTTTTGTTGCCTGTTATTTGGGCATCATATCTAAAAATCTGCCGTCAAATTCAGTCATAAAGATTAATTTCACTTGTATATCACACATGTGGACATGCCTAAGAATTCACTATGATGGGGCTGGGGATATCGCCAAGCAGCAGAGTATGGGGAAATGAAGATGCATACCCACTAAAACAGAAAATATTTTATTTTCAAAAGACACCAACATCTCTAGGAACTGAGAGTAGCTCCGGATAGCACTTGTACAAATACGAGAAGTACCGCTACTTGGGGGGTGGGGAAAATTTCGTTCCTGTTGCTGGTGGTTTTAAATATTACATATTTTTTTCCCCACAGAGTAAAAGGTATTTAAATATATAACTGAAAATGAAAAAATAGGAGCATTAAATTCATTAACTCAAAACAGAGAGGGTGAAAAAGTGTTAAGGGACTTTAAAACATGTTAAATACCACACCAATATTTAAATGTCTCAAATTAGAAACATTCCAGGTTATGTCATATGGTCTAAAAACTTGACATCACTAAAAATCTGCCAGGAAAAGTATCTCAATATGTGTACTCGTGTGCGTGCAATAAAAGCTTTTAACTGGAAAACTCATTTTTATTTCTTTAAAGTAACTTTTTAAAAAAAAAAAAAAATTTGTTTTGTTACTGAGGAGACAGCTCAGTGTTTCAGAGCACCAGCTGCTCTTCCAGAAGAATCTAGGTTCAATCCCCAGCACCTACATGGGAGCTCACACTGTCTGTAACAATTCCAGGAGGTCCAACACCCTCACATAGACATACGTGAAAACAAAACACCAATGCACATAAAAACTATTTTTAAAGAGATTTGTTTTATCTTTAATCCTATGTATGTAAGCATGGCTGCTCGTGGGTGAGAGTGCTGGTGCTCCCACAGTACTGGAGTGCAGGCGGCCCGGAGCTGCCTGATGCGGGTTTTGTGGAGAACTCGGCTTCTCCACAAAAGTGGTATGAGCATTTTTTAAATTAAAATTAAAATATAATCACACACACACACACACACACACACACACACACACACACACACACACATATAGGCTTTTACATCATCTCTGCAAACACTAAATAATTCCTTTAATGCCATATGTGTTATATATACCCTACCTGAATTGTCTTATTTCTTTGCCCTAATATACACTCTTTCCCTCTCTCTTAATTTCCTCAGTTAAGTATTCAGGCAAACACAAACAATGCTAAGCATGCTATGTGCAATGGCTGGGCTTTCACAAGCAAATACTTCCTGAGCGCAGAACAGACAAGGACCAGCGGTCTGCCCCATTGGAGCCTGGGATGTTTCTGTTTACAAATCCTGGAGCCAGGCAGGGCTACTACTGGAGGCGGGCTGTCTGCTTCCTTACTACACTAGCTTTTGTGTGGGTCTGTGTCAAAGAAAGAACAACATTGTTCCATGTGCCGCAACCAGCAGGGAGAAGTTTAAATAAAACACAGTAGTGGTTATGTCAGCTGCTTAATCTTTAACCACTCTGCAGAGAAGCAAATGAGGACTTAGATTGTTTCTTCAAGGAATATATTTTTCATAAAAGCAAAGAAGTACAGTTTAAACATCAAAACAATTGATGTTAGAAGGGTTTAATGACTTTCTAAAATAATTTAAGATTGCTAAAATATTTCCATACCAAATCACATAGCTCAGTATTTTCAACAAATGTTTTTATAGGGAATGAATAACATTGACTTAACTAATATGTTTGGAATTGCTTACACAACAACCACAATCAGATCAATGTTTATGTTTAGTATATTCTTTAAAAAATTGAATAGGGGAAGATTTTACATTTCTTTTTATTTTTCAGCAAAGTTTTAATACTGCATGTTTAAGGCCAGTTTTAATTTAACTTGTCTGCTTAAATATTCTGACCTAGCTCTTACATTAAACAAAACAAAAATAACACTAAACAAAAACAAGCTATGGGTTGTTAATTGTCAAGATATTTTATATTTGATTTACAAAATAACAGCAGAAAGATGAAAACACACGGAGAACATAAAGTTAAAACAAAAGAGAAAAATGTCCCAAGAAAGCAGTAAAACAAAACCAAACATCTAATATTTGCCTTCTTTAACTTTCAGCTCCATTATTTGTAGTTTAAACTTTTTTAATGTGTTTTCTGTCAGAGTATGCCTAACTGTATGACTGTGCACCAAGCTCACGCAGGAGCCCACGCAGGTCAGAGGAAGTTGCCAAATCACCTAGGACTGGAGTTGCTAATGCTGTGAGCCACCATGTGGGAGCTGGGACCTGAACCCAGGTCCTCGAGAACAGCTGCTGTCTCTCCAGCCCACACTTTTACTTTTCAAAATTATCTTATTTCTTGACTTTCAGTTACTTAGTTATGATTTCCCCCTTTTTTGTAACTTTCCTTTAAAAATCTAAAATGACAATAAAGGAAATATTCTATAAAACTAAGAATAACAAATATAAATAAATGATTTCATTTCTATGAATGAGATTCTAGAGTAGGAAAATTCATAAGATTACAAAGTCCAAGAGCAGTCACCAAGGATTTGGAGAAATCAAGTAATGCTGAGTTGTTACATAAGTGTAGTTTCAATTTTGCAAGATAAAAAAGATTTTTGGGGACTGATTATATGACAGTGTAAACATACTTAAAAGTGCTAAGCTTTGCACTTAAGATGGTGATTTGTAGGGCTGGAAAGATGGCTCAGAGGTTAACTCTAACATTTTTCAGAAGAGAACTCATTTTAAAAATATTGATTGTATACATATAAAATTCAGGAGTACAAATTTCAGTATTTATAAAGTACTAATACTGTTAGCATTTCATAACATTGTAATTATCTTGTAAGTTGGATCTTGAAATGTTTTACACTCAAAATACTCATTGAAGAGTCGTATTAATAACCCCAGTCCTCAACAATACATACATGTGTGTATATTTTTGCTCTCAGAATTTCCTCATGTGTGTAGGATATAGAAACAAATAGGAATATATAGCTGTATCCTCTTCTTTTTGGAAATACTCAATATTCCCTTGAAGCTTTTCTTGACATACTTTAAAAATCACTCTAAAACTTCATACAATTTCGTTTTCTATTGTGGCAAAGTAAATTAACCTGTTCTCTTCCGATGTACATTCAGTTACTTCTGTTTTGCTATAACAATGCAGCAATAAATTTCATTGTTTCTAATCATTTCAAGTCACAGGCATTTACACTAATGTGATAGCTAAGCTTGGGTGTCAAGCTGACCACATCTGGAATTAACTAAAACCTAAGCAGCTGGGCACAGCTGTGAGGGATTTCCTTGACTGGATTATTGGAGGTAGGAAGGCCCAGCCTAAATCTGGGCTACAATTTCTGCCAGCAGACCACTTAAAAGGACAGGGAAAGATGCTTTGGCTTTTTGCCTGCTTGCCCTCACTGTCACTGGCAAGCTCATCTATCCTGCTGCTGAGATATTACTTTGCTGGTGTTAGAACTTACTTCTTTGGGATTCCAATGTAAACTGAAGACTAGCAGCTCTCTAGGAATTCTCTGGGACTCTAGCACCAAGTAGGAATTGCTGAAGACATCCAAATCTTGTGGACTGAATAACTATTGGATTCTTTGTCCTTCTGCCAGAAGACATTCATCTTAGGTCAGAGCCTGTGAACCATTCTAATAAATCCCCAGACTAATAAAACAAAGGACCAATTCTCAGAACTCTTGAGTTTGGGATTTATTCTCTGGGTGTTTCTTTTTTGCTGCATGGATTAAAGAAAGAATGATATGCAATGTATTCCAATGCTTGTTTGCTTTCCTTCCTTCCTTCCTTCCTTCCTTCCTTCCTTCCTTCCTTCCTTCCTTTCCTTCTTTCAATTTATTTATTATTTATACAGCATTCTGCCTGCATGTGTGCCTGCAAACCAGAAGAGAGCATCTGATCTCATTATAGATGGTTGTGAGACAGCATATGGTTGCTGGAAATTGAACTCAGGACCTTCGAAAGAGCAGCCAGTGCTCTTAATCTCTGAGCTAGCTCTCCAGCCTGTATTCCAATGTTTTCAAAGAATTATCTTTTTTCAAAAAATTATTAATCACAAAGCACATTAATGAATTAGAACCATCACTGTATGAATAATACCAATCATACTCTGGGAGCTCTTCTTATGATAATGTGAATATGTGTCCCCCAGAAGCTGTAATCACATGGACTGTCTTTCTGTGGTATCATTAAATAACTTCAATACTTGAAAGCCATGTCAGTATCATGCCCTCTGTCACACAGCTAATCATTTTCTATTTATTAATATGGAATAACTTCTAAATGGGTAACAACTTAAAAAATATTGTCTTGGGTGCTTAGACTTCCAAATATTTAGGCAGTTGAATTAGCTCAGGCTATTATAATATACCTGGTATAACAGTTAAGAGGGTTGATTTATTTCTTTACAAGTTACACAAATAAAAATCTTGAGAAATTTTGATCAAATATTTGAAGCTGTCAAAGAATTTTCTAACATCCCATGCTGTTTTTCTTGTGAGGGGTACTGACCTAGAATCATGCATGAGGTGGGAAGGAAGGATGCTGGGAAAGCAGGAAGTCCATGACAACATCCTAAGGATGTTTGTATATACAATTAGAAAGACTTATCACTGGAGTCAAGGTATGAAAGACAAATGTTCCTAAATGAAGGCACCGTGAGCAGGAAAAGGATGAGCAGGAGGCTGAAGGACTGTGGCATCGTGGGCTGGGGCTGTGATACTGGGACAGTAATTCAAGCTGTGCCCTTCTGGTGTACTAAAGTTGGAATGCAAAAGTCCTGTGTCTTCTAGACTGTCTTGTAGAAGACACTAAAGCTTCCAGATATCTTTGTGAGACAGATTTTTCCCCTAGTCTACCAAATGCTGAATCAGCAGAGGCTTGCAATGATTCACCTACCTGATAAGTGTAGAGAGGATGTACAGTAAACATTTTGTACATATGAAGGATGGCAGGGGTAGTTTTAGAATGTGGTGACGTCCTGGGCATGGCAACGAGATTGTACATTGGTCAACCTTCTCCACCCACACATTAACTTTCTTGGTGGTCTGGTTCTACGATGAGGCTCTGGACTGAAAGCTCTAGCTAAATGTTTTCTCTAGCCCAGTGGTCTTCCAAGTGTGGTCCCTGGAAGACCATCAACACTGCCTAGGAAGTTGTTAGAGATACAAATCAGAAAACCAAGGGTGGAGTCAGCAGTTTGTCTTTAAATTGCTCTGAAAGATTCTGATTAGGTTAAGGTTTAACTGTGGCTTCAGCGTGATCTATCTCCTCCGAAATTCATGTTACAATTTAATCTCTACAACCAAGCATGGTGAATATGTCTTTAATCCCAGCACTTGGGAGGCAGAGATGGATAGATCATTATGAGTCTACACAGAAAGTTCTAGGCTAGCCAGTACTACATAGTGAATGAGACACTGCCTTAAAACAAAGAAACCCTTGTAATAAATAATTGTAATAAAGAAAAACAAACAAACCCACAACATAAAACAGTACATTTGTTCTTCACTATAAGATATCATTAGGTGACAGGACCAGATACAATCTTTAAGATTGTTAAGGGCCTGAATTCATAAGTAGATAAATTCATTAATGGGTCAGTGGAGTTAATAAGACATCTCAGGTATGGGTCTGCCATATAAACATGAATAAGTCTTTCACAAGCTCTCTCATCTCTTACCCTGAGGAGGCCTACCCAGCCCAGGAAGCTACAGCAAGAAGACCATCACAAGGTGTGACCCTGTGAACGGAGACCAAAGCTGTGAGTCAAAATAAGCTTTGTAAGCTCAGCAGTTTACACTGACATGTTTGAAGAACAGAGAGTGGAGTAAGATCCATTATTATTCATGTCTTAGTAACTACTGTTCCTCATTTAATAATTTCTGCCACTTTTGACACTGGTTAGGTAGGTTAGGACTCTGTTCTCCTAAGCTGAAACTTAACCTATAGGAAATCCAATTTAATTACAGTTGAATCAAAGACAACTAAAAACTCTTTAGAAGTAGAACATGTGACTTTAGCCTTTCCATGATTTGTGATAGTCAGGCAACCTAAAAAATTATTGTTTCAGGGAGAGAGAGGCAGGTAGATCTCTTTGAGTTCGAGGCTAGCCTGATTATACAAAGAGAGTCCAGGGCAGCCAAGGCTACACTGTCTTAAAAAAAATGAAAAAAAAAATTTCTTTAAGTTCACCTTATTATAGTCTTAAAGTATAACAATCATTTATTATCAAAATAAAACTTAGTTATTGACTCTCCCAAGGAACTTATGATGCTTAAATTCTTGCTGGTATTTGTTCTGAAGCATGAATCAAAGATTATAAAAACATCTCAAGTTTTTGTCTACAAATAATTTCCTTAGGGATGGTCTTTATGTTTCTTTTTTGTTTGTTTGGTTGGTTGGTTTTGATTTTCTGAGACAGGGTTTCTCTGTGTAGTCTTGGCTGTCCTGGCATTGTAGACCAGGCTGGCCTTGAACTCATAGAGATCTGCCTGCCTCTGCCTCCCTGAGTGCTGTGATTACAGGCGAGCATCATGGTGCTCAGATTTTCTTCTTATTTTTTAAATATGAGCATCAGTGATGTGTTAAATGACTAGTTATTGCTGAGCCATCTCTAAGTAGATTTTTGAGACTGACTGCTTTAAGTGGGGCTTAATCCACCCTCCTAGCAGGAACATGGAAGACAATGGTGGTGATTTGAATGATGGTGGCCCAGTTCAAGAGGCATCAGAGGAGAATAAAATTAGTATGTGGCCAAGAGATTGATCTTGTGATAACTCTGACAAAGAATGTGGCTGCTTTCTGCCCTTGTTCAAAAAAAATCTGTCTGAGGCTAAACTTAAGTTATGGATTAGCAGCTTTGGCAGAGGAACTTTCTAGACAGCCTATGACTGACTGCTTAGTTGTTACTGGCCAAGGTTATGCAGATCTATAATGAAAGGGAGCAAGCTGAGCAAGAAACAATACAAAATGTACAGTTTGAGGAGAATAGGGGCACTAGGGAATGTAAAGGAGCTAAGTCATGTGTTTGAGGAGATAAACAGATTAAAGGAAAGCATAATGCTAAAAGGAATAAAGGAAGTGGTAACCTCGGGGCAAGAAAGCCCTACCCAGGTAAGCTTCCAATTTGTGTAAAGGAATTAAAGAAAAGTGCAGAGCTAGGTGCAACCATGCATGCCTTTAATCCCAGCACTCACGAGACAGGGGCAGGCAGAAGGAATTTCAGATGTCAAGACTGGCAGTGAAGAAAACCATCAAAAACAGAAAGCTGCTGAAAATGTATCAGAATGAGTAGGCCATGTTCCAGAACTTGGTAGCTTTGGCAACATGGCTCAGGCTTTCGAGTCAGGGGTAGAACTGAGGGGTTATGGACTCTCCCTCTGTGACTAAAGAGAACCACTGAGGCCAGGTGTGTGGCAGGGGTGTCCCTGCATGGAAGCCCAGAGAGACCATTGTGTGAAGCTGTGAAGGTGAAGCCTGGATTGCTTGGAGCCCCCAAGATGTTAGAAATGTGAGAACCATGAGATACCTGCTGAGGAAAAGCTGCTAACAGGGAGTGGAAGCAGCCTGGGAGAAAAAATGTGTTACAGTCATAAAGCTGAAAGGAGCTGGAGATCTCAAGAGTGTTTGTTTGCCATCAGTTATGAAGGGGCAGAGTCTGGAGTTTGCCCTGCTGGTTTTCAGTATTGCTTTGGTCTAGTGTTTTCTCACTATGCTCCTTTTTCTCCCTTTTGGAACGGTAATGTATATCCTGTGCCATTGTATGTTGGAAGTATGTGATCTGCTTTTTCGTTTTGATTTTACAGGCATTACACTTAAGAGATTGCCATGAGTCTCTGAAGAGACTTTGGACTTTTAAACAGTGCTGATACTGCAACAGATTATGGGGACTTTTGAAGTCGGAATAAATGCATCTTGCATTATGTACAATATAGCTACAAACCTATGGGTGCCAGGGAGTGGAATGCCAAGAGATCCCATTACAGATGGTTGTAAGCAGACATGTGGTTACTGGGAATTGAACTCAGGATCTCAGGAAGAGAAGTCAGTGTTCTTAACTGCTGAACCATATCACAAGCCCCATTCTTAATTTAAAGTAATCATTTTCCTAAAATATGCATGCAACTTTTTGTTCTCCTTTTTACTTTTAATAAATAGAAAATGTATACTGTTTCTTGAGCCATCCTCATTTCCCATTTTCCTTTTAATTAATGCCCTTACAGAAACACTGAAAACTGAGGCATTATAAAATTGTAGTATCTCAAAGCTGACGTGTAGCCCCTTGCCAGTACTGGCTTCTCAACTGCAGTCTTGCTTATCTAGCTTGGTGTGAGATGAAGACATTTGCTGCCAGATGCAAGAAATTATAATTTTTAATCTTAACACAGAATAAAATTACAATGTTATTTCCTAAACCTGGGTTTAGATGCAATTCAATCTTTGTTTCTCATTGTTTGGCCCAACTTCAAAGTAAAAAATAATGAAAGTAAAAGAATTCTACGTTTATATCCTGATATTCACACAAGAACTGCCAAGGTTCAACAGAATGAATTAATTTTATTTAATTAAATATATGTGTAAAGTTTTTTTGCCTGCTTTTCTACTGACTTAATTATCTTGTTCATATAGTTAGGGAGGGTAATTATAGCAATTCCAGATAGCTTATCATGAAAATGCTCTAATAATAAGTTTCTAAAAATTATAATAATTAAATACGCTTCTTTCTTTAAAAAAAAGATTCATTTATTATTTGTACAATGTTCTGCCTGCCTGTGTGCATGCATACCAGAAAAAAAGACAAGATCTCATTATAGATGGTTATGAGCCACCATGTGATTGCTAAGATTTGAACTCAGGACCTTTTGAAGAGCAGCCAATGCTCCTAACCTCTGAGCCATCTCTCCAGCCCTATATATGCTTCTTTCAAACTATGAATTTACAGATACCTGAAAATTTCTTAAAGGTATAACAAGGTAAATAAATACTATAAATATAAATTCAATCACTTAAAAACTGTGTGTGTTCATAAGTGCAAATGCCTACAGCGGCCAGAGGCATTAGCTCTCCTGGAGCTCCAGCTACAGTGGATGTGTTTGTGCGTTTGTGAGTGTTGAGGCCACAGATTGGTCTGATGTTGAATCAGATCTCTTCCCTTTTCACTTCCTCGTTTACTTTCTGAGGCAGAGTCTCTTCACTGAACCTGAAGCGCACGTATTTGGTGATCCCTGGGATACGGCTCTGCCTCCTTACCTCCCTGTCTTTAAATTTTGGAATAATACATGCATTTCACTACCTCTGGCTTTTATGTTGATGCTGGGGATCCAAACTCAGGTCTTCATGTTTGTACAACAAGCACAGTAAGGTGCTTATGCCTTCTTTATCAGCCTCCTTCTCCAGCTTCACTTGGTCTTATAGGACACTAACATTTTAAGTTTGGAAAGTTGGCTCAGTACGTAAGAGCACTTGCTGCTCTTGTAGATTACCTGGGTTCAGTTCTCAGTACCTACATGACGGATTGTAACCAGCCAAAATTCCAGTTCTTCTTCTGACCTCTTCTCCAGGCATGCTTGTGGTGTACACACATACATGTAGGCAAAACATCATACAAGGGCTAGAGAGATGGCTCAGAGGTTAAGAGCATTGTCTGCTCTTCCAAAGGTCCTGAGTTCAATTCCCAGCAACCACATGGTGGCTCACAATCATATATAATGTGATCTGGTGCCCTCTTCTCGTATGTAGACAGAATACTGTATAACTAATAAACAAACAAACAGACAAACAACCTCCACCCATACAAAAAATAAAATGGGTAAATCTAAAAAGTAAAAACAAACAAACAAACGAGTCCCCACCCCTTTTGTAACACGAGCTCTCCTAATTTGGAGTTTGTCTGATGTTTTGTCATGACTGGATTCAGGTTATGAACTCATGGCTGAAATACAATGATGCTGTACCCATTTCTTTGTATCACAATGTTCATTTGCCATTCATTAACATGGTAATTTTGATGACTTGGACAAGGTACTTTTCTAATTTCTTCACTTACAATTACTACTTTTTAATTCTGCCACTCTCCTGGAACAGGATCTTATGTGGCTCAAGCTGGCTTCAAACTGGCTAAATTCGGATTCTCCCCCTTAACTTCCCTAAGGGTGGAAATATAGGCATCTACCACCACAGGCACTGCGGTGGTCTGAGTAAGAATGGAAATCCATAAGCACATACAGGTGTGGCCTTGTTGGAGGGCATGGGGTTGAGGTTTCAAAAGCCTACACCAGGCCCAGTCTGGCTCTCCTGATACTTGCCACTCAGGATGATCAGGATATAGCTCTCAGCTACTGCCCCAATGCCATGTATGTGCGTTGCTAACCACCATGATGATACTGGACCAAACCTGTGTAACTGTAAGCAAGCCCCAATTAAAAGCTTTCTTTTAAAATAAGAGTTGCAACAGAACAGTGACTGTGGTATCCACCCTGAATTGGTTTCTCTCCCTCTCTCTCTCCTCCCCCTCCTCTACTTTCTTCCTCCCTCTCTTCTTTCTTATTATAATCCAATAGGCAAGTAATCTACCCCATTAAGCTATGTCCCAAATCCTAATTACTAATTTTCCCTTCACAATTAAGTTGGAGACACTTTAAAACCACACAAATGTCCGGGCTCCTCATTGAAACTGCTCTCAGAGATTTATGATCCTCTTTGATAGCTCCTTCCTGTCCTGTGTGATAGAAGTTGAATGATCACTGGCCAATTCCAACACTCCTGTATTTATCAGTTAGCACTTGACATATTACTCATGAGTTTCATTTCCTTCAAAAGGTTTACAATTCATTATTATACTTAGTTATTTGTGCACTCAAACTGCCCTAGTTTAGGCTAGTAGGGGGTTCTACAAAACTGGCTCCTGGATCTTTTTATTTTTTAATTCATTCAGCTTTTTATTCTTTGTGAATTTCACACCATATACCCCCAATCCCACTCATCTCCTTTTCCCTTTGTATCACCCCTCCACGTTTGCAACCTTCCCCCAAAAGGGAAAAAAAAAAAAAATCTTGTTGTAGAAACTGTAGTATGTCACAGTGTGTCTCACTTTTGCCCATATATCTTCACTTGCAAATGTTCATTACAATGAGTCACTGGTTGACTCTAGGCCTCTGGCTTTTGCTACACTATCGATCTGGATCCTCACTGGGGCTCCTCTTGGATAGCCTGTTGCTACCGTGTGCCCTGGAGATCCTGCAGCTTTGGATCCTCAGGACCAGGCCCCTCACCCACTGCAGCAGTTCACAGATGAGGTAGATGTTGGGGTGGGCCAGCTCATAGCGCTGGATCTGGGCCTGGGTGGCAGCTGAGTTGGTCAGCCCACCAGCTCTGCCTCAGCTAGCTCACTCAGCGCTACAGCCCGCAAGGGACATGGCTTCTGCATCTTTAAGGTGAGTCTCCATCACATTTTTGGGTACTGATTATTTTCTAGCATAAAGTATTTCAGGTCAGGCCTGGCCTCATTTTGTTCCTATTCTAGAATAAGTATTTTCTCAAAGAGCAATAATTTCTTTTAGTAGAGAACACTATTACAGACTAAGAGCTAGGCATAATGCATGCTTATTACTATTGGAATACTTCTGCTTTTTTTTTTCCTTTTTTCATGAAGAAATACAGCCTAAGTGTAGAGAGCTTTCTCCTTTAGCCTGAGGTTCAGAGTTTGAGCTAGTATTGCAAAGCAAAAAGAAAAAGGAAGAAATAGAGGAATATGTATATGCCTTAGTTACTTTTCTATTGCTTTGAAAAGACTCCATGACCAAGGAAGGCAACTTATAAAAGAGTTTACTGGGGGCTTGCTTACAGTTTCACATGGCTAGTCCATGGTCATTGTGGTGGGAAGCATGGCAGCAGGCAGGCAAGCATGGCACGAGAGAGCAGTAGCTGACAGCTTCCATCTGATCCACAAGCACAGGGCCAAGGGAGAGCTAACTGGGAAGGGGTGGGCTTTTGGAATCGTACAGACCACCCATGACACACCTCCTCCAATAACACTTCATCTCTTAGTCCTTCCTAGTTACACCAACTAAAAACCAAGCATTCAAACGTAAGAGCCATTCTCATTCAAACCACACATTCCACTCCCTGACCATATTATGGCCACACAATAATAATGCAAAATGCACTTTCTTCAACTTAAAAAGTCCCCATAATCTTCTATCTCAAAACCGTTTAATGGAAGTCCAAAGTATGTTCTGATATTCAAGGCAATTTCTTAATTGCAACCCCTTGTAAAATCAAATAGCAAATTAAATACTTTTTATAATTTATTTAATGTTTATGTGCGTTTAGTGTCAGATCCCTTGGAATGGGCATTAGAAACAGTTGTGAGCTGCCATGTGGGTGCTGGGAATTGAACCCTGGTCCTTTGGAAGAGCAACAACGCTCTTAACCACTGAGCCATCTCTCCAGCCCTGCAAATGAAATACTTTCAATATAAAATGACATTAACTATGTATTATCATTCCAAAAGGAAGGAATGGGGGCACAGTGAGGAAGTACTGGACAAAAGCAAGACCCAAACCTAGCAGGGCAGACTCCAAATCCTATAACTCCATATCTTTTTTGTTTTTTGTATTTTGTTTGGGGCATTTTGGGGGGCAGGGAGGCTTTTTTTTTTTTTCCTTTTTTTTTTTTTTTCCGAGACAAGGTTTCTCTATGTAGCCTTGGCTGTCCTGGACTCAATTTGTAGACCAGGCTGACCTGGAACTCACAGAGATCCTCCTGCCTCCACCTCCCTGAGTGCTGGGATTACAGGCGAGTGCTACCACGCCCAGCTCTAACCACAAATCTTAAGACAGAGGACTTACATGGCTCTCAGTTTTACAGCTTTGCTAAATGTAACATATTTCTCTGTCTAGGGCTGGTTCCATTTTGCCTGCATCTCTCCTTCACATGTAACCCATGGCTCTGGCCTCACAAACACAATCCAGGTTTCACTTTCACAGCTTCATTCCATGGCCTCTCTGAGACTCCATGAAATGACATACATGCCATATGCCTGGCCTCAGTGGCTTTCCTTAACTGAGAGGAAGATTCTATAATCCCTTTACTTCTGGTATCCTTTGTGACTCTAAACCCAGAACCTTTGATAGTAGCTGCCTACTTCTGCAGCCAGCTTGATACTGAACCTGGGTCCCTCCCTGAATTGCATTTGTATATGTTTTGATTTATTGTTTCTCTTTAGGAACAGATCATTTCTTAGGACTTTTCCTATTTGGTTCTTTTTGCACGGCTCACTTATTTTCATCGTAGATATGAATAACAGTGATCACTAATAACACAACAGAGTCAATATTAGGCTGTCTTGAAATCTCCTTTGCCAATGAAAGTAGTCCCAAACTCTTCAATTTAGCTTCAGATAGATTCTTAGGACAAGAGCAAAAAGCAGCCACATTCTTTGCCAAAATATCACAAGAACAGACTCTAGCCTAGTTGCTATATTGTTGCCCTCTGAAACCTGCTGAGTTGGTTCTCCAGAGCCCATATTACTCTCAGAACCACAGTCTTCCAAGTTCCTACTAGTATGGCCACACTTATAGCATTCAAACATTCTCCTCATCCAAAGTCTAACACATTTCTCCAAAAAATTAGCATGGACAGGCCTGTCACAGAAATAACCCACTCCGTTGTTACTTTTCTATTGCTGTGAAAAGACATCAGACCAAGGTAACTTATAAAAGAAAAGTTTACTGGGGACCATCATGGTGGGGAGCATGGAAACAGGCAGGCTGAGAGCTTACATCTGATACAGACACAAGCATGAGGCAAAGAGAGAAGGCTAACTAGGAATGGTGTGGGATTTTGAAACCTCAAAACCCACCCCCCATGACACACCTCCTCCAACAAAGCCACACCTCCTAATCCTTCCCAGATTGTTCCACCAACTGGAAACCAAACACACAAACATGTAAGCCCATGGGGCCAGGCTCATTCAAACCACAATACATATGAATAAATTTTTATATACATTAACTATATGCATATATATTATATATGACTACATACACATACATATAATACATGTAATGCATGTATGGCTATTTTTAAGTCCCAAGTCTACATCAATAACATGTATTGCAAGTTTCAATTACTTGGTCTTATTTTCTCCCTCTATTCAATAGTTACATGTATATCCACTATGAAGGATTCTGTTGCTAATGTTCATTTTATTTGGTTGGCTTTTTGTTTTATTTTGGATTTTAGTTTTCATTTGAGACAGGGTTTCACCATGGAGTTCTGGCTGGCCTAGAACTTGCTATGCAGACAAAGCTAGACTCAAAATTCACATAGATCCACCTGCATCTGGTTCTGAGTGCTGGGCTTAAAGGCAATGTGCTGCCATGGTGACTGTCATCTGCTACTTGATTTCCCACACTAAACTTGAACACATGACCTCAAATGACCCTCCTCCCTTGGCCTCCAGAATAAGTGGGACTACAGGCACAGGCCAAACTACAGCTATACTTTTCATTTCCTTTTAATTCATTTTTTTGCTATTATTGTTTTGTTTTTCAGACAGGCTCTCACTGTATAGCCCTGGCTGGCCTAGAACTTGCTATGTAAGCCAGGTTGGCCTCAAACTCACAGAGATCTGGTTTGACCTACCAAGTGCCAGGATGCAGCCATCACACCCAGTTTGTATTTTTTATTTTTATTTTTTAGTATCACCAAATTCCCTTCCTTAAGACAGCTTTTGTTTGTTTTAAATTTTAATTATTATCTATTTATACAGCGTTTTGTCTGCATGTGTGCCTGTACACCAGAAGAGGGCACCAGATCTCACTATAGATGGTTATGAGCCACCATGTGGTTGCTGGGAATTGAACTCAGTACACCTCTGAGCCATCTCTCCAGCCCCCAGTTTTGGGTGTTTGTTTGTTGAGACATGCTCTTGTTATGTAATTCACATTGGCCAAGTACATAACAGGTTGCTCAGGTTGGCTTTGAACTTGCAATCCTACTGCCTCAGCCTCTGGAGTTCGGGGATTACAAGCACACACTACCATGCCGGACAAAAGAAAAACTGTATCTTGATTCAGATTTAAGTGATATACTGATGTTTTGCTTGTGCTGGGAAAAATCACACTGGAGATCTTTGATAAAATTTTACAACGCTGGAACTCTTCCTCTCACTTCTATTAACCTTGAATGTTTATCTGTTTTATAATTTGAAAACTTCTAGAACAAGGAATTATTAAAGAAGTTACTGTAAATACTTACTAAGTGGTGTTGTATCAGGAGGTGGAAAATTCTCAGTGAAGTTGACATTACATAAATCTGTACTACAGCAGCAGAAACGGTATGTTCCATTCTGAATTGAGGGTGGGGTGGTAGTTACTACGCATTCTTCATAGTGACACTCTTGGGGATCACCAATGTGAGACCAACATCCTACAAATCAATATTAAAGTAAGTTTGGAAACAATACAGTAAGTAAAACAAAAAACTATGAAATAATTGCAGTAATATAAAACTAAGTGATATATAAGTCATAAAAAAACCTGAATAAAACTGGTCACAGATTCAAATGACATTTCATGGGGGGAAAAAACAACCAACAACATAGTTATGATTAACTGAACCATTACTGTAAGAATTATTAAAGACACAGTAAAGTACCACTATTTTAGATTTAAGTTGTCCTATTTTTTTAAAATAATGATATGCAAACATAACTCTCATATGATTCTGTAATAAATGTCTGTATGATAATAATTCTGGAAAAACATATAGCAATCTAATGTAAAGTCTTTAAAATAATCATACATTTTATGATCCATTAATTCTACATTAGAGAATCTACTTTAAAAAATAAGAAAAATAAATAAATAAACATTCAGATAGAACTTTTACATGTGTTCAAAGTTTTTCACTGTCTGTCAGTGAAAACTTTAAATAACATAGTATCCAAAGCATACAAGTAAACTTAATATAAACACATACATAGTAAAATCAGGTGCTGAGGTTCAAGTGTCTCCAGAAATTATTTACAATACCATGGGGGAAAAAGCATGGATATACCATTATCCTAATTCTCAAAGAAGATTGGTACACATTAAAGCACATGCAAAATATACCTAAAGGAAACAAATCAATATAAAAATAATACTCTTTTAAGAGGACTGAGATGTAGACTGTGGCTTTTCTGAATAGCTTTCCGGTTCTTGGTTTACCCCCGCCCCCCAAACTTCCTTCACATATATTAACTTATAAAGAGAAAGATGTAATTAAAATACACTAAAAGGCAAGGCTTTGTGGATCATGCCTTTAGTCTCTCTCTCTCTCTCAGCACTTGGCAGGCAAAGAAATGTAGATCTCTGTGAGTTCCAGGCCAGCCTGGTCTACATAGTATGGTCTTACCTTAGTCAGTCAATCAATTATACAAACAAGTTACACTAAAAGTAAAATTTCTTTTACAAATTTGGAGCTTGTGGGTGAATACAGACACACATGTATGTGTTTATCTTATTTAATATTTTTCTGGATAGGATTTTAATCTACCTACACGTCTTTCCTAGATAAGCTCCAACTGCATGAAAACAATGCTGAGAATACAAGCCCTGTGGCAGAGAGCTTGTCTATGTGCATGACGCTCTGTATTTGATTCTCAGCACCCAAAAGAAGGAAACACAAAGCAATTTCAAGCTAAAAAAAGGGGGGGGGCTGGAGAGATGGCTCAGAGGTTAAGAGCACTGGCTGTTCTTCCAAAGGTCCTGAGTTCAATTGCCAGCAACCACATGGCGGCTCATAACCATCTATAGTGAAATCTAGTCCCCTCTTCTGTTCTGGTGCACAGGCACACATGCAGGAGAATACTGTATAAGTAATAAATAAATCAATCAATCTTGAAGAAAAAAAAAAAGAATGTTAAAAAACAACAACAACTATTACTTGCCTTGTTTCACAAGATTGATGTCCCCTCTTGACTTCTCCCACAGACCATAACATGTGCTCCCTTTGGAGCACAAGATTGTTCCATTCTCATGAGAGATTCGACTCTCACCTATCCCCAGGTCTTGCTGGTATGGATCTTTAAATGCGCACAGCCGCTCTTGATTCTGGGAAGCTGAAAACAGAAAAAACAACACAAGATAAATTGATGTGACTATGATAATACTACTAATCACGATAATCTCCAAGGCTTCATTTATAATAATGTAATTTGAGTAAGGTTATAAATCTTCCTACTAAATCCTTCAAATTTAATTATTAATAAATTTTTAATTTTATATTTACCTTTTTCAAGATTTATTTTTGTGTGTTTATGTGTGGTGTGTGTGGGCATGTGCACATGGGTACAGGTGCACACAGAGGACAGAGGAGTTGGATGCTACTGTAGCTGGAGTTACAAGTGATTGTGAGCAGCCTGACAAGGTTGCTGGGAATTGAACTTGGATCCTCTGGAAGAGTAGTACACTTGCTTTTAACTACTGAACCACCTCACTGTCCACACCTCCAGCAACTTCCTTTTACACATTAATTTTTACATCTAAGCAAGAAGAAATTTTTAAAAAATGTTTCCTAAGACAGTCTTCTTTTACTCCTATAACTCCTATCACTCTTTCTACTATTAAATATTTTTGCTGTTCAAAAAAAGAAATACCATCTTTGGCAACGCAACACTAGGGAGGCAGAGGCAGGCAGATCTCTGTAAGTTCCAGGCCAGCCTGGTCTACAGAGTGACTTCCAGGATAGCCAGAGCTACAAGGTAAAACCCTATCTCGAAGAAGAAGGAGAAAAAGGAGGAGGAGGAAGAAAAAAACAAGAAAGAGAAGGAGTAGGAGGAGGAGAAGAAGAAGGAGGAATACTATGTTCTAAAACAACCTTTAAAACAAACAAATAGGCCAGGCATGGTGTTACATGACTTTAATCTCAGCACTTGGGAGACAGAGGTAGGTGAATCTCTGAGTTTGAGGCCAGCCTGGTCTAAATAGCTAGTTCCATACAGAGCCTGCCTTAAAATAAACAAACAAACAAACAAACAAACAAATAAATAAATAAATAAATGATAAATAAATAAGAACAAGCAGGGGCTGGAGAGATGGCTCAGTGTTTAAGAGCACTGATGGTTCTTCCAGAGGACTGGGTTCAAGTCCCAGCACCCACATGGCTGCGCACAATTGTCTGGAACATCAAGATCTGACACCCTCAGACATAAATGCAGGTAAAACACAAATGCTCATAAAATAATATTAAATAAATTATTTTTAAATGAGTAAACAAAACAAAAAACCTAAGAATTCTGAGCAAAAAGAAAACTTTAAAAAAGAAAATTTTATATTTCTTAAACTAGCTAGATTAAGAAGTGTTCAATAGCTCCTCATATTTAAGGCACAACCTAATATAATTTAATGCCAACTTATCTTTCTTCATAAATATCATGTGATTTAACTGATTCCAATAGAGCATTGTCATCTAACTCATTGGTTAACAATTACAACGAACACTGTGAAAATACCAAAGAAGTAAACACTTATCAAAAAGCAACATCTAATCTTTATTTAGTTTCTTAAAATAGACTTTCCTAAAATGTTTAAGTACCAAAGAAAATCAATAAAAATACCAATAATTTCTAATGACCTTCTGGGTCAGTTCCTCATTTGAGGTATACAGAAATAGAATAGTATAACTCAGGAGCATTTTAGCAATGCATATTATTCATTAAAATAATGTTTCTGAATACAACAAAGTCTAGAAAAGGAATGACAGAGCTTAACAACTGTCCAGCCAATTTATATAAATATACCTGCCACATTTATTGCTATGCAAAGTACTTTCAAAGTGCTGGGTAAGCAAACAGAATGTTTACAAGTAAGAATATAGAGTTGCAGTTATCACATCTTTGTAATATGGCTTATTCAGATAAACCAAACCAGACAATAATTGTTGAAAGAGAAATAATGGCTTGATGTATATACTTTTAAACTACTTTGGAATCTTCTAGAAGATATTGACCAAAACCAACTAAAAAGCAATATATGTATTTTTTCTAAATTGGTTTTATGTATAGATATTACATATACATACTTCTAAATCAATTTAGAAAAATGAGCTAGAAGTCAGTGCTACTGGAATAGTGGCACAACTGCTCCCTTCAAATAAACATTACATTTTAAGAAGAAAGAACATCAGGAATAAACTTCTGTTTAAACCTATAGTAGTTGCTCAGAGAATGAGACTGCAGACTCCAAATGAGTCCCTTCCTGTCTTACATGCAAGACCAGCACACTAATGAAGGGAGGTTCATGTTATCAGAGACTGGTAAAAGCTCAAAAAGGAAAACCAATTTGCAGATCAAACAGCATTTCTAAGGCATCTGGGAGCCAGAGAAGGAATGCAATGGGAGCTGAAACTGGAATAAATGGAAAATTATTGTTTAGATGGTCAGTTCTGCTCAGAGGGAGTACTGAGACCTAAGCTAGACACCATTCTAGCAGAGAAAGGCACCTCAACCTAACAATCCAGTTCCTTCTGCACACTACAAGCAGTTCTGCTGAAAAAATTAGGGGATTAAAGCCTAACAACAACAAACCCGACCAATGACCTAACCCCAGATGTTCAAGTCCTAAAACAAAAAACAAAAACATGAAAACTCAGGGCAACATGACTCCTCCAAGAATTAGCAGCTCCACAGCAATGGCTTCTAAAGCTTCTCAAACTATTCCACAGAACACGAATGGAAGGAACACTACCAAACTCTTTTTATAAAGACATAACAAAAAAGAAAAAATACTGACCAACTTCCCTGCTAAACATAGATCAAAAGTTATCAATAAAATATCTATAAACAGAATTGAAGAACACACCAAAAAGATCATCTACCATGAGCAAGTTGGCTTCATGGCAGAGAGGCAGGGATGGTTCAGCACAGGTAAGTCGATATACGTGATAAGCAATGGCCTCAAGGAAAAAAGTCATAGTTTGACCTCACCAGATGTAAAAGAGTTCTGACAATATCCAAAACCCCTTTACAAAAGCCCTGAAAAGACCAGGGATATAAAAAAACAAAAACAACAACAACAAAAAAAAAAACTTCGAAGATATATATGGCAAACAGCCAACATTAATTATACTAATTAGTAAAAACTCAAACCATTTCCACTAAAATAAAAAACAAGACAAGGGCATTCTTTTTTTAATCCTAAGAGAGAAAGAAAGAGAGAGAGAGAGAGAGAGAGAGAGAGAGTGTTTGTGTATGAGAGAGAAACTGTGTAGCACATTAGTCACTAAATTTTCAGAGGCAAAGCTTAACTTCTTTTCCTTTCTCTAATGTGGGAACACCGATCTAACTATAAATGCATATATGTTTTTCTTCAGTTTTTAAAAATAAATGTCATGTATCTGAGTAATATCTTTTTATTGTACTTTTTGATACTCAATGGTATCTTTTCAATAAAAAATAATCTGAAAGTAGTATTATATATATATAACATAATATATATAATATGTAATATTATATATATATATATATATATATATAATGTATAATGCCATAATTAAACCCACCATTTTGGATGCTATTTTTTTAATTAATTGCTAAAATTAATTGTAAAAGTATGGTCTTTTTCAGATAAAGAAAATAACAAAAGAAAAGAAAATTATATCTGAAGAAGATAATTTCCCATACCTATATGGTTTCTAAAATCAGCACGTACACCAGGCTGGTCTCAAACTTACACAAATCAACAAGCCAGTCTCCCAAGTGCTAGGATTAAAGGCATGTACCACGATGCCTTGCTAAAAAATTTTTTCATTTTGTTTGGTTTTTGGTTTTTCAAGACAGGGTTTCTATGTGTAGCGTTGGCTGTCCTGGAACTCCCTCTGTAGACCAGGCTGGCCTCAAACTCACAGAGACCCAACTACTTCTGCCTCCCTCTTGCTGGGATCAAAGGTGAGCTCTACCACTGCCTGCCCTAAAATTGTTTCTTAATGGCATGGATACTCTAGAGCCCAAAAGTTTAAACACTGTATTTTTAAATTTTTATTTAATTTCCATTAATCCTCAAATTCAAAATCAACTTCTAAAACTTCTAGTCATATAGGATAGAAGATGCCCTCAGACCCACAGTTCTTAGAAAGCTCAAAACAGAGCAAGAATTCAAGAGCCCAAGAATTCAAGACCAGATTGGGCAACACATCCAAACACAGATTAAAACAGAATTCTAAATGCTGCTCCATCTTTCATGATACATATTTTTTACCGTTTTTACTTAACAGACATAAATAGGAATACATGTTTGCCACAATTATAAATGAGAATACAGGTAAATTTGACAAATAACTAAAAGTAGACAAAAGAAGAAATGTAGGCATGAGCTGTCTGGTGTAGCTGGCAGAATGCTTAATAAACAGGCATCCATCCACAAAAAGGAACGTAAAGGACAGATTTACTCAGTCAATGAGTAAGACTTAAAGCAAGAAGGGAAAAGAAGGATTTCTACAGAGACAAATAAAAACAATGTTGGGTTTATCAATAGGAGACCTTATTTAGTCTAACATTTTGAGAATAGCCTATACCTTTTCTGTCTCCAAAGTCTGTTATCCATAAATCTAAAATTCTAGAAATTATATGTAATTACAGAGAAATATTTTTTCTAATTAATTCTACAAAACTTTTTCAGAATTCAGAAACAGTCAATTTATATACTGGGAAAATTTAGAAAGCAAAAACATTACCGTTTTATAACTGTAAATATAATATAATATATTATATAATATAAATATAATATAAACATTACAGTTTACTTGTAGGCAGATAAAGATGGAGGATAAAAAGAACAAGAACTTCGGTTTAGAGACTGCAAATAAAAATGAAGCTGTTTTAATAAGACAGAATGTTAAAAAGAAATGATTACTATCCTAAACATCTGTTAAATTTACTATGAATGAATATAAATTTCCCTGAAATGCAGTACCCTTTGAAGCTCAGGCTGGCCTGGAACATACTATGTAGCCCAGGCTGGTCTTGAAATCACAGTTCCTGCTCTAAGCCTGAAAGCAGGCAGTACCAGAATGAGTCACAACACCCAGCTTAGCAAATAGAATTTTAAATCTTCATTGCCATTCTCTGTCTAAACAATCCTAAAGCCTACAACACTCATCTCCAGTAGTTGTAATATATTTATCTGTGCTGGAGAAGTCTAAGTATCTTATCTCTGCCCTGGAACAAAGTTCAGGGACTAATTCTGGGTATGCTTATGTGCTTGGCTTCTGTTTATCTAAGTGTCAAAATGAACTATCTAAAATAAACAGAACAGAAACCTTGCAAGCATGGGGCAAATAACTGAGTAACTGAAGCAACAATATCCTTTTCCCAGAACACAAATGCCTAAGGACAAACAGAACTATGGCTTCAAGCAGCACTCCAGGGATAGTCCTGCTATAAAACATGTGCAGAAAAGAGCATCTTTTTCCCTATCTTGTGTATGTGCATGCACACTAGAAGTTGTTGGATGTCCCCTTTGATCATTGTCCACTTTATTTCGTGAAAAAGGGTCTCAGAACCTAGAGCTCACAAAGAAGAAAAGGCTAGCTAGCCAGAATCCAGGGAGCCACATGACATTATGTCCTCAGCACTAAAATTACTCTTTTTTTTTTTTTAAATAAGTACTAGGGATCTAAATTCAGGATCTTACATGGCAAGCATTTTGTAAACTGAGTCATCTCCTCAATCCCACAAGTATATTCTTTTAAAGATTTGTTTATTTTTCTTTTTTCTGTGTATCCATGTTTTTCCTGCATGCTTGGTACCCTTGGAGGCCAAAAGAGGGCCTCAGATTCTTTGGCACTGGAGTTACAAATGGTTGTGAACCACCATGTAGATGCTGGGAACTGAGCCTGGGCCTCGGCAGGAACATCAAATACTCTTAGCTCCTGAGCTATTTTCCAACCCCATGAATACATTATTTTAACAAAAATGCCCTCCCCCCGTTTAGTATAAACTCAAAATTTTTAATTTTTTATACTAAACCCAACAAAGATGAGTCTTATTTTCCAATGTTATAATTAATCATCTTGTAAAGCAAATATTTTTTAAGTGTATTAATTACGCCCTCCTTTATGCAATACTGAGAAATGGACCCAGGACCCTGCACACAGGGGAGTGCTCCACAGAGCCACGTACATACAGATATGTAACTGTTACTCTGCTAAGCACTGTCATAACTTCAAATTAAGAGCATACCGGGAGATTAAAATCATCAGAAGATTAACTCATTGGCATTTTCTTGAGTACTGGCTAAGGACTCCTGAGATTCACAGGACTCAGCACAGTCATACTCAGAGCTATTAATTTGTCACAGCAAAATAACTCAAACCAAAATTAACAAGAGGAAAACTATAAGAGCCTAAGTCTGAAGGAAAACAAGGTCCAGGTTTCCCTAAGCCTTCATAGCATCAAAGAGCCCATGCTTAGTCTCCCCTACTGTTGAATTCTGAAACACACTGTGTTGTCTAAGGACAAGTGTCCCAAGTTTTACTGAATAAGCTTGGTCAAGTAAGCATTTTTAGTCTGGTACCAAAATTCCAGATTCACAAAAGAAAAGGAGATGGTTAACATAAACTATACTATTTGTACAATCAATACAAGTATAGAAAACTACTCTTACCAGTTAGGGAATGGTGGGAGTGTTGTGAGCACAAAGGTCCTTGCACCCACAGACATCCAGGGCAACTGTTACTAATGCAGGGCCGGCTCCTCAATGAGGAAGAGAAAATAAAATAGCTGCATCTTGACCTGGTGACCTTTTTGCTCCTTGTGGAGGCAGACCTCACTCCTTTTAGCTTTAGAGGCAGACCTCACCCACCTTTAGCTATGGAGGCAGAACTCACTGGAATTCCGCAGAATGATTATCCCGGACTCTCCCTAGAGTCCCTAGTCTCTCCCTAGACTTATCTTTAGCTCCCAGAGTTAATAGAACCTATCCTTAGGGGAAAAAATCACAGGTATTATATGGCCTGCTGACCTCTGGACTCTAAGCCTTTTAGCTATAGAGCTCACCCTCATGGCCCCATGTACTCTGTAAAGGAGTTTCAAAGTAATCACACTTTAAGCTTTTCATGCACCTGGAATTTAAATGATTTTGTCTGGAAAAAGCACCTGGCATTAGACTCCCCGGAATCTGAACCAGGTTAATGAAGTCAATCTGAACCAAGTTTTCATTCTCATCTCCTTGCAGGTGCACTTCCTGCCTGGACATCTGCCGTGTCCATCAGTGGGCACACTCCCAAACACAAATTCCCATATGCCAGCCAGCCAATGGCCAACTTGGAGTGCAGGGCTTTCTAAGAACTGCAGTCCTAGGCCTGTTACTTTAACTCTTTCTCTACACAGATTCCTAAAGCAACTAAAAGCACATGCACAAACACATACCTCAATTTGCCTAAAAATCAGTTAATCTCAGCTCTCTCAAACAGAAAAAAAAAAGAAAGAAACAAAAGAAACAATCAGAAAACAAAACAAAACAACAACAAAGCAACAACTAAACTATACATAAGCAGATAAGACCATCCCAGGCCTCTAAGAGGCTTCTATCCTGGGACTGGCATAACGGCCATTAGAGTCAAGTATTTAGTGCCTATTATGTGGCCGCAGTAATCTAACCCTGGGGATGCGGCATAAGCAAGACAGTGCTGTTCCCTGAAAAGGGCTTGTATCCTAGAGGTAGAAACAGACAAGTAATGATGTATAAAAATACGTGTGCAGGAAGACTTTGGATGACTCAGTACTTCCACCCACACAGCAATGGACAGTCACTGTGTTGGAGGAGTGTGTATGGTAGGTGCCTCCTCTACTGTTCTCTATATTACTGACACAGGCTCGGACTCGCCTCACCTCACACTTGCCATTTCAGCTGGGTTAGCTAGGCAGCAAGCTCTGGGGATGCCCTGTCGATGCCTTCCCCCAGTGCTAGGGTTATCACACCGCCTTTTACACGAGTGTTGGTGATTTTTAACTCAGGTCCTCCTGCCTACACAAAAAACAGTTTACCCAAATGATCCATCCATCTCCTCAGCCCACAGATAACCATTCTTATAAGCTACTCTTAAAAGAGGAGTAAATTTTAGAATATACAGAAATATGCCCTACTGATATAATAACATTCCTTAGGAAATGCAAAATAAAACACCTTAAATGTCTTCAAATAGTGTTTTGAATTTCAAAAAAATATACTTGTTGGGAATAAATAATGTTTGGTTGAAAACAGAAAAAATGAAAAAAGAAGACACTGAAAAATTACCATTTTTGTTTTCTATGTGGGAAAAATATAAATACTATTCAATGTTGATTTGATATAAAAAATATACAACCATTTGGAGTGGAGAGATGGCTCAAAAGTCCTTGCAGAAGACCTGGGTTTAATTCCCAGCACACACATGGTGGCTCACAACCACCTATAACTATAGTTCCAGGGGACCCAATGCCTCTTCTGACCTCCATAACTCATGAACACATGTGGTACACATTCATACATTCCGGCACACATATACACATTAAATATATAAATAACTTTTAAAGATTATGCAAAAATTTGATGATTAAGAGGTTCATCAAGTATGGAACAGAAAGTGACTTCTAAATCTGAGAAAGTACACCAATGAAAACCTGTAAATAATACCACATTCAATCGTGGGAAAAGACAAAAAAGATGTTAGCTCCTTCAATTCTAATGAACCTGTATTAAGAAAGCCAGCAATAACTAAAGACAAAAAGCAGAAGAGACCAAATTTGGAAAGGAAGAAGCAAAGACATTTAATTGCAGGTGACATGGTCCTGTACATAACAATTCCTAAGGAATCTATTTTTATTCCTTAGGAATAAATTCCTAAGCAATTCATTTTTTAAAAATAAATCAGGGCTAATAAATGCTTTCAGCAATGTTCCAGAACATATGATCAATATATAAAAGCCAACTATATTTCTTCCTTTACCAGTGCAACAGTAGTAAGTGCAAGACGTCCAGTGAAAACTATTAAAAACAAAGCTCTCAGCAGACATTTCATTTGCATAAAATGTCAGGACAATGCTCTGAGTGGCTAAAATCCTCAAAACTTATCTGCTTATTCAATGTAATTCCTATCAAACAGTAGTTGCCTTTTTGCAAAAATAAGTAACTGGTTTTTAAAGTTTATATTTATATTCAAAGCATCCAGAACAACTAATCTGGAAAAAAAAAAAAAAAGCATGATTTATACACCCTGATTTCAAAATCTACTACAAATCAAATGAGGATAGTATGATATTGTTTACAGTTGTCATGCCTCAGCCTCCTCAGTGCTAGGTAAGAGACATGCATCACGATGTGCAGCCTGGTGAACTTATCCTTAAGCCAATGCCAAGACAATTTAATGAGGAAAAAATTAGCCTTTCTAACAAACAGTGTTGTAACTGGATAATCATGCACAAAACACTAAAGTTGAAGCCTCCTAGTTTCAAATCATTAACAAAAAATAACTAAAAATAACCCAAAGATAAGCATAAGTCTAGCACATCTTTGTGACCCTGGATTATGAAACAATATTGTAACTACTGCAGGAAAGGCACAGTACAGGTAAAATTAAAATATTTCCTTGCCAGGTGATGGTGGCGGCAGCACATGCTTTCAGTCCCGCTCAGGAGGCAGAGTCAAGCAGATCTATGAGTTCAAAGCCAGCCTAGTCTACAGATTGAGCTCTAGAACAGATAGGGCTACACAGAGAAACCCTGTCTTGAAAACACATACATACACACACACACAGAAAAGGAAGGAAGGAAGAAAGAAAGAAAGAAGGAAGGAAGGAAGGAAGGAAGGAAGGAAGGAAGGAAGGAAGGAAGGAAGGAAGGAAAAGAAAAACTATACTTTATCAAAATCTATAATTTCTGTGCTTCAAAAGTACACCAACCAGAAAATAAAGACAATTCACAGAATGGGGGTAGGAGAGTCCTATTAGGGGACTGGTGTCCACTATATAAAAAGAACTTAGGACTTCAAATATATAGGCCAGCAATTCTACTCCTAGAAATAGACCCAACAAAAACTTGTACATGGCCATTAATAACAACATTATTCATAATGTTGAAAAGTGAAAACCTATCAACTAATGATAATGTAAAAATGAAATGAGGATTGAGGATATGGCTCAACAAGCAAAGTATTGGCTATAGAGCATAAGGACTCTGGCTCAGACCTTTAGCACCCGTGTAAAAATTTGGGCATGTTAACATACCCACACTCCCACTGCTGGGACATGGAGACATGAGAACCTTAGTGAGTTTCTAGCCAATTAGGTTCAGTTTGAGGTCCTGTCTCAAAAAAAAAAAAAGGTGGAGAGTGATAGACAAGGTGGCACACCTGTAATCCCAGCAGTTGGGAAGCAGAGGCAGGAGGATCTCTGAGTTTGAGGCCAGTCTGGTCTACAAAGTGAGTCCAGGTTGCCAAAGCTAACAGAGAAACCCTTTAAAAACAGAGAGGGGGAGGGAGGGAGGGAGGAAGGGAGGAAGGAAAAAGGAAGGAGACAAAAGAGAAAAACAACTGAATAAGTTATATTCTGTCTTAATGCTTGCAATATGTATCATCAACCCTATTCTACTTTTCTTCAGAAAATAAATCAAATTCAGAACTTGGTAAAATTTCAGTTATCCTTCTTGAAAGAAATAATATAATGGTGTTATCACTATATATGATAGTGATCAACATTGTATTGTGGTATTAATTAATAATCATAATTTTATATGTAGAAAATGTAGAGGATGCCCTACACTCTGGATAGAAAACGCAGGCCCGAGGTTGTAGTTCCAATCAGAAGAATGTCACTACAGAAAACATCTCAGCTCTTCCCGCCAGATGCTGCAGAAGATCAGTAATGTCCTCTGCTCTCCTATGACCACCACAACTAGGACTGCTTCAAATGAAGAGCCCTTTACTAAAATTCTAAATGTAAAGTCTTCAATTGTTTGTACATTTTCCTCGTGGAAAATGGCCGCAGTCTTAAAGGCGCTGGAGACATAGGAAACAGATAAAACTGTTGAGTAGTCTTCATTAAGCACATTGTCTGAGGTCCAGCATCAATACCATTTTCTTAAGAAAACGAGACACAACTTTAGTCTAGTTACAATTTCTGCATGTCTCCTAAAGAATATTTGGATTGTTTTTTGTTTTGTTTTGTTTACATTTATTTTATTTTATGTGTATGTTGTAGTTTACCTCATGTGTGCCTGGTGCCCACAGAGGCCAGAAGACAGTAAAATCCCTGGAAATAAGAGTCACAAATGGATGTACGTCACTATGTGGATGCTAAGAATAGAACCTAAGTCCTCTGGAAGAGCAACCAGTGTTCTTAGTCACTGAACCTTCTCTCCAGTTCTTTAAAAAACATTTCTTAAGTAAAACATACAAAATTCATATTAAAAAAAAGAAAAGATAATCATCAATCTAGCCTAGAAAGTGACTCTAAAATACAAAAGTACTATTCATGATCATTAGTAGAAACAACAGCACTTGACAGCCAACTTTCCTGCCTTACTGAAAAGACCAGTCTCTCCATTAGGACACAGGATGTTAACAGATTTAGGAAAGACATCAGTCATAGGACTGTTCAAAGACTCTAGCTTTATTTTTTTTTTTTTTTTTTACAATTCTACTTTTTCTTTTTCTTTCTTTCTTTTTTAGTGTAGCCTTGGCTGTCCTGGACTTGCTTTGTAGACCAGGCTGGCCTTGAACTCACAGCGATCTGCCTGCCTCTGCCTCCCGAGTGCTGGGATTACAGGCATGTGGCACAGTGCCCAGGTGGATTCTATTTTTTCAATTGCTAACTTCTTCACTATCCTTTAGGTTGATTGCTATCTTTACTAGCAAGCAGATGGCTACAATATTTTCAGGCTTAGGTGACTATGGAATAAGGCCAAGTCAAGCCTTGAAGCTTAAATGTAGATTAAAGAAAGTTATTTTATTATTTAAGCTTAAAAAAATTAAAAAATCAGGCTGTCCTCCCAGTACTGGGGGGGGAAGGGGGTAGAGGCAGGCAGAGCTCTGTGAGTCTAAGGCCAGCCTGGTTCACATAGCGAGTTCCAGGACAGCCAGGTCTACACAGAGAAATCCTGTCTTGAAAACAAAAAATAAACAAACAAGTAAATAAGGAAAATTAAAAAATCAGATCTGTTGGGATTGAGAGATAGCAGTTAAGAGCACTGGCTACTCTTCCAGAGGACCAGGGTTCAATCCCCAGCACCCACATGGTAGCTCACGACTGTGTGTAACTCCAATTTCTGACTTCCTCACACAGACATACAGCAAGCAAAACACTATAATTAAAAAACTTATGCCATGAATTCAATGATAAACACTACAGAAAAAATAATAAACGCAGCTCTGGGGAGATGGCTCAGTAAACTGACTACCACATAAGCATAAGACTTGAGTTAGGATTCCCCAGAGCTCACTGACTGGTCAGGCATTCGCTCAATCAATGAGTTCTAGGTTTAGTTAGAGACCCTGTCTCAAAAACAAACAAACAAACAAACAAACAAAATACAGTGGAGAGGGGTATAGAGATAGCTCAGCAGTTAAGTAAGAGCACTGAGTGCTCTTCCAGAGGTCCTGAGTTCAATTCCTAACAACCACATGGTGGCTCACAACCATCTGTAATGGAATCTGATTCCCTTTTCTGGTGTGCATAAATAAATCTTAAAAGAGAGAGAGAGAGAGAGAGAGAGAGAGAGAGAGAGAGAGAGAGAGAGAGGAAGAGAAAGAAAGAGAAAGAAAAGGAAAGACAGAAATACAGTGAAGAGTAACTGAAGACGTCCAAGGTTGACCCCTGACCTCCACATACACACAGTGCACACACACAATCAAGCAATCAAGCACACATCACACACAGAAAAAAGGGTTAGGGAGGGAGGGAGAGAAGAAGTGGGAAAAGAGTAAGTAAAGCTGTGGCTTACATGCTCAATTTTTTTATACCTATTAACCTGATAAGAGAACTCTTTGTTCTGGCTGTGCTCTATAAACTGTAGGAATGTTAGCAGCTTCCACCCAGTAAGTGATAACTGAGCAACTTGTGGTCTCTACAACCAGAATACCTTCACACACTGTCATTGTTCTTACACACAAAACCACCACCAGCTAAAGCCACTACAGCAGTCTGGACATAGTGCTGAATGAACATTAATCCCAGCACAGCACCCTGAGGCAGAGGCAGGCATATCTCTGTGAGTTAAATGTCAGCCTGGTCCACATAGTGAGTTCCAAAACATCTGAGGATACAGAGAGAGGCTCTGCTTCAAAAAACAAAAAAACAAAAACCAGAAACACATCCCCTATGGTAATGCAATAAAACAATTGTTACAGAATAACTTCAAATCACCAATAATAAACCATTTCCTCATATTAAATATTGATTTCCCACTTACTTGTAAACATAGTTAACCTCTGTGATATAAAAATAAACAATATTTTCAACTACAAAATAAAAACAATCTTAAGAAACTTTGTGATTGCAAAAGCCCTTCAGAAGCCATTCTTCTCCATAAGGGCACTAACAAGTGCCATTAGAAATCCAATTATCATATTACATTATGCTGGTTCTTTTATATAACTGGGATATGTCAATGTTAGCAATGCCAGTCAAGGGATGCACACACCCCCCATTACTGTCTGGGCTCCAGCCTCATCCTGCAAAATGGTCTGATGAGTTGTTAGCTTGTTATATGAAATTTCTTTCCAGGAGACAATTTCTCCCTCAGGTATCACAGACAGGTACCAGGCTTCAGCCTTTTTCTTCTCCCACCATACAACTGGCAGGAATGAGAGAGACCAGGTGTACTGGCACAAGATTTCAATTCTAGCACTGGGGAACAAAGGCAGGTAAATCTCTCTAAGTGTAAAGCCAGCTGGGTCTTCCGTCTGCACAAGTTCCAGGCCAGCCAGAGCTACACAATAAGATATCTCAAGAAAGATAGGCAAGGTGAAGCACGCCTTTAATCCCAGCACCCAGGGAGGCAGAAGAAGGGAGATCGCTGTGAGTAGTCTACTACTCAGGACAGAAAAGGCTACACAAAGAAACCCTGTCTCAAAACACTAACATAAATAAATAAGATAAATAGAGAGGGACAGAGACAGTGACAGTGGGTAATCCAATTTCTTTCTTTTTTTTTAGTTTTATGTACATTGGTGTTTTGACTGCATATATATCTGTGTGAAGGTGGTGGATCCCCTGAAACAGGAGTTGTAGACAGTTGTAGCTGCCATGTGGGTGCTGGGGATTGAACTCGGGTCTTCTGCAAGAGTATTCAGTGCTCTTCACCACTGAGCCATCTCTCCAGCCCCTGTAATCCAGTTTCTTGAGGTCCACTGTTTCAATAGTCTGATAGCCACAAAGTGTCTCTATAGTATCTTCACTCTTCCAAGCTGTCACAGCAGCACTCCTTTAGGAGGGCTGTCTACCCTTTAGGAGAGTGTCTTACAGGAGGAACTCGCTGGGATATAGATCCTAGGGTTATATGCCTATGCGTGTTCTGATTCCTGTTTGCCAACAACTGAATAGACTGACAAGCATTTTTGCCATCCTGTGCTGTGGTCTCTCAAATTATTAGCTGAAATTAAAATGTCTTTTTTTTTTTTTTAATATGTGTATATGTACGTATAGGACTAAGGCTGATGCTGGCAGTATTCCTCGATCCTTTCCACTTTATTCATTGAGATGGTTCTCTCCTTGAACACAGAGCTTAATGATAGGACCAGCTTGCTAACCAGTTTGCTCTAGCAATCCTCTCTCCACCTTCAGGGTGCTAGAACTACATCAGGTTACCATATCCACCTGCCATTTCTGCGAGCTCTGGAGATCGGAATCCCATCTTTATGCAGCAAATCCACGGAGTCGTCCTGCAAGTCCCCAAATCCCCCTCTTTAAGTTGTTCCTGTGGGTATGTAGTAGCAGAGATGTAAGTGGTGTAAAGGAACTAATACAGTCAGTACCATCACTACCAGGAAGCCCTAAGTGGCCACCTAACTTAGCTATCTCTCACTCTGTAATTAAGTTAGCTTATTCAACAGCTCTTGAAAATGCACATACCCAAAGTACAAAGACAACAAAAAAATACCGTTTCTAGTTAAGGAAGGACACCTGCATTCACTGTAGGTAAACAACACCCATCCTCAACAATACACAATCTAAATAGAAGACAATCACATAAGTCAAATCATAAAACAAGATCTAACAATTCAGGGCTGAAGAGGTGGCTCAGAGGTTAAGAGCACTGGCTGCTCTTCCAAAGGTCCTGAGTTCAATTCCCAGCAACCACAGGGCGGCTCACAATCATCTATAATGAGATCTGGTGCCCTCTTATGGCATGCAGCTGTACCTGCAGACAGAACACTATAAATAATAGGTTTTTTTTTTAAAAAAGAGTCTAACAATTCTTAAACTTCATGCTGCTACTATAAACTAAGACATATTCCCAAATTAGAGCTATTTATACAATGTACTTTGTTTCTTCTACCATAAAATAAGTGACTTAAACAAACAGAAAAGTATTTTCTCCCAATTCTTGAGTCTGAGACAAGGTAAAGCATGTCACATTCTGATCAGGGCTTTCTCTCTTAACCCCAACATTACTGAATAAAGATCCCTCCCTATGACCTTAATTACCCATCTCTAAGACAGGAGCATTGACAGACATATAGAAAGAGATTGTCTTTATCCAGCCTCATACACTGAGGAAAAGCCACGGTGAGTAGGCAGTCATATAGCTGCTGCCATCTTAAGACAAAAAGAGACCTCACCAGAACCTTACCACCCTGACATCCTCCTGTCTTGAAGTCCAACCTTCATAACAGGGAAAAAGCAAATTTCTGCTACTTAAGTCACCTGTTACAAGAGACGTTGTTATTAAAACCAAGTATATGGGTAACAGCTACTGAGCCAGTCATTACCCAGGAACTAGAGAAAATAGATATCCTGAGTTAAAGAAAAAAAAAAATCATTCCCAGAAGTACCACTAACACAGGAGGGTCAGAGAGGGGAATCAATATGGTTTGATGTTATAATCAAAGTAAAAGAACTTTGGGTCAGTGAGATGGCTCAGCAGGCAAAGTCACCTGCCCCCAAGCTTGACTACCTGGGTTAGACCCTGAGAGCTCACATGGACAGGTGCTACAAATTGTCCTCTGATCTCATTAACATATCATGGCCTGTGTGCATACCTATACATTCATACACATGCACAAAATAAATAATTTTTTTAAACGCCCAAAAACCAAGGTAGAATTTCAAGGCCTAACGTTGTCATACTCTTCTAAAGAACAAAATAAATATTTCAAAAATGTTAATAGATATTTAGCTTGAGCTGAACTGAGACAGTTCATGAGTCATATGGCTGAAAAGGATATCCTGAGCAAGAGAAACACCTCAAGAATGGAAGTTGGGGAAACTATGTTAATTTCCAATAACCCAAAATAGTTCAGTGATGATGGATATTAAAAAAGAGTGCTGCAAAGAGAAAGCAGGAACCAGGTCACAGGGTTATCACAAGTCTGTGATAAACTGCTGGGCACAGTGGCACAAACTGCTGTGAGTTTGAGGCCATCTTGGTCTACAAAGTGAGTCCAGGACAGCCAAGGCTACACAGAGAAACCCTGTCTTGAAAAACAAAAACAAAAATAATAATTATGGATCCAATCAGAACTAGAACAGGGTTCGACATTACACAAACAGATTAACATCTGTCCTTGCATAAATTCCATAGCCTCTGTGAACATCTCAACCACAGAATGGAAATAAGAAAATCCCTTCAGGGAATGTTATGAATATATTTTTTAGAGGCTGCGTGCTTCAGTTGTTTCTAGATAATGCTACTTATATAGAATGATAGGATTGCTGTGAGGCCTCGAGAGAGTGAGGGAACAATCAAGAACTGAAAAGCATTTAAAAACCTAAGCAACAATGAACACTGCTGTTAATAATTTAGTGGGGGTAGGGAGAAAGGCTATCTTGGAAGGGAAAGTGTCAGAATAGAAATAAATCCAATCCTGTGGGCACTTCCAAACATTTTTAACATGTGTTTAAAAATGGAATAATATGATGGATGTGAAAAAAAACAAAAACAATACAAAGGTGTTAAAGAACAGTATCACAGAACCATGGGACCAAGAGCTGTAACTCTTTCAAGTCTGAGTCCACTTAAACAAAAAGGGTTAGGGGTGGGGTAAAATTGGCAAGGCTGAATGCATACAGCTCCTCTTTGAGCATGTAAAAATACTTACTTACAGTCACACTTGGGTATGATCAGGCTGTTCAAAAACACATAAAACCACAGTAGTAATAGAAAAGAAAATGGATGAAACAATAAAAATTATTTCTGAAAGACAGGTGTGGTGATTCACACCTGTAATTACAACACTTGGGAGGCAAAGACAGGAGAATCTGGAGTTCAAGTTCATCCATGACTACACAGAGTTCAAAGCCAACCTGGGCTACAGGAGACTGTACCTCTAAATTAAATGAATAAATTCCTATAATGGTTTGCTAAATACAATTCTTAACATGAGAAATGCTATGAAGATGGCAGTAAATGTGCAAATGTCATAGTCACAGTCCAGATCCCCAAAAGACACCTACCCATCTCCATCTATACCCTAAATGTGTGATTTCCTTGGATGCTAGAACAGAACTGACAAATCCTTTATGATATGGGGCCCAAACTACCCTGGAGCAACGGCAAATAGGATATTAATAGGAACACATAATTGCTCCTTTTTAAAAAGCTACATATTACTATTCTTCCCCAGTTAGGTCTCATATACAGAAAACCAATGGTTAAAACAGTACCTTAAAAATTCTCTACCTTGGACAGCATGGTAACACACGTTTGGTTGGTTTGGTTTTTTTGTTTTGTTTTTCTGAGATAAGGTTTCCCTGTGTATCCTTGACTGTCCTGGACTCGGTTTGTTGACCAAACTGGCCTCAAACAGGTAATGGTAGTCCACGCCTTTGATCCCAGTACTCAAGAGGCAGAAACAGGCAGATCTCTCTGAATTCAAGATAGCCAGGGCAATGCAGAGAGACCCTGTCTCAAAAACAAAAATCTTCATTTTAGGATTACGAAACACTATTCTCTAGACTAACACAACTATTGTAACTATAAACTCACACCAACTTGATTTCCTGTACTGGACCTACACAAGACCAACCCTGTCAATACTCAGTCAAGGACGGACCCAATCCCTTATTTCTGATTACTGGATTTTAATACATTCTAGGAAAGAAGGAGATCGGTCTTTAACTCTATTTCCTCTGCTGAGACCACCAGACTCTGAGGTACAGCTCCAGACCCACAGTCACACAGATGGCCCTAGTTATTTAGGTGGGTCACAAAGCAGACGTGACTGGGAGAGATTTGTGGAGGTGAGGGGTACTGGGCAAGGGAGAGACGTGGAGTGAGAGTGGCACTAGTAACCGAGCTCAGGTCTTCTGAGGGAATAACACGAGTTGGTGTCCACTGAGCTATCTCTCCAGGTCCTGTTCTTTATTTTTCATTGTTATATTTTACAAAGCTGGAGAATCAAACTCAGAACCTTAGGCAAGCCAGGCAAGCACCCTGCTATATAGAGATATGATCCAAGTTTACTATTTTTAATTAGTCTATTTAAATTTTTGCCACATATACCTTAATTCCTCTCGCATGAACAATAAGCAAAACAGCAAACTAATTATTCAACTCCAATTTTAAAAAAAGAATAGAGGGGATAAGCAAGCATTTTTATGGAACTCTGAATGCTTTGGGGATTACTGTATCATCCCATTCCTCTTCTTATTTTTCCTTTTTTTCTTCTTTAATCTACAACTTTTTCAAGTGCTCTACTATTGACCGAGCACCCCTTTCCCTTTTGTTTTTTTGAGGGAAGTGGTTTGTTTATTTTGAAAACAAGGTCTTTCTATGTGGTCTAAACCCACCTCAAATTCCTAACCTTCCTGCCTCTGCTGGGCTGGGCTGGGCTAGTCCCTGAGCTTATTTTAAACATGTTTTCCTCCTAACTCATTCTATTGCTTTGGGGGTGGAGGAGGAGCAGAATCGGCAGGATACTGTTTTCTTCTGGAGACAATTAGACACTCTAAGCATACAGGATCTAACTTAGGAAAGTGAAGCTCTGTTGTTTCCTATTTCCCAGTCAAAACTGCACTTAAAACCAATCTAGAAAAAATTATTTTGTATACTAATTAGTACACATCATTTAACTAAATCAATCATTGAGGAAAAAAAAAAGCAAACTGCTAAAACAAAAGTACAGAATGCCGAATTTAATTTTAAAATGAGGACAATCAAGCTTCAGAAAAGATGTGAGGAAAATCTTACTATTCCTCAAATGTAAGTCAACCAAGGTATTTTTACATATGCTTTTGTATTATTCTGCAGGCAAAGCAGGCAAGAATCTAAAAAGGCTGTAGACTTTGGTCCTACATATTAAATTTTTGTCTTTTATATCAGACAATTCCCTTAATAGTTTTATCCATGTTCCTGGAGGATTAAATAAGAAATACATGTCACATATACTAGTACTATGTACATAATATAACATGGTAACATACAATTAACAAGACAGTATATATCTGTAAGATGGCCAAATATTATACACATATAATATTAATTATTATGTTTTTTTAATTTTTATTAATTACATTTTATTCACTTTGTATCCCCCCATAAACCCCTCTCTTCTCCCCTCCCAATAATTATTGTTTTATAAGGCCATTGTAAATACTGTATTATTGAATACTAAACCATTGTCCATTGCTCCTATAAAAATTACAGGGTTAGGCTCCTGTCAATTTTCATCAATAGATCAATACAGTGTTGTTTTGTGTTTCTTTTTAAATGCATCTTATTTATATATCTGTTAGTATATATTAGTGATTCCTTAACAAATCCTGCCTGTACAAATCACACCCAAGAGTATGCTCCCCATAAAGAGAAAAGCCGTGGCCAAGGATGATGGCAAATGCATTTATTTAATCTCAGCACTCAGAGGCAGAGGGGGTGGATCTTTGTGAGATGTGTAGCTATGGCTACAGTGAGACCCTGTCTCAAGAGAGAGGGACAGGATGTGACCACTCCAAGGTGTAGTTAAGAGGGTGATTTCCATTGTAGATATGAGGGAGAGTACAGCCACAGGCATCTGGAAGAGTCTGAAGCAGGGAGACTTGAGAGACCAAAAGATTAAGATTATTAAAGTTTAAGGCCTCAACTAGCTGGGTGAGGTCCAGTAATGCCCTGAGGGGAAGAACCTGCCTTACTGCATTCTTTCCCCACCCACTAGAGATACAGTTGCTAGGAAACTGACCCATCCCCCCTAAGGAGGGACACCAGATTATTAATGGTTTGGGGACCTTCCTATAGCCAATCATTTCGAAATGTAGCATTTTGACCAATAGATGCTGGCCAGGCAGGAATCACCCCTGCCTTGGGCATGCTGGGAGGGACCAGAATCTTTAAATCCCCCAACTAACCTAAGCACAGGGCTCTTGGCTCTCACTGCTTCTGTGGTGGGGGGTGTGAGCCCGAGCTGCAGCTTGTAATTTGTAATAAAAAGATCCTCATGTGGTTTGCAACAGACTCGGCTCCTGGTGGTGGTCTTTTGGGGTATCGAGATTCGGGCACAACAGAGTAACACTCTGAACATGGCAGTAGACTGACTGAGCCATGAAATGAGAGAGAGAAGAGGAGATCGAGAGAGGAAGAGAGGGAACAAAGACAGAAGGAACCGAGAGAGTGATGGCTGAAATGGCAGACCTATACAGGAATCAGAACTGGGGAAGGGAAGCACATGGCATGGAGTTTAGAGGAGGGAGCAGAGCAAGATTTGGGAGGAGCCATGGTACTGACTAAGCCTAGAGGCCAGCATGCACTTTGGTACCACAATTAGCCATTTGTCCCCAGTTTCTTTTGGACCTGATAGTGGCTATTCTGAATAGTGAAATCATCACCACAAAAGGATTAGAAAAAAAAAAAGAAGAAGAAGAACATAACATTAAACAGACCAGTAAGAAGAACACTTGTTCGTACAGTGAGAGTTTAAAAAGAGACAGCAGTGTTAATTTGTTTGACCTGAGCTGGGACTGTGTGTATCAGGTTGGTGCACAAGGAAAGACACAATGAAAATTAAGGGAACACAGGAAGGGAAAGGGGCCCCTTACCAACTGAGAATCAAGACTTGTAGCACAATTAACAATATTTACTATGAAAGTTGTCTACATAGTGACAATACTTCGTTTGCACAGATTATTTCAAATAAGAATGCTATTATGCAAAGAACAGTGCTTGAGGCTAAGCCCATATGGCCTTTCTCCTTTCCCAGCTATAAACCTACAGTTTTCTAGGAATCACAACTGTAGGGTAATAGCATAACAATTTTAGCGCTTAAAATGAACTTAGTAAGTAAGAGGGAGGGAGGCTTAAATATGTTATGGTCCACTTCCACAGATATGGAACATTCCAGCAAGTACAGTACTGGCTCACTGTAGAGAATATTCAAAAAACTCTTATTTCTGTTTTGAGACAAGGTCTTATTTTGTAGCCCTCACTGGCCAAGAACTCACTATACAGAATTGCTGGAATTAAAGGTATAAGCCACCACACCCAACTCAGAAAACTTACTTGTACATCTAAGCAAATTACATCAAAATTCCACTTTTCAAAAATGTAGCCAAAGATGTTGTGTTGGGAGTTGGTCTGGTGCTATCTATTCTAATATTAATCACTTTCCCCCTGAGACTGCTTGTCTGTTAACCAATAAAACACCTGACACACCTGGGCAAGGTGGACCGGGAGGTGTGGCCGAGGTTCACTGGCTTTTAGGGACAAAGAGGATCTTGGGAAAAGGAGAGACAGGAAGAGGAAGGAAGGAAGGAAGGAAGGAAGGAAGGAAGGAAGGAAGGAAGGAAGGAAGGAAGGAAGGAAAGAAGGAAAGAAGGAAAGAAGGAAAGAAGGAAGGAAGAAGCTATGATGGGTTTTTGTGGAAAAGGAATCATATAGGCCAAGAGGAAGGACTCTGAGAATAGTATAGAAAAGGAATGGCCCAGATGAAGAATACAAGTAAGTATCTTGGGAATATGGATGGAAGGTAGCCCAGATAGGAATGGTTAAAGCAGATGGCATGGGATGATATGAGATAGTGTAGGTGAAATTATCTGCCCAGCCCAAGTTGTCATAAGGCAATTATAAAATCTATCAGGAATCTGTATCTTTTATTAATTTTAATAGCAGGTTAGATAATACCACCATAATAATCAGGTTATTAAATAAATATTATTAGACCATACCAATAATTTACAGATACAATGTTGGATAAAAAGTTGCCAATACAGTGTAATTTTTGTACAGTAGAATATAAATAATAAATTATAGAATCACATCTATAATCTGTCTTTGGAATGACATCAGAAAGTAAAGAGGATCATTAACTCTCAACAGCATTTGTCATCTGTGGCATGTAACAGTTGGACCTCACATCAAGGTTTCAGTGAAGTGAAAATATGTCCATGTACATAAAGACAAAATTTAAAAAATAAAGTACATTGAGAACTCTATCTATAGTGATCTTATAGAACACCTTTCATGACAGGTTTGTTGTTTTTTTTTTTTTTAAGATTTACTTATTATTTACACAGCATTCTGTCTACATACCAGATCTCACTATAGATAGTTGTGAGCCACCATGTGGTTGCTGGGAATTGAACTCAGGACCTTTGGAAGAACAGTGAGTGTTCTTAACCTCTGAGCCATCTCTCCTGCCCCTCATAACAGTTTTAAAGCAAAATTTATCAAGGATAAATGAACTCTGCCTAACAAGTACCTCAATATAGACATAAACTTAGGGACATCATCACTTCCTTCTCTATTAATAATTTTTCCTTTGTTCCCTTAAATATCTTCAGAATTACAAAAACAAACAAACAAAAAAAGCCCATGTCTGTCAGACAGTGGTGTAGGCCTTCAAGCCCAACACTTGGGAGGCAAAGGTCTGTCTACAGAGAGAGTTCTAGGGACAGCTCAGGACAACACAGAGAAACCCTGTCTTGAAAGAAGTGGGGGGGGAAGGAGGAGGGGAGGAGAAAGGAAAGGAAAGGAAGGAAGGAAATGGTCTTTGTCAAGTTTTTATTTTGAAAATACTTAAAACTTATAAAAATTAGTCTTTTTTGCAGAACATTCTCCTGGTTGCCCTTAATGTTAACATATTATATAATCATAGTACGACTGTAGATATTAGGATGCTTAGTTAGTTCATTCATTCACTTGTTCATTCCTAGTTATTTGAGGCATCTCACATACCTGAGAATAATCTTGACCCTGAGAATAACTTTCTGACCCTCCTGTCTGCCTCTCTCAGGCACTGGGGTTATGGACATGAACCATGACCCCTGGTTTTATACAGGGCGAGGAACTGAACCAAGAGCTCCACCCACATGAGGCAAGTACTTTGTCAACTCAAGCACCTCCACCATGCAAGCCAGGCTGTTCATACTCATAGGATATTACTCAATCTAACTGAATTTCAGCAATTTCCCACAAATATGCTTTTTCTGACCTCAACTCAAACCAGAATCCTATTTCCTTTTTTAACATCTTTAACTAGTTCCACTATATGATAGGTCTTCAGTTCTGCTTTGTCTTTCAAGACTTGGACTTTTTTAAATTCTCGAAAATAATTTTGTAACATGTCACTCAGTTTGGGTTACTCTGATTAGTTTGAGATCATGCTTTTCCAGTAAGAACACCAGAGAGGCAATGCTATGTCCTAGACATCTGAGATGTGATAAACAAATTTATGGGGGTGGGGACTGTTCTGGATTTAGCTCCTGTACTATGTATGCTTCAACCGACTCGTCTAAACCAGAATTCAGTTAATCATTGTTATGTTCTAAATAATCAAACCGAACTTTACAATAGGCGAGTCTCCCTCCAAACGGATTCACTGCAACCAATCGGAAGGGGCAATTTACCTGAACTAATATGTTAACATGGTAGTTTGCACTCTCTGCTTTAACCCTATAGCTTTGAAGGATCGACCTGTTTGCCTTCTACAGCCCCTTTCTTCTTTATTTATTTTTTAATTTAAAAAAAATTAGGTTTATTTTTATGTGTCTTTATATTTTATGTACTTTGCCTGCATGTATGTATGTGCACCACATGTGAGCCTGCTGCCCACAGAAGAGAGCACCAGATCCCCTGAAACTGGATTTACTTACTGCAACAAGGGACCATGTGGGTGCTGGGAACCAAATCCAGTTCCTCTGCAAGAGCAGCAATGCTCTCAAGAAGTGTGACATCTCTCCAGCCCCTCCTTTTCTGCCTTTTATATAAAGCCCACTTCCTCTGCTCAACTCAACCAAGAGCCTTTGCAAATGTTTATATGAGGTGCTTTCTGATTCATTAATTGGTTAAATAAAAAGAGTCGATTTGTTGAAACTTATCTTTAAAGACAATTTACGGAAACTTCATATTCTCACAGGTGTGTCGCACAGTAAATAGCAGTGTCCAGGTTTCTCCACTTGTAATCAAGTATCTTATGGAGAAGATCCTTGAAGCACCAAACACCTTGTTTGTTGACCATATTTTCACCCACAAATTCTAGCATCCATTCACTGGCTCTTGCTTGCAAGTACCTGCTGTAGCAGACTGATGATAATTTTCTATGCCCATCATTGCTTGCTATTGTACTTATTAGCTGGAATTTTACTGTATTAAAAAAAAAAACACCTGTCTTACAATTTTACTGGAAAAATAGAAGTAATCTAAACAATAGTTTATTAATTGAAACTACTTAACATTAAAAGTCATCTCCTCTCTCATGCGTTTACGTTAGTCTGAACTGGAAGAAATTTCCTTTACTCTATGGCTTCTGATCCAAAGCAACTATTGTTTACTTGGTCCCAGCCCTGTCCTATTGGAAGTGCCTCTTAGAGCTAGCTCTGCATTTCCATATACCCACATCAGTTTTTGAGTACTCCCTAACTTTCCTAAATCATTAAATAATCCGGCTACATAGTGATTTTTCTCTTCCCTAGCCTAGAAACCAAACATTTCCCCATTGTTTATTTGTTTCAATTGCAGCAGCAGCATGTTATGAGAAATCAAGATCTGAGCATTACTGTGGGTGCTGTAACTTCTAGATCTTCTCCCTGGAGGAAGTTAGGAATCTTGGTCTCATTATCCACTCACTATTCATATTTGTTTGTTAATACAAGTGAATATTTCAAGCAAAACTGCCAAGAACAATTCAAAATTGCTAACTAACCCACGCCTCTGTGAAGAAGCTAATCAAGCACATAATGTTTGTGTAGAATTCATCTTGAGTTTTCTGAAACAACTCAGGCTAGTCTTCCCTAACTTTTTCAGCATGGTTGTTATTCATCGATAATACAATCAGCTTCATTTGTTACTGCTTCTATAACTTTTATATTCTCTCCACATCCTGGTTGACCTGTATGATTATTTTATTCTAGAGATCATATACCTGTTTTAATGAACATTTACGAAGAGAACTCTGGCCTTTATTAGCTAATAATTTGAAAACAGGAAGAAAACTCAGTATCTTTTTGACATTCACTTAGTTCCTAGTAATAATGGATCCATTCAAGGCATACCAGACATGTCCAAATATAAAACACCATTTCTAGTGTCCTAAGATGACAATGTAATAAAAACAAGATAAAGACACAGATAAAAACACAAAAAAATACTTTTACAACCATTGTTTTATGATTCCCTTGTGTTTCCAAGATAGTTCAAATGGAATGTGAAATATAAACATGGGTAATCTTCCTGTTTCCTTGTAGCTCCTACGCCCTATTTCCTGTTTCTTTAAAATCTCAAAGATAGAACATTGATTAGAGTGCCTGGAAAGGCCTCATTCTTACAAGAATCTGAATTTTTATTTTAAAAACACTTGCTATATATGTACTTTCTATGCTGGGGACAATGCTAAGATTTTTAAAATATATTTATCTAACTGAAGGAGAGCATTGGAAAAGACCCATTAACTCTGGTATAACCCCACCCTAGCTTTTAGACCCCTTTATAAGTCAACATCTGATGATAAGGAAAAGCTAAGAACAAAAATATTTCCAGAGTAGGGATGCATTATTGTAATCTCAGCTTTTAGAAAATGGAGACAGGAGGATTGCTATGACTCTGAGACTACTTTGGGCTATATAGTACATAAAAGTTAGAATGAATTATACAGTAAAAGTGTCTCAAAACAATAAACAAAAAAACTGTCAAAACCAATCTTTTATGGGAAGGAATTTAACTTGTATAATTAAGCATATATTTAACAGTGAAAACTAAGAAGCAGCCATAAATACATGGTTCCTGTGAAGAAATAAGAATATGAAATTAATTACTGCCACCTAAAAAGTGCAAAGGAAAAAAAAAAAATCACTCCATAGAAGATAAAGCCCTTCAGCTGGGAGTGATAGCACAAGCCTTTATTCCAGCACTCAGGGAGGCCGATGCGATCTCTATGAGTTCAAGGCCAGGCTTGTCTACAGAGTGAGTCCAGGACAACCAAGGCTACACAGAAAAACCCACTAGGTAGGTAGGTAGGTAGATAGGTAGACACAGACAGATAGATAGATAAAGATAAAGCTCTTTCAGCATTTTACTGATCATCCCAAGCTTGATCACAGTCAGAACTATTATCTTCACACAATAGACAGATTTTGTTTTCTCAATCAATCCTGTTTGTGAAATATTAAGTTAAAAGAATCTTTACATAGTAAAATCTGAATACAATATTACTATGAAATATAATGAACAATGGGACTCAAGAGCACTTACTCTTTCAGGGGACCTGGGTTTAGCCAGCACTCACATGACAGCACACAACGTCATATAATTCCAGTTCTAGGGGTTCTAACACCATATGGTCTCTTCAGGTATCAGCCACACATACGGCATACATTCACACACATAAAGTAAACGTAAACTTTAATTTTTTTTTTTTTTTAATAAAAGGAGCTGGAGCTGGGCACAGTGACCCATGCCTGTAATCCCAGTACTCTGGGAGGCAGAGGCAGGCAGATCTCTTGTGAGTTCAAGGCCAGCCTGGTCTACAAAGTTAAGTCGAGGACAACAAAGGCTACACAGAGAAACCCTGTCTCGAAAAACCAAAAGAAAAAGAAAAACTATCTGAACAAGATAGATTATATCAATAACTATAAGTAACCAACAAAGTAAACACTCAACGGACAGAATATCAGCATTCAAAATAATGTATGTACTCAAGCAGAAGGACCAGGGCTCAACCACTACTAACATCAAGGCTAGGATGGGTGGTGAGCGCTGGAATCCAGGCATCTTTACACACTAACAGATGGGCAGCATCCCTCGCTTCTGTCACTCTCCTAAATTCATCACCTACTTCTGCTGCATATGGCAGCATGGGATGAAGGGCAATACACACCTTCTCCTCAGCCCGTCCTTACTCACCTGCAAGTTGAAGGTAGAATTCTGAGAATACATACATATCTTAAAACAACTGGGGCCCAGTTAGTTGACTCTAATAAAAGTATTTGCTATACAAGCCTGACAGCCTCGTTGGATCCAGAACCCACCCACATGCTGGGTTCTGGAAGTGAGAACTGACTTTACAAGGATGTTCTCTGTCCATCCATGTTACCCCACTCCATCCCCAACACACACCACAGTGTAATACAGCCCAGGGTGGCCTCCAACTCATCAGCAAAGGGTGGCTTTAAGCTGCTAATCCTCCTGCCTCACTTACCTAAGTACTGGGAATGCAGGTGTGTACCACTGTGTCCAGTTCATGTGGTCCTGGGGACTGAATTTAGGGACTTGTGGTGTGGGTGTGAGGCAAACACTCACCAAATGATGAGCCACACCCCTAGCCCAAGTTAAAGATTTGTGTATCTGGGGTCTGTATTGCTCGGGGATTAGGAACATTTACTCCTCTTTCAGAGGGCACAGATTCCATTTCTAGCACCCACATGGACACTTAGAACCTTCTCTAACTCCAATTCCAGAGGTCTGATATCATCTTCTAACTCCCTGACCTCTCTGGGCTCACATAGGTGTGCTCAGACATACACGTAAAATAACAGCATTTTTACATATGCTGTTTCAATGGGTAGTTCACAAGTATAAAAAATGTCAAAATTCATGGAATGATATAAATTTAATTATTCTTTCTAAAAGATTTAATTTTCTATCTGCATTTTTAATGAGTATTGCATAAATATAAAGAATGGCAAAGCCCATGTGAATGATCTACATTTTCATTATTCTCTTCTTCAAATAATATTAAATGATGGTTTATGAAATATGATGCATATCAAAAGAAAGACCAAAAGAGAAAGAGACAAGCTGGGTATTTTAATGATTTTAAGAGCTCTCATTTCCTGCTCTTTGAATTGAGGGCCCACAGTTTTGTTTTGCCTTAGGCCACACAATGATGTAAGCATCCGGCCAACACTCAACCTCTCCTCGTCTGGACTTCTAATGAGTGAATAAAAAACCATGCTGGCTTAGTAAATAAGCAACAATAGCTACTACCATATCTAATTTTCTTTTCAGGCTTTAGGACCACAAAATGTCATTAGTATCTAAATTACAATATAATAAAAACTGGAGACCAATGTTCTGCGTTAAAGGGTCGCAGCATCAGGAAGCTTGGGAACCAATGACCTAGATGTAAGCAATCACCTACCACCCATCACGCTGTCCACACCACAATGAATTATAACCGCTTAAATCATGAGACAAAAATAAAGCATTGCTCCTTTAAGTTGCTTTTCGTGAGGTACTTGGTTATAACAATGAGAAAGTGTCTGCAACAGTTACAAAACTCACTCTTTCTGGACAGTGGGGCAGTGAGGCGGCTGGTGCTCCTGATTTCTCTGTTTCACTGTCTGCAGACTCCAGTCCACTGAGGATGCCACCCACATTCAAGGCGCACCTTTCTGCCCTAAGTAAACCGCTCTGGAAGTGCCACACAAAAAACGCCCAGAAGGATGTCTCCCGAGGGACTCTAAAGCCCAGTAGTTAGCAGTGTTTACTGCTCTTGCAGAAGACCTACATTTGGTTCCCAGTAACCACATGGCAGTTCACAACTGTTTGTAACTCTAATTCTAAGAGATCTGAAGCTTCTGGCTTCTAGGGATACCAGGAAAACATGTGGTGCACTGACATACATGCAGGCAAAACATTCCACACACATGAAATAAAAACCAGTCTTCATAAAAAAAAAAAAAAAAAAAGAATCACGTCCATGAAAAAAAGCAATTAATTCTGCCTTCCATTCAGTAACACAAGTCTTTTGCTCATAATCACACAAACAGTTTGATAGGAAGCAGAAATATATACATATAGTTCCCATTGCACTGCACAAACTACTAAAAAGATAAAAACTGAAAGAACTGCTAGTTTAATAAAATTAATTTTTATTATTCATTAGCGAAACTAGTTTGTTTTAATTTGTTTTTTTGTTTCTTTGTTTGTTTTTTTCAAGACAGAGTTTCTCTGTGTAGCCTTGGCTGTCCTGGATTCTCTTTGTAGACCCTGCTGGCCTTGAACTCACAGAGATCCGCCTGTTTCTGCCTCCCTGAGTGCTAGGATTCTAGGCAAGAGCCACCCAGGTAGGCTTGTTTTTTGATTTTCTGAGACAGGGTTTCTTTATATAGCCCTGGCTGTCCTGGAACTCATGCTGTAGACCAGGCTGGCCTCAAACTCAAAAATCTACCTGCCTCTGCCTCCCAAGTGCCACCACTGCCCTGCTGAAACTGGCATTTTTTTTCTTTTTTTCTTTTTAATTTATTTATTTTATGTGCATTGGTGTTTTGACTTCATGTATACCTGTGTGAGCATATCAGATCCCCTGGAACAGGACTTACAGACAGTTGTGACTGTGTAGATGCTGAGAATTGAACCCCAGTCTCTAGAAGAACAGCTAGTGCTCTTAACTGCTGAGCCATCTCTCCAGCCCAAAACTGACATTTTTTTTTAAAATTCACTTTACATCTTTGTTGTAGACCCATTCTTCCTCCCCTCCCAATCCCATCTTCCCTTCCTCACCTCCCCTTTTCTTCAGACAAGGGGAGCTCCGTTTCCTATCCACCCCAGCTCCTCAAGTTGCATCAGGACTGAGCCTGTCCTCTTCCCTTATGGCCTGGCAAGGCAGTCCCTGTTAGGAGGAAGTGATCAAAAAGCTGGCCAGAGAATCCATGTCAGATGAAATCCCCACTTCCCTTACTAGCGGACCCACATGAAGCCTAAGCTGTCCATCTGCTACACCTTCATCTTTGTAGGGGGCCTAGGTCTAGTTCTTGCAGGGTCCTTGGTTGATGCTTCAGTCTCAGCAAGCCCCTCCATTGTCTCTGTTATAGAGCTAATGTCACCTCCAGGTCCTTTTCTCTTTCTTTCCACTTTTCCACAAGACTCCCTATGCATCGCCCAATGTTTGGCTGTGAGTCTCAGAACCTGTTTAGAGGGGCTGCTGGGTTGCGCCTCTCAAAGGACAACTCTGTCAGGCTGCAAGCATAGCAGAGTATCGTTCATAGTGCCAAAGGTTGTCACCCACTGATAGGGTGGGTCTTTGGTTGGGCCAGGCATTGGTTGGCATTCCCTCAATCTCTGTTCTATCTGCTCTATCTTTATCCCTGCACATCTTGTAGACAGGGTACATTTTGGGTTGAAGTTTTTGTGGGTGGGTTGGTGTTCCCCTACCTCTGCTAGAAGACTAGTCTAGTTAGAGGGTGTCCTCTTCAGTCTTTATGGCCCCTGCTACTAGGAGTCTCTGCTTGAGTCCCCCTCATATCCTCCCAGGAGCCTACCCTGACTTAGGTCTCCAGCTTGTCACAGAGCACCACTGTTTTTCTTTTCTCTACAGGCCTCTGTCCTGTCGCCCTGGCTCTCCCCAGGTCTTATCTCTACCCTCTTAACTCTCTGCAGCCCCACTCCTACCTTGTTCCCTTTGTTTATTCTATCTCCCCTTCTGAGTGAAATGTATGCATCCTCCCTTGAAACTAGTATTTTTTTAAATTGCAGTTCTCAGAAGCAAAGAACACAATGTAAATTCATACTTGGGTGTTATTGCCTTAGTGCTAGATGTCAGCAGTTTTGTCCTGATGCTTCTGTATCTTTAGTATAAACAATTAACACAGTGAAGTAAACAATGTTTATCTTAAAGAAACATCTCAGAACTATTAAGAAATATATTTGACTTCTCACGTTACCCTAAAACAGTCTCAAAGCATATCCACCTCACCCCAGGGATCCACGAAGTATCCATGAGAGCCACTGAGTATATTACTCACTACTAATAGTGAAGATACCATTGTCTATATAAAATCTACTCCATTTGTACACACACACTTCTGGTTTTTGAGGTAAGTCTCATGTAGCTCAGGCTGGCCTTCAACTCACAATGTAGCCCAGGATGGCCTTGAACTCCTTACCCTTCTACCTTCCCCTCCACAGTACTAGATCTACAGATGTGTGTCACCAAGACATTTATGTGGTGCTAAGGATAAATCTCAGGGCTTTGTTCGGATTAGGCAATCACTGTACCAACTAAGCTACATCCTCAGTCTCCTCTGTCACTTTTTCAAGTGCCATCTGCATCCTACACATATAAACACAATTCCCAGTGTACTGAAGAAACATTTTTGAGGTAACTTTATTGTATGTGAAATACCATTTGGGCTGAGTGTGTAAGACTGTGGTAGAATGTTTTCACAACATTCATGAGGACTCCATTACAGAAAAATCATCATTTTGGTAGTATCTAATCAAATTGTTTGTATCTGCTTTTAAAGATTTTTTTAAACTTTTCTTTTAGATTTTCTTTTTTTTTCCAGATTTATTTTACTTAATACATATGAATTTTTTGCATGCATGCATGTATGTGCACTACATGTATGCCTGTTGGATCTCCTGGAACTAAGGATGACTCCCAGAGATCCACTTGCCTCTTTGTCTGCTACATGCTGGGATTAAAGGCATGTGCTACCATGTCTGGCTAAAGATTTTTAATAATATTTTCTAAGGCTGGAGAGATGGCTCAGAGGTTAAAGAGCACTGGCTGCCCTTCCAAAGGTCCTGAGTTCAATTCCCAGCACCCACATTGTAGCTCACAACCATCTGTAGCGACATCTGCTGACCTCTTCTGGCATGCAGGTGTACATGCAGACAGAACACAGTGCACATAATAAAATTTTTTTTTAAAGTTTCTTCTGATAGGAAGGACAAGTATTTTAGGAAGACTATGCAGTGATACAAATTAGCTTAAGCTTTGCAAACACTTAACAACTCAGCTCTGGCTTTACTCCTCCACCTCCAAGCACCTCTGAGCTTGGTTCTCTGATGCAGGGTGAGCTCAGGGCCACTCCTGGCTTAGCTGTGACCTGCTCCACCCCAGATATGACTCACTCTCAGCCAGTCCCCAACTCCAACATTTTCTTTTCCTTTTTCTTTTTTCAGGGGGTAAGGCACCAGAGACTTTGCAGTTATAACATCTTAGAGTAACTCTAGTAAATCTAGTCCAATTATGAAAATTGGCAACACAAAGTACCTCCAAAAAGTATTATTTTAAAGTTTTCATTATTTTAATTATGTGCATGTGTAGGGGTGGTATATGTGCATGTATGCCAGTGCCCACAGAGGTCAGAGGTGAGAAATTGCTCTGGAGACTGAGTTATAGGCAGTGGTAAGCCCACCTGATGTGGGTGCTGGGAATCAAACTCAGGCCCTCAGAAAGAGCAGTATGTGCTCTTAACCACTGAACCATCTGTCCAGCCCCCACAGAATTATTTTAAAGTAACTAAGAATAAGAAAATGTTGTACTGACAAAAACAAAAACAAAAGTACTATAAGAGCATTTCCTTATGGTGGGAGGAGGTTATCAACAACAACAAAAAAAAAAAAACAAAAAACAAAACCAAACACAACAGACTCAAGGTAATGCACTCACAATTTGCCTATGTGCCTATGTGAATAAAAAAAAGGTTACATGCCCTTTACATGAGAATACAAATGACATATGGCCCTTGAACACTGCAATAACAGTCTTTTAAGAACAGGACAAACAGGAAAGTCCTCGTTTTCAAAGAGCCACAGAATAGATTATTAGTAGTCTCTACATAATAAAGCTAGTCAGGAAGAAAGACTACCTCCGTTCTTTTAATGACTCCAAGAAAATAATTTTTCATGTTTATAGTCTCCCATAAAGTACACTTAGCACCAATACACATTTGAAGTGTACACTGAAAACCCAGAGTACCACAGACCTCTAAAACAAACCTTTCAGTGAAATGGTATTTTAAACTAATTCAACTAAGCAGTCTAAAGCTAAGAGTTCTTAGTATTGAAAAAACATTCTATCACAAAAGTAGGTGGGCAGTGATACCCACATGGTACTTGGGAACACCAGTGAGAGAAAGAATGGCATGATGCTCCACTTGTCATGCCTACATCAGGCTTCTGCTTCTCCCACAGCTCCTCTCTGACCCTTCCCTACCTACAAATAATCTGGGATTAAAAAAATTAGAGCACAGGTTATCCTGCCTCAAAATTTTTCAGAAGGGGAAGGAGGAATGAATACAATCAAAAAACATTTATGTATGTATAAAATTCTCAAAATATATATATATATATAATTTTCCCTCAAAGGCAGCGTCTTAACATGTAGCCCTGGCTAGCCTAGAACACACAGTTGTTCTCCAATTACAGACGGGGACCTAGGTGTTGCTCAGGCTGGTCATGAGTAAACCCCAACCTTAGCTCCCCTATAAGCTGGGACTATAGGCATGTGCTACCAGTTATCTAGCCAAATCTGGATATTTTAACCCAGAATTTAACAGCTGAACACACAACATCAAGTATTAAAATCTTAACTCACACTTCTGTACCCTAACGCAATTATACATGATAGATATTTAATGAATATATGATAAGTGGAAAACTGATCAAGTAATAGAAACTTTCTACTAATAAACCAAATGTTATACATCTGGTTTGAGGAGATTAGTCTATCTTGCTGAATTTACAGAGAAAACAATTCACAAAATATAAACAGTAACGGCACTTCAATGTCATCAATTCTCCCTTATAACAAGAAAATGTACTGAGAGGAAATGTGATTAAGAATCAGAATTTGGACGCTGGGAATGATAGCTAACAACTGTAATCCAGCATACACACAGCTGAGCCAAGTTCATGAACAGCCTTGGCTACACAGTTAGTTCCAGGTTACCATGGGCTACAAGAAACCTTATCTTTCCCCACCCCAACCCCCAATAAAGAACAGAGACTTGACATGTGAGCTAGAGATTAACCCAGTGACAAAGCCTGACATGGGTAAGGCCCCGAATTATATACCCAGCAACAGATAAATAAACAGTAGAAACTTCAAAAGTCAAAATAATCCTGGGTTGAAATGAAGTTCTGCTACATTCCAGGAATTTCTATGCTAAATATCTGTATATGTGAAAAAATAATAGTGTAGCAAAGTTATAACAATGGCATGAAACAAAGTAAAGCACTTAGCACAATGACGCTGACTAGGAGATTTGTAACAAATTACTGTCAAGTAATCAGATAGTATTAAAAGTCTATGCCAGGCAAACACCTCGTCCAGTTATTTGGGAAGCTAAGAAGCACTGGAAATTTGGGGCTGACGTAGGCAACTTAGCAAGAACCTGTCTCGAAATAACTCTTAATTAAAATTTGCATTTTAGAAATGAATTATTTTGGTACGTGCCACTGGGTGAGCGCGGTCAGAGGACAATGACAGGAGTTGGCTCTCTCCTTCTACCACATGGACTGTCAAGCTGGGCAGCAGCTCTGCTACAAGCTGAGCCATCTCACTGGGGTCGGCGCTCGGTGGTAAAGCCTTGACTAACCTGCTGAGGCGCCAGGCTGAATCCTAGTTAGGGAAGGACACACCACCCCATACCTGCTTTGACGTACAGAGCAGTATTAGATGTACGACACACATTAGACCCTCAGTTTAATGCCCAACACCACTCCAAACACACACTCGCACACACACCCTATCCCACCCCACCCCACATACCACACCACACCATGCCAAACACACAAAACCTTTAAGAGAACTAGAGGAAACTGCAAAAAAGAAAAAAGGTCTGCTGGGTAGGATCACTATGAGTATGAGGCCAGCCTGGTCTACATAGTTCCAGGTCAGCCAGAGCTACAAAGTAAGACTCTTTCTCAAAACAAAACAAAACAAAACAAAACAAAACAAAAACAAAAATAAAACTTGCAGACCAGTGAGACAACGCAACAGAAAGAAACATTTACTGCCAAATCTGATGACCTGAGTTTGATCTCTGGAATCTACATGCTGTAAGAACTCCCAAGTTGTCTTCTGACCTCCACACACACATGCTCACATACACAAATAAAATTAGAAGCTGGGCAGTGGTGGTGTACCCCTTTAATCCCAGCACTTGGGAGGCAGAGAGAGGCAGGAGAATCTCTGAGTTCAGGCACAGCCTAGTCTACAGAGCAAGTTTCTGGACATCCAGGGCTACACAGAGAAATCCTGTCTTAAAAACCAAAATTTAAAAAAATAAATAAATAAAATTAAAAGAAAATAATAAAAACCTGCCTGCGTTGTACTAGATACACAGCAGACACTCAAAATGAGGAAGTTACTATCGATACATAGAATCTAGCTCACTTGTTACTCTCAGCAGTATCTACTATACAAGTATTTCTTTATAGACGTCCAGGGTTGTTTTTTGTGAATCCTTTATAAAACTAGTTTCTTTAAAAAATGAAATATTCAGGGCTGGAGAGATGGTTCAGTGGTTAAGAGCACTGTCTGCTCTTCCAGAGGTCCTGAGTTCAATTCCCAGCAACCACATGGTGGCTCACAACCATCTATAATGGGATCTGATGCCCTCTCCTGTCATGAAGGCATATGTGCAAATAGAGTGCTCATTATGTATAAATAAATAAATCTTTAAAAAAAAAACAATGAAATATTCATTTGCTGTAGAAATTCACTGCTTTTCCAACATAATTCTTAAGACAATTGCTAAGGACATGACTCAGCTGAATCTCACAGGAATCTTTCTCAGCACCTTAACAAAAAGATGTCATGTTCTAAACAACAAATTCTATAATTAGTGGCCTGAATAAGTCAAATAGGCTGGGAAGGTTTTAAGAATCAGCTCACCTAATTTACAAAATGAAGAATGCAGAACAAAAGGACAGTCTCTCAGGTAGGGTAGCACTGGTACCTGTTAACTTCCTTTGGATATGGTATGTACTTCATTACTCAGAGTTCTCCTTCAAGTACAAGTGTTAAAGTGATATATCCCCAGCTGGAACCGGCAGTGGGTGCATCTACAGCCACGTGCCTGGGAAACTAAGACCAGCCTCTGTGGACCACACAGCAAGACCTTTTCTCAAAAAACTAAAATCTAAAAAGCAACAGTCACAGGACTCTCCAATACCAAAACTATATTTAAAATGTATGAATTTATAAAGCTACATAAAGGCTATACAAGCTAGAACTGTTTATGTAGAGATCAATAGAGGGAAGGCTATTAGATCCTTAAAGCTGAACTTAATACCAAAGACAATCTTCTTTTACTAATGATGAGGATGGAACCAAGGGCCATGTGCCCTACTCTTTAGTGAAGAAAGAGAGAGAGAGAGAGAGAGAGAGAGAGAGAGAGAGAGAGAGAAGGAAGGAAGGAAGGAAGGAAAGAAGGAAGGAAAGAAGGAAGGAAAGAAGGAAGGAAAGAAGGAAAGAGAAAGAACGAACTTAATATTAGCTGGGCGCAGAGGCACACATCTGTGATCCCAGCACTTAGGAGGCAGAGGCAGAAGGATCTCTGTGAGTCTGAAGCCAGCCTAGTCTACAAAGCAAGTCCAGAACAGCCAAGGCTACAAGGCTACAAGGCTGTCTCAAAGAAAAAAATAAAAAAGGACCTAATGTCTCTTATTTTTAATTTAATTTAAAGTGTTTTGCCTCTATTTATGTTTGTGTATCATATGTGTGCCTGCTGCCTTTGATGGGCAGAAGAAGGAATTAGATCCCCTAGAACTGGATTTACAGATGGTTTTAAGGTCCCATGTGGGTGTTGGTAATACAACCCAGGTCCTTTGTTAGAGCAGCCAATGCTCTTAACTAAAACATCTTTCCAGATTTTGCTTTTAAAAGAATGACTTAAACCAGGAGCAGTTGTACACGCCTGTAATCCTAGCACTTGGGAGGCAGAGGCAGGCAGATCTCTGTGAGTTCAAGGCCAGCCTGGTCTACAAAGTGATAGATGTCTCGGACAGCCAAGGCTACACACAGAGAAACAAAAAACACAGAGGAAAAAAAAAGACTTAGCCAGCAGTGGTGATGCATGCCTTTGCAGAGCAGAGGGAGGCAAGTCTCTGAGTTCAAGGCCTGCCTGCTCTACAGAGTGAGTCAAGGCCAGCTAGAGCTACATAATAGAATAAGTCTGTCTCCAAAAAAACCTCAGTAAACAGACAAAAACATGATTCCCACAGAGTAGCTGTGTAAGTGGGAGAAAAGTTAATATTAAAGGTAAAATAAATGTATAAATTACCATTTTTCATAACATTTCATCAAGCTAACACATGGGGTTTTGGCCAAAGGACAAAAATAACTCAACAGTCACATCCTGTAAAACTGTGCTTCAAAAAGTTAAGAAATAATTTCATTTGACTGTTTTAATCTTGCTTTCTTATCACTACAATATTGCTTTTGGTGCAGTCACTAAATATAAAAAGATACTCTTCACACTAGACTGGTCCCCAGGGATTCTAATCACCATGAACACATGGAAACACTATAAACATATGCTCAGCTAAATTATGTCATCATCACACTCCTACTCTGACTGTTGTTTTCTACAACTGAAGCTTTGCATCTTCAAGGAAAGGTTTTATATCCATCAACATTTGAACATTACAAACACAAAACCTCAAATATCTGCTATACTTTATAGTAAAATAAGAGACTATAAGTAAGACACAATTCAGTTGATCATTACTCTTGAATAATTAAGTGTAAGATTCCTGGATATCTAATTTTTTTAATTGTCGTTTCTTTCGTTTTTTAAATGCATGGTTCCCATGTAGCCCAGATTAGCCCTGAAAGTACTTAACAGCATGGGATGACACTGAACTTCTGATCCTCCTAACTTCCCTTCTAAGGTCACATACCAGTGACAAGTTTAGGAAATGCTAGGGATTAAGCCCTAGCTTCCTACATACCACAGGAGCTACAATGACAACCACAGTTTTTTATTGTTTGTTTATTTGGTTGGGGTAGAGGTAATTTTAAAAAGAGACACGGTTTCACTAAGCTTCCCAGAGCGGCCTTGAACTCCCAAGTGCTAAGATTCCAGGCCACCAAACCTGGTTCCCAAACCCTTTCACACCTTCAGGTTAACGCTGTATGTCACATGGATGTTTTGCTTTGGAGCAATGGAGTCCTGAAATAACCTCAGGTCTCGCACTGAGTCAGTGTACTCAGCACAGAAGGGAGAGAACAGTAACACTGGGCTCAAAGCTCCATGGGAAAGGTCTCCCCTAGAATTAGACGCTGGCCTCAAAGCTAGGCCACACACACACAGGGAAAGAAAACAGAAAAATAACATTGCTCAGGGATAGGAGACAGTGCGATACCAGTAAATACAAAAAGAATGTAAATAGTCCCACGGGGGCTTTCAGAGACAGACATCAACCAAGGAGCACCCATGAACTGGACCTAGGCCCCCTGCACACACGTAGTCCACAGGATGCTTGGTCTTCATATGGGTTGTCTGTCAAGTTGTGGGGGGAGTGCTAACATGGACTCTATTGCTTGCTTTTAGATCACTTCCCCCTTCGGGCTGCCTTGCCTGGCCTCAGGGGATGAAGATATGCTCAGTCCTGATCTGACTTGATGTGCTGGGAGGATTGCTACCAGGGAGGAGGGCTCTCCTTCTTAAGGGGGAAAGGGAGAGGGGAAGAGGAAAGGGGAGGGGAACCATGGCTGGGAAGAGAGGAGAGAGGGAGCACCCTTGGGATGTAAAATAAATAAAAAGAAAAATAAATTTTAAAAAAACTTTAAAAGAATAAAAAAGAACGTAAATAGTCTAAACACTCAAGAAAAGCTGGAGCTAGAGAAATGGCTCAGTAGCTGAGGGCACTCGCCACTCCTGTAAAAAAACCTTGGTTCATATTTCTCTACTTTTCTCCTCGAGTGCTTTTTTTGAAACAGGACCTCATCCAAGACATCACATTATGTTTGGTCATCATGCCTCTTTAGGCTGCTCTAGTCCCTGACACTTTCTGAACCTTCTTTGTCTTTAATGACCTTGAAATTTTTGAGATATTCCAACCAGGTACTAAACAGAATGCTCACATTTTGATGTTTTCTGATGGTTAGACTAAGAGTGTGGGTTTTGGAAAATCGAAAAGGTAAAGAATCATTCTACCACATTGCATCACATAATATATAGTATCAACAGGATGATGGTAATCCTATTTGGTTAAGACAGTGTTTGAAAGATTTCTGCACTGTAACTTTGCTGTTTTATACACATGCATGGCTTCTGAAATAAGGAAGGACAAAGTCTTTTTTAAAACTTGTATATTTTAATTTAATATCAGTTTTAATAAGTGGTAAGTAAAATTATATTAATGGATTTTTTAATTTAAAAAATGCTTTTGGGGGCTGGAGAGATGGCTCAGTGGGTAAGAGCGTTGTCTGCTCCTCCAGAGGTCCTGAGTTCAATTCCCAGCACCCATATGGTGGTTCTTAACTATCTATAATTGATGCTCTCTTCTGGCATGAAGACATACATGCAGGCAGAACACTCATACATAAAATAAATAAGTAAATCTTTCTCTAAAAAATGCTTTTAGTTAAGGTTCAGACATGATGTACACATGTTAAAGAGTGAGTCTGAGTTAGTCAACATTTTTTTTAAGTTTTATTAATTACACTTTATTCACTTTGTATCCCCCAATAAGCCTCTCCCTCCTCCCCTCCTAATCCCACCTTCGATCCCCCTTCTTCACGCACGGCCCTCCCCAAGTCCACTGATAGGGGAGGTCCTCCTCTCCTTCCTTCTGATCTTAGTCTATCAGACCTCATCAGGAGTGGCTGCATTGTCATCTTCTGTGGCCTGGTAAGGCTGCTCCCCACTCAGGGAGAGGTGATCAAAGAGCAGGCCAATCAGTTTGAGGCAGTCCCTCTTCCCATTACTATGGAACCCACTTGGACAGACACTAAACTGCCATAGGCTACATCTGTGCAGGGGCTCTAGGTTATCTCCATGCATGGTACTTGCTTGGAGTATGAGTCTCCAGAAAGACCCCTGTGTTCAAATTTTCTGGTTCTGTTGCTTTCCTTGTGGAGTTCCTGTCCTCTCCAGATCTTACTATTTCCCACTTCTTTCATACAATTGGCCATAAGTCTCAGCATCTGCAGGGCAGAGCCTTTCAGAGGCCCTCTGTGGTCAGTCAACATTTTTATAGTTCTATACGAGTTTCCAAATTACAGAAGTTTCTTTATAGGAAAAAATTTGTATAGTTCTAAAATGCTTCTCTTTCCTCGTCTCCTATTCACATGCAAACATATTTTTTCTCCTTTATATAAAAGGAGTCACACCAAGAGAACTGACAGAATTCTAGTACAGTCCAATTTACTAATTAAACTATCCCAATGTTCCAAAACATGTATTAGAATATATATTAAATAAATAAAACATTTAGTGGCAGGAGGATCAGAAGTTCAAGGTTGTTCTCAGCTATTCAGCAACATAGTGAGTTCAAGGCCAGATTAAGCTACTTAAAATTATATCTGAAAAAATATGTTTTAAAAAGGAGGGGCACAATGTTGGTACTTGGGAGGCAGAGGCAGGCGGATCTCTGTGAGTTCCAGGCCAGCCTGGTCTACAGAATGAGTTCTAGGACAGCCAAGGCTACACAGAAAAGTATATCTTGAAATAACAAAAACAAAAACTTTATAAATAAGGCACTTGCCTAGCATGTGTTAGGCCCTAGGTTTGAGCCCACAACTGCACACACACAAACACAAGATTAGAAATGAGGCTTGCTAAGCAAGCCTGTAGACCTGTGTTTGACCCCTGTAACCCACAAACAAGAACCCACACAAAGGGAACATTTCTATAACATTTCTTATATTAAATACTAAATGGACATTATATGCTTAAACCGCCCCAAAAGTCAACGGCAACAAAAGCACTGAGCACCAACTGAACAGTGAAGGCTTTAAGAGGCCTGCAGATGGCTCTGTGGGTAAAAAAGTGCTTGCCTCCAAGCCTAACCATCTGAGTTCCATCCAAGCCTCACACGATGGAGTACAGAACCAGTGCCACAAGTTGTGCTCTGAACTCCATGTGCATACAGCCATGCACACATACAATATGTCAACATGAAAGAACTACACCAAGTAACACTCCAGAAATTATATGGTAGTCCACAAAGACCCTTCTCACTCTGATAGCTTCCTCAAGAAGAAACCACCTCAGCTGGAGAACTCCATAGATGACCCTTCCAGCTCCTTTACATGCTTGACATTTGACTATACAGAAGTATAATTACTCATGCCTGTCACAGTGCTAAACAGAACAGGAAGCTAAATTGTACCTTTCAAGAGCAGTACTAAGTAATCACATGTTTACCTCTCATCTTTCCAGAGGATATTCTTCACTGTTAAAGACTCACAATTCCTTGGCAACACCCTATACTTTAATGCAATTCCTTCTGGGCCCATTAGATGTACTATTCAAAAGATGTTCTATCCTGTATGTTTTATATATACATATATTTATATATTATATCTATAATGCCTATCTCCAAAAGAAGATGGAAGCAAAATATAATAAAACCTACAATTACAAACATAAAAACATACAAGGAGAGAGCAATAACCAAAACAGTAAACCAAAAGAAAAACACAACAGTGGACATAGAAAACATTAAATAAGGAAGAAATAGATGCTTTCAAAAAACAATAAACTGCCCTCTAATTTGTATCTTTATTCATAGACTAGCGCAGCTCGCAGCTCTTGTCAGAGAAGTTCCTTTATAAAGTCAATAGTGGTTTAACCAAGAAACTCCCAACTGGCGGGAGTGCAGAAACTCCAAGGAGTGCTCAGCGCAGATGAGAGATCTATGCCATACGCACTCCTCAAGGTCCAAGAATAATTTCAGAAGAAGACGAAGAAAGACTGTTAGAGCCAGAAGTCTGCCTGCTTAGGACCCACACAAGATCAAGCCAGTCAACATGCTGGCATGTAAGGCTTCCTAAGACCCAACCACAACTTAAGATCTATGGACAGTTATGGCTTCTCGGGAAGGCAGAGGCAGTTTTCATTAAGAGTGTGGCTCCTTAGCTGGGCACAGTGGCTCACACCTATAATCCCAGCACCTAGGGAGGCAGAGGCAGGTGGATCTCTGTGAGTTCGAGGCCAGCCTGGTCTACAAAAAGAGTCCAGGACAGCCAAGGCTACACAGAGAAACCCTGTCTTAGAAAAAAACAAACAAAAAAGTGTGGCTCCTGGTAGCTGGACCATACTCCAGTGTATGCTCCCATATACAGCACACAGGAACAGTACAAAAGGGGCCCAGCAGACTATAATACAGGGGACATGAAAAGAGGAGGGGAGAAGAGAGGAAGGAGGAGAAACAAAGGGGGACAAATACAAGGCAAAAGCACATGTGAGGGAAGGAGCAGAGCAATGGGTAGGCACATACATGAAGTTACTGGGGTAGTGTGAATTTGGGAGGACCTAGGGAAGAGGAAGGAAGAAATATGATCAAAATGCACTGTATAAATTTTTCAAAGAATAAAAATATTTTAAATATTTATAAGAATTCAAATATTTAATAAATATTAAATATATATTTTAAATAACTATTTTTAAACATTGAAGTTATTCCAGCAGGTTTAATAGGTTAAAATAAAATAACAATCAAAATCTTCCTCCAAACCAAATGTGCTATAAGTCAAATTTAATGAATTGGTTATTTCTCAGCCTTACAGAATAAAAATGGCTAATCAGTACAAATACTAGAACTGGACATGTGGCATACACTTGAACCCCAGCTCTTAGTAGGCTGAAGGTCTGGAATGAGAAAGGAATGAGCGGTTATTGCTCTAAGAATTTTAAAGTTTGTGTACAGGGTGACGGGGAAAGTTGTACAATACTGTGATCTGTTTATTTGTTTTGTGAGACAGGATCTCTCTACATAGAACTCTCCCAAAACTGACAGATTCACCTTCCTACTAGGATTAAAAGCATGTACCGCTACCCCTAACTTACATTGTGAATATGTATATTTGAAAATGCTTAACACAGCAAATCTTACATGACAATTATACATATTATTACAAACCCACTAAATTATATATTCTAAGTGGCTGAATTATATGGTATATAAATTTAAAAACAGTAAAGTTGCATTTAATTTTTTTTTCTTGAGGCCTGGAGAATCGTTCAATGGTAAAGGGCTGACCTAGCATGCAGAGGATACCCTCAGTTCAATCTTCACCACTGCTCAACCAAAACAGCAAAAAACAGACAAAAAAAAACCCCACTTTAACCTAAGTTTAATATCACGCCATGTATTTTGGCTCAGGCCTTCAATCCCAGCCCCTGGGAGGCTAACGCAGGAAAACTGCTAGGAGTTCAAGACCAGGCCCGGCCACAAAGTGACAGCCTGCTAAAAATAAACAAACAAACAAACAAACAGATAAAAAGCAGTTTAAGTAATTAGCTAGATCTTATTATACACATAGATATACAGATATATATATATATATATTGATACTTAGATCAAAGGCTGAGCTAAAACTAACTTATTTAAGTTTAAAGGCTGGGAAGAAAAAAGGCAGACAAGACTAAAGGTGAATGTAACTTTTTTTTTTTTTGAAACAGACTCTCTCTACGTAGCCCTAGCTGTCCTAGGACCACTATGTAGTCCAGGCTGGCCTCAGACTCACAGAGATCCACTTGCCTTTGCCTCCTGAGTGGTAAGATTAAAGGTGTGTCCCACCACACCTGGCCAAGATGAATCTAATCTTAACTAAACTTCTAATTATTTAAAGTCCATTTTAAAGTCCTTTCCCATCTTAAATTTTTAGGGTACCAGCTATTTTTAAAGCACTCCTTACATATCTGGTGTACATCATTCTTCTATTATAATTAAAGCATAGCTCTAAGGAGCCTTTCTTCACTTTTGTTAAGCTAATTCAACATTTGCAACAATATAAAACATTTTTAATTAAATTATGTTTTTCTCAATGTAGTCTGTTAGTTTTTAAATGCCTCAAATTTTCACCAATCTAAGGTAAATTTGAAATACTGGGCTGCAGTGTATTTCAGAGGAATAAACTTTGCCTAGTGTGAACAAAGACTTGTATTTGACTATTATCGGTGTAAGAGAAAGAAAAAACATACATACATAGCAAACAAGCAAATATATCATTCAAAATGTTTATATACCTACTAATAACTATGTGGAGCACTGGCTTTCCTCACTCAATATGCAAAAGTACAGTGTTACCAAGGCCACTCCCCTCAATTCACAAATGAGGATACGGAGGCCAAAAACAGGGAATCTCCAAAGTAAACAACCAGCAGTAACACTAAGCAGGAACTCAGAACGTCCAGTTCACTTAGGCATCATTTACTTTCAAAGATAATCAGAGCTATTCCTAGGAGAGGAATAGCAAAGACAGAAATCAGCAGGGCAGAGGAGTAGCAGCAGAAAAGAGGTTGGTAGAAATAGTCAAAAAGGCTACACAGAGAAACCCTGTCTCAAAACACCAACAAGAAAGCTACCTGGGTGTGGTGGCTCACTCAGGATTTCCAGCATTAGAAAGGCTGAAAGACAGGAACACTGCCACAAATCAGAGGCCAGACTGGGCTGCCAAGTGAATATCAAGCCAGCTAGATTACATGCAAGACAGATGCTCACTTCAAAAAAAGAAAAGAAAAAAGCTAAAGAAAGTCAGTCAATCAATCAGTCTGGTGGCATCTGTAGTACAGGAACAGGCAGAAAGGAAGAAGTTTAAGATAGGGAAACCAAGAAGTTTTCACTGTTTTTTGTAGCTATACTGGGGAGAGGGCATTTTAAAAGAGAAGAGCACAAAGGCACCCGGAGAAATCAAAGAAGAAATTTCAGAATTCTAAGTACCTACCCCTGTTTTAATTAGCAATCAAGCCTGTAGCTCACCATCACGAGATGCATGCATGAGCATGGGCAGGCCATCTTTTCTTTGCACCATCACCCTACAAGATTTACAAAGTACATGGCAGTTCAATGTCCAAGTGGGTTCCACTGTAATAGAACAGGCACTGTCTCTGACATGAACTGATTGGCCTGCTCTTGAATTACCTCCCCATGAGGGGGAAGCAGCATTACCAGGCCACAGAAGAAGACAATGCAGCCACTCCTGATGAGACCTAATTCACTAGGATCAGAAGGAAGGAAAAGAAGACCTCCCCTATCAGTGGACCTGGGGAGGGGCATGCATAAAGAGGGTGGAGGAAGGGAGGGATTGGGACGGGAGGAGGGAGGGAACCACAGGGGGGGGATACAAAGTGAATAAATGTAATTAATAAAGAATTTATAAAAAAAAGACTTACAAAGTAACTGCACATAGGGAGCATAACAGACATCAGCGGGTACTTCAGCTCTCCCTTGCAGATCTTATCTATCCTAAAGCTCCCCCACCCGCCCTCTGGCCACTCCAGTCATGCATATTTGAACAGAAACTGTAAAAGGTTCAACACTTTTTCTCAAGCACTATGTTAACTATAAAAGCGAACATATATACATATACATGTTATAAACTAATAGTTTGGTTAAGGCAATATACCCAAAAATGTTTCCATCCAAGTCTTAAAAGAAATTCATACTTACTAAAAGTCATTAAATCCATACAGCTTAAGTGATAAACAAATGACCATTAAAATGTAAAATAACTGAGATTTTACAAGTACACTGGGCAATTTTTTCTTCTCTGATCACTTTTCTTATTGAAATCAAAGGTCAAATTATTTAACTAATAAGTTTTCTTTTCAGAATACATAGCACTCATTCTATAAAGATTAGATTCATACTTTCTTTTTTATATATTTTATGCTATCATTGTTGCAAGCAAATTCAAAATTAAATTATTTTATAATATTAGCGAAATACCTGCTTACTTTAAAAAGAATAAAATCCTTTGTGTCTGGGCTGGGGAGACAGCTCAACATCTAAATCACTGGCTGCTCTTCCAGGGACCGGGTTTGATCCCTGGCACCTACATGGTGGAAGACTCACAGCTCTGTAACTCCAGCTCCAGGGAATCTAGCTCCCTCCTCTAGCTTATGCAGGCTCCAGGCACACACATGATACACAGACATGCATGCAAGCATAAAACCCATACACATAAAATAAGAAGTCATTTAAAAAATCTCATCACTTACTACCAGCTTATTTCTAATTCTATACAAAATATCCATAAATTCAATGTATTCTGATCATAGCCATTTCTCAGATCAAAAGAAATATGCTTTTAAAACAAGTCTATTTTGTAATCTCACCTCTTGGCCAGCTTCAGCTCTTTAACAAGTTCAAAGCCACCCAAGCTACAGGAGACCTTGTCTCAAGTAAGTAATATAGTACTCAAGTCATCTTCATTGCTTTTGGAAAGGACTAGACTAAATTATTCAGACCCAGGTTTTACAGCCAAGCATGGTATGTGTCCATAATCTCAGAACTTGGAAGGCTGAGGCAATAGGTTCCCAAGTTTTATGCCAGCCTCTACTATGTCGTAAGACCTCATCACAAAAATAAAAAATTTAACTGTAAAGGAAAACACCATTTAGTAATATGTAGTAAGTCTACATGTTTATTACAAAAGCTATAATTACTGAATTTCTAGATATCCAGCCCTTGTTTTTCCCTGCAAGCATCAATCAAATCACAATACAGTTCTTACTCTATGGATAGAAAGGTAATAATATATTTAATTGACCAAAATAATGTTATCTAATTTAGTTTGGCACTAATCCTTTTATACTTTAACAACAATAATCATAGAAACTTATGAAAATTAAAACCACTTAAGGGCCATCAAAATGACTCAATGGGTAAAAGCACTTGCTGTTACCTTGACAGCCCAAATTTCATCCCTAGAACCTACATTAAAAAAAAAAAAAAAAAAACAGAACAGGCTGAGCCAGGTATGGTGGTACATACCTGTAATCCCAGCACTTGGGAGGCAAAGGCAGGAGGATATGGGTGAGTTTGAGGCCAGCCTGGTCTACAAAGTGATTCCAGGATTATCAAGGCTACACAGAGAAACCCTGTCTCAAAAAACCAAACCAAACAAAACAACAACAACAAAAAAGGCTGGCTGGGCAGAAGTGGCCCACACCTTTGATCCAGCACTAGGAAGCAGAGGAAGGCAGATCTCTGAGCTTTTAGGCCAGCCTGGTCTACAGAGTGAGTTCCAGGGCAGCCAGGGCTACACAAAGAAACACTGTCTTGGAAACAAAAACAAAAACAAAACAAAACAAAAAATCCAAACCAGATGTGGTGGCTCCCATCTGCAATCTCAACATTTATTATAACAGGAGACAAAGAACTAGCAGGAAGTTCACATGGTCACAATAACGCCATCAGAAACAAGAGACTGTCTCAGAACCAAGGTGGAAGGATAGAGCCAACCCCTGAAGATGTCCTCTGAGCTCTACACGGGCACCTGCACTCTCAAGCACACACAATAAGCACGAGCATAACAGCCACTTACACAGAACAACATATATGTATGACAGTACCACAATGAAGGCACTGCTTTCTATGCTAACTAAATTAAAAGTAATTTTTAAAACCCTTTCTACTAACAAGTTGTGGTTTTCTCAGAAGTAGGAAAAAAATAAAATGCCCAAAATAAAAATACAAGGCTGAGAATGCAGCCAAAAGGATGTTGCCATAACATACTCAAGAACCTGGGTCTGATCCCCAGCACCGATAGATAGATAGATAGATAGATAGATAGATAGATAGATAGATAGATAGATAGATAGATAGGAAGAAATGAATAACAATAAAAATTAAAAATATAAGACTGTGTGAGCAAAGCTTTTTTAGTAAATAATGTACCATTCTTTTTTATTTATTATTTATACAGCATTCTGCCTGCCTGTGTGCCTGCAGGCCAGAAGAGGGCACCAGATCTCATTGTAGATGGTTATGAGCCACCATGCGGTTGCTGGGGATTGAACTCAGGACCTTTGGAAGAAGAGCCAGTGCTCTTAACCTCTGAGCCATTGAGCCATCTCTCCAACCCCATAATGTACCATTCCTTCTTTTTTAATTTATAATCTCTGGATTCTTTTTTTAACTACATTTTATTTTTTTTTTACATTAATTACATCTTATTCACTTTGAATCCCAGCTGTAGTCCCTACTCTTGTTCCCTACCCCCCCCAATCCCGCCCTCCCTCCCTCATCTCCTCCCATGCTCCTCTCCAAGTCCACCGATAGGGGAGGTCCACCTCCCCTTCCATCCAACCCTCTCTTATCAGGTCTCATCAGGGCTGGCTGCAATGTCCTCCTCTGTGTCCCGGCAAGGCTGCTCCTCCTTCAGGGGGGGAGGTCAAAGAGCCAGCCACTGAGTTCATGTCAGAGACAGCCCCTCTTCCCCTTACTAGGGAACCCACTCTAATGTACCATTCTTAAGATCAAGAAAAAGCAAGCCATTAAGAAGGCTTAGTGGCAGCTGGGCATGGTGGTGCACGTCTATAATTCCAGCACTCTGGGAGGCAGATGTTTGCGAGTTCGAGGCCAGCCTGGTCTACAAAGCAAGTCCAGAACAGCCAAGCAGCCAAGGCTACACAGAAACCCATCTTGAAAAAACCAAAAAGAAGGGCTGGAGAGATGGCTCAGAGGTTAAGAGCACTGACTGTTCTTCCTAAAGGTCCTGAGTTGAATTCCCAGCAACCGCATGGTGACTCACAACCATCTATGAGACCTGGCCTGCAAGCACACATGCAGGCAGGACACTGTATACATAATAAATAAATGCTTTAAAAAAAAAAAAAAAAAGAATTAAAAAAATAAATAAATTAGAAAAAGAAAAGAAAAAGAAGAACAACAACAACAAGGCTTAGTGGGTAATGGTACTTGCCAAGCAAGCCTGGCATCTTGCATTCAGCCCCCCCAAGTTCACATAAAGGTGGAAGAAGAAAAATGACTCCACAATGTTGTCTTTGGACCTCCATATAGATGGTCAAATGAAACAAGTTTCAGTTCCTTTCCATTTTTTGTGTTGGCCGGCTGGTTGGCTGGTTGGCTGGTTGGTTGGTTTTTTTGAGACAGGGTTTTTCTGTGTAACAGAGTCCTGGATGTCCTAGACTCGCTTTGTAGACCAGGCTGGCCTCAAACTCACAGAGATCCACCTGCCTCTGCCAACTGAGTGCTAGGACTAAAAACTTGTGCCACCACACCCACCTTCCATTTTTTTAAGATATATTTTATGTGCACAAGTATCTTGCTTACATGTATGTTATATGTACCAAAAGCATGCCAAAGGCCAGAAGGAGAGGTCAGAACCTCTGGAACTGGAGTTATCGATGGTCCTGAACTGCCATGTTGTGTGGGTGCTGGGAACAAAAGCAGGTTCTCTAGAAATGCATCGAGTGCCCATAACCTCTAAGCCATCTTGCCAGCCCTCCTATCCTTTTTCATAATCCATGCACTATTTCTTAAACATCCTCTATGTGCATAGCAATATAGCAGATTACAAAGCAATTTCAAAGTAAGAGGCTTGGGGATATAGCTCAGCGATAAGCATATCTGCCTAGTATGCAAGAAGCCCTGAGTTTAATTCTTAACATTATAAAATAAGATATGAATTCTTTTTGCTTTGGGGGAGGGAGGTGAGACAGGGTTTCTCTGTGTAGCCTTGGCTGTCCTGGAGCTTGTTGTAGAACAGGCTGGCCTTGAACTCACAGAGATCTGCCTGTCTCTGGAATGCTGGGAGACTTTACATTTCACAGATAACACCAACACTAATATCACAGGTGATACTCCAGAATGTAAAAACCAAAGATTGTAAGCTTTTTATGAAAAGGCTAATTCAAATGGCAACACGCCCTCCGCACCACCTTCCCAACCCTTTGCAGTAAATTGGGGTTTTGAATTCTCCGTTCCTCGTAGTTATACTATGCATTCATATGTTACACGTAGCCTCCTTATATGCAAAATGTACTATTTCACACATCTTTTCTTTTCACGTGACAGTCTGAATTGATAGGCCAATGGGAGGCTAGAGGAACACAGTCTGGAAATATGCCGGTAGAGCTGGGCTTGCCCTCTTGTCCTCTCTCACTGCCTTGACACATGCTCCTCCTAGGTAGGAGGTATTACTCTCTCTCCAGATTTGGGCCCACAAAGAGACAAATGAAACAAAATAAATGTTACATGATATGATGATTTTTGTGGCTACAAACTATCTTATAGCTAAAGGTGAGCAATCAGCCTTTAATCCCAGCTCTGAGGAGGCAGAGGCTGGCAGACCTCTATGAGTTCGAGGCCACCCTGGTCTACAAAGTGAGGACAAATTCCCAGCAACCGCATGGTGACTCACAACCATCTATAATGAGACCTGGCCTGCAAGCACACATGCAGGCAGGACACTGTATACATAATAAATAAATGCTTTAAAAAAAAAAAAAAAAGAATTAAAAAATAAATAAATTAGAAAAAGAAAAGAAAAAGAAGAACAACAACAACAAGGCTTAGTGGGTAATGGTACTTGCCAAGCAAGCCTGGCATCTTGCATTCAGCCAGGGCTCTGTTACACAGAGAAACCCTGTCTCAAAAAAAAAAAAAAAAAGGTGCACAATTACCGTAAGAAACATGCATCTCTTTTAAAACTTAAAACTTTGGGGTAGGGCTGGAGAGATGGCTCAGAGGTTAAGAACACTGGCTGTTCTGCCAAAGGTCCTGAGTTCGAGTCCCAGCAACCACATGGTGTGTCATAACCACCTATAGTAAGATCTAGTGCCCTTTTCTGGTGTGCAGACAGTAACACTGTGTAAATAATAAATCTTAAAAAAAAAACAAAAAACAACTCTGTGTAAAAAACTTACCTCCTCCCCCAAAAATGTATGATTAAGTATATTTAAACTACTGAGGGGTAACTATTGTAGTGTCCAAACTGAGAAACACAAATGAAGATTTCTAAACCTTCAGCTACTTGACAGAATTCACTAACCACTCAATAATGCTAAATAGACGACTTTCCCACTTTAGACAGTAATACTCCTAAAGAGATATAAAACCAAAATGTAAACCAAAGAGTTATTTCAAATGTATTACAAAAGCCTGAAATACCTTATTAAAACTGGTAGCGCATTTTAATAAATTTTTACTGAAATAAAAAATTTACTTTAGCCAATTATTTTTAAACCAAATCTCTATTTTCTAATAAATTACAATGTCTTACATACCAACTATTCTTAGAATTAAGGACTCTAAAAATTATCAAAGGAAAAGGGATTCAAAAGAAATTATTTAAAAGTAAAGCAGACTCGGTTGCTCACAACTGTATTCCTAGCAGTTGGGAGGCTGAGACGGGAGACCTGCCTGCCAAGAGCTTGAATCCAACCTGCTCTCCCAACAGCTGCAGGACACACTTCTTAAAGGAAAGGAAGTTGCTGCTGGCCCTGACCACTACTGCCACTGAGCATTGCGGTGCACACCTTTAGTCCCATCACTGAGGAGGGCAGAGGCAGGTGGATCTCTGAGTTTGAGGCCAGCCTAGTCTACAAAGAGAGTTCCAGGACAGGCAAGGCCACACAGAGAAACCCTGTCTCAAAACAACAAGGAAAAAAAAAAACACCACCCCCAACGAAGATAATTTATCCAGGATGACAAAAATGACACACTATTTAGTCCCTTTGTAGTATTTGTTTTCCTACTCAACTACATTGGTCGAACCTCCCAGTTCCATCAGTTCATCGGTATATTCAAATCTACAGATGCTCCCAGTCGCTTTGTACTTAAAGAAGCGGCCAACCCACTATCAGACAAGCTTTTTTCTCTTTTCTCTTTCTTTCTTTCCTCCTTCCTTTCTTCCTTATTTCTTTCTGCATTTTTTTTTCTGTGACACAGTTTCTCTATGTAGCACTGGCTGCCTTGAATCTCTCTAGGTAGACCGGCCTGACCTCGAACCCACACTCACCTGTTTCACAAAGTTTATACACGTTCAAGAACCACAGCCGTGCATGATCAGTACCTGTCTGGTTATTTATGACAGTGCAAGCTTCCTCTCAAAGTTGACCTGGTAGACGAGGCTGCTGCTGGCCTGATGCTGCTCTTAGTAGTAAGGAGGTGGGTAAGGATGAAGGCTGTGATCCTGGCTCCACAATTTGCTGTGCGATGAGTTACTTAAAACTCTGAACTTAATTCTCTCTCCCTCTCTGTATGCAAAAGGGGAATAATAATAAAAAACTACAACACAGAATTGCCAGGAGGCTCAGAGGAGAAATATATGCAAAACTATTTACTATCTGTTGGTGCATAGCAAGCACTCAGTAAACACTAGATATTACAACTCTGAAATCCCGCTTCAAGGATGCCATCATCTGGGACTATAAAACATGGGGAAAGAAGACTAATTCTTCAATATAATCCTTTTTAAAAGAGGACAAAAATCACTCACCAAATAAAAATCATTTTGAAATCAATGTTGTTTTTCTCTAATGTTTATCAGTCTGGTCACAAAATGATGAACAAAAAACTATAAATGAGAATCTGCATTCCAAAAAAATTCAAAAATTTTTAAAAAACAAAATGTTCTTGGATTTCTGCTTGCAGGATGACTGCTTACGTGTCAAGGCCATTTTTACTCTTTTCATATTTTACAGGAACCACATGACTTGTGGTTAGAGAATTTAAGCAGCTAACAAAGAAATTTGGAGAAAAACTGTTCAGTTTTGCTTCAAAATGAATTGAAATAATCAAAAACATTAGAATATGGAGTTTCAACACGTAATCAAATCAGATTTTCCAATGATTTTAACACTACATAGATTTATTATTAAAAATCCTAGATATAATAGGCTTTTGTAATGGCTCAGACTTGTTAAAGGCTAGGCTCACAATCAAAAATATAATATACCAAATTAATCAACAATAGACAATAGTATCAAATTCACAAAAGGAAACTTCTAATTTTCTTTCAGTGTTTTCCCGGGACAGACCCCTAAAATGTAATTAAACAAATAATCTCTGTGCCTAACGAGACAGCGATGAAAAATTTATTGAAGGTGAAAATTACTTTTTAAAAAATTGGAAAACCATTACTTTCTCTACTCATTGTTAAACTCATACTTGATGTGACTAATTTAAGAATTCATTCCTGAAATTTTCTAAAAGCAAATCACAATAGCAGGCTTGAAAGTAACTACAATGAGAAAATGAGTTGGTGTTTTTCTCAAAGCAACTGAGAATTAAAAAGGAAATGGCCCAAGGGAAGGGGAGTACCATTTCCTTTCACACGTTAGTAAAATGTCAAAGAACTTTCAGGAGTCAAATCTCCTAGAAGTCTGACGGGAGGTCAAAGTTGTCTCAATGACAGGAAAACCAACAGACGCCAGATGACTAATAGAAAAGTTATCAAAACACTTCTGTGCCCAGCAGTAATTCCAAGGGATACAAAGTACGAACGTCCAGGATGAAAAGATAGAGAATAGTTAAGATTCTTGGGAGCAAGACAGTATTACGACCAAAGCAACAAACAGCGTTACACAACCCGTCAGGATTCTCACACTCTGGCTTCCTCAACATTGATTCTACCTATCAGGTAACATTTTTAAATAATAAAAAGTAGCGTGGATTCCCAAAGGGTGATCTGAACACAAAAAAGGAGGTTCGATCAAGCCTGTGTTCAGTTGTTCTTTTTATTGCAAACCAAATCTGCTTCTTTCCATCAAAATAATAATAAATTAAAAAAAAAAAAAACCTATCAGCTCTGTCTCCAAAATCTTCTAACAGACAGTTCACTAGTGGATTAAAATATTATTTTTAATCCTTGCATTACCTCACAGCTAAAAATGTCAAGATACCACACCCAACATGTCTTTTCCCCCCCGTGGGGGAGGGGGAGGGGAATACGGGAGTGGGGCCGGGAAACTACACGCGAGCACCGGAGGTGGTTTCCCCCAGCCGGTTCCTCCACCGGGATCCGAGCGCACACGTTGCAGAGGGCGAGCACAGGCCTCGGCGGGCTCCCTCCCTCGCCACCCGCTGGGGAAGGGGGCTGGACGCGCCACCCAGGGCTACTCACCAGCCGTCGTGCCGACCAGCAGGACGGCCCAGAGCAGCCAAGGCACCCGACGGGGCCGCTGCAGCGAGGAAGTCATCCCTGAGCCAGCCACCAAGCAGGAGGGCAAAGAAAAGAAAATCTGGAAAGTAATTGCGGGCGGAGAAATCCGGCCAGGAGGCTGCTCGTCTCTCCGTCTGGTTTATCCTGCCCGGGATTACAATGCAGTTCGAGAGGACAAATGGCAGATGCGAGGACCTCGCTGGACGGCTCTCATTCCACCGCAGAATTCCCCTTCATTTCGCTGCCTCGCGGCTGAGGGGCTTGACTCGCCGAGGACGGGGTGCCCGGGCTCCCCAAACTGAAGGCATGTCCACGGGCCAAGGAGCAGGGCGCCCAGGAGAAATCCCCGCGATTATTTCCCTCGTAGTTTCACGATATCAAAAAAATATCCAGGTCTGGGAGAAAACATATCCAGAGTGCCGGGGGGTGGGGGGCGGAGGGCGGGGACTCGATTGGGGGCACTGAGGATCAGACCGAGTGGCCGACGGCGGGGAAGGGCGCAGCGGGGCAGGCGGCGGCGCCCGGCCGCCCGGGTCGCATCGCTCCCGACTCGGGGGGTGGGGAGGGCACGGTCCGGGCTCCTGGTAAAGTTTCGCTCCGTCGCCTCCCTCGCTCGGACTCCGGCGTCAGCAAACCCTCTCGGCCGAATGGGTGGCGAGCCGCGCCCGCCCGCACGGACGAGCCCACGGGGCTTCCTCGGGGCGGTCGCGCGGGGGTCGCGCGGGCTGGGCCTCGGGGCGCGGGGGAGGGGAGCGTCGCGGCGGCCCGCCTAGCCCCGGCCGGCCGGCCCTCCGGGGGCGCCGGGCTCGACCCCGGCCGCTCCCGCCGCCCGCCCGGCCGCCCGGCCTCGCCTCAAGCAGATTCCGCCGCTGAAGGCCGGTCCCCTCCAGTCGATGGCGTGCGGGAGCCGCCGCCGCCGCCGCCACCGCCACCGCCGCCTCGTTCTCCGCAGCTCAGGGCTCCGGGCGGAGCTCGGGCGTCGCGGGCCGAGGGCGGGGGGCGGCGGGAAGACGGACGTAGGTGGCCGAGGACGGGGTGGGCGGCGGGGCTCGCCAGACGCCCCGCGCCCCTCCGGGAAGCACCTCCGGGGGCTCCGCGCCGACCAGACACAAAGGGGGGAGTCGCCGCAGCTGCCAGTCTGAGGCGCTCCCGGTCACCGGAGTCGCCCCGCCTCCTCCTCCTCCTCCTCGTCGTCGTCGTCGTCCTCCTCCTCCTCCTCCTCCTCCTCCTCGCAGCCTCCGGCTCTCCAGCCGACCCCTGTCTGTCTCGGGCCTGTGGTGCAGCGCGGGCGGCGGCGGCGGCGGCGGCGGCGGCGGCGGCGGCGGCGGCGGCGGCGCCCGAGAGCCGCACTGCGCCTGCGCGCCCGCGGCCCCGCCCGGCCCCGCCCCTCGCTCCCAGGCCGGCTGGAGAGCCGGGCCCTCGCGCGGCGTCCGCAGCCGGGGCCGCCCGGGCCGGGGAGGGGCCGCCTGGGGCCGTGTCCCCGCACGCGCCTACCCCCCGCAGGCAGACCGTACGGCGCTCCGGGCGATCGGGAGCGCGGCCGCGTCTTTTTGTTTTAGCGAAGGTGGCCGTGGGAGGTGGGCGGAGGCGGCGGCGGAGGCTCTTCGGTTCCCCCCCCAGAGGCCGAGACCCGGGCCGCCGCGGCCTGCCCTCCCCTCGCGGCGCAGACAAAAGCCTCGGCCGGCCGCGGGGCTGGCGCGTGTGCGCTCGCCCTGGCCGGGCTCTCCTCGGGCTGCCGTCCCCGGGGCTCCCGGGGAGGCCTTCCCGCACAAAGGCGGCGAGCCGGAGGAGCCCTGCGGGGCCTGGGCGAGGAGGGCTGCGGGGCACAGTCGTCGCCCCCCGGGCCCCCTGCCCCGCGGAGGGAGAGGGTCCCCGCGGCCCCGCGGTTTCCTAGGAACGATCGAAACATCTATTATTATTATTATTTTAAGCCCAATTTGGTTTGATTCAGGCTACCAGGATCGGGGAGGGGACCCCCCTCCGGGGTCAGCCGACTTGGGTGGGATCTTGCTGGGGGGGAGAGGGGAGAAGGTGACGTACTTGGCGCCATGATCGGAAGTCTGGGTTTAATTCTTTGACTGCGAGGTGGAAAAATTGCGTGGGAGGGCGATCGTAAGACGCGAAGTCTAGCTCTCCCTTCTCCCGGCAGGCGGAAAGGTGGCTCTGAAGGCTGGTTCTGCCGGTCTTTCCTTGGGGCCGAGGGCAGTGCCAGGATGCTTCAAGCCTCCTTTTATCTCTCTATCTGAACGTGATGTTAATAAATCACATTCCTTAAGCTGGTTTCTGTTATCATAGTAAATATCTGCTATAATTAAGAGTTGTGGTAATACCTGCCCAGGGCTCTTTTTTTAGCTAAAATATTTTTATACTGTTTATCCTTCAGGCAGAGAGAATTTTTTTTCTGTAATAAAATCCCTTCTGAAAATAAGGAGCATATGCACTGACTCTTCAGCTTTACTACCATATTTTGTTTTGTCTAAAAGGCCTAAAATAAGGAGCTGGCATCGTTTTAACATTTAGCTTTCGAGACATGAGATCTCGTTCTCAAAGAAATGACAGATGTTGAAGGTGCAGGAAGTATATTAGCTGCTGAAATACAATTTTTCTTCCTCGAATTGAGGTCAAGTACTTTATTATTCAATTATTATTTGCATAAAATTTTCCTAAGAAACACTAAGTACCCTTATCCATGTTATAAATGTGAAATAAATTATGTATGAAAGAAGTCTTAGGAAATTCATGTGGAAAAAGTTCCTGCTACTAACTTAGCTGGGGTGCTTAATCAGCAGCCCTCGGTCTGCGCGCAGCCCTCGTTCCTTTTCTGCTGCCCTTCCAGTCGTTATCCGAGTGGAGGTGTGCCTACACACAGCGAGAAGGAGCATCTGGAAGGACTGAAACTCCGCTGATGGGGCAGCGAGATCCAGTATCCTTTAGTTAGGATGGCCTAGGTTAGAACATCCACAGACCTCGTTAGCTCATTAGAATGTGTTTTTCCTGTTTTGTGCTTGATAGGAGCATTAGTGGGCCTATCGTGTGTGGGGTTTTATTCAACTTAAAAACATCTGGAGCCAGACATGATGGTGAAAACTTGCAATCCCAGCACTCAGAGAGGCAGAGGCAGGTGGATCTCTGTGAATTCCAGGCCAGCCTGGTCTACAAAGCGAGTCCGGGACAGCCAAGGGCACATAGAGAAACCGTCTAGGAAAAAACAAAAGACAAAAAAGAAAAAAATTGGGGGCTGGAGAGATGGTTAAGAGCACTGGCTGCTCTTCCAGAGGTCCTGAATTCAATTCTCAGCAACCACACAATGGCTCACAACCATCTATAATGAGATCTGGTGCCCTCTTCTGGCTCCAGGTGTACATGCAGGCAGAACATTGTATAAATAATAAATAAATCTTAAAAAAAAAAAACCTCCAGCTAGTCATGGTGGCGCACTCAGGGAGGCAGAGGCAAGAGGATCTCCATGAGTTTGAGGTCAGCCTGGTCTACAAAGCAAGCCCAGGACAGCCAGAGCTATACAGACAAAAAAAAAAAAAAAACAGAGGGGTGCTGAACAGATAGCTCAGAGGTACTGGCTAAGATGGCTAAGAGTACTGGCTGCTCTTACAGGGGTCCTGAGTTCATATATATCTATAACCAAGGAAGGCAGACTGGAGAGCATGGAGTGGACTCTGTGGGAAGACTGGAGAGTATGGGAGGAACTGAGCTGTAACATGGTTGCACCTGCAGCTTCAGCCAATCTGCATGGGTTCTGGAACTGGGGTAGCCTTTCAGTGTTACCCTAAAATGTGGCAGGGTACCAGATCTTATCAACCAGTTGCATAGACTGCAGGCAGGGATGGAAGGTGACCTGAGCCAAGAGTAACCATCAAAGAGGGGTGCACCTGACAACTGTTGGTTACCCAGGCTCCCCGTGTTTGGAGAAAGAATGCATTATGTGGATCTAGGGAACTCAGCATAGCATATTCTTAATTGCAGCCCCTGAGGTCCCCGCATTGCTGGATGCTTTGCTAAGACAAAGACTCCCAAGATTGCCAGTTAGGGATCATAAAATTTTAATGCTAAATGTTCAATGTCTTGCTCTGGCTGTTTTCATTTTTTGTTTTTTTTGTTTTTTTTCTAGACAGTGTTTCTCTGTGTATCTTCAGCTATCCTGGAACTCACTTTATAAACCAGACTATCCTGGAACGTACAGAGATCTTCCTGCCTCTGTTTCTCCAGTACTGGGATTAAAAGTGTTCCCCAGCACTGCTGAGCAATCTGGCCATTTAAAAAAAATAAAATGTCAGGCTTGATGATATAGGCCTGTAATCACAGCACTCAGGGAGGCAGAGGCAGGAGGATCTCTGTGAGTTTGAGGCCAGCCTGGTCTACATATGTTCTGCTAGAAGCAATGTGCATTCACATTTTTACTCAGGAAGACCCTAAATACCGTGAGGTTCTAACATCATCATCCTGACTGAGGGATAATCCCTAATACTCCAGCTACCAAAAGCCCAACAAGAAGGTATTGTAACATGCGGGGAACACCTGGAGGCAAGGCGCCCAGGAATGAGGGGACACACAGACATCCAGGCAGACCACCATACCTGAAAACTGATGTGTCCTCACTGCCTACCTCAGTCCTGTGTGGAGTCTGTCTTTTCGCTGAGAACTGACGAAAACAAAGCAAGGCCCCAGTTAGGAGAGGACATTAGTTCGGGATTTTAATTGAGATACAGTCCCCATGTACTGCTCTGGCTGGCCTTGAACCCACTGCTGCCTCCTCAGCGCTGTGATTACAGGCATGAGCCAACTGACCTGGCTTCAACAGACAATTAGAACTGGAGGAAAGACCAAGGAGTTCATGTTCTACCAGTGAAGACACATAGGAGCTGCCTGAGTGCAGAAATACTGAATTCTTCTAAGAATAAACCTCACGATCATTAAAAACACCAACTTAACTTTAGCAGGAAAACAACACAAACAGCCAGTGGTTGGCACTGGGACATCTATCCAGGTCAAAGTAACAGAAGAGAAAGCTGCTTGGGGGCTCCGCTGATGAGAGCCACTGCAGCGCACCCGTGAGGACCAGAGTTTGCATCCCCGTATCCATGTCTCACAAAGCTCTACAGCTCTAGGAGACCCATCTCCTCGATGGCACATGCTCACACATGTGCACACCTCCACACAGATACAGACTCACAAATTTTCAGATAAAAAAAAAAAAAAAAAGCTGCTTAGAAATTTTAGGATTTAAAGCCGGGGCAGTGGTGGTACACACCTATAAACTAAAAAAATAAATGTCACTTTGGTTTTGGAACCTAAGTCCTTTTCCATTCCATTTCATTTCCTTTCCATTGCATCTAACTTGTTATATTTTAGTCAGCCAGTGATAGGTCACATAAGCATCCTCAAGAGCAAAGTAAAATCTGAACAACCATCCTGAGTAGCTAGCTGGCAGTAGAAAAACCCAACTCTCCTCAGGCATTTAAGAAATTTCCAAGCCAGGTGTGATGGAGCACACCTGTAATCAGGAGGCAGAGGCAGGCAGATCTCTCAGTTCCAGGCCGGCCTGGTCTATACTGTGAGTCCAGGACAGCCAGGGCTACACAGAGAAACTCTATCTCAAAAAAAAAATAAAAATAAAAATAAAAATAAAAAAATTATATATATATATATATATTATTGCTTTGTTTGAGACCATGTATCCATCCATGAATCCATTGAGAGAATGTTTGCCATTCTGTGTCCTAAGTTCTAGAGATACCTCAAGGAACCAGAGAGACATATGTTTTACTTTTCTTTATGTTACATACGTGTGTTCACTTTCCACAGCCAGATCACATATTTAGCAGCTCAAAACAATACATATTGGTCATCTCCAAGTTTTATGAGTCAGAAGTCTGGGCACAATTTAGATGGATGGACTCTCGGCTCAGGGTCTGACAAAGCTGTTTGTTTGTTTGTTTTTAAGATTTATTTATTTTATGTATATGAATGCCCCATCTGTGTGTACACCTGCATGCCAGAAGAGAGCATCAAGATCCAAGTTTAGATGGTTGTAAGCCATTGTGTGGTTGCTGGGAGTTGAACTCAAGTCCTCTGGAAGAGCAGGCAGTGCTCTTAACCACTAAGCCATCTCTCCAGCCCCTGACAAAGCTGTAATCAAGATTCCTCACCAGGTAAGCCTCTCCGTAAGCATCCTTGCAATGTGACAGCTCATTTACTCAAAACCAATAAAGGTAAAGTGGTGCATTCCAGTCTTCCATAGCCAGGGCCTATCACCACTGCCATATTCTGCTGGTTAGAGGTAAGTCATGGGTCCCAGACTCACCTGAAAGGAAGAAATTACACATTACACAGGGTGTAAAGTTTGGGGTCACCTTAGGATATGTTTGCTGTGTTGTCTTTGAGCAAGAAATGGCATGAGCAGCATTGCTGTTCTGCCGTAAAAGGACTCAACGGGAGAGACCTGTTTGAGGAGGTGTTACTGGACCAAAGGCTTGGATGATGATATGCAACCAACGGCTAGGCAAGAATCTTTTGGGCTTAAAAGCTAGGCAAAGGGGGACAAGAAGATGGTTCAGCGGGTAAAAGCATTGGCCACACAAGACTGAAGCAGTCGGATCTCTGGGAGTTCGAGGCCAGCCTGGAGCCTTGGCTCCAGGACAGCCAAGACTCCACAGTGAAACCCTATCTCCTTGCCATCAGGCTCCTTACTTAGAGGTTTTAGATATAAAGAAACCAAACCGCTCTAGCACACAGTCCTTTATGTGACGGTTGCCCTTGGCTGTTTTGTCTGTCAAGAAGGTGCTTCACCTTCTGATTGAATCTTAAATTCTGGCCAATCTTCAGGCAGCTTGGCCAAGATTGCCTGGAAGATAACACTGGGACCACAAAAGGGCTCAGCAGGAAAAGGTGCTTATCTCCAAGTCCGGCAATCTGAGTTTGATCCCCTGGACCCACATGGTGGAAGGAGAGAACCAGCTCCCTAGAGTTGTCTACACAAGTGACACGGTACTTAAGCACACCTACCCATACACACATATGCATACACAAAAATTTAAAATAATTTGTCATTTTTAAAGAAGATTCCACTGACCCCAAATCTCAAAAAAATTATTCCCTCTTTGCATTATTCTTTTTTCTTCCTTCCTTCCTTCCTTCCTTCCTTCTCTCTTTCTTTTCTTTTTTTTGTTTTTGTCTGTTTTCTTGAGACAGAGTTTTTCTGTCTGCCCTAGCTATTCTGGAACTAGCTCTGTAGACCAGGCTGACCTCAAACTCACAGAGAACCATCTGCCTCTGCCTCTGCTGGGATTAAAGGCATGCGCCATCACTACCAAGCCCTTTTTTTTTTTAATTTAATTTTATTCTATGTGCATTAATATGAAGGTTTCAGATTACTTGGAATTGGCATTACAGACAGTTGTGAGCTGCCATGTGGGCTCTGGGAATCGAACCCGGGTCGTTTGGAAGAGCAGACAGTGTTCTTAACTACTGAACCATCTCTCCAGCCCTACCAAGCCCTTTTGTAAATCTCAAATATTACATTGTCACACTGCATTTTTGTTACTTGTCTTCATTACTAGATTGTGATTTAAAATGAGAAAGTGTGTAGCTATGTCCGGCCGATCACTGTCTCTAGCAAAAGGCTTAAAAGCAGTCCTCAAAAACACCATTGAAATAAATTGTTTAAGATTGTCCCTAAGACATGAGAAAAATGCTGGCAGGCCTTTAGTCCCAATACTTAGGAGGCAAAGGCAGCCATGTCTCTATGAATTTGAGGCCAGCCTGGTTTGCAGAGTAAGTTCCAGGTCAGTCAAGGCTACAAACTGACCCTGTCTCAAAAAACAAACAAACAACAACAAAAATGAGGAATAAAAATGGTGCTGAGATATTGGAAGTTCTTGGAGATTATCAATCTTCTATTTAACCTTGACAATAGATAGTTAGAACAGTTAATGTTTACAGACAGAATCCTTTTATTCCCCGCTATATATTTTAAGGCATTTTTATATTTCATTTCTACATCAAAATAGTCTGTTTTAAGTTATACTCACAACCATTGCACTCTATTAAGGTTTATGTTGTGGGGTACGATGGGGTTTGAGACAGTCTTACTGTATAGTCCAGGCTGGCTCCTAATCCATAGAAAGCCACCTGCTAGTTTCTGGGACTCAAGACACATACCACTATACCTAGCCAAATATTATTCTTTTTAATATTCTGTTTTCACCTGCTCATAGCTAGAACACAATTTTTTCTACTTAACTTAAATGCTAATCTGTGAGAAGAATCTATAATGTGCCTTTCATTTGCCCCTACAACGTCTGACTCCCCCCCTTAGCATTTATTTAGAGGCACCAGGACTTATATAATCAATCAACAGCTTTTATCAAACCCCTTTCGGTACCTTACTTTGCAAAAATGCTCTACTGGCATTCATCTTTGAAAGCTCTATGCTTCTCAGTGATGAACACAACAGGCCTTTAATGCTGACGAGGTTAAAGCATAAGGTATTTTTCTCTAGTTATTTCATACAGTTAATTACTATGTGAAAAATATTATTTCCTTGGGAAGATTTGTGACACCAGAGAGCAGTGGCCAAATCCTCTGTTGCTAGAAAATACCCAGAAAATACCCACTAAATCACCACCAAAGTGAAAATCCAACTAAGGACATAAATTAAGACCAAGATTTGATCCTGTGTAGGCTTCTTTGTCTCTGGGGGCATTGGTGGGGGAGGATCATAATTAATCCCCTGCTTACCGCACATTCTATAGATGTTCGATAGTTGTCCAATACTTTCTCCAGTTAGGAAGCTCATCCATTCTATCTCACCCCGAAGCTGAGGCTGGTGCACAAGCCTCTGCAACACACTCAGGTTTAAAAACAAGGCCTTCTTATGGCCTTGCATTCTAGTTTTTCTGTATTTTGATAAATATTTTATCTGGCCCTTCATAATGACCTCCAAATAACTGTGCTGGCCTATCTGCTTTCAGAAATTACAAAGATAATTTCAAGGGCAGAATCTGTGTAAAAATGAAGCTACTGTACTACCCGCCCTCCCGACCTTCCCCCTGAGCAAGATTATCACAAGTCCATCCTTCACAGAGGCTCCCTAAAACAAAGAGACACCCACCTCCAAGACAAGCTTCTTCTTTCTCTCTAGAATTCCTCATTAAAACCAACTGAATGTTTAGAGATGGCTTTTAAACAAACTAATTATGCCTTAAAATTTGAACTTCAGCTTGAATAAATTCCTTCTTCCTTAGAGTTAAAGAGCAGCTCCTATTTTTGTGTGTATAGTGTATGTCTGTGTATATCACACTGGAGGCCAGAAGAGGGTTCTTCTGGACCCGGGGGGGCCAGGGAGGGATGGTGGCTGTGATCTGCCTTGGTTGCTAGGAATCAAACTTGATCCTCTGGAAGAGGAGAAAGTGCTCTTTACTGTTGGGTCATCTCTCAAGACTCAACTTTTGTTTTTGTTAGTTCTTTGTTTGAAACAAGATCTTGTCCTACAGCCTAGACTGGCATGGAATTTATGGCATTGTTAAGGTTAGCCTAGGACTTGCAACAATCTTTCTGCCTCAGCCTTTCAAGTGACAGGGTTCTAGCTGTGTGCCACCAGTTTTCTAAGAAACCAGTTTTCTAAATCTCTTTTGTGGTAGGAAATCAAAACATACAGCAAACTTTAAATAAGACCTTTGTTTAAATTTTATCTCAAAAAATGTTCAGAACATAGCCAGGTGTGCAAACCTGAAACCCTTACGTATAAGGAATGGAATAGGAGGATCAGAAAGTCAAGGCTATCCTTAGCTACATACTGAGTTTTGGGTCAGTGTGTCTCAAAACCAACCAAACAGGAAAAAAAAATTATAATAAAAATAACATTTAAAACATCAATTATAAAATGTTATCTATAACACATATATATATGTGTGTGTGTGTGTGTGTGTGTATATATACTTTTTTTAAAGGGTTTCTCTGTGTAGCCCTGGCTGTCATGGAAATTACTCAGTAGACCAGGCTGGCCTTGAACTCAGAGATCTGCCTGCCTCTGTTTCCCAAGTGCTGGGATTAAAGATATAGGCCACCACTGTCTGACTAAAGATAATAATTTACAAAAGGCTGACTATGAGCCTTCTTTTAGGCATCCTAGGTTATGCCCCTACTTCCTCTAACATGACACACTATCATTGACATCTTTGAACCGTTATTACAGGGGCTGGAGCAATGGTTCAGTGTTTAAGAGCACATATTGCTTTTGCAAAGGACTGCGTTTGGTTCCCAGCACTTATATCAGACAAGACATACGTGGGGCTCTTCTGGATTAGGTTGAAGTCTGACATCTCCAGATAGCCATTTATTTGTGCTCTGTCTGTGACGGATTCCCTTTTCTCAGTGAGCCTCTAAAAGCCCCCATGATCTAGGTGACCCCAGATTTTGCAAGGAGCACCACATAGCCCTCAGGGAAGATTACAGGCCAGAGCCTTTCCTGATAAGCTAGCTATCTATTCCTAGAAATATCCCACCCTGCTAAGGATCTTAGTCTTCAGCAGTGACCTTCAATTGTCCTTGGAGATTCCCCCATTCCATAGGATAATTAGGTACTGGGTTCTTCTTGAGTTATGACCAGGCCAGTGCATGGGAAATGAGGCACTGTACCACTACACATAAATCAAATATCCCCGACCCCCTAACCCCAGAGAATCAAACATATTCAGCCTCGAAATCCCTCCCACTGCCTACTGGCTGGCTGGCTGGTTGCCTGATACCACCAGCTTTCCACCATGGCTGGCTGTCTGAGATTTTATCATTTATCCCCCACCAAGCCTTTGTCACCTGGCCTGCCCTCTGGCACCCTGGGCCTGGGCTTTGCTGGGCCTGTATCTACATTGTAAGCCCCCCAAGCATAGGTTTCACCCACACCCCTGCCATGCTCAGCTTAAGAGCTATAACACTTTGTTATCACCATAGGCTTTGGAATGCCCAAGTTTCCATTGTCACTGGCCATCTTGTTCTAAAAGAACTAAATTGTAACACTCTGTGAAACACTTTCACACCCCTGCCTAGCACCTGGGCCTCCACCCTAAAGAGCTCTAGCATTCTCAGAGAAACTCCCATTCTCCCCCCACCCCCACCCCCAGAAGCCCCGCCAAAAAGAGAAAAACAGTAATAAGCATCTATGACACCAGGTCCAAGGGGATCCATTGCCTCTGACTTTACTCATCCATAATCTCTGGCATTCATGTGCACATAAACACAAAGAGAAATACACATGCACACACACACACACACACACACACATGAACCTGACACAAACACACACATTAAAATAATACAAATAAATCTAAAAACTCATTATCGCCTTCTCTTAACTGACTTATTCCTTTTGGAGGAGATTGTTTTGAGGATAATTATCACATCAGTCATTTCCCCTTATGTTTCTGCTACCATCCAAAATGCAAGGTGATACACACCTTTAATCCTAGCACTTGGAAGACAGAGGCAGGTGGATTTCTGTGAATCTTAGGCTAGCCTCATCTAGAAAACAAGTTCCAAACCATCTAGGGTTACATAGTGAGACCCTGTCAAAAAAATAATAATAATAAGATAGGTAAAAAAAAAAAAAGCTTGATACAATTATTCTTTTGAAAACTTGGAATAAAAAATGAAACTATTAGACTTAATAGTTCTTTTCTTTCCTCTCTCAAGTGTCACACAACAGTTTTTTGTGATACTAAAAATAAATATCTTTAGGAAAAATGTATCCCCTTCAAACTATACAAAAATGAATTCATAGCCAAGCATTTCTCAGATAGACTGTTTGCCAACTTTTTATGCGACACCTCTGTAAGAAATCTTCTTTGCCATTATCTTGCCTTTCTCCATCTCCCTATAATGATTTTTCCTTCCTCAACAGAAAACATTAGGGAAAAAAAAGTATGAACTTCACTGAACTTCCTTCTGCTTCCATATATATATATGGAAGGAAGTTCAGTGAAGTGAAACAGTTTTCTGCGAAAGGGCTAATGGTACTGTCTCAGGTCAGTTACCCACTGCATACCTGCTTAAGTGCAACAAAGGATAGGCAGCAGCTTCTCATGCCAGCTGCAGGAACAAAGGTCTTCACCATCTTTCTATCCTTATCCCTTGCTTTCACTCTGCTGAAGCTCTTTCTTGTGTGGTTCTGCAGACTGAACCCAGGGCCTAGCACATGCTGGGCACGCATTCTCCTCTCACAGTTCTAGGAACACAGCAAATTCTTTCTCAAAATCTGTTTGCTTTTTATACTCACACCCTAAAAAACGAAAACAGGCCAGGCAGTGGCACACACGCCTTTAATTCCAGCGCTCCGAAGCAGAGACTGGCAGATATCTGTGAGTTCAATGCCAGCCTGGTCTACAGAGTGAGTTCTGGGACAACCTGGGCTACACAGAGAAACCCTGTCTTGAAAAACAAAACAAAACCAAAAATCCAGGGGGTATAGGCACCTGCCACTAAAACTGATGATCTGAGTTTAATCCTCATGGGCCATGTGTTGGAAGGAGAGAAGTGACTTCTGCAGGTTTTCCAATGACCTTCATTTTCACCTTGTGTCATATATACAAACCCCCCTCATACACACAAGATAATTCTTTTAAATCTAAAAATAATATTTAAAAAGTAAATAGAGGGGCTGGCTTAATGGTTAAGACTACTGTTTTCCAGAGGTCCTGAGTTCAATTCCCAGCAACCACACCTTGGCTCACAACCATCTATAATGGGATCTGATGCCTTCTTCAGGCATGCAAGCATATATGCAGACAGAGCACTAATAAATGAAATACAGTAACCAAACAAACAACAAAAGTAAATGGAAAGCATCATTTTGTTATTATCTATAAGGGAGTCATACCCAAGAAGGGCAGGAGTTTAAACACAGCAACAACTCCTCTCCTACATTAACCTCAGAAGCAGAATGAAATCAAGACGATAAGACTGGCCACTTCTTTCCCATGGTCCTCTGACAGATATTATCAGCATGTTTATAAACAATCTGATTCACTGAGAACAATGCCCAAGTTTTTAAGATAGACAGGGAATGCCACTGCAAAGACTAACAAAGGAAATCTTAACTTTAGATCTCAAAGTGGGTTCTGGACATTGCTGCAGTTCCCAGTGACCCTTCGAGGACGTCCAGTGGCATACAGAGCAAGAGACAGGGCTGTGATAGGAGACTTTCTTATCATACAGTGCACACGCCGTCCTAGCTGAGACGCAGTCTTTAATTTCTCCTCAGAGAATCCTCACGCTGTGTTCCGGCCTTCAATGCATGCACGTATGACTGCAGCTGAGGCTGATGAAACTGACAAGAGATGGGTGAGGAGGCATCTCAGCTCACCACTGGTCCCCCTGTCAAAGAACGTTCAGTGCTGGGACCGGGGAAAGAGAAATTGATAAGACCACAGAATGGAAAACAAATGACGAGAGAGTTATGAACAAAGTCGTTGGCTCACTAGGGTACACCTAGAAAAAAATCAGCGAGCATGTTTGCAGATATCACTGCAGCAGCCTGAAGGTGTTCCCCTTCTAGAAGAGTTACAGGAAGATAGATGTCTAGGACTTGTTTGGTCAACCAGCAAATCGACGTTTAAGTTTTGCAGATTAGAAACCATCTCCATTTGTTTTTTGTTGTTGTTGTTGTTGTTTTGTTTTTGTTTTTTTTTCTTTGTGACGGGGTTTGTCTGTGTAGCCCTGGCTGTCTGGGACTTACTTTGTAGACAAGGCTGGCCTCGAACTCTGAGATCCACCTGCCTCTGCCTCCCAAGTTCTGGGATTGAAGGAGCGCACTATCATGCCAAGCAAAACACTCAAATAGTTAAGGAAACATAAAGGGATTGGCATGAGGGAACCAGGGGCGCTGCTGCAGAGACTGCTCCTCATCGGGTTTCAACCATCTCCCACCGCAAGGCGCGAGCAGGACCCTACAGACCTTTTATTCTAATAAACGTCCCTGAAAAGGAAGCAGGTTAGAAAAAAGAAAGAAACAGCAAATATAAAAAGTGAAAAATAGTTGAGTTTTTAAAATATTCAATGTATAGTTTGGCGTGGCTTGTTTGCCCAACAACTCTCTCTCCTCTCTCTCTTTCTGTGTGTGTGTGTGTGTTGTTTATGTGCAGATTTGTGTTCACGTGTGTGTGGTCAGTCTTGGGAGTGGTTCCTCAGGAGGCATCCCCCTTGTCCTCTGAGACAGGGTCTCTCCCTGGGGCCTGGTATGTGGTGATCAGGCTAGACTGGCCAGCAGGCCTCAGGGATCACTTGTCTGCACCTCCTCAGTGCTGGGACTGCATGTGTGGGCCACTGTGCCAGCTTCGGCGTGGGTGTTAGGGATCGCGCACAGGTCTTCATGCCTCCACGGCTAGTACTTACTGACTGAGCTCTTTCCCCAGTCCACTTTATCACTTACCATGAAAAGAAAATTGCTGACGAGTAAGAGGAGACTTACTTTCACTAACATGAATGGAGCTGTAGACTACTCGGAAATCATTCACCTGTCTGCCTCTTCATACAGAGAACAGGCATAATCAAACGCACCTAATTCTCATAATCAAATGTACCCACTTCACATAGCTGATACGAGAACTAATTAACATCTTTAAACTGCTTTGAAACCCCATGTGAAAGGCACTTGATCTTTATCTGAGAGAGACAGATAATGCAGACCTGGGATGTCACCCCCTCATCCAGAGATGAACACTTGCTTAACTTGAAGATCCACTTGGCAAATGTAATTTAGCAGAAGGGATGCTGTCATACAATTTGAAAAAATATACGTTTCACAGGCATATAATAGCTCCCCTGAACCTCAGCCTCATGCTATTTACGCAGAACAAAGAGTGAACACACACACAGTGATCACCGCCATAGTAGTCACACAAACACAAACGCATCACATCAAGTTCCTTTGTGTGGTGTTGATTTTTTATTTTTCTGTAGATAAATAATTGCAATTGTTTTTTTGTTTTTTTTGTTTTTATTTTACTTTTTTGAATGTTTTTCTTTTGTGACTGTGTGTGTGTGTGTGTGTGTGTGTGTGTGTACACGTAAATGCCTCCACTTACACCTGGAGGTCAGAGGATAACTTACTGGAGTTGTTTTCTTCTTCCATCCCGAGGGTTCCTGGAGACAGATCTCAAGTTCTCAGGCTCACAAGGGTCTTTACTCCCTGAGCCACCACCCTGGCCCTCTTAACTGCTTTAGCTCAAGATTCTTGATGTACTGTGGATGTCCCACGAACAGCTTCTAGGGACTGCTTGTTTGTCTTGAGACAAGGTCCTAGGCGGCCCCACTATGTTGGTGAGTGTTACCTTGAACTTGGGAACCTCCCAGCTCCGTCTCCCAGGTGCTGGCATTCCAAACACGGGCCACTAGCCTGGTAGTCCAACTCACAACATCTCTGATATTTGGATGAATGTACCTATGTGCATATTTATGTCATTTGTACACTATAACCTATATATTATATAACAGGGAAATAGGCATGGGTATACGCATATGTACATAGACTTTTTGTTGTTGTTTTCTGAGACAGGCTTTCTCTGTGAAGTCTCGGCAGTCCTGAATTCAATTTGTAGAGCAGGCTGTTCTTGAACTCACAGCGATCTGCCTTCCTCTGCCTCCCTGGGTGCTGGGATCAAAGGTATGCACAACCATGTCCAGCTTCTTCTTCTTCATCTTCATCTTCTTCTCTTTTGAGACAGGGTTTCTCTGTGTAGCCCTAGCTGTCCAGGAGTTTACTTTAAAAAAGATTTATTTATTATATATATATATATATATATATATATATATATATATATATATATATGAGTGCTCTGTTTTCATGTACTCCAGAAGAGGGAACCAGGTCTCACTATAGATAGTTATGAGCCACCATGTGGTTGCTGGAAATTGAACTCGGGACCTCTGGAAGAGCAAGCAGTGCTCTTAAACTCTCACCCATCTCTCCAACGTCCCAGGAACTTACTTTATAGACCAGGCTTACCTCAAACTCATATATATCTGTCTGCCTCTGCCTCCCAAGTGCTGGGGTTAAAGGCGTGTTCCACCATACCTGGCTTTCTAGTCCTTTTTGTATTTTTTGTGATTGATTGATTGATTGATTGATTTGGTTTGGTTTTCTGAGACAGGGTTTTGTTGTGTAGCCTTGGCTGTCTTGGATTCACTTTGTAGACCAGGCTGGCCTCAAACTCACAGAGATCCACTGGCCTCTGCCTCCTGGGTAGTGCTGAGACTAAAGGTATGCACCACCACACCTGGCTCTTTTTTTTAATTTTGGGGTTTTTGGTGTTTTATCTAATATTGATCATCTATTTCTGGGTTTCATCCTAAGAGTTTTATCTCTTAAGACATTTTGTCCATTTTGAGTTAATTTTTGAATACAGTAGAATCCTGACTTTTTCTTTTTGTGTATGTGGATATGCATTCATTCTAGCACAGTTACTTGAAAACACTGTCCTTGAGCGGGCACAGTGGCTCATGCCTGCAATCCCAGCACTCAGGGAGGCGGAGGCAGGAGAATCTCTGTGAGCTTGAGGCCAGCCTGGTCTACAAAGTGAGTCCAGGACAGCCAAGGCTACACGGGGAAACCCTGCCTCAAAAATCAAAACAAAAATAAAAGAAGAAAGAAAAAAAGGAAGGATGAAAGAAAGAAAAAACACACTATCCTTTCCCTACTGGAATTATCTTGATATCAAGATTATCCTAATGATCAAAACTTCATTGACATTTTCACTTTACAAACTTATTGATAAATATGTATAATTTTTATGTTTTATGTATCCATTTAGACAAACTTAATTGAAAATTTAAAAATTAACTGACTCTAAGAGTGTATTTCCATTTCACTCAAGCTTTAGGTACTCTGGCAGTCCAGTGCTGGTAGGGTCACTGCCCCTTAGCAGTTACCTTTTCAAGTTAGAAAACCTGAGTCCTTTGTTCCTTTTTAAGATCATGTTAAAGCTGGGTATAGCGGCCCTGAGGCTGTCAGACCTCTGTGGGTTCTAGGACAGCCTAGTCTACATAGTGAATTCCAGGAGAGCTAGGGCCACAAAGAGAGACCCTGACTCAAAAACACCAATATATAAATCGGTCTTTTTCAGTTCCACATTAATTAATTTTTCAGTTTCTCTAAATAAATCGGTAGGGCCAGGCCTGGCTATATCTATAATCTCAAGTCAATATTGAAGAGGCTGAGGGATTTCAAATGAAAGGCCAGGTTGGGCTACACAGCAAATGCCAGGGCAATATAAGACACTGTCTCAGAAAAAGCTGGAGTGATGGGGTGGGGGGCAAGGTAAAACTCAGCTGGACTTGTTCCTATTCAGATTCCAGCAGCAGATTTACTCATGACTTTCACCGAGCCAGCATTATCAGCAAATCTCTTTCAAATCTACCTTACTGACTTTAGCTTTGTGATCTTGGCAACAGGTTATTAAAAGACAGAGGATTTGGAAGTTCCTTGAATATTTATCTTCTCTGTGCAATTTAACATGAACTCAAGCCAAGTGATTTCATTTAACTTAACTCTTATCTTCAGGAGGGCAGTGACGGTGCTGGGAACTCAGCTCCGTGGAGAGCACTTTCCTGGCACACAGGAGGCCTTGGGCTCCCCCTGTAATAACATCGAAAGTGAGCAACGGCCAAGTCATCTAGCATTTAGAAATCGAGCACTGAAAAACTCATTTTTCAAATGAGTTACTAATTTCAAATTCAAGTAAGTTTCCCCACTCATTTGAAAGTTTCTTGAGAAAAAGTCACAAGGATTCTTACCTCCTGGTATGGACTTTATTATTATTATTATTATTTTGATACAAGGTTTCTCTGTGTAGCCTTGGCTGCTCTGAACTTGCTTTGTAGACCAGGCTGGCCTCGAACTCACAACGATCCACCTGCCTCTGCCTCCCTGAGCGTTAGGCGTGCACCACCATGCCCAGCCGGATCCCGACTTCTTAAATGAGGCTCCCTCTTGGCAGACAGTACACACTGGAGACATTCTCATCACCAAGCAAAAGCAAGAAGAGGTGAGCCCTGGGGTGTTTAGGCTGCGCACTGCAGCTGCATGCTCACCCGCCTGTAGTAGTGCAGGCCAAGTCGTGAACACAGGGCAGGCCTGCCGGTGCAGGACTCCGCTCACAGGGAGTCAAAGAGACAACAGTCACCCAGCATGGTTTGGACTCCCTTGCTTCCCAGTCTTTCCTCGTAAAGTCCGTCCTAATGTCCTTAGGGTGGTCGGCTTTGGTGCAGAAGTAATAGGAAAAAACGACTAAGCCTCCCCAAAATGCCTGGATTCTAGCCCAGCGCTCAGAGTTACCGGGGTGAGCCTTCCCCGTTAGGGACCAAAACACTGGTTCTGGCTGTGCACAGTGACCCGTGCCTTAACTTCCAGCTCCTGGACAGAGCCAGGCCGATGTCTGTGAGTTTGAGGCAAGCCTGACTGCTAGGCCAGGCAGCAGCACTTGATAAGACTGTCTCAGTGTAATGAGCCTGCAGGACAGCAGAGCTGTCAGGAGCAAAGTTAAGAGACATTTTTGGTGACAGTGGCTGGGCAACGCCCCTAAGACACTGAGAGCTTGTAAGACAGCAGAGCTGTCAAGGATAGGTAAGAAGATATTTTTAGTAATAGTAACTAAGTAATGCCCTTAAGACATTAAGTAATGAAAATTAGGTAATGCCAGCCGATTAGCAGCTGGTGCGTGTGAATGAGTGCTAAATCAAAGCTATGCCCTGAAAAATGTATCAAAACTGGAGCCTGCGCCCACACGGGGGCGGCAGGCCAGACTCTTTGGTGAGTATGCCGAGAGACCGCCACTAACCAGCCAATTCCCGAAGGGCTGCTTGAAAAGCCCAGACCACCTTAACAAACCGGTTCTGAAAGGACCACCTTATCAGACCAGCCCTGGAAGGCGGCTCCCGAGCCACTGCAGCTTCCTTCGAATCCGAGGCCTGTCAAATCATCAGAAGTCAGAGAGGTCCAGCTGGAACTGCGAAGTTCCAGGGTTGAGAAGACACTCGACACCGGAGACAAAGTGTCCGAGCCCGTACCTGCGGCCAGGTTGCATTCCCCATAGGATATATAATGAGCTAGGCAACTTTTAGACATCTGTGTGATTTGTGTGATTAAAGCAGCATTCAAAAAGCATTCTGGCGTTGGCTCTTATCAATACCTTGCCGCCCTCTGTGGCTCTCGGTAACAGTCCTCCAGCATAATTAAGCACTCGTGACACTCAGAAACAAAACAAAACGCTTTTTTTTTCCTACATCAGCGAGAGAGTGCTCAGTGGGAAAGGCACTTGCCTCCAAACCTGATATTCCGAGTTCAATCCCTAGAACGCACACGGTAGAAGTGGAGAAAACCGACTACGGAAAGGCACATACCTCTCTATAAAGGTAAAATACTCTCGTTGCGTTTCCAGCGCAGAACCTCCGCTATTATATCAGTCTAGATAGCCCAGCACCCTTTCATTCCCCGAAGGTTAACATCAGCCTCAGTTCCACTATCATCATGTATTGACCAAGCACCAGAAGGTTTCTAAGCCGTGATCCGTATCTACCCAGATAAGCAGGCGTCTCTGACACTTGAGTCTCTACCTCTCTCTCTCCTTTTGCCAGGAATCCGAAATTCTTATGTTGGATTACAGCCTTTAGCTGATCTGAGAAAATGAGCCACTGACTAGGTTATATAGACAATGCTGTCGCTGAGGAGTCGGCCTTAAGTGGGCTATTTCTGTTTCAGATGAATTACGTTAGGCTGGGCATGATGGTTCACAGCTACAATCCCAGTACTGGGGAGACTAGTGAAGGAGGATTGTCAAGAGTCTGAGGCAAGCCTGGACTACATGGCCGGTTCCAGGCTATCATGGGCTAAAAGTGAGACCTATGTTTCACTACAACAAAAGGTAAAGTGGTCGTGGTAGTGGCAGCGCACACCTTTGATCCCAGCGCTCAGGAGGCAGAGGCAAGTGGAGCTCTGAGTTCAAGGCCAGCCTGGTCTACAGAGTTACAGGACAGCCAGGGCTACACAGAGAAACCCCATATTGAGCCCCCTACCCCCTTAAAAAAGGTAAAGGATTTTTTTTTTAATGTTTTCCCAGCGAAACTCTACCCGTTCTCCAAACCGCAGATAATCTGTAGCCTTCCCAGGGAAAGTGCTGGGAGCTGCCCTCCCCTCCTTGCTCCCCACAGCCCTTTGCACATTCCTATTATATTTGTCGCTGTAACCGTTAGTGCATATGGCGGTGCGAATGTATTACATGGGAGGCAGCTGCCCCAGCGGTTCTGGGAGCTGAGGGAAGAGAGGGGAGTGGATGCCGGGGGCCTGGGTGCAGGCTGAGTTTGCAAAACTTGTTCTGGAGAAGTGAGACAGGCAAAAGAGGTCCTTTTGGGTAAGAAAACACATCTGGTGCTCCTCAAGCTACACCGCTGAGTACATTCCCTGTATGAAGCACCCCCCCCCCCCCAGCCTGGGATCCTCTATGAGGAAAAATTAGGATTTTAATCCTTACCTTTCCATCAGTATCTAGCCATTCCTCTTCTTTCTCATGGTGCTGGTGATCAAACAGGTCTTGTGCACCCTGTCTTCCTGAGACAAGGTCTCATTATGCAGTTCTGGCTGGCCTCAAACCCTGGAGCTCCTTGCCACCCAAGTACTGTGATCACAGGCTTGAACCATCATGCCCAGATTCTCCTGTCTATTAAAAAATGAGCATTTCATTAAACAGCATAAACACTTTCATGTCTTTTTAAGTGTACTTTTAATTAAAAAGAAATGAATTTCATGTTCCTGTGACAAGGTACCTGCCTAAAAAGCTTCATGGGGCTGGAGGGATGGGCTTACTTCAGAGCCCCTGCTGCTCTTGCCGAGGGCTCAGATTCAGTTTATAGCCTGCACATGGTGATTCACAACCGGACGTAATTCCAGTACCTTCTTCCCACTCTCCAGGTAACAGCCACGGGTTTGGTGCACATACACAAGCAAAACACTCATACACGTGAGGTAAGAATAAATCTGCTAAAATAATTATAATAATATAATAATTTTATTATTATTATACATTTTGTTACGTGTTCAGAAATAGCCACACACTGACCACTCAGACACCAGACTCAGATTGATGGACGTTTATTGAATGCTGAACAAAAAAACTGACCGTTCAGGGCCATAATCTGGACTCGGGAGCCAGGCTATGACGTAGTCTGTTTCTAAGGCAGGTTTTTTAATATATAAAAAACTGTAACCAGGTAACCAGATGTAGGCAGCAGGGGAGGGGAGGAGGCAGCATTACATCATTTTGACTAGCTAAACATAATCGATTTTGTTCCAAGTATATTATGTTGTATCTAGGTAGCTAGACAAAGCACTTTAAGCTGATTGGCTGGGGTTTAGGATCCTGGGAGTAAGGAACATAGCAGGAGGTTGTAGTCTTAACTCAAGCAGAACATGCATTTATCATCTATTGTTTTATTCTAAGCAGCGAGCATTCAACTATTGAATTGTATCCTCCTGGTCTCAGGCACGTAGGCCTGAGAACTTGGAATTCACCTTATGATCAAAATGGAGACTTGGAGGCAAAATGGTTTCTGATATTCTAAAGGCCACAGTAGCAGGTGTTAACAGAGGAGCCACAGTTATGGCAACCACTAAAGTGGGTCTCAGCAGGGCCTATAGAGTTTAAGGAGGGTAAGCAGGTTACAACACATTTCACAGAAGAAAGTCGCAGTATGACCCCCAGTTTCATGTTTGGTTTTCTGTGAGGAAAAGCATGATGGCGATGGCGGTGGGGGCAGGAGACACAGGCTCCTCCTCTCATGACAGATAGGAAGCCCATAAAGCAAGAAGAGGAAATGGCCACGACAACTGTAGTCCCCAAGCACATGTTCACAGTGACCTATTTTTTTTTTTTTACCAACTAGTTTATGGATCCATCAAGCAATAAATTTGTTGATCACATTAGAACACCCAAGATCCAATCACTTTCCAAAATATCTCAGCACGTAACCAGTAACCAATACACAAGCCGGTAAGAAGCGATTTCGATTCAAAGCCTAGCTCATTTTTAAAGAAATTCAGACCTGATGGAAAGAATACAAATAAATGATATTGAAAAGAAAAGTTTCAGCCAGGTGGTGGCGGTAACTCCAGCGCTGGCACTCAGAAGGCACAGGCAGAAGGATCTCTGTGAGTTTGAGGCCAGCTTGGTTTATAGAACTAGGACATTTCAGTGATGAACTGAAAAGAAACTTGAGTGACCCTCAAGCAGGTAATTTTGAGGAAGGGGGTGCTGAGACAGCCTAAGCTGATCTCGAACTCCCAATCCGCCTGGCTTAGCCTCCTCTGTGCTGAGATTGCAGGTGTGGCTCACCACATCTGGCTAAGGAGGTTATTTTGACTGTCCTCAGCTATTACTAAGTGTCAGTGGTGGAAATATAAAGATAGTCATAATATAAAACATGGGTTTTCCCACTGATGGCCCCAGGCAGATCACTAAATGGGCAGTCACAAGAGAAAGGAAATGGCTATTAGCCTGTTAATCAGCAGAAGGACCACAGTCAGGGGTGTTAAACCTGTGCCCTTCTGATGAGTCTGAATTCTCATTTTCACCATTCAATATATATAAAGAAAATAATATAATTTATGTATCATAATACATAACACAATACATATTTGTGTAATAATATAATTTATGTGTTATTTTCTTTTTATATATATAAAATTACACGTTTTTGTTTATATATAAAGAAATGTTTATACTTATACACATATATATATACACACACTTTATCTTCCCTCTTTCATTTTTCACACCGGACTCAGTTTCTCCTTCCTCCTCCCCTTGTAGTCACTCCCCCAACGTCCCTTCTGCGTCCCCCTCAAATTTTCCTTTTCGTCATGCAGTTCCCATGTCCCCAGAGGTAGAACTAGTCACGGATGGCCTGGGGTTCAGAAGAATAGCACATTTGTGCTGCTGTAACAAAATTTCTGAGACTGGGTAACTATAAGCAACAGAAATCATTGCTCACAATTCTGGAGGCTGGAAGCCTACGATCAAAGACATGGACACTCAGCGGCTGCGGAGAAGCCAGGTCCCACTTCCGGGATGCTGTGTCCTCCCCAGCGAAAAAACTCCGTGCGCTTACATGGACTGGCAGAAAAGTGGGAGGGCGTAAGGACTGGCAGCCCTAGCTGTCTGTCCTGGAGCTCGATTTGTAGACCAAACTTGCCTTGAAAGGAGAGATTCTCCTGCCATTGCTTCCCAAGTGCAGGAACTGAAGGTGTGCGCCACCACTGCCAGGCTGTGTAGCCTGCAATGCCTTAACTCCGTTGACCAGAAGTCTGAATGATCTAAATGCTTAAAAGAGAGAAGAAGCTGGGCAGTGGTGAGGCACGCCTTTAATCCCAGCGCTGGGGAGGCAGAGGCAGGTGGATCTCTGGGTTCAAGGCCAGCCTGGTCTACAGAGTGAGTTCCAGGACACAAAGAAACCCTGTCTCAAAAAACAAAAACAAAAATAAATAAATACAAATAAGAAAGAAAGAAAAAAAGAAAGAAAGAAAGAAAGAAAGAAAAAAAAAAAAAAAGAAAGTAACTGAGTCTTACTCTATTTCCTAGTCTGACCTTGAACTCCTGGGCTCAAATGATTATCTTCCCCTGACCTCACCCCTTAGTGTGGTGTGGTGTGTGTGTGTATTTATATGCATGTCTCAGTGTGGTCATGCATGGACTGTGCGTGCATGTGGAGGGCAGAATGTCATTGGGCGAACAGGGATTCTCACTGTTCTGGGAGCTCATTGATTGGCGAGACTGTCTGCCCCTCCTGAACCTGGAATTACAAGTGCGTGCAGTCGCACCTGGCTACTGAAGTTTCTGGTAATCCAAACTCAGGTCCTCGTGCATTGCAGCATGCATTTCACTGCCTGAGACATCTACGCAGACCCTTCTAATAACTTGTTTAAATTTTTATTTTAGTTTTCATTGGGTATGCACTCAAGTGTGTGCGCGTGCTCACAGGGGCCTCAGACCCCCTGGATTTGCAAGTAGTTATGAGCCTTCCGAGGCGAACGCTGCAATCTACATTCCTGTTGTCTGTAAGAGCAGCACTCACTCTTAGCCATGGAGCCATCTCTCCAGCCCTCTGTTAGCCGCTTCTTTTATTTTTTAATCTTTACTTTTTTTTATTTTCAGGACAGGGTTTCTCTGTGTAGCCTTGGCTATCCTGGATTTGTAGACCAGGCTGGCCTCAAACTTACAGAGATCCACCTGCCTCTGCCTCCCAAGTGTTGGGCTCCTCTATTATCTTCTTCCTTCCTTTTTCCTTTCTTCCATCTTTCCTTCATTTATTTTACATATGAGTGCTCCATCTTCATACACACCAGAAGAAGGCATCAAATCCCTGTATAGATGGTTGTGAGCCATCATGTATTTGCTGGGAATTGAACTCAGGACCTCTGGAAGAACAGCCAGTGCTCTTAACCTCTGAGACATCTCTCCAGCCCCTCTATTATCATCTCTTTTTTTGTTTTGTATTGATTTTCGAGACAGGGTTTCTTGGCTGTCTTGGACTCCCTTTGTAGACCAGGCTGGCCTTAAACTCACAGTAATCCACCTGCCTCTGCCTACCAGAGTGCCAGGATTACAGGCACGAGTCATCAGTTAAGTTTCAACACGGGAAGACATATTTGGGCCATGACATCAGGCTCTTTGTCTAGACACTTAACTTTGTAATCTTGGGCACTGCTTAATCATTTGGGCCTTGTAATCCTCATCCATGAGGAGGAAGTAATGATAGTTGTGTCTATCCAACCTGTACAGCCCAAAGATCCACTAATAGCCAGTACGTCCATTTCCAAGTCATCCATGCCCGGTGCTGAGTCCCCTGACCCCTGGCCACACTGCACAGATCTTGAAGAGAAAGGCTTTCCTGTTAGGATTATACTAAATGAGCAGTGGGATTATTTTAGTAAAGAAAAATATGTAGATAAGTGTGGAGCCAGAGGAAGGAGAGAAGAACTGTGATGTGGAGAGAGATGTGTACATAAGCCAACCCCATCAAGGAGAGAGGCTGAGGAGCGCTAACTTACAGTTCTTCCTTGTGCTGGTCAATGCCAGGTTCCAGGAGAAGGCCTCAAAGGCCCTCACATCAAGTGCATTGACCCAGGTCTCCGTTTCAACCCAACTCTCCTTTCTCTTTTTGCATTAAATCGAACCAGTCCTCACCTCCCAGCCTTTGCAATTGCTAATCCCTCTGCTCTGCCGGGAGTCCTTTTTCCCCATTGTCCTCCCCACCCCCAACTGCCTGCCTTGACTTTCTTCAGCCTCTGCTTAGATGACATAGCATTGGAAAGCCTTTTCTGGTCTCCCCATCTATAAGGTCTTCCTCCCCCCACCCCGATTATTTCTCTCTTCATGTCATTTATCACTGTGGAAAGTTATATTATATATTTATTTGGGGTTAACCTCTCCTTGCAGTCTCTGCAGGTCCTCAGTAAATACAAGAATGAAGAGCTCAGAGCTTTGACCTTAGCAGCCTTCCCTTCCTCTCCTTTGACAAGACTCAAATGGCCTCATACCCTAGGGAAGTGATACTGTGGCATCACCCAGGCTTGTGATATGATATGAGTGCAGCAGATGCAAAAGAGGCTGTGAAGAACACTGTGAAGGCCACTTGCAAATGGACGTTTGCCTGTGCGGTTTCATGGGTGTCGGCAGTAGACATGAGTCTCCTGGGTCAGGTGCTTTGATGGTGGAGCATAGCATGCCCATCAGCATCCGGAATGAAAACAAGGACACCACTGCTCCTAAGTATGGCTGAGGAGAATGGCTTTATTGTAGACATGAGGAAAAGAACAGCCAGAGGCATCTGTGAGAGTCCAGACGGCTAGAGAGATGGCTCAGAGCTTAAGAGCACTGGCTGCTCTTCCAGAGGTCCTGAGTTCGATTCCCAGCAATCACATGGTAGCTCACAACCATCTGTAATGGGACGTGGTGCCCTCTTCTGGAGTGCAGGCACACTTGCAGGCAGGGCACTGCATACATAATAAATAAATAATTATTAAAAAAAAAAAAGAGTCCAGACTGAAACTGGCCAACAGAATAGAGCAGGCCAGGCCATGACAGGAGAAAGAGAGGGGGGAGAACAAGAGAGGAAAAGAAGAGAGAGACGAGGAAGCCCAGGGGACCAAGAGAGGCCATGGGAACCAAGTGAGCCCATATCCAAAATGGCTGTGACACAAAAATCAGAAGCTGAAGGAAGCCCAGGCCCTGGGCTAGGGAGCTTTAGGGTAGGGGCAGGGTGGCAAGGCCTGTATGCCACCATGGCCAGCTAACAAATCTTTTTAAAAAAAAAAGAATAAAATAACTCAGAAGACATGCAATTTTCCTTCATTTGTGTATTTTACATTTTTCCTTAAAACAAGAGCATGTCAGAGGGACAGAAGGACACAGGACCAACTGAAAGAGCTCTAGAAAACCAAAACTGGGGGTCAGGGCCAGCAAGATGGCTCAGTGGGTAAAGCCCTGGGTGCCAGATGAGGCAAGTGTGACACCCTGAGGTGCCCCACAGAGTGGTCCTCTGACCTCTACATCTGCCCATGGCAAGTGCAGCCCCACCCCCACACACAGAGAGGAGAAAGGGAAGGAGCCAGCACTGGTCCTTTAACTGTGACCAATGTGCCCACTGTCATGATAGGTGAACCATGAGGAAACCGGATGAGGGGTCTTTGGAACTCTGGATTACATTTATAAATTTTCTGTAAATATATCATTATTCCAAAGTAAAAATAATATATACATATTTTAAAATATCATAGAAAATGGGAGAAAGACTGAGTCTCCCACCACAGGCTGCAGAACCCATTTTAAAGTAAACTATTCCTCCCTGAAAGCGTCTTCGCATAAGGTGAAAAGGCCAGCATGTGAAACAATCCCTTAACGTTGTACATCATGTTTTAGGGCAGAACACATTAGCATTTGTTCTAAGGAACTGAGCGTTTAGGAAGAAAACTTTAAACCGTTTGCAGAGGCCACAACCTGTCCTCGCCTGTGGCTTCATTCATCTGGCCTTGTTTTCTGATGGGAGCAGGTATGTGGCAGCTGAAAGAACATTTTCCCATGTTTCTCATGCTAGCCTGGGGCCTCCTGGAACAGGGAGGGCGAGCCTTCAAGCGGAGCTCTGAACTCGAGGAAGGCCGGCAAGCGCAGGATTATGCGCCGTGGCTTCCTGCCTGATTTTCCCTTCCTCCGCTTGGTCGCCCAAGCACAAAGTTCTAGGGACAAAAGGCTCCCACTAATACCAAACCAATGGAAGCCAGGGAGAGTTTGGACTGTGGTTAAGTCATAACTACGATTTCTCTTTTCCTCTTTCTTCTCTCCCTTCCCCCTGCCCCCCCCCCCCGTTGCCCCCAGCCTTCTTCAAGTGTGCTGAAAGACAGGATTTCACCTCCTCTGAGTTATTTGCCCGAATTGAGATTCCAGGAGTGCAGCATTAGACACAACTTTAAGTGTTTCCCAGATGAGTAGAAGCAAGTGCCTTAGGGCCTGGCGGCTTCTTTTCCAGTTTCCACGGCGGGGGGTGGGGAGGGCAGGAGCAACAGAGCCAGCCTTGCCCTCAGCCTCACTGAGACCTGCGGGGGCAGCCAGGCCTCTCTAGACCCGTACAGCGACTGTATGTCAAAACAGGCTCTGATGGGCTGGCTTACACAGGAGGCCTGGCTAGTCCCACGGCGGCTGTCTTCACAGCGGAGAGGCGGAGAGAGCCACAGTCCCTCAGGCCGCGAGGCCTAGCGCCTCAGCTAAGCGGGGCGCGCTGCCAACCGCGCTTTCCCTCCAGGCCGGCCCATGCCGAATTAGACCCTGGGAAGCTTCCTCTTGGAAGTTCACAATCGGCAGGAAAACAAGCAGTCACGCAGAGCCAGGTGCAGTGGCCCAGGCCTGTGGTCCCAGCCCTCCGGAGCCAGAGGCAGGAGGATCTCTGTGAGTTCTCTGCCAGCCTGGCCTACAGAGCAAGGCCAGCACATCCAGGTCTCTGTTACACAGGGAAACCCTGTCTCTACAAACCAAAACCAAATGAAAAGCAACAACCACAAAAAACAAACCAAAAGTAGTCATGCATCCACTAACACGGAGATTTTCTGAGAAAAAAAACCAACCACTGTTCGATTTTGTCATTGTGCAAGTATCAACTGAGCGTACCCGTAAGCCTGGATGGTTCGGCTCGGCACACGCCTAGGTTACATGGGAGGGCCTACTGTTCCTAGGCAACAAGCCTGTGCTTCCGGTTTCTCTGCCAACCAGGCTAAGCATCTCTATATCTATATCTCTATCTCTGGATCTGAGACAGGCACAGCAGAATCCGGGCATGGCTGCTAGCGCCTGCTGCAAGCCTAGCCGTGGGGCAGGAGAATAGCGAATTTGGGGTAAGTGTAAACCACATAGCAAAACCTTGTCTAAAAGCAGGAAAAAGAAGGAAGTGTAAAGTGAAAACTGTGTGAAAGCCAGTACCGGTAACCTCAGCACTTGGGAAGTTTCGGGGAGGAGGCTCAGAAGTTTAAAATCTAAATAAGCTAAATAAGGCATCAGGCAACTTCACAGCTCCATCGCAACTTCCACACGATGCTGAGGATCAAATCCAGGGCCTTCCCAGGTCCACTGAGCTACTCTTTTTTCTTCAAGATTCATTTATTTATTGGGAATACAGTATTCACCTGCATGTACACCTGCATGCCAGAAGGGGGCACCAGGTCTCACTATGGATGGTTGTGAGCCACCATGTAGGTGCTGGGAGTTGAACTCAGGACCTCTGGAAGAGCAGCCAGTGCTCTTAACCTCTGAGCCATCTCTCCAGCCCCATCTCCAGTTTTCTTTATGGCCTTGTACTGTGAATAAGGTCATGTCTGCCTCACTTTCCCGAGGCGCTCTCCCTGTAGCATAAGAGCATGCGCACACCACTTCACCCAAGGTGAAACAAAGTATCGACAACAAAAGATCTCTGTCTAGACATTTACCATTCCAAGTGCTGACTTTCAGTCCTCCTGTGGAGTTTTTCTAGTTCCTTTTTTATAAGCCTGCCTTCCTTCTAGAGTTTTCACCAAGCTAGCCATGGTGATGCCTATAATCATAGCCATGGGTAGCTGAGGAAGGAGGACTGCTGAGTTTAAGGCCAACTTGGGTTATACAGCAAGACCCTATCTCAAAAAAGAGAAAACAAACAAACAAAAACAAAACAACAAGACAGATGTGGTGGCACACGGCTGTGATCCTATCCCTTAAGGGGCAGTGGCAAGAGAATTCCTTCAAGATCAAGGCCAGTCCCATCTATGCAGGGAGTTCCAGACCAACAGGTCCTGTCTACACAGGGACTTCCAGGCAAGCCAGGCCTCATAGCTAGACCCTGTTTCAAAACTAATGAAACCACATAGAATGTTCATCTCTTGTCAAACTTATTCAGGTGTCACTGATAAACCACTAGACAACTACAAAGAAAAAGAGAATTATACTGGCTCCATTTATTCCCTTTAGGCACTTCCTAATGGCCTCCATGACCCTCAGACAGGGTCAGTATGGTGTTAAGCCGACCATACAGGATGAACTGATAATTTCCTGACACAAGGCCTCTTTAAGAACAAGGTAGAAATCCCAGCTCTCGGGAGGCAGAGGCAGGCGAATTTTTGTGAGTTCAAGGCCAGCCTGGTCCAGGACAGCCAAGGCTACATGGAGAAACCCTTTCTTGAAGAAACAAACAAACAAGCAAGGTGCTGGGCATAGTGGTCTATAAGCCCAGCACTCAGGGAGGCAGAGGCAGGTGGATCTCTGTGAGTTCGAGGCCAGCCTGGTCTACAAAGTGAGTCCAGAACAGCCAAGGCTAGACACAGAAACCCTGTCTCAAAAGAATCAAAAACTCTGGAGCCAGTGGTGGATACACAGATCTATCATTTTACCACCTGGGAGGCAGAGGGAAGATGATTCCAAGTTGGAAGCTAACCTGGGATACATAGTGAAATGGTATCTCAACAAACAAGCAAACAAACAAACAAAAACCAGCCAAGACAGATGAGGTGGTGCAGACCTGCAATCTCACCTAAGAGAGATGAAAGGCAGGAGGATGTGGAACTCAAGGATAGCCTCACCTACATAGTGAGTCTGAGGCTATCCTGAGCTACATGAAACTTTTCTCAAACAAAAAACAAATGGGGTCGACAAGATGTCTCTGAGCGTAAAGGTACCTGTTTCAAACATGAAAACCTGAGTTTGATCCCCAGGTCCCACATGGTGAAAGAAGAGAGCTGACTCCCAAGTTTTCTCCTGACCACCACACATGAGCCATGAAACACACATGCACACACAACCTTTCCTTTCTTTTCTCTAGACAGAGTCTCTCTATGCAGCCCTGGCTGTCTTCTATAGACCAGGCTGGCCTGGAACTCACAGAGATCTGCCTGCCTCTGCCTCCCAAGTGCTGGGGTCAAGGTGTGTGCCACCATGGCCAGCCACAAACTTTTCTTTATGTAAATAAGAACATAGAAAAAAAATACAAAAACAAAAAACAAAAAAGGGCAGTAGAGTCATGTAACTTTATAGAATTAGAGGTCAATGTAATACTGTAATTTTGTTTTGATTAAAAAATTATTTCCAGTTAAAAAAAATTCCTGTACACCAATGAAGTCATTGCAAAAACAAGGGCAAAAACATGGAAAAGAGTTCCCGTTCCATTCTCTGACTCGGCGAACCTTTTCTGTATGTTTCCACGGGGTTCACACTGACATTCTCTGACCCTTTTCCATGTGTCTCCGTGGGCCTGACCCTTCCGGTCACATCAGGCCTGTACCTTGTCAAAAGGTACTTGAGAACCATTGCTTTCTGCCCTCTACTCCACAGACTTGAGTGCTCTCTGTGAGGGTGTGTACCTGTGGTTTCTGTTGTTCGAGACTGTTTATGCAGGCATGTTCTCTTGGCGGGGTGTGCGCGAGCACGTGTGGACATTTGTGTGGAGGCCAGAGGTTGGTGCTGGCTACCTTCTTCAGTGGCTCTCCCCCTCATTCTTCCTTCCTTCCTTTAATGTTTTGTTTTTATGTGTGTGAGTGTGTATGAGCGTTTGTCTGCAGGCACGCTAGTGCGCCGCCTCTGTAAAGAGCCTGTGGGAGCCAGAAGAGGGACTTAACTCGGGCTGGGCACTGCTCAGCCATGGAGCTGCATTTCCACTTCGAACCTCTGGTTCGGACGAAACAACAACCTTCCCCGCTCCCTCCATCAGGAAAGGCGTTTAGATCAGCTGGGTTGTGGTTTCAAAGAGGTCCTGTTTGTGTGGTAGAAAAATGACTGGGCTCAACCCCCAGCTGCCCCCAAGTCCACCCTTCCAGGCCCGGGTGCTGTGGTTTTAACCCCTGGGCTCCAGCCAGCCGCCTGCAGACGGCTGAAGGGAAAAAGAAGACAGTGACTTGGCAAGGTGTCAAAGTCTTGCCACCCGCCCCTTCTCCCCTGGAAGCTGAGGTTCCCGGCAGCCCAAGAAAGGGTTTTCTCCAGAACACAATTACAGTAATGCTCTGGCCAGCCGGTCCCTAGATTTCACAGGGCAGAAAACATCTGTGATTTGGGAAGCGGAAAGGAAACCCAATTTCAAGAACTGATGAAAAATTAAGAAAATCTGTAAGGGGCAGGCAAGACTGGTCCGCCAGTAAAGGTACCTGACGTAAAGCCTGGGCCACTGAGTGGATCCTCGGCACCCACACGGGGGTGGAAGGTGAGAACCAGCGCCACAGTGACGGCTTCTGACCGCTATGCTGCACATGCGCCGTGCTAGGTGCGCACCCACAGGCAGCCACACGACAATAATAAATACAAAATTTTAAAAAAATTAAGTATAGAAAAAGAGTCAAAGGTAGAGAACGACCAAAACCCGTAAAGAAGAGGTGTGGAGGGGTGGGCAATTCAATAGGTCCAGGGCATTCAAGTTAACACGGAAAGATTGTGTAAGGTCAAGGCCACTTCTGCCAGCAAGGATGAGACTTGGTAAATCCAGACCCATGCTGACTGCTCAGCTCGAGGTATAAATGACAGTATCTGAGAACTCAGAGTCATGGACAGCAACCGGCCTAAATACACCCTTCTTCCCTACTCTTTGCATCCTATTTCGTTCCTTACTGGAAAAATCTTGGTGGTGATATGTTGAGACCACAACACACACACACACACACACACACACACACACACACACACAGGAAGCATCCACATAGCAAGACCCTATCTCAAAGCATAACACAACCACAAAATAGCAATAAAAAGGGTCAAGCAGTGGTGGTGGCACACACCTTTAATACCAGCATTTGGGAGGCAGAGGTAGGTGGCTCTGTGAGTTCAAGGCCAGCCTGGTCTAGGACAGCCAAAGTTACTATACAGAGAAATCCTGTCTCAAAAAACCAAAACAAAACAACCCCCCCCCCCCACACCACCACCACCACCATCACAACCAAAAAAACAAAACCAAAAATCCCTTGATTATTTCTGGAGGGGGGAAAAAACAGTAAAAATAAAACAGTTCATAATGCTGGTTTGTCATAAGGCTTTAATTGCTGGTAGCTCGATTTCTTATTTCCTTTTTTTTTCTCCAAGACAGGATTTCTCCATGGAGCCCTGGCTGTCCTGGAACTCTCTCTGTTGACCATGCTGTCCTCGAACTCACAGAGGTTCACCTTTCTCTGCCTCCCAGGTGCTGAGATTAAAGGTGTGTGCCTCCACTGCCCAGCCTTTGTTTTGCTTGTTTAGTTTTGTTTGAGACAGGGTTTGTTTGTATGGCCTCAGCTGTCCTAGAGCTACCTCTGTAGACCAGGTTGGCCTTGAACTCACAGAGATCTGCCTGCCTGAGTGTTAGGGTTGAAGGTATGAGCCACCATCATCAGGCTATTTTTCTTTACATATTTATTCATCTTTATTTTTTGTGTGCATGTTTCTTCTGAATGTATGTTTGTACCACATGTGTGCCTGGTGTGTGAGGAGGCCAGAAGAGGGCATGGGATCACCTAGAACTGCCTACAGAGAGTTGTGAGCTGCCATGATGGCGCTGGGAACTGAACCCGGGTCCTCTGCAAGAGCAGCCAGAGCTCTCAGCCACTGAGCCATCTCTCCAGCCCATTTTACATCTCAAAACATGAAAATACGTTTAAAAGAAAGCAAACACAGTTCCAGACTTTTTTTTTTGGGGGGGGGTTGGTTTTCTTTTAAAAAAACAAAACAAGGCTGGTGAGGGGTTCAAATCACAGGCCCAGGCCCAGGCTTCACAGTAGGACAGAACCAACTCTGTATGCTGTTCTCCAGCCTCCAAGCATTCACCCCTGCCGCACAAGGCAGACAAGCAAATAGATTAGGTCGTTTCTGAAGCAAAAAGAAAAAGAAAAAGAAACAATCCAGAAAGGAATGAAGAGCAAAAGCCATCCTTATTTTTCTACCCGTTCTTTTCTAAAGCTGACTTCTCATATGCAGGTCTGGGGATAGCAGGAAATGCAGACATATTGCTAGCGTTTGAATATGGTTTGAGTGTGCACCCCAAAGAGCCACATGTCGAAAGCGATGGTCCTCACTGTGGCATCGGCCTGCCTCCACCTTCCAAGTGCTAGAATTACAGGCATAAACCCTCATTCTAAGCTTAGCCTGTTTTCTTTCTAAGCACTCAGCTTCTGGTAGCAATGTAAAAAGTGTATTAATAGACATCTTTGAAAAAAATGTTACTAAATGTTTTTTATACTATCCGGTATTTTGTTTTTCCCACTAGATAGTACAAGGAAATTTATTTTTAATTTTAGTGACTGGTTTTTTTTTATTTTAAAGAATTTTTTAAAAGATCTGTTTTTATTATTTTTCATTATTCCGCACGCGGGCGTGAAGAGGCCAGAGGCGGTAGACGCCCTGGAGCTGGGTGAGATGGCTGTCAATCACAGCCACGTTTCCTCTATGCCCGCCCAGGCTCTGAATAACGACACGGAGACCTTCGCAGTTATTAAAAGCTTCGGGCACTCTGGCTGGGCAGGTACTCGGCTGTTCTAACCCACTACTGCTGGCTTGGCCTGCGAACCACCACGTGGCTCCTGACCTGCCACTTCAGTCTCTTCCTGACACCTGCTTCTCCATTGCAATAGCCACTCTTCTCCCAGGTCCTACCTGAGAGACCCTCTTTCTCTCTCTCCACCCCCTCCTCCCTCTGGACCCGGAAGTCCCGCCTAAATTCTACAGCCCAGTTATTGTCCATTCAGCAATTTATGTGACCAATCAGAAGGCAATGGAGAAGCCAGGTGTGGTGGCGCAGGCTTTTGATCCCAGCACCCGGGGAGGCAGAGGCCAGCCTAGGCTACAAAGGGAGTCCAGGACAGCCAAGGCTACATAGAGAAACCCTATCTTGAAAACACAACCAACCAACCAACCAAAAAACAAAACCAAACCAGAAGGTGCTGGAGCACAATGTTGACAAAATACTAACACAGATGCTTCATAATAAGGACAATACCAAAGTTGGCCTGTACTCAGCTCTCCGGTACAGAAACCAGCATTTGGATTCACAGTGTACAAGGACACTACCCCAGAGCGGGGCGGCGGTGGCGCACGCCTTTAGCCCCATCGCTCCGGAGGCAGAGACGGGCAGATCTCTGTGAGTTCGAGGCCAGGTTGGTCTACAGAGTGAGTTCCAGGACAGCTAAGGCCAAACAGAGAAACTCTGTCTCAAAAAAACAAAACAAAACCTACCACTCCAACAGTGAGCAACTTGATGTGGGTGCTGGGACACAAACTCAGGTTCTCTGGAACAGCAGCAGGAGCTCTTAACCGTTAGCCACCTCCCTGTCAATAAAGGTGTGTGTGTGTGTGTGTGTGTGTGTATGTACATGGGGGTCTTTCTACCTTTACATAAGTTCTGGGAATGACACTCTGGTCACCAAGCAAGTCCTTTACCTGCTGAGCCATCTGCTGGACTTGAAAGTGAAAACTGTTTTGCTTTGAGCCAGAATCTCAGTGTGGATGCCCAGCTAGCCTACAACCATTAGCCACTTGTGGTTTTTGTTTTTACTTCTGTGTTTGTGCATGAGTGACACCTGTGTGGGTGCCCACGGAGGCAGAGAAGGGCATCAGATCCCTTGTAGCTGCCCTTACAGGCGATGAGCTGCTGAGTGTGTGTGCTGGGAATTGAGCTCTGGCCGTCTGGAAAAGCAGCAAGCACTCTTTACTGCTGAGCCACCTCCCCAGCTCCTCCACTTCCTTTATGAGCCAAGATCCGGGACTCATCAAGTAGGCTAGGCTGGCTACAGCAAGATCACAAGCGCACACCACCAGGCCACATGGATTCTGTCAGTGACACCGTGGTCCTCACACTGGTCAGCAACTTTGTCAACTGAAGTAACTCTCCAGCCTCTGTACCTTCCTTTTCCATAACAGTACTTCCATGGACACTGCCTCTACCTGAAGCAAGAAGCCCCCCCGGGACAGGATGGCCAGGAGTGCACTTTATTATGGGACATAATAAAGATCTAAGTGATATTACTGCAATCCACTTTGTGGAACTTGGTGATGCGGGGACACCTAACCACAACGATGGATAAAGGACACAGTCTACATGTGTGTCCAGAAGAGGAAACTGCTGGCTGGGAGATGCTATAACCTGTTTCCTGACTGGCCCCAGAATACTTAATTCTTGAGTTCTAAGTGGACGAATAACAAGACTTTACTGTCGAGTTTACAAGGACAGGAGATTTATTTTTATCTAGGTATGTATGTATGTACGTATGTGTATAAAGTGCATACAGTCTCAACAGAGTCCTAAAGAGGATGCTGATCCCCTGGAACTACCCTTTCAGATAGATGATTGGGAGCTGCCTTGTGGGTGCGGGGACTCGAAGCCTGGCCCTCTGGAAGAGAAGCCAGTGCTCTTAACTGCTAGGACATCTCTCCAGTCCCTAAAAACCTTTTTTTCCTTTAGAGTCCTCATGTGTAGCCCTGGCTGACCAGGAACTGACTCTGCAGACTAGGAGATGGACCTATCTCTTGGGTGTATGTCACCATGTCCGGCTCGGAACAAACTTTGAAGGGCTAGAGACGTGGCTCAGTGGTTAAAAGCACTTGCTGCTCTTTCAGAAGACCCTGGCTTGATTCTTGGCAGCAGCTACATGGCGTGTTTCACAACTGTCTGTAACTCCATTCGCATGTGATCTAATGCCCTCTTCTGGCCTCAGGGGTCAAGCATGCATGTAGGGTAAATACATACATGTAGGCAAAGCACTCAGATTTTAAAACCAAACCAAACCAAACAACCCAAAACTTAAAATTCACATATATTTTTCTTTGACCACCAATAGGCCTTTCTCTCTTTTGACAGTTAGCTTGTGGTCTCTCCATCATCCCCAATCCGTTATTAGTCTGTTGCTGACCAGCAGATTTTAGGATATAAATAGATGCATTTGCTGTCTGGCTGATTCTTTCCCTGTAGTCAAGAACATTTACCCCTGCTCTTTGGCAGTTTCCTGAAGCCTCAAGAATACTTATGATGTGATTCCTGTACGTATGCCAGTCACAGCTGAGCACCTAATTGCCAATGCTCAGATAAAGGTAGTTTTTGGGTGACAAGATGAATGTAGGTGAGGCAGGCATGGTGGGGCACACCTTTAATCCCAGCACTAAGGAGGCAGAGGCAGGCAGATCTATGAGTTCCAGCACAGCAAGGACTACAGAGAGAAACTGCCTCAAAACAAAAAACAAAGATGCGGCTGTGCTCCTACCTGCTCTCTCTGCCCCTTCTGTCTTCCCATCTCTTCACAGCATTATAAGGTGAGGCACTGACTTATCTTCGGAGACTCAATTTCTTCCTATCTTTCGTTCTTATGCCCTAAATTCTCATGGTCACCTGAGCTGCCTGTCCATCAGCTACTTCCCCACACCCTCCCTACCTCAGGAAGGTAGTCTGGCAACACATGCCTTGTCCATCAGAAGGCTTTGAGCTTCATCTTGTGGACAGTCTGAAGGGCAGAAGCTACTGTCTTCTGATTCCTCAGGCTACCTTGCTATCTGACCAGTGCCTGGCTAGTAGCAGATGTCCTAAGTAATTGTTGGCCAAGAATACCACAAAGATCTTTGAAGTATATAGAAATATAGAACTCAAACTGAAATCAAAATAAGCAGCACACTTTGGTTCTCAAAAACAAGATTTATTATTATTATTATTATGAGCATTTAAAAAATACAGGAGAAAAGGGAAACATGAGGAACAGCAAATACACCACACCTAACAACAGTAACATCCTGCTATAGTGGCTCCATCGTCCATTTATAGCCTCGAATTTTGCTCAATTACTTAAAAGTAAATTAGATGTAGAATATTTCCTCCCGTTCTCTGTTAATACCATTACTACAATTCTCTCAAGTCATTTAACTGCTATCAATCTTTAAGACCTCTGATCCCTTTTTCTCATGGAACCAGGGTAAATCAAGGCTTATACAAAATTCAATTATTTTAAATCCCTTTTAATCCAAACCAGAAGTCAGAAAGTCTTTCCAAAGAGTGGGTAGTATCTCTTTTTATGGATTGTGGGCTGTTTGCAAATACTCAGTTCTGTTGGAACTGCAGAGCTACAGCTATACAGACAAAGATAAAACTTCAATGAATGAGCACAACTGCTTGTATATTTTACTTAGAAAAGACAGTTATAAACTGTTGGTACATGTGTATAATTCTAAGTATCACAAGTTCAAGGCTAACTTTGAAAGGCCCTGTATAACAATGAAAAAGGTAGGAGATAGACCACAGGGTGGGGTGGGACTCTGGATTAGCGATGCCGTCTCTGATGTGGAAACTGCCACCTCACAACTTTTTTGCTAATAACACCTCAATTGTAGCACACAGCCTTAAAACGCCAGCATCCCGGAGGCTGAAGAGAGCTCTGCTGTTCTGCAGGACCTGGATTCTCAGTACTCATATGGCAGCTCTCAACCATCTGGAAGTTCAGTTCTAAGGAATCCAGTGCTGTCTTCTGACCTCTGAAGGCACGAGGCATGCATGTGGTGCAGACTACACACACACACACACACCTTAAGGAAAAAAACAAAAACCCAGCATTTAGAAAGCAGAAGCAGGTGAAGTTGAGTTAGCTGGGTGTGGTAGTACAAGGCGGAGGCAGTAAAATCTGAGTTCAAGGCTAGCCTAGTCTATAGAACAAGTTCCAGGACAGCCAGGACTATACAGACAAACCCTGTCTCAAAAAACAAAACAAACAACAAAAAAAGTTAAATGTGGGTTTTATCTGAGCAACCTTGATGAATAAGGCTGTTTAAAAAATGACAAAAACAGGCAGGCTGCATCTACTGACTTTTCTTGACTCCCCCAAAACAATCACAATGTTCTCATACCCCTACTCACACAGCCCAGACTGACTCCAAACTCTGTGCACCCCTAGCCAACCTGGGTTTATTACTGTTTTTGGGGTGTTGTGTGTCTGTACATGATGTCTGTGAAGGTACATGAATGTAGCAGGTAGAGCATAACCCTGCACACTGGGACTCAGGCACTGTCTATCTTTCACTGTTGAGAAGGGTCTCTCAGTGGTCTGAAACTCACTAACTAGGCTAGGCTGGTTGAACAATCAGTTTTGGCTTCCCCAGTAAGGCGATTACACTATCCTGTGTTCTGGGAATCTTTATGCTTGCAAGGCAAGAGTTGGGCTATTTTCCAAGCCTCTAACTCCCAGTTTTAAAGCAGACTGAATGTGGATTTAAGGAAAAGGAGTCCCTAGAGCGAGAAGGTGAACCCCATCCAAGTAACTTTATGTTTATGCTGCACATCTAGAGCTGAATGTTTGGTGTCCTGATGGAAAACAGACCGAAAGGTTGATTAAACATGTAAAATTCTCTTAAGGACTACATGGTAAGTATCAAACCCGAATGATCACTTGCAGTGATGGCCCAGTGGTTAAGAACACTGTTTTTTCCAAAGGTCCAGAGTTCAACTTCCAGCAACCACATGGGGGCTCATCACCATCTATAGTGAGCTCTGGTGCCCTCTTCTGCCATGCAGAAGAATGCTGTATAAATAATAAGTCTTAAAAAAATCTACTATTCCTTTCCAGCAGCACTGACACATGAATCAGAGTTGAAATATGTCATGCATTGTTTCACTCACAGCCAAAGTGCTCAATTATCCTGCACTAACAGCCATCTTAGGGCTGTTTATGAGCACGTTTACCTTTGCCTATGGTTCAACTCTGAAAGCTGAATTTTCTGGACTTTAGGAAATGGCTCTAACAAGCCGAGCATGACAAGCCCCTAGGCTTGTACCAACAGCTTAAGTCAGACCTAGGGGAATTACTTTCAGTTGATTGGTGGGGGCTCACAAGGCTTGGTGGCTTGGCTAACAACAGGAACAGATAATTCCAGCTTCATAATCAAGCTGAGGCCAAACGCGGGTTCTTGTTTCTTATGTGGCTGAGAATCACTTACTCATCTTCCTGCTGTCACCTCCCATTTTTGCAACTGTGCCTTTTATAAAACGCTCCAAAGCTTAGGTAATGGTAGAGCACATGCTTAACATGTATGTGTTGAGACCTGGCACAGAAACATCTCCAGTGTTTCTAACTCCTACTGGTTTCAGAACTACCATTCTAACACACTACTTGGAATTTTGCTTGACAACCAACTCAAGCATCAAAACTCAAAATTTTCATCTGACACCTAAGAAATAGTTTGAATAATAACCAAACTACCAAAATAAGTTATATTTAAAAACTGACAGAAATAGGCTGGAGAGATGGCGCAGAGACACTGGCAGTCTATCCATAGGACCTGGCCTTGATTTCTAGTGGCCACATGCAGTCTGAAATTCCAGTTCCAGGGATCTGATACCCTCTGCTGGCCTCTACGGGTACCTGACACATACCTCGTACAGAAATACAGTGGACAAAACATCAGTATAACACATGCAAGAGAAGTGCCTTAGGCAAATGGTAGCCTGAGCTAGTGATGTCACTGCTACTGTGAGCCCGTCAAGACACAGCTCACAATAAATGACCAGAGGACAAAGCAAACAAACTTGAGCTAGATGAGAGGCGGGGAGGTGGTCTGGGGGTAAAGCTGAACTCTGACACTCAGAACCCACAGGACAGATGTCCTGTAGCCTCCACATATGCACTAGGAAGGCAAGAACTGGAATAGAAAATGTTACTTTCTGAAACAGGAAAAACTCACCTATCTCCTTAAAATTGATTTCTGAAAACATTTTAGATATTTGTTCTGGTGTTTTATTACAGCAGACTGGACTGAAATATACTATGTAGCCTAAGTTGACCTTAAACTTAAAGCTATTCTGCTGACCTAGTCCCAAGATCAGATTAGGTAGCATTCTTTAGTTTGACTGGAACCTAATAGTTTCTTCCCCCCACAGTCTACACATTCACTACTGTTCTTAAGGCTGTATATGCGAAGACTGGAAGATAGGTAAGGAATGAAGGAACAGATTAAGAAACCAAAGCCCAGGTTGACTTTAACCTAATCTAATTGCGGCTATCCTAGTGTGGACCTTCAACTAACAATCTTAGCCCACACTGGTCTACCTGGTCTAGCCAAGTTGGGCTGGAGAAATGGCTCAGAGGTTAAGATTAACCTCAGAGGTTAAGATCACTGGCTGTTCTTCCAGAAGTCCTGAGTTCAATTCCCAGGAACCACATGTGCCTCATAACCATCTGTAAAGATAAGGTGCCCTCGTCTGGTGTGCAGGCACACATGACGGCAGAGTACTATATACATAATGAATGTATACACCTGGGCTAAAAGATAAGCATGAATCAAACATGGACACTGTCTTCCACATACTAAAAACCATATGCTTCATAAGACAGAGAAGGGCAAACAGTTGCCTGAAGTGGGAGGAGGATTAAGCTGAACTTATCTTGTGAAAGTGAGGATCCAGGCGGTGAGGGGCAGAAAGTTTACTCCAGAAAATTTACATTAGAATGGGAAGAGGTAAAGGTGAATTTTCTGTTGCTAGTAGTATTATGTTACAAATACTACCAATAGTCTTCCTTTTGAAGACTATTCTCAAACAGCAGCCAATTCGAAGAGATTTTATAGGAAAATGTGATAGCACACTTTACAACACTCTTGACTAGCCTGAGGTACAGTAGTTGAGATCTAATACACAACTGTAAATTTACACAGCTCAGTCAAGCTCAAAGAAATAATTCTAATATGACATTGATAGTTAAACACGAAATCCATCAGAACAGCATACCACGCCTATTGTTTAGTGTGCTAGGTAGTTAGGATATCAACCCTTAAAAAGGTGAAAACAGGGCCTGGAGAGATGGCTCAGCAGTTAGGAACACTATCTGCCCTTCCAGAGGTCCTGAGTTCAATTCCCAGCAACCATATATAATGGGATCTGATGCTCTCTTCTGTCATGCAGGAACACATGCAAATAGTGTTCATATGTATAAATAAATATTTAAAAAAGGGAGGGGGTGAAAATAGGTAAGCACATTTGGAGGCAGAGATCGGAGTTCCAGGGCAGGCAGTAAGATCCTGTCTGATGAAAACAAACCCAAAACAATGACCAGCACTTGTACAGAATTCCCTGAAACTGTGAGCAAAGTAGCTAAGAAGAGCCAACATTTCTAGATATTTTATGTAAATTATCTTGTGTTCCCTTTGGAAATCACCTTAGCTTAAAAATGAGCACAGACTGATTTTACAGTGGATAGTAGGTCACATACTGGCTCACAACCACCCCTTAATTCTAGCTGCAGGGGATCCAAGGAACTTTTGACCTCCATGGGCCTTTAAGGCATGCACACAGGGCACAGAAGCTCAAGTTCAGAATTGAGGCTCTGGGTTCAATACCCAGCACAAACACATGAGTTTAAACTAAGAACCATTTCATCACAACCTTTAAGGATAGAAAACTGGAGCTGGGTGGCTGTGGGGCACACCTTGAATCCCAGTGGTCAGGAGGCAGAGGCAGACCTATCACTGTGAGTTCAAGGTCAGCCTGGTCTACAAAGAGAGTCCAGGACAGCCAAGGCTACAGAGAATCTGTGTCATACAAGAAAAAGAAAAAAAAAAAAGTAGAATACTGTTGGTAAAGTGCTTGGCAACCAAGAAGCTGTGGATGCCCAGCACCTCATAAAACTGTTGACACATGTCTGTAATCCTAGCCAGGAGCATCGGAAGTTCAGTGAGTTTAGGCAATGAGACCTTGTCTCAAATAACACACATCAAAAGTAATGAATGATAAAATCGAAACTATTTTCTTCCTTTCTGAAGCAAATAGCAAAATGTTCTATTCAGTTTTAAAATTTGAGAAGACAGAGAAACACATAAGATCTTCAATATTTTAGATATTTTATGTAAATTATCTTGTGTTCCCTTTGGAAATCACCTTAGCTTAAAAATGAGCACAGAACTAAGATGATTAGTCCATCTAATCACCACCTTCCAAAAAGCAATTTCCACAATTTTGGAACTTCCAATTTGCAACCATTGGCAACCTACTTCTCAAGAATAACATTAACAATCTAATGGTAAGTTAAACATAGAAAAGGGTAAGATTCTCTACTTAAAATATAAAGAGATCACAGAACTACCTTATAATAAAAAGAAAATATTTTTATTTCTGTATCAAAGACTCTAAGGTTAACAGTTGATGTCCAGACACAAAAATGTTTGAAAAGCTCTAGACAATCTTGATTATTCTGTAGAGCATCTGATGTGCTCCCACTGAATCTTCAGCATGGTGTGTCCAGGCAACAGAATTACATATCCCTCCCATCAGTCCTCAGCCTCTTTCTTTTTTTTCTTTTTCTTCTTTTTCTCTGGACTCTGAAAATAACCAACAAGAATGCCTTTGAAACAGCAGTAATTTTGTAGTTACTCTTAACACCAGTAAGGCAAGCTTCCATAAACAGAGAGCTGTCAGCATGGTGGAGCACCAGGGCTCACCCTGCATGCATAAACTACAGTAAACAAAATAAATGGGGGCTGGAGAGGTAGTTCAGAGGTTAAGAACACTGACTGCCCTTCCAAAGGTTCTGAGTTCAATTCCCAACAACCACATGGTGGCTCACAACCATCTATAAAATATGATCTGGTGCTCTCTTCTGGTGTTTAGGTGTACATGCAGGCAGAACACTGTATACATAATAAATAAATCTGAACAACCAAAAACAAAACAAAACAACCAAAATAAGTAGATTCCTTCTTCCCTTATAGTAAACTCTTTTCATGGTAAGTAACTAAAATTTGAGAAGTGGTCTCTATAACAAAAACACCATTAGGCAGTTTTATTTTTCTTCCACACTGTCATCAAACACCTGGTCATTTCTGAGCAAGAATACATTACCTATCATTAACATCTATGTTTAAGGTTTGTTGTAAAAGCCCTGTAATAAACTCAGAGATAAACAAAATCACATACAGGAATTGCTGTGCTGGTGCATGGCTCTTCCTCAGAAAGTGGCTCTTCCTTAATGTGTTTCTTCTTATCCTTCTTCTTTTTCTTCTTTACAGTCGGCTCCTCTTCTACTACCTGTTCCTCCTCCTCCTCTGCCTCCTCCTCTTCCACTTCCTCCTCCTCCACTTCCTCCTCTTCTACTTCAGCTGGTGTAAGAATTATAACTGTATTAGACATACTTCCTACAAGATACTAGAATATTTTCTTTCTGTCATAGTCAATTCTCTATAGCCCAATGGTTTTGGAAGGTCAGGAGGTGAAAATTTCTGCATCTTTGCCTAAGAAAATTTGACTGGATTTACAGGTTTGATCCTGAAGGTAGAGAAATGGCTCAATAGCATAAGGACCTAAGCTTGACTCTTCAGCACAAGTAAGAAGTCTGGCAGTGTTGCAAGCCTGTAACCCGTAGCTGGAGAAGAGACAGAAGTGTTCCTGGAACTTGCTGGTCAGTCTAGACAATCACAGAGCTCTAAGTTCAGTGAGATACTGCCTCAAAATAAATAAATAAATAAGTAAATAAGTAAATAAGTCGGTCAGTCAGTAAGTAAGTAAGTAAGTAAATAAAATGAGGCAGAACACATCTGATGTTCATCTCGATCGTCTAGGAACATGAGCATAACCACAGGGATACTATCCTTATGAATTTGTGATGAGATGGGAGAGATATGAAATAAATAATGTCCCGAACAACAGACGACAAGACAAAAGATAAAAATGAAGAAATTAGGGAGGTATCAGAAGAGTAGTCTCAACACAGCGGTCACAGGTGGATGAAAGTGGTACCAAGTCAAGAGTATGCAAGAATTTGGTGAAGCATGTATTTGGGTACATGACTGCCAGGTTCATGAGAGCCATGGTCTAACATACAGCTGAGATTATTAATGAAGGATACCACTGAAAACTATTTTCAAATACTAGAAGATTTAGTTTTTAAAAAATCTTGTAAACGTAAGTTTCCACCACTAGAAATAACTGTTTACATTTGTTACAGATTCTCTACCAAGGAGCCCACATCTGCAAACAACACACCATTGACAAAGGCATTTAGAAAACCATCACTGCATCTATTTTACTCTGAGCATAGGAGCAGGCACGGTAATGGGTGCAACAAGGGGGGGCAACTGCTTATTATCAACTGTGATAGTGAACCGCAGGCTGCAACAGAACATTCTATGAGCCAAAGAATGAAGACAACGGGTGCTGGAAAAATGGCTCAGAGGATAAGAGCACTGATTGCTCTTCCCAAAGGTCCTGAGTTCAATTCCCAGCAACCACATGGTGGCTCACAACCATCTAAACATGAAATCTGGTTCCCTCTTCTGGCGTGCAGGTGTACATGCTAACACACATTGCATAAATAATAAATAAATCTTTAAAAAAAAAGAATGAAGAAAACCACCGCTCCATTCATCTCACACCCCTTCTTAATCATACAACCCAAACCATTTAGTAACTAATTTAGAAGCTCCCTAACTCTAGAAATAGCTCATCATCCATACTCAAGTTATCATACACTTAGTAAAATATTGAATTCTATACATTTAAAGACACATATTGGGCTGGAGCATTAAGAGCTCAGACATTAAGAACATTTTCTGCTCTTCCAGAGGTCCTGAGTTCAATCCCCAACAATTACATACTGGCTCACAACGGTCTATAATGAGATCTGGTGCCCTTTTCTGATGTGAAGGCATGCATGCAGATGTTGTATACATAATAAAATTATAAAAAAAAGACTGATATTACGTTGTTAAATCTAACTTAACATTTCAACTTCCCAGAGAAAATAACAACATATTAATGAATGTAACGGTAGGAATTTCTCTAATACTTACTACTCCATGCGTGTACTATGCCACACTCCCTCTCCCCAACAACATAAAGAAAAATGCAACGTTTCTTTTTTTTCCCCCCCAAAGTTAAACTAACCTTTAATTTTAATCTTGGCTTTTTTTGCTTTCTTTTCAGTAATTTCATCGTCTTTATCTACCTCTTCTATTTTGCGCTTTTTAGAACAAGTTGGAAGTGTGGAGTCACCAGAGGGATCATAAATCTTCACTTCACTGAAAAAACCAAGTAAAATGTGGAAAATCTTTACAAATACCTGTAACTGAAATAATTCAAGAAAAAGGCACATACTGTTGGATAATAGATTAGCACACATAATGCTGTTTCATTTTAAGCTTTAGGATAGTTTAGGTAGGCCAATCATACTGCAGAAGGGAGCCACATAAATCCTAGTTTAGCAATCTAAGCACATACTACAGTGGAAAACAGCAGCATAAATCACTTTCCAGCTAACTAGAAAGTACAACTGCCCTGATTAAATACACCTCATTGCTAATGTCTTAAGTACATTCAGGTACAGGAATCTGAAACTAAGAAATGTTCTGTCCAACACAGTTGGAGATGAATGAATGCTTAATTCTGTAAGCTGTAGATATTTAACACTTAATAATAAAGAGCCACATAAATCAACTAAATGACGGGCTTATAACCGATGTTATTACTCTGTCCACTTATAATCTGTGATTTCATTAAAACTCATATACCTAACCCCAGAAACTGAGATATTGTAATTCTAAATTCCAGGCTCTAAGAGAAGAGCAATATCTTTCTTTTTTTCCCTTTCTTTCCTTTTTTGCTTAAGAGACAGGGTCCTGTGTAGCTCAAACTGGCCTCCATCTTGATATATAGGCAGGTATATACATTTCTAGTCATACTGCCTCATTACTTAAGGACTTTTTTGATAAACACTACCTGTTTACTATAAAAGACTACAACTCCAGTTACTGTAACTTACAAACATCCCACATGGTCTCAAAGGATAAACAAAGCATCCCACTATACACAAGTAAGGTCTCAATACTCTTATCATTATGGGCTATTATTTTTAAAGCCTGCCAGAGTTTTTATAAAATGTTTCTTTCTAGATAAATTTTTAAGCTTTTAAATGAATAGCACACACAGAGGAAGTAAAGTGCCTGATTTAAATCCATGTTTATGACAGACCAGCAAGAGGGCTCCAAGAGTAAAAACACGTGATGCCAAGCCTGACAACCTCATTTCAAACCCCAAGGACCACTTGACAGAAGAACAAACTTGTGAAAACTGTCCTTTGACATCCACATGGGTGTTGTGGCTTGCCCACATAAACACCCCCTAATACACACAAATACATGCAAAAACCAAAAAAATTGTCTATGATTAAAAAACAAAACTAGAAATGAATGTGGAAAACTAAATGGCAAGGAAAACTTATATACAAAAATGTATATATAGACAGCATGGTAGTGACTATTATTAAAATGTTCCCAAAAATTGCTCATGATTTTAAGTATTGTCGAAACACACAAAAAAGATCTTGCCTGTCAGCCTCATGTAGCAATTCCACAACTGCATTCATTTCTTAAAATGTTGACAGGCTAAATGCATGTGATTTCTTTTTTTGTCATTAAAAAAAGAACTTTCTTCCCTCCTGTATGAGTGTTTTGACAATCGAGAGCTACCATGTGGGTGCTTGGACTCAAACCCAGGTCCTCTGAAGGAGCACTTAAGTGCTCTCAACTAATGAGCCATTGCTCCAGACCCCTTGTCATTAAAAAGAAGAAAGAAAAGAAAAATTTAATGAGTGTTTTGTCTGCATACATGCACTTATGTGTTCAAGGGTGCCTGGATGGGTACCATGTGGGTACTGGGCACAAAACTTGGGTCCTCTGCAAGACAGCCTTAACAAATACTTTAATTGCTGATACATATTCACAGCCCCTTGCAGTTTTCAAAAGGGATAGTCCACATTGCAGTGCTTAAGTTTACAATTAGAAAGGCTGTCAAATCATTTAAATTAACAAGTGACCTCTCATCTTTGAATGTACCTTACCTTTTGTGTTCATACTTCTCTGCTTTTGCTAATGCCTTTCCTGTTCCACTTATTTTTCTTATCTAAGAAGAAAAATAAAAATTACTATGGCAAAATTTAGAACACATACTCTATATAAGATCTAGTATGTAGCAGTGAGGATTTTCTTTTCTAATTTGAATAAACATGTCTTCAATGGCAAATATTTACTACATCAGCTCTTCACTAAGAAATATGAAAAATAGTGTTAAAGGAGATTTTGTGTTCATGAAATACTTCTCAATTTTGTTTTCCCAAGACAGGGTTTCTCTGTATAGCCTTAGCTGTCCTGGACGCAGTTTGTAGACCAGGATGGCCTCAAACTCACACAGATCCGTCTGCCTCTGCCTCCCAAGTGCTGGAATTAAAGGTGTGCATCACTATGATTGGCTCTAATTCATTGACTTTTTACAGATTAGACTCTGCCACAAGCAGGGTGTGATTCTTACCCCTCTGTCCTCTAAAATTCTCAATCTGGCCTCTAATTTGGCTCTATTCTCAACTCCCATCGCAGAACTGGAATCTTCACCAAAAGCATCATATCGGATAGCCAAGACAGTTTTGGCTGCCAGCATTCGAGAAATCTAATAGCAAAATATAAAATCAGATATAGCAAGGATAAGGTAAATCCTGAAATTGTCTAATCATGAGAAAATTATAGTACATCACCATATAGCATTTATTCCACGCCTATGAATATAAAGTTCTATTTTAATCTTTCTATCCAACTTTGATGACCCAAGTTAAATTCCCAGTACCCAAATGAGGGAGGAAAGAACAGATTCCTACAAGTTTTCTTCTGATCTCCATGGGCACGTGCACATTTTCAGGCTGTGAACTGTTGGTGTATCTGGTACCTGGCATGTGTGCTGCTTCAAATTCAATCTCACTGTCTTAAGTATTTCTGAGTCCTTCTTCAAACTAATTGAAAGTATCTATATACTACTTTAGCTATATCTAATATTTATAAACGCCAGTAATTAGTTTTGTTGACAAACAATAGGACTAATTACCATCTAGTATCTTTTACTGTATAAAAATGCTTTTTACCTCAATACTATAGTAACCGAGAGAAACTTAAGTTTTATTGTGCCGTGTGATTACAGCAGGGAATGTAAGTGAAGACGAAAAAGGGAAAGCTCAGGTGTGCAGGGACGGTGCAGTTATTCACAGCTTTTGTTGCTTTTGCTGGGAACCTGGATGAAGCTCATCAGAGACATAGCAGCTCACAACCACCCCAAACTCCAGTTCTAAGGGATCTGATGCATTCTTCTAGCCAACTGTAACTCACCTTTCCCTTGTGTTTTGGACTTGTCTGGCCTACAAGAGAAGCATGATAAATGAGCCCATATTTAGGCGTGTCTCGTCTAGATTTGAGGGCTCTGAAAAGCGCCTTTTCTGCTCCAAGTATCTGGACTGTAGAAGCTGCATGCTTGGCCAAATTCAAAAGAGAACCTGTAAAAAATAAAAAATTTTAAATGTTTCTCTAGGTATACTCAGGATCCGATGCTAGAGTATCACATTTCCTGAAAACCCTAATCCTCCTTGCTATTCCTACTGTAAGGAAAGCTATGAATTGGAGACTTTATCTGTACATTCATTAGCATGCTCAACTAGAGTGATTTGGACATTATTTAGCATTTTTATCCACCTTCTGAGACTCTGAAAACCAAGTACGCTATTGCTATAGATAAATTAGGTCGTATCAAATAGTATACATAGTGTCAGCATTATTTATTTTACCCTTGATGTAGAAAATGAAGAAACCTATCTAAATATATACTAAGATACTCTGCTGGATTTGTTGCTTGGAATATTGTTAGAAGTAAATAAAATAGTAATGGTACAAACTCAAACACAATATACTTAAATTACAAATTCAAATTCTAGCTGTCCTATGCATTTTCATTGTTTTTAAGATCACCCACTGACTGAAACTGGGCGAAGATAATGAAAACAGCCCATAGTATCATGATCACACAGCAAAGCGTACATAAATGGAGTATTTCTCTAAAGCTGTTGAAGAATTCTTCCAGCTTAAAGAGACCTTTGTGAAGCATGGCAGTTTATCCAGTTAATACAGTAATTTAAAAAATTCCTTCATAACTTGGTCTAATGAATTTTTTTTTTGGGTGCTGAGGACTGAACTTATGACTTAAATATGATCATGTGAGTAAACGTTGTCTTCTTAACCAGGGACCAGTGTCTCAGAAGAGGTAGTGACTGAAGATGCCCTCATTATTCAAAAGAAAATCAGGCAAAGCATCAGAAATCATCATTGAACACATGGTCATTAGTATGTAGTGTTACACTTGTGTTTACAAATCACATTAACACTGTCACCTGCATGAGCAATAAGCCGTGCCCCAACTAACTCTCCAACCATAACTGTTACATTAGGTGCGATGGCCATCATTCGATTTTGCAGATATTCATACAGCTGAGTTCTATATTCAGAAATTTCAATCACCTAAAATAAGAAAATTAAGTCACAAATGTGAATGAAGAGTATATAATTCATTTCAAAAATATTAAATTTCAATACCCACAAATGAAAATGCAGTGCTTTACTAACAATTCTTAATACTACAATTCTGGGGCAAGATTACGTGATCACGGGAGGTAGAGGCCAGGTTGGGACTTTGGTAAAACCACCTCTAACAACAAAAATCTAGGCATGCTAATGAATCCTTATAATCTCAGCACTAAGGAGCCTGAGCAAGATTTACAAAATTTCAGAATTAAGCAATTCAATCTGAACATCCTTGTAGACTTAATTAACTATGTTAAAGTCATCATTCAAAATATAATGTTCAGGCTGGGTGGTTGTGGTACACCCTTTTAGTCCCAGCACTTAGGAGGCAGAGGCAGGGAGATCTCTGTGAGTTCTAATCTAGCTCGGTCTACACATGAGTTCCAGGACACATATAGTTATATATATCTCATAAAACCAAAAAAAGAGAAAAAGAAAACACACACACACACACACAAAAACCCTAAATAAACAAAAACAATGCCCATAGTATAAATTAGTTCATTTTATCATCTATCTCACCACCCTACCTAAACAGACACAAAAGATGGCATCAGATGAGGTAGTGACTGAGCACCTTCATATGTTGTCAGGTGAACAAATACAAAAATCATCATTGCCACCTGCAAATCATTCCATACCTAGTAAGACCTCAATTGAAGGCTTTGTGGGTGTAATATACCTGGGTACACAGATGTAGAATGTTGCAAATATCTTCTTCGGAAACCTCTGTCCCCATAGAGATCTCTGCGGCTGCTTTTACTTCTGCTTCTACTTCCTCTGACAGCAATTCAGAAAGAGTAGCAGATGCATAGTTCTTCCTGTCACCTATGGCATGTTTGTAGATGACAAAGAATCATTCCTGATATTATAAAAATTGCAAATAGGAGAAAAAAAAAAAAAAGGGCAGAGATAACCTAACGAAAGGGGCAGCTATACAAAAGTGATCAAGTTTGATCTAGTATCTTCACTTAGTAAATGGCTTGATTAGAAATAAAATTTCCCAAAAAGTTATTTTGATAAAAATAAAACAAAGCATTATATATTTCAGAAAAGCCGACAAATGAGAAAAGGATAAGGTCATGTGAATCCTCACATGCATGAAACTATCCCCCACACCTAAGACAGGGTTCGTGCAGCCCTGGGTGGCCTGGAACTAGCTCTGTAGGTCAGGATGGCCTCTGCCTCCTGAGACCACCTGGCTCAAAGTACCTTTTATATGGTAAGGGACTGGAACTTTTGCTGGAACCCACACCAAAATTAATAATTTTGACATCACTTAAGACTAAACACTGCCATCCTATCTTACTAACTGCATTTGGAGCTAATGACTTGGTTATCTGGAAAGTCATTCACAAGACAGAACCCTAAAAAATTGAGCCTGAAGGAGGTGGTGCACAGCTGTGTTTCCAGCACGTGGGAGGTAGAGGTAGGCTAATCTAAGTTTGAGGCCAGGCTGGTGTACAGTGAGTTCTCAGGACAGCCAAGGTAACATTTCAAAACCCAAACCAAATAAAAAAGAAACAAAACAAAGTTAACGTTCAGCTTCTTTAAAAATAACAGACATTAAGTAGCTACATTTATAATTTTTAAAAAAACTTCAGCAATCTTAAGTACACTTAAGACAATTCCTACTGTGTTATATCAAATTCATTTCTTTTAGTAACTCATGAACAAATAATGGACTTACCAACTTTCTGTAAACACTTGCAGTATGTCAAATTATCCGAAATAATTTTCCCTAACTCAGGGAAATGCCAGCCATACCACTCCCTGCACCTCATAATGTAGTTGTTTAGTTCTTTGTCCAAGTCATCCAACAAGGCTACAAAACGAAGAAAAACAGACCTAGTGAGAAACCGATAGTAACACATGTAACAACTGCCTTAAAAGTATTTCAAATGAAAAATCTAGTTGCATTAAGTGCATTTAGGCCATACAACCATTAATACCAACTGTTTTCAGAATGGTTCCCCCAACCTGGAAATCTTATACCCTTTAAAAAGTAACCTCTGGAACAGAAGTACTGGCACCCTCATAGAACAGCACTCTAGAGGTAGATGCACCGGAATGAATGCATGTAAAGACCATCATAACAACCTGGTGGGTAAAACACCCACCATGCCTGACCATGGAGTCCCAACCCTCAAGACCCACACGGTACAAGAGAAGGAACCCTTGCAAACGTCCATTCAGACAGATGCTGTGGTATGCACAAGGCCACACACTTTGGTAACAGTGATGAACCCTAATGTGTATCTAGTCTAAGCATCTCATTAATGAAACCAGGAGTACTTTCTACTGCTTTTGGTTTCTTTCTTTAAAATGTTCCTGTGTATATACACACATATATGTGTGTTCCTAGAATTGGACAGCTACTATGTGAGTTCTAGGAATTAACCCCTGGTCTTTTGCAAACCGTACAGAGGTGTGGCTTCTTTTACAGATAGTTTTCTACACTGTGGCAAGTATTATTGTGTTTACCCATTGTAGGCATAAGGTTATTGTATAATTCAAATGCTGATTTCTGCACCCTCCACATCTAGTTGCAATCCTTGTTCTGGGAATCTCCTGTCTCAGTGTTGTGTAAATGCTGTGCCACAATTGCTGGTATGCCAATAAAGCAGCTTCAAGCCAATTGCTGAGCAGGGGAGAATAGGGCTAAACTTCCTGTGAGGCAAGGGAGAAGTAATTAGAGATTAGGGTAGATGTCTAGGAGGGATTCAGCCTCAGGAGATGTGGAAAGGAACTGGAGGAAGAAAGCTACAAAGTACAAGTATCTCTGGGATGTTTGCTGGAAGGCCAAATTAGCGTAGAGGGTTAGGAATAGACTAACTGCTCAGTTCTTTGCTCTAAAGCTTGTTAAAATAATGAAACACTATCTGTTTAACAGGCAGGTTAAAAGAGAAACTATGAGAACCAAAGACAGGTTTATAAAAATAACTTTTAAAACTCATTTATTCTTAAAATTTTCCTCTTTAGCTAGTGTAAATAATACTGCTATGGCGGCTGGGAAGATGGTCCAGTGGTTAAGACAACTGACTGTTCTTACAGAGTACCCAGGTTCAATTCCCAGCACCCACATAGCAGCTCACAACTGTCTGTAACTTCAAGATCTGACACCCTCACACAGATACATATGCAGGCAAAGCACCTATGCAAATAAAATAGAATTTTAAAATAATACTGCTATGAATAGAGGTGAGCCAACCCAAAAACTAAGTCCATGACTTTAATTCTTTTGATATACATTTAGTAATGGAAATGTTGGTCAAAGCAATTTTTATTACTTGCAAATGCTACGACCTTGGTTATTTCTTAACATTGTTGAACTCATGAGACTCTAAAAAAGCCAGGGGATTAAAACTATACAGATCCCTCTTGTAGTTTTAACACTGATGGAAACCACAATCATTATTGTATGTATTTTTAACAACATTCCTTTATCTAAAGTCAAATTAAGGTTTCTTATTCTCCTATTTTCCCAATTATCTACCCATTGAAGTTCTAGTTCCTCTTTCTCAACAGACAGAACTAAGCATATCAGACTCTGCATGTACTTACAAATTGCCTGAACAATCATTGTGTCTACTTTATCAGCACTGAATTTCAATCTGTATCGAGACAGGCTGGGAGAATGAAGAGAAATAAATTAGTCAGATATAACCTTTTATAAGCACTTTAAATAACACTTCCCATTTGTATGTTTGTGTGCATGGGATACCTGAGTCCAGGCCAGAGGACCACCTTGTTTTTTGAGGCAGGATCTCTCACTGGACTGAATTTGCGTTGCAGGTTAGGCTGGCTAACTACTGAGCCCCAGATTCTCTCCCTAACCAATGGTAATTTTAAGTGCCCTAGAACTTGTTCTGTGAACCAGACTGTCCTAGAACTCAGAAATGCATCTGTTTCTGCCTCCAGAGTGCTGGGATTAAAGGTGTGCTCCACCAACACCAGCTGTTAGAATACCACTTTCAACATCACAACATAGTAGTACTCCATGTTATGTACCGCTGGTAAATAAAAAAGATTGCTTAACAGTTAAGTGTACTTCCTATGCAATCATGAGCAGTGGAGTCAGATCCCAACAACCAAATAACAAGCCAGCAAACCCATGCATACCTCAAACCCCAGCTCCAAGACAGGAGGAAGGATGGGGTTTGCTGACTTCCAGCTTAGCCCAGAAAGCCTGTGTCCCAGGTGCCAGTAGAGACTCTGCCTCAAAGAAATAATATATATATATATGGAGAATGACAGAGGTCATCTGACCTTTTCTAGCCTTACAGACACACACCATCCATGTACATCTGTACATAGCAAAGTTATTTCTCTCTCTCAGACCAAAGTAGATAAGAAAATAAACAATCTAACACCAAGGGGGTGAAGAAATTCCATAATGAGGTTTTTAAAAATGTAAAGACAATATGCCTTTAATCCCAGCACTCAGAAGCCAGAGGCAGGTGGACTTTGAATTTGAGGCCAGCCTGGTCAAAAGAGTGAATTTCAGGAGAGCCAGTACTACACAGAGAAACCTTCCCACAAAAAAAAAAGGAATATAGGCAATGATGATTTTTCATATCAGCTTCTTCATATTAAATACTTATAACAGTTTTAGCATAGAAATATATATAAGAACATGTATAAAAGCATATTTAATTTTACTGTACTTACCTGTGGGCCAATCCAAGACACATGGCTGCCATCTCACGTGGTTCTACCCCAGGAATCAAGCCATCCATTTGTGATCGGATTCCTCTCATAAGTTCATTAACAACAGGACTATGGATACAGCTGAGATTCAATTTTTCCTACAAGCACATTTACATTAAATTTTTTTAAAAACTTCTTGAAAATCTATCTTGTAGATTTTAAGATAGTATCTTCTAAGAGGTCACTAATATAGCACAGGCTTACCTCAAACCCACAGTAACAATTTAGCCTCAGGCTGCTGGAATGATAACCATTAACTACCACAATGGATTCTGAAATAATTTCTTATATTTTCAAACAGTAGTGTGATCTAAGAATATATATACTCTTCTCAGCTGCAGAGTGTTTATATTTGATGGAAATCAAATATAAAGACTTCAGGTACTTTAAGAAACAAGAACTAGGGCTAGAGAGATGGCTTAGAGGTTAAGAGCACTATCTGTTCTTCCAGAGGTCCTGACTTCACTTCCCAGCAACCACATGGTGGTTCACAACCATCTATAATGTGATCTGATGCCCTCTTCTGACAATGGAGATGCATGTACATATAGATATGACTCATATACATAAAAAAAAAAACAAGAACTATCACAATGATAAAAACCCCAATTATCCCCCAAAAGGAGACCAACAAAGCTAAAAAAAAAAAAAAAAAAAAATCTGAGGCCAGGGGATCCTGCAGCTGATACACCAACCAGGGACCATCTGCAGAGAGGATCTAGATACCCTGCTCAGTTGTAGCCCATGGTGCTCAGTCTCCATGTGGGTTCCTGAGTTCTTTTATCACTGGCCCCCAGCAACACGGCCTTACCAGGCCACAGAGAAAGGACCCAGGCAGTCCTGATGAGACTTGAAAAGCGATGGGCAGATGACAGAGATCTCCCCCTTTCAGTGGACTGTGAGAATGGGATGAGGGGAAGAGAAAGCGAGGGTGGGCCTGGGATGAGTTGAGGGGGTTTCAATAGGGATACATGATGAATTGCAAATAATAAATAATTTAAAAAATTATTTTCTAACTAGGCTGTATGACTCCAAAGGTGTAAAATATTAAATCTAACAAGTGATTTTTCTTATTTGTTGCACTGAGTTATTAAGATTAGTTATATAGTAACTACTGCTATTTTATTTGATTTAAAGACTTTTAAAATCTGCGTATGCACCTATGTGAATTTTTGAGCACTCTATCTTGCAGGTGCCTTCAGAGGCCAGATAGTACCCGACACCCTGGAAGTGAGTGATGGGCAGTTGTGAGCTGCATAATTTAGGAATCCGAAGGCGGGGCCCCTGCCACAGCTCTTGAGCCTCTTTTCTGCTGTTGTTGTTTCCCGAGACAGGGTTTCTGGATGTAGCCTTGACTGTCCTAGACTTACTTTGTAGACCAGGCTGGCCTCCAACTCAGAGATCCACCATCCTCTAACTCCCTGAGCACTAGGATTACAGGCATGCGCCGCCATGTCCAGCCTCTTACTTTTAAAATTACAAAATACTCTCATATTTTAATAAAAAATAAAAGTGAGGGGCTGGAGAGATGGCTAAGTGGTTAAGAGCACTGTCTGCTCTTCCAAGGGATCAGGGTTCAATTCCAAGCACCCACACGGCGGCTCACAACTGTCTGTTCCCATTCCAAGGAATTTGACAGTACACTAATACACATAAAATAAAGTTAAAAAAGTGAAAAGTTTCAATCTTTTCCTCTATGGATTGAGTGTATCCAACCACACAGTAAGTGTATTCGAGCTTATATTTTGTTCATCTTTATTTTCAAAAGTGTACAGGGAATTCTTGTTTCTGCAACTTCTGGTGGAGCTTACTATGCTGCTTACATTAAGAAAAACAGGACAGCCTTCATTACAAAGGCCAGGCTATGCAGCGCTAAACAGGCATGAAAGAAGAAACCTAACTTGCCCTCTATGTTACATCCTTGGCCCAAATTTACCTTTATGACCCCTCCTAGTTTAGCATCAGCTACAGCCAGAGGTTCATGGGCTTCTTTTACTATTTTCTTCAGAACTTTCTTCAGCTGCTTATTGATTTTGCCCTCCATCAGAGCTGTGAATGCTTTTCAGGAAAACAGAAAAATAAGAATTATAACTAAGAGAACTTTTCTGATAAAAAGATACTTCCTTAAAAAGAAGTCTGACTTTTAAAAAAATGTGTAAATGATCAATGTCGATGTTTTATAAAGCCCATTCATGAATTCCAGGCATGATGGTGCACAACTTTTAGTCCAGCATATTGAGGCAGAAAGAACCAGAAAGATGTGAGTTAAGGGCAGCCAGGGTGTTACAAAGTGAGTCTACCAATAAACAAATAAATAGGTAAAGTACTAAATAAGGTTAAGTTTCAACACTATAGCCTCAACCTTGTGATCCTCCTGCCTTTAACCTTCTAAACGCTGGAATTTAGGAGTGTCCTATCATACCTGGCTATTACATTTTACTTTCGAACACTGTGTACACCAATTCCTAATATGTACATTTTTATAAAGAGACTTCTTCCTTTTATTCTTTCCTTCCTTAAGTTTTTTAGTATTTGGAGTGAGGATGGAATGTTTGCTTAGCACATGAAATGCCTTGGACCTGATCCCCAAGGATCACAAAACCAACAAACAAAAAGCTTTAAAATTTAAACTTTTTAAATTAAACTTGTTTTTATGTTTACAGGTATTTTACTTGCATGTATACTGGGCACCACCTGCATGCCTGGTGCTACAGAGGCCAGAAGATAGCATCAGATCCCTTCCAACTGGGATTAAAACCACCTTTAAGTTGCCATGTCAATGCTCCAAATTGAACCTTTAATTTTAACCTACAATAGCCCTTCCCTTAAACATATTTCTTCTAAGAATAAAATCTCTGTACTAGACTAATTCTGTATTCTATTCTGAGTCATTAGCTGCAAACACTTATTCCATCAAAAAATTATTGCTCGTATAAGTTATAAGGAATAACTTTGGGGTGCGGGGCGGGTGGGAGAGACAACTCAGCCATTGACTACTCTTTCCAGAGGTCCTAGATTCAATTCCCAGCACCCACATGGCAGCTCCGTCCTTTAAAATTGTGGCCTCTTGTGGTGTGCCAGATATAGAAACAGACAAAAGTCCTACTTACTTATACAATAAATGAATAAATAAATCTTAAAACAGAAAAGAAACCTCAAATAAAATCGGGCCAACAAGACAGCTCCATGGTCCAAGGCTTCTGCCACCAGAAGCCCAAGTTTGACCCCAAGACCTGAGTAACTCTCACTACTTGACCTCTGCTATGACTGCCCCCACCCAGTAAATCAAATGTTAATACAGGAACAAATCCCTCTATTAAATGCCATACATGAACTTCCAAAACAGAATATTAGTATCAAATCAGACACTAAAGCTACAAAACTTAAATTATATCCTTTCATCTATAGTTATTCAGTTTTGGTTCTGTCATGTCAAAACTGCCTGACAGGACCAAGAAGATGGTTCAGTAGGTAAAATGTTTGCCATTCAACCCTTGGTAACTAATTCCAGTGCCTGGAATCCATGTGAAGGTGAAAAGAGAAAAATGACTCCACAAAATTGTTCTCTGATTTCCATACTCCTATCGTGGCCTGTGTACCTGCCCTCTTATCAACTGCCTCACAGGACCTGGAATACTGTCCAGGGCTTGCTAACAAGCTTGAGGTCCTGGGAAGACCACCAGAAAGTCAAGGTCTTCCTCAGTTACAGGGTCATCTTAGCTATACACATGCCCATCTCAAGCTAAACAAAACAAACTGCCTTTTAAGAACAATATATAGCTAAATGCTAGGAAAAAAATATGCATCTGATAGCGTTTCTATGATTAGGTTTCTATGATGGCGTTCTGGACAGTTTCACTAATTTCCCTCACTTCTAAAATGTTCTAAAAAATGTTCATTATAAACCTGTTTTTGCCACCTATAACACAAGAGATAATATCTACCTCATAGGACTGTTTCAAAGCTTGATAATCTCACTACCTATTAGTAGTAACGAAGCTTGCTTTGGAGCCAGCGGGGAGGCGTATGCCCATAATCCCAGCACTCAAGGAGGCAAAGCAAGTGGATCTCTGAGTTGGAGACCAGTATATGGTCTACAAAGTGAGTCTAGGAAAGCCAAGACTACACAGAGAAACCCTGTCTCGAAAAACAAACATCAAGGGAAAGAAAGAAAGAAAGAAATTTGCTTTGTGTTTGGCATGCCTAATCCCAGAACTCAGAGGCTGATAGATCTGAGTTCAAGGCCAGCCTGGTCTACAGAGTTGAGTTCCAGGACAACCAGGGTTACACCTGAGATTAAAGAGAATGACACACAAACCAGAATTCAGAGCATTTCGGATCATGGCCACAGTGCCTCTCAACTCAGCAAGAAAGCAGCAGGTTGCAGATTACATACAATGCTCCCTGACCTGAAAGCAACTTCCTTGGGATCACACTAAAATCCTATTTCAAACTATGGCGAATGGGTCTAAAAATACAGAGTATGCTGAGTGGGACAACCCAGAACTCAGGAGGCCGAGGCAGTAGGATCCAAGTCCAAGGCCAGACTGGGCTACAAAGAAAGACCCTGTCTCAAACAGGGCTGGTGATCAGAGTTCATTCAATTCCCAGGTTCATAACAAAAGGGAGACCCGACTCTTCAAAGTTGTCCGCTGATCTCCATTCCAATACCGTGGCCACACAAAATAAAGAAATAAAAATGTAATAAAAACATTTTAAGGGCTGGAGAGATAGCTCAGAGGTTAAGAGCACTGACTGCTCTTCCAAAGGTCCTGAGTTCAATTCCCAACAACCACATGGTGGCTCACAACCATCTATTTTGAGATCAGGTGCCCTCTTCTGGCGTGAAGGTGTACACGTAGGCAGAACAATGTATACATAATAAATAAATCTTAAAAAAAAAAAACATTTTAAAACAACAACAAAAAAAACTTTATGGGTAGCATCACCATGTTGTAGAAATATGAGCACCTAGTTACTGATGTGTTGATTAAGAAACCCTAGAATTATCTTTATTAAAAAGGATATGGGGGAGGGTAGAAGCAGGTACTACTCTTGTAGCACTGACCTCAGTTTGGTTCCTAGCACCCACGTTGAACAGCTCACAACCACTTGTACCTCTAGCTGCAGGAGATCCAATGCCTCTAGCCTCTGTGAGCACCTAAACACAAAACTACACAAAATTGAAAATAAAGCTTTTCTGGGACAAGGTCATATTATGTATCCCAGCTGACCTCAAACTCAAGAGATCAACCATCTCCACAGTGCTGGAGTCAAAGCATATGCCATCATGCCCAGTCTACATATCCACAGAACTAGCTTCAATGCTGGGCCTCCCTTAACCACCTTTCAACAGATGGGTAACCCATTTTCTCCCAGCACTATTACATAGAATCTAATTCCCCCACCAAAACCACTATCCTTTCCCCATGTGGGATTAATGAAAGTGTTTAGACCTATAAAATTCCTGCCTAGTTTTAAACCATTTTATAGTCCTTTGTCCTTAAATTGTATCAAATAAATGGTTGATTAGAACATGCCTGCTCCCTCATCATGACACCAATTTGAAGGCTCTGAATCACCTCTTCCTTTAAATTAAACCATGTCCGTGTCCACATAGATAAACTCACACCCCTTGGTAGTTTTATGTGTATGTGTACAAATACATTTTAAAGAACTCTATTTCCCTTCAGTTTTTAATACTGATATGCTTTTGTATACTCTGGAGAGCTTTATCACCACTTGTTATTTCAGGCGGCTATGCTCAACTTTACCCTTGAATCCATAAAATTATTAGAAAGCTGAGTACATGACCACATTACCTTGGTCCCTTGCAGAACAGCTTTTACTGAATTGTGCTTCAGCATTAGGCTGTTGGTTTCCATAGGGAGATCAATTTAACCACTTGTCATCTCTCATCACATGGGGGAAACCAGCCCTATGGTGAAAAAAGCTAACTCAATGTTGTCTCAGTGGTAGTGACGAATGGGTTAGATCACTTAAATTCAGTTCCAATAAGGATGCATCATTGACAACATTGAGTAAGATTAACTCAGGCAACTGAAGAAAACAACCTTTTAATGAAAAGCAAAACAAACAAAAAACCCCAAAAAACTAAGGAAAGAAAATTCTCTTACTTTAAATTTTTTTACTTTACCTGCTAATGCTTCTGCTGTATCCTGAAATTTTTCAAAATGCTTTAACTTGACTCTAGAATTGGAAGAGAACAAATATGTTAATGAAACAGTGGTTCTGCAAAAGCTATACAGCCAGAAAATAGAAGGTGGATGTCTCTATAACAAATACTACTAGCAAAACAAATTGCCAGGCTGGGCACAGTAGTGCACACCTATAATCCTAGCTCTATGGGAGGCAGAGGCAGGGGGATCTACAAAGCAAGTCCATGACAGCCAGGACTACAGAGATAAACCCTGTCTTGAGAGAGAGAAACACCAAACCAAAAAAAAAAAAAAAAAAAAAAAAAAAAAAAAAAAAAAAAAAAAAACCTTGATAGATATAGTGGCACTAGATGTAGTCGCTACTGAGGCCAACCAAAGAGGACCACAAGTTCAAAGCCAGTGCAGGTACTTAGACCTTGTTTCAACATACTTAAAGGGGGTTGGGAGACTTCTAGTGGGCATGGTGGCAAATACCTATAATTCTAGCACTCAGGAAGGCAGAGATAAGGGGATCACTGTGAGTTCAAGGCCAGCCTGGTCTACAAATCAAGTCCAGGACAGCCAAGGCTACACAGAGAAATCCTGTCTCAAAAAACAACCAAGGAACAAATGAAAGAATAAATAAAAGAGCAAAGGTGTGTACACCTTTAATCCCAACACTTAGGAGCCAGAGGCTGGAGATGTCTGTGAGCTGGAGGCCAGCCTAGGCTATCAATCCCTGGCGCCCACATGGCAACTCACAATTATCTCTAACTCCAGTTCCAGGGGATCTGAAATACCAACACCCTTAAAAACAAACAAAAAGGTTGGCAATCTAGTTCAATGGTAGAGCATTTCCTAGCACATCTAAGGACCAGGGTTTTACCCTCAGCACCACAAACCAACTACATAAGCATACGCCAAGTCAAGTGCAATTGAAAAAAAGCTTATTGTCAGACTTGCTTTATGCTATCGCCTAGTTTACATGGTTACTGTGCTTTCTGGACAAAGAGATGCAGTAATTCACTGTTGTCTCAGTGGTAGTGACGAATTTTTGTTAAATCATTTAGATTCAGTCCCAAAAGAATACATCATTGACAACAATGAAGAAAGATTAACCCAGCAAAGCATAGTTATATGTCATATGTATGCTATTTCCTTTAAAATTGAAAGAAAAAAAAAAAAGAAAAAGAAAAAAAATAGCTGGGCAGGATGGCTGACACCTGTAATCCCAACACTCAGGGAGGCAGAGGCAGTGGATCTCTGTGAGTTCAAGGCCAACCTGCTCTACAAAGTGAGTCAGGACAGCCAGGGCTACACAGAGAAATCCTGTCTCAAAAAAACAAAGACAGCCACACAAAACAAACAAATCCAACAAAACAATACACAAAATAAAATACACAACATAAAATATACAAAATAGAGAAATTAAGTCTTTCATATTCCTAAAACAGTATTAGCTAAAACAATGTTTTCTTACCTGGAAAGGTAAATCCTGACAGTCCATCAAATGCATACTTAACCACACAGATGCTAAGAAAAAAGTACGGATTTAATTTTTGTCCTACCCTATACCGATTTCTGTTTGAATCAAGTGCCATCTATGTCTCTCAGAGCTTGTCTAAGTGTTCAAGGGTGCAGGAAGATGCAAGTGGGATCATACGAAGCACGCTTTTCCTCAGTGTGCCATGAACACCTCTCCAAATCACCAAGAGGCTGTACGCAACACTCATTTACTCAATAATGCTGTCAGTGACGGAGCACCACAGGACATGACTCTCTCAACTCACCCTCTCTCTAGGCTGACTATTTACTCTTGTGTACTTATTAGCAGTAGCAGATGAATGAACAAATATGGACACACAGATACCACAGATACCACCCCTCCAAATCCGCAAGTAAACCAACAGGATCACAGAGCTTCTTTCTCCGGACTACACTGACCCAGTGCGCTACTTCACAAGGTGATTCACAAATGGTGAAATAGCAACCCTGACTCTACCTTGAGGAAAAGCCTACTACCTCTCCCACAGCCAATGTAGTTAACATTGTTGTATTTTATTTTCTTGTCAAAACAACTTGAGGAAACATGACGTACTTTCCAAGCGCTAGGTAGGAATAAAAGTCATAAAGATGATAACACTATAAAGTAAATTAGAAAGCCTTCAAATTATCAACCCACAAAAACTAAGCCCCCATGCTTTATACAATTTCTGCCTTTAAAAGAAGTTTATACTTAATTGATGATATCTTCAAATATCCCATAAAACAGTAACCTCGGGGTATTGTCCACTGTAGTCTACAATACAAACTACCTGTGATGGTCTATGTTCCAAATAAAACAGCCTTAATTGCCAGGCAGTGGCAGTGCACACCTTTAATACAGCATTCAGGAGGTAGAGGCAGTCCTCCAAAATCGAGGCCAACCTGGTCTACAGTGCTACTTCTACGACAGCAAAGGCTACACCCTGTCTTAACCAACCCCCAACAAAATTCAACCTTAATTAAATTCATACTAACATTATTCATAAAATATTTTCAAACTCCAAAGCTGAAAATGACATACAAACAGGGAGGCATCCACTAACTAATATAAATACCTAAATCCTCAGTTTTAAGGTTACTTACATTTTATTTGCTTTCTCTGGAGTTTCAAATTCTTTCCACAAACTATCAACCTCTTGAAGTTTCTTCTCATTCAGAACCTGCAATACACCAGTTTTCTTCAAATGGCAGCTTAGACATAAACAACTACGTTCTTTCAAGTTACAATGATTCATGTAAAAATATAGACAGAGGTTTCTTTTATTGAAATGAACTAGTTTTCTTTTGCAGCACAAGTTATGGTCAGATTAGTAGTTCAAGCTAAACCTAGTTACAGCCTTTGAGAACCATTTCTGTATCACTAATCTAGGCTTATGTGATTATAATCTTTTCTGTCCTTACTGGTTTTAAAATTCATTCTATTTTTTCCTTATGTTCTTAAATATACTTTTGTATTGATACACATTAAAGACATTTCTGTAAGTGGAGTTGACTTACTATAAAAATCTTAAGCGCTATTATACTGCTTGCCAATTTAAAAACACTTCTGTATATTATAATTTGAAAGTGCTGAAATAGGTAGATAAAATGAATTACCTAGATTTGCTTTGAAAAAATATCAGTAAGGAAGCAAGCCATAAGTAACACAAAATTGAGTCTGTTAAAGCCAACCAAATCACTAAAGGCCAGCCTGGTCCACTTAAGAGTTCCAGGGCTTGTTAGAGACCCTGTCTTATACAGCAATAACCCCCCCCAACAAACAAGCTAATCACTGTGCACACAATTGTTTGCATATCTCCCTACTTTAAAATTTCTTACAATAAATGATAAAAGAGGGCTGAGACGGCTCAGATCATGCAAAGTGCTTTCCGCAAAGCTAATCTAACAGGTTCAATACGCAGAACCCATCCTAAGCTAGGAGAGAAATACACCACAAAGTAGTCCTCCGCCCTCCACACATGTACCACCAGCACTGTAACACGCATGCGTGCACGCGCACATACTGAGATTCTCCCCACCCCCTACTCTGACTCACTCTGTCTCACTGTGTAGCAGTGGCTGGCCTCAAGCACATAGATCAGCCTGCCTTTTGCCTCTGTGGCGCTATAATTAAAGGCTTGTTCAAGGTTTAAGCCATATACAGAGAGGTGGATATACACTGTCTCCAAATGCATTCCTTATTAGAGGTTTACTATTATAAAGCATTTTCACCAAGCATAATCATTTTAGGACTAGTTATACTGAGTACATTACAAGAAGGCAGCAGTCTAAGCAGTAATTAGAATACTGCCTGACCCAAGAATGAACTAAGATTTTATAGCCAATATAACCGAAGGGAGTCAGGTGTTGGAAACTGAACATAGGGCCACAGGTGCTGGGCAAGTGTTCTTCTATGAGCTATACCCCTAGTCCTCTTTCTACCTTTTATTTATGACAGGGCCTCACTAAGTCACCTATATAGGTCTTGAACTTTTGATCCTCCTGTCTTAGCTTCTAGAAATAATTACTTAGCATAGGGATTAGAAGCCTGTGCCAACAGAGCTTTCTCCCAAAATATAACTCATATTCTAACATTTTGAAAAATCATGGGGGCTGGAGAGATGGCTTAGAGGTTAAGGACACTGGCTGTTCTTCCAAAGGTCCCTGAGTTCAATTCCCAGCAACCACATGGTGGCTCACAACCATCATTAATGAGACCTGGTGCCCTCTTCTGATAGGCAGGGACACATGCAGGCAGAATGCTGTATAAATAATAAATAAATCTTTAAAAAAAAATTCATGGAAAAAGGCAGCAACCAGGATCATTTATCTACTTTCTGGAGGGGCTTACATATAATACTCACCTTCACACAGTATACAATTAGTTCCCTGCTATACAATCACTAGCACTAGTTCTAGAAAAATTATGCCTACTTCATAGCAAGGGATCAGTAATACCAATAATTACAAACAAGCACTTCAATATATCCAAGCCTCATTTGAATGTCTAGGTTACACAAACCATAATAATTCAACATTAGTAAACTGAAAACTTAAAAATAATACTCAAAGCTTCCTAATAGCACAGTAACACTCAACATTTCTATCACAACAATGTTGAATACTGTGATATGAGCCAGACCCAATAAACAAACAGGAAAATGTCCAACACGAATGAATCCCTTCAAACCACCAGTACCTACAGCAGTCTCTTCATCCCAGAAACATAAATGAGCACCTCAGGCCTAACAGAAAACTGAATTTGAACTGTATGCTTTGTATAGCACTTTTTGCCCTTTATCAACACATAAATTTAGAAAGTGAAAATTTTCTATTAGCAGAGTTTAGAAGAGCCTATAAGGCACAGAAAGAGCACTCACTCTTCCTCAGGGCTCCCCACATCTCAGTAGCATCCCATTGTAGGAAGATGCCATGGTTCCACCATCTCCATGCTGATAACCTTGTAAGCCAATTCTTTTTTTTAATTTTATCTTTGTTAAGTATAGTTTATTCACTTTGTATTCCAGGTGTAGCCCTATCCCCTCCCAATCCTACCCTTCCTCCTTCTTCTCCTATGCCCCTCTAAGCCAGTTCTTAGAGAAATGGCTTGGTGGTTAAAAAACTGACTGCTCTTTTAGAGACCAGGTTCAAAAATCCCAGAACCCACAAGACAGCTTACAACTGTCTATATAACTCCAAGATCCGACACCTCAAACAGACATACATGCAAGCAAAGCACCAATGTATATAAATAAAAGTAACTTAAAATTCCCTACTTAAACAAGAGACACACAAACTGGTAGCAGCCATCCAGATTTCTCCCAGACTTCAAGTTTGATATTATGAATCCCTTGATTTACAGACATCACCGATGCTCATGCGCAGGCCTCCTACAGCCAAACTGGAAATCTGAGCACCATGCCAACAACTTTCCTGTGTCTTAAACAAAAAACTCCCTTCAATCCTGTTGCCTAAATTTTATTTCGAGCCATCTCACTGACTTAAAAAAAGACATGGCACTCCTAAGGAGGAGATTTATTGTAGATGTGAATGAAGGAGACCACAGCCATAGGCATCTATCTGGAAGAGTCCAGGCCGAACCGGGGCATGAGGAGGAAGAAAAAGAAAAGAAGGACCAGGAGACCAAGAGACCAAAGTAGACGAAATGGGTGGGTAATGAAGGAATCAGTGAAGCCAGAAGGACCCTGGAGCAGGGGGACTGTCAGTCAGAGTCAGCTTTGCTATGTCAATAAACACCTAAGCCATTTGTCCTGAGTTTGAGACCTAACGTTCACATTGTCTAGATTAAAACACAAGTATACCTTTTTTTCACCCAGTTTCCCTAACAGTAAAAAAAAAAAAATCTTTTAATAAGTTACACTAGTCAATACTCAAAAAGCTTACAATCGTGCCTGCAAGAACTCTGATCTTAGGCCCGGGCTTTAATCTAATTAAACTCAAACAGAGTGTTCCAGGACAGCCAAGCCTACATAGCGAGACCCTGCCTCAAAAAGAAAGGCAGGTGGCGGTGGTGAGCGCCTTTAGCCCCAGCACTCGGGAGATGGAGGCAGGCGGATCTCGGAAGAGTGCGAGGCCAACCTGGTCTACAAAGTAAGTCCAGGATCGCCAGGGCTACACAGAGAAACCTTGCCTCGAAAAATAAATGAATGAATGAATGAAGAAAGATAGGTAACCGGTCTTGGGTTGGGGTTGTAGCTCTGATAGGGCGCCAACCTAACATATACAAGGCTTTAGGTTCTATATCCCCGGCACCGTATTTGTTAAATGAATGATTTCTTATCTCTCGTAAAAAAGAGTGCTGTCCATTTTTTAAACTGAGCAAATCCTCTCGAGCAAAGAAGGTTGACCAAAAGTCCGCAGAGCCACGTCTCCACGCCAACCCCGGCCCTTGACTTTTCACATCCTGTGGGACCCGGGGGACTGAAAGAGCCTCAAATCTGCTGTGTCGTGCGGCCTCTCCTCAAGTCTTACCCAGCTCCCTGCCCGTCCAACCCAAGGCTTTCGGTTCAACACCTCCATCTCACTTACCTTAAAGATGGCGTAGCCAACGGACGTTTCAAACAAGACCAACATGGTGAGGCCGGGTCAGGGGGCTACGCGGCTAGCCGCCACTGCAAAAACCGAAACTCTCGGCCACCGAAGGCCGACTAGGCCTCAGACGCGGGCGCGCAATCCCGTTCGTCTCCCCGCGCGCAGGGGGCCCACGTTGCCCAAACGTTCCACACCTCTCCGCATGGAGCTGTAACTACGCGAGTCTCCTTCGCCAAGGATTCTGGGGCGTTACGTCACTTCCTGCCGGTCCCTGCCGCAGAGCGTGAGGTCATTTCCGGGTTTTTCCCGCCAGCCGAAAGGGGAGCGGGAGAAGGAGACGTCTAAATATCGCGAGATTTCTTAGCCTAGCGCTGATTTTGGGGGCTATCAGCTTACGTGAAGGAGAGCAAGTTCTGTGTAATATCTAAATATAACGTGTAATTTATAGATACTTATTATGTGTTTTATATATATATAGTTTGCAGCACATTATACTACGCCCTGCCATGTAAATGACATATTTTATCTTTAAAGAAATGCAGAGTTGGGGGCTGGAGAGATGGCTCAGAGGTTAAGAGCAGTGGCTGCTCTTCCAGACGTCATGAATTCAATTCTCAGCAACCGCATGGTGGCTCATAACCATCTATAATGAAACCCGATGCCCTCTTCTGGCCTGCAGGCAGAATATTGTATAAATAATAAATAAATCTTTATATATATATATATATAAAGAAATGCAGAGCTAGGCCTAAACATTGATTCAAATAAAGAAATGCCTTCAGGAAGTAAAATTATTTCCTGTAGAGAGACTCTCTTGTTTGTTGCATGAAAGCATCACCTGTCAATATGGCCTACTAGCTGAGGCAGGAAATAGGAGGTGGGAGTTCCCGCAGAGAGAGATGAACTTGGGGATAGAGTCAGGGAGAGAGGTTTGCCCTGGACTCTGAGGAAGACAGACCCATGAAACTGAGGAGAAGTAACTGTTAGTATTCAGGCACCTGCTGCTGGGTTGCCTGGCAACCTATGATGTGTAAGGCGTGATTACTTTGCTCCTTAAAGGGAGCAACCCACCACATGGTCCCTCTCTTGCTCTCTTTTGGCCTCTCTTGGCCCCTGCCTTCTCCCCTTTGTCTGTCGGGGCGCCCCTTCTCTCTTTCCCTCCATCATGTCCTGCTCTCCCTTCTCTCTCTCTCTCTCTCTTCATCTCCATCTAATAAACCTCTTTCATATAAAATCATTTGTGTGTCTGATCGTCATTATTTAATATGTCCCATCAATAACCAGCCATGTGCCACACATAGACTAGAATAAATGGGGAAATTAAGTTATGAGCTAGTCGGAATGAGCCAAAGCTTGTGGCCTAGGCATTTATTCATAAATAAGAAGTGTCAGAGTCCTTATTTCAGAAAACAGGGCACACGAGGAAAACCTGAGGTTACATTTTTTTTTTTTTTAACATGTAAACATTTGTATAACCCGGCAGTTGGGGGTCGGGGAAACGCCTTTAATCCCAGCACGCGGTGGCAGAGGCAGGTGGATCTCTGAATTCCAGGGTAGCCGGAGCTGCACAGAGAAACATTGTTTCGAACAGAAACAGAAACAAAAAATAAACATTTGTATTCTTTTTTTTTTTCCCTAAAAGGAAAGGACACTATTTACTCAATGCAAAATTGTGGAGAGCTGTGAGACGCAGCTACAGACTAAGCCAGCCTGAGAGACAGGCCCAGAAGCTCAATATTGAACTCACAGGGCGACACTGGAAGACATCCAGGAAAGCTGTGCTTGCCTTTAGTTCCCAAGTCTATAGTTTAGCTGGATAGTCCCGGATGCTTCAGGTAACCCAGAAGCCTCTGGCACCTGGATGCAAATGGCCTCTTGCTAAAGCAACACACCTGCAGCCAAGCTTGAGGAGCTGAGTTGGATCACTAGGTTCACCCTGTGGTGTGGAGAGCTGCTTGTTAAGCTGCTTTGTTATGTTTTCACCTGGGGAAGTAGTTTTTTGAAGGGGACCTTTTGTATTGATGTGACTTGTTTTTGCTTTTTAAACCCGAGCTGCTTCAGTCAGACTGACAGCCCTCTCAAGCCAATCCCGTGTGTAGTGTGATTTGTCCTCACTCCCCACTCACGTACTGTTCGACTCTGCCGGCGGTCTCTAGCAAAAAAAAACCTTTTGAATGCGTGTTCTGAAATATGTCCTTGAAAACTGCCACTTTCATAATTCCCTCAATACTGTCCTTCAGAGCTGTCTGAGATTTTGGATTTGGATACTGGCCAAATATAGTAACTGTCTGAAGCTTTCTTGTACTGGGTCAAGGATATGTGGTACAAAGAAGTATTAACGGGAGAATATGGGGACTGGGAAGATGGTTCAATGGTTAAGAAAACTAGTTGCTCTTCAAGGGGAGGAGGACCAGTGGCCACAACTTCCTTTAACTCCAGCTCCAGGGTGTCTGATTTGCTCTTTCAGCTTCCTTAAGTACCCATATATGTGTGGCTTACACACAGACATACACCCATAAATAAAAATAACAAAATTTGAAAAAGAGTCTACAGGAGAGTCTAGGTAATAAGGACCTAACAGTTTCAACCTGGAGAGATGACAATAAGAAACATAATTCTCTTTGGAACCACAGTTGCGTCTCTGTTCCAGCTAGAATGCAAGCTCTGTAGAAGTTTCTCACTGATAGAGCTGGCTGGCCATATGGCTCGGCACGGAAAGGCACCTGCTGCCAAAGCCTCCCTACCTGAGTTTGACACCCAGCACACATACGGTAGAAAGCAAAAATTGGGAACTACAGACTGGTCTCTGGTTCCCTGTCCCATGGCATGGCCTGCTTAGCATGGCTTTGATCTGCTCTTCCCCACAACAGGGTTCCTCTGTGTAACAGCCTGGCTGTCCTGGAACTCACTGTATAGACCAGGCTGGCCTTGAACTCACAGCAATGTGCCTGCCTCTGCCTCCCGGGTGCACACGGCACCACACCTGGCTGAAAACAGAGTCTTACTGTGTAACCTAAGTCCATCTTGAATTCACCAATCTCCTGCTCAGCCTCTTCAGTGCCAGCACCACAAATGTGCACTGTGCCCAGCGATGAGGGGGCAAGTTTGCTTTTTTCTTTTTAATCAATGTAGGTTAAATGGGTAATTATCATTCTTGCAATCAGGAAGCAATTACAGTGCTCAACCAACCATGTTATCTGTCTATCTATCTATCTATCTATCTACCTACATATCTATCTCCTCTGTTCTGCAGGAGATTAAACCCCACAGATTCCCATATTCTAATATTGAGCTATATAATCCTCAGGTGACAAAGGGACCCTTTCACGAAGATTTAGGTTAGGTGCTGGCCATGTTGGTGAATACCTGTAATTCCAGCACTTAGGATATGAGGCAGGAAGATCAAGGAGTTCAAGGCCAGCCTTGGCAACATAGTAAATTTGAGGTCAGCCTAGGTAATATTTAATTTTGAGGAAGGATTTGTATTCAGCCTAGACTGAAATTCAATCTATATTTCAGACTGGCTTTAAACTTGACAATCCTTCCCCAATCTTCCTAGTGATGGACACTCTATGCTGCTTTGTCTATGCTGCTTACTTACAGAAGCCAGAAAATAAGGCATTGTTTTCAATTTGTTCTGTTATGGCTAGAAAAAGCGGGGAGAAAGAGATGGAGATGCCTTTTTAAAAGGCGTGTGAGAACTGTTAAGGCAATGAGTATTTAGTAGGAAAAGACATCAAAGAAGAAAAACTGCCCAGGGTTGTGGTTTAAATGCAATTGTCCTGCCAGTTTAATCCCCATAGTCTTACGCTAGTGAGATCCAGAAGGTACCGATGTAATCTCAGTGGGGATACTTAGAGTAAGGCCAGTGGGGCGCCATTAGATTGGATGAGGGGAAATCTCCAAGACTGGATCCTGGTGACTTTCTAAGGAGGAGAGAAACCTTGCAGAGGCTCAAATGGAACCCTGCTAAGGTGGCAGCTTCAGCCAAGAGGACCCTTACAGGAACTTTGTGTTTACACTGCTTGGATATTCAGCCTCCCAGTTGTTTTGTTTGTTTGTTTGTTTGGTTTGGTTTTTTTTTTTTTAGAAGACTTTTCTAAGATGACATTGCGCGTGAGTGTGTGTGTGTGTGTGTGTGTGTGTGTGCACATGGTCATGAGAATCACGGCATGATCGTTTTCACCATGTGAGCCATAGGAGTCAAACTCAGATTGTCAGATTTGGTGACAAATGCTTTTACCCACAGAGCTATCTCCTTGGCCCCTATTTGTCTGTTTGTTTTGTTTTAGCATTTCAAGATAGGGTTTCCCTATGTACTTCTAGCTCTATAGACCAGGCTGTCCTGGAACTCACAGAGGCTCTCCCACCTCTGCCTCCCAAGTGCTGGAATTAAGCCACCACTGCCCTGCTCGTTTTTGTTTTATAGGTAGGGTCTCTGGTAGTCTTGAATTCATGATATAATTGATGACCTTGAATTTGTAGCCCTCCTAACTTTTCTCCACAAGTATTGGGGTTACCTCCTTCCTTGTGCACCATTGTCACCTCCCTCCTTTCTCTGTGAAATAGCTTGCTTCAGGCATTCTGAGTAAGTCATGAAAATCTGGGCTGGAGAAAGGACTCCATGAGTAAGGATAATTTCAGGCTGAGCCTGAGGACCAAGTTCCAATCCCAGTACCTGTGTGCAAGCTGGGTGTAGGTCCATCACCCTGACAACTAGGGGAGAGGACGTGAAAAGATCTCTGGGACTTGCTGGATTTCAGCATAGCTAGAAAAAAAAAAGGCAGATTCCAAGAAATAAGGAATAGGATGATAGAGGAAAACCTTTTCCATATGTGTGCCCAGAAACTTATGCATATTAAACACCCATACACATGAGATAGTAATAAAATGAAATATTAAAAAAAAAACATGACAGGGGCTGGAGAGATGGCTCAGGAGTTAAGAGCACTGTCTGTTCTAGAGGTCTTGAGTTCATTCTCAAATCCTACATGGTGGCTCACAACCATCAATAATGAGATCTAGTGCCCTCTTCTGGCCTGCAGGCATATGTGCAGGCAGAACATTGTATAAATAATAAATAAATAAATAAATCTTTTAAAAAAAATCATGACTAGGGGGTTGGAGAGACGGTTCAGAGGTTAAGAGCACTGGTTGCTCTTCCAGAGGTCATGAGTTCAATTCCCAGCAACTACATGGTGGCTCACTACCATCTAAAATGAAATCTGGTGCCCTCTTCTGGCATGCAGGTGTACATGCAAACACATTGTATACGTAATAAATAAATAAATCTAAAAAAAAAAAAGCTAAATTAAAAAATAAATCATGACTAAAACAACAATCAATATGGAAGATTAAGAAAGCCAAAATGAGACTTGGGTACAGCTCAGTAAGGCACAGGCTTAGCAAGCACAGAGCCCTTAGCTTGATCCCCAACATCAGACACATGTGCACGCATGTACACCCCCCCAAACAGACACCAAACACCCTGAGCTGTGAGAGATTTCACATCAAGGGAACCTCTCAGATACAGACGAATGCTTTTGAGAATTTACTCTTCTCTTCACCTTGAAAACTACCCCAGCTGCAGTAAACCAGTTATTGAGGTTTTGTTACATTCCTCAGATGGGCTACGGAAAGGAGGCGGTTTGGATTTGTAATTTCAGAGGTGAAGAATAGCCGATAAGCATTGGGGTGTGTGAGCTTGGAAGGAAGGAGACAGGGAAATAGTACAGGCTATTGGATGACTAATTTGGAAATTAAATTCCCCTTCAGTGACAACAGAACTTGAGCATATAGGAAAGCCAGTGAGCTAGAACATATTCCAGATGGGTATCAACAGAGAGCCGGTTTGGAATTAGCATTGAAGAGTTTTAGAATAAAAATCTCAGGCCAGTGAAGTGTGGTGTAAAATTATGGACTATCTATGTCTGCTCTAGCTCCCAAATAATGACATACTAACTTAACAGTAGCTTTAGGCGGTATAACTGGGAAGATTCTCAGTTAGCTCAGTCTAAATCAACCCGACTAATCCTGACCCTGGCCTACTTCCCCACCCACGTGTCCTTGTTACCTGCCATCTTAGTCTCATGCTGGCTGCTCCTGCTCCAACCATGGTGACTCCCTCATGGCAACTCTCTCTCTCTCCCTCTCACTGGGATCAGAAGTCCCACCTTAACTCTCCTGCCCTGCTATAGGCTCTTCAGCTCTCTATTAACCCATCAGAGGTGATAGAGAACAATGTTTATCCAACATTGAGACAGGAGATGCTTCATAAAAATTATGATGCCAATGTTCAGACTGCAACCAGATCTCCGGGTACAGATCTCAAGTACAGAACACACAGTGCACAGGACATCCCCCAATGGCGTGGTCACTTAGGCCTGTAATTCTCGAACTCAAAGGCTAAGTCAGAGTAACATTCTGAGTTCAAGGCCAGCTTAGGCTACAGAATAAGACCCTGTCTCAAAAAAATAAATTTCCATCGGTCTTTTTCTGATTTTTTTCAATAATATTCTTTGTTTTGATTTCCCTTTTGTTAGGCAAGGTCTCATGTGTCTCAGCCAGTGATCAAAGTCACTATGTAGCTGAGGAGACCTTAAATTTCTGATCTTCCTGCCTACACCTCCTAAGTAACAGTCTGAGGTTGGAGTTCAGCTGGTAGAGTGTTTGTACGACATGAAAGAAATTTTGGGTTCAATCTTTTATTTTTAATTAATTTATTTTTATTTTATGTATACTGGCGTTTGACGGTGTGTATGTCTATGTGAGGGTGTTAGATCCCCTGGAACAGGAGTTACAGACAGTTGTGAGCTGCCATGTGAGTGCTGGGAATTAAACCTGGTTCTTCTCGAAGAACAGTGCTCTTAACCTCTGAGCCATGTCTCTGGTCCCTGTGGGCTCAGTCTTTAGTACGACAGAACTGGAACACAGATGTGATCCCAGCACTGGGTGATTGATGGAGGCAGTGTGAGCGGAGGCTTGAGGTGTTCCTAGATTATAGAATGAGTAGGTTTTAGGTCAGCCTAGGGTTCATGAGGCTTCATCTCAACAACATAGCAGGGTTGGGAGGTGGTTCCCTGCATAAAGTGCTCACTTGGACAGCTTTGGGGCTGAGCCTGGATCCCAGCACTCATGTAAAAGCCTGGTGTGGTGCTATGCTTTGTAAGCCCAGTTTTGGGAGTTGGGCAGAGACAGGAAGATCCCTGGAGGTTGCTGAGCAGAAGAGTCTGCAGTGACAAGCTCCAGGTTCACCGGGAGACACTTAGGGTGTCTTATGCCTGTAATCCCAGCAATAAAGGGCTAAGGCAGAAGTTTGGGTTCAAATCTAGCCTGGGTATACAGTGTGATGTGTGTGTGTGTGTGTGTGTGTGTGTGTAGAAATTGCAGGGGGTCATCTCCAGGCCTTGTTGTCCTCTCAAACACTTACTGGCTCCTTCTGCTAACCTAGGCCTAGTCCTGGAAGCTTCTAGCCTCTGTACAATCTAACCTAGCCCAGAACGTTTTCAGCCTCTGAGACTGCTGGATAAGCTTGCCCTTTCTAGTTCTTTCTGAACTCTCAGCTGTTCTGGCACAAACTTGTGTCCAAGCTGACTGATTCAATCTACCTTCACTTAGCTTTTGGCTGAGTTGCTCTGCTTAGCCTCAAAATAACTCTAGCAATCTGTTCCAATCTTCTGGCTCCTTCTCCTTTTCTCGCTCATTCTTTCTTCAACCTATCTCTGGAAAACTCTCCTAGGAAAACTGTCTCTGAATTTCAAGAACTGAACTGCCACAAACTCAACTCTACTGCAGTGCCTCTCAGCTCACTGACTCAACTGAACTGTCTGAACAGAACTGACTAGATCTGCATGCTTCTGTCTCCTGAGTGCTGGGATCACAGGCATGTACCACAATGCCTTTCTTTACCTGAAACGTGCTCTATACCAGACTGCCCTTGAACTTGTGATCCTCCTACCTCTGCCTCCTTCAGCAAATTCTACCGGCATGTGCCACCACAACCAACACAGGCTAGGAAAAGCTCTTATAATTCCATTCTTTTGCCCTCTCCATGGTTGTAAATCACCAAAAGAAAAAATTAAAATATTCTAGGCTAAAAACAGAATGTAATCACTTGTGTACATTGTTCAATTTTATCCCCATTTTCTTATCTTATGAAATGAGGCCAATAATATTATTTTGCAGGATATATATACATATATATTGTTGTTTTTAGCAAAATCTCTATCATTCAATTTTACCAATAAAGATTCAGGAGCCAGATGCTGGGATGAAAGCCTGCTAGCCTCAGAGAGGCAGAGAAAGCAACCAGCTAACCTTTCTCCTCAGCTGATGTCCCAAAAGAAGGAAATGCAATCTCAAAACAAAACAAAACAAAACAAAACAAAACAAACCTGAAACTGAATGTCCCTCTCTTCTACTTCCCGTCTCTCTCATGTCCTCCAATGAGAACATCTGGACTTCCTTTCACTCTCAGTGGTTTTTTCCTGTGTTCATTCCCTGTCAACTGGTTGCTTGCTCAGCCTCTTGACCTATGGTTGACTTTATTTAATCCTGTTTACAATATTCAAGCAGAAACCTCTTGGAATAAGGGGTGTTCTAGGGTTGAGCCACACTTCAACTAGAAACAGGTTTTTCCAGTAAACAACACAATCTTGGGGTTCACAGTGTGATCAAATATCCTGCAACCTGTGTGTATGTGTGTATGTGTGTTTGTACACAATACGCAAGACTCAAAAAGAGGAGGATGCTATTGATTAAATGTGTGAATGTTGCAGTTTGGATTTTAAGCAGATTTAAGTGTATACGTGTATGTGTACCATGGACATGCAGGTGTCGATAGAGGTCAAAAGGACCATATATCTTCAGATCCTGTGGTCCTGAGCCACCTGATGTGGGTGTTGGGAATTGAACCTGGTTATTTTTCAAGAGCAGTGCCATTCCACTCCCCTTTTCTTTCTTTCTTTCTTTCTTTCTTTCTTTTTTGTTTTTGAGACAGGGTTTCTCTGTGTAGCCCTGACTGTCCCAAACTAATTTTGTAGACAAGGATGGCCTTGAACTCACAGAGATCTGCCTGCCTCTGCCTCCTGAGTGCTGGGATTACAGACATGGGGCACCATACCCGGCTCCTCTCCCTTTTTCATTTTGAGACAGGGCCTTGGCCATTCTATGTGTGGACCAGGCTGTACCTACCTCCAGAGTGCCAAGGGTAAAGGCATGTGCCACTCTGCTGGCCCTGTACTTTGGGTCTTAAATGTTTCTTAAAGGCATATGTAGTAATCTCTATAGTGGCAATATTGGAAAGAGAGGAAACTTTAAGAGTTGTGGTTAATGGGAGATCTTTAAATTACTGGAAATGTAGTTTTCAAGAAGAAAGTGGAACCAATCCTTTCTTTTCTTTTTCACGTTTCTTAGCCAAATGGTTGGTGCCACATGTGTCCACGGTGCTGTGCCTTAGCTCAAAAGCAGTGTGTGCATTTGATCACGGACTAGAGCCTCTGAAACCACGAGTTCACACAAACCTTTTCTGTCTATAGGTCGATTGTTTCAGGTCACATGACGAGGATTGGCATTCAGTAAACCTTAAATTCATTAACTTTGATATGCTAATGGCTTCCAAACCTCTTCCTTCCTTCCTTCCTTTCTTTCTTCCTTTCTCTTTTAGAATATGAAAGCGTGTTTTGGCTACTTTATTGGGTTCTTTTACCTACCACTCTTCTCCATCCCAGTCCCTTCCAACTCCCCAACACGAGGTAGGAGATAAAGAAGGATAGAGGGGAAAGGAGGCATAGATCTCTTTAGACTACTTGTTGATGATTAGGGGCATCAAGTTCCTAGGGGCATATCTAATCTTCCTCATCAGGATATCTCCAACAAGCAACCAGCAATCCAGCCAACAGCAAAGGCAGTCAGCAACCAGCAAAAGCAGAAGCAGGAAGAGGTGACAGCAGCAGCAGCAGCCTCTTTGAAATGCCTGTGGTCCCTCTCCCTGCCTCTGGCACTTATGTTCTTTCTGAAGAATCCCCAGAATTTCAAATGTAAACTATCTGCCTCTGGAAAAGTCACACCTTTCCTAGAGCTTGAGGCAGATCACAGTCAGCTGTTGTGGATGATCTGACGAAGCCGCATATCCCACACTTGGGATTAAAACAAAAAGATAGCCACATACCATTAAAAAAAACAAAACAAAACAAAAAACTAACAACCCAAATTCTCACTACAGTTACTATGTTTCCTTTATAAAAAATTAAAATTCTTGGTCTTGCCTTTGTACAGGTCCGCAAGAGACACATTGGTTACTTTAACACCCTCAAAGCAGAATCTAGGACTATTGCCAACTGCATAACTTTTTTTGAGCAAAGCCAGCAACCGGAACATTGTTTTCCTCAATGAAATTCTAGCTGCCATCACTGGACACAGAAGCTGAGATTATCTTGCTTGTCTTGGTTAGCTAGATGCTGACATACTTCCTGATGGCAGAATTGGGTTCTTTGGCTTCAACTCCTAGTTTGTCCAGTAAAATCCCCTTTGCATGAGAAGAACCTCCAAAAGGACCTTCAGGGCTATGTCCAAATAGGCTTTCCATATTGGTTCTCTTGCCATTCAGGTCCCTTCCATGACTGTGAAGGTTTGGCAGTGTGAAGACCATCACACTTGCCCCTCCTGCCAGTGCCACAGGCTGGACTAAAAGAGCTCAGATGTCTAATAGCTAATATTTCTCAGCACTCGGCACCATAACCAATTGTTTTCCTGACATCACTCCTTAGACGACTCTGCGGATCATATTCAAAGAGTAACCTCTTCTTTAAGAATACATTAATGTCTAACCAGGTGTAGCGGTACACCCCTGTAATCCCAGCACTCAGAAGGCAGAGGCAGGTGAATCTTTGTGAGTTCACGGCCAGCCTGGTCTACTAAGTGAATTTCAGGACAGCCAAGGTTGTTATAGAGAGAAACCCTGTCTCAAAAAACATGAATAGATATACACATATTATATACATACACATTTATATATACTATAATAGACATATACATATATGTATATACACATTATGGTACATATAATGTACTGGCTGGTTTTGTGTGTCAATTTGATACAAGCTAGAGTCAAGCTAGAGTTGAAGAAATGCCTCCATGAGATCGAGCTGTAAGACATTTTCTCAATTGCTGATCAATGAGAGACAGCCCAGCCCATCGTGGGTGAGGCCATATCTGGCTGGTGGTTCTGGGTTCCGTAAATGAGCAGGCTGAGCAAGCCACGGAGAGGTAGCCAGGAAGCAGCACTCCTCTGTGGCTTCTACATCAGCTCCTGCCTCCAGGTTCCCGACCTGTTTGAGTTCCTGTCCTTGCTTCCTTCAACGATGAACTACAATGTGGAAGTGTAAGCCAAACAATCTCTTTCTTTCCCAATATGCTTTTTGGTCATAGTGTTTCACTGCAGCAACGGAAACCTTAACTAAGACAGTCTTACATAAAAACTTGAAAAAATATTTATTTATTTACTGTGTATACAGTATTCGGACTGCATGTATGCCTGCATGACAGAAGAGGGCACCAGATCTCATTACAGATGGTTGTGAGCCACCATGTGGTTGCTGGGAATTGAACTCAGGACCTCTGGAAGAGCAGACAGTGCTCTTGACCTCTGACCCGTCCCTCCAGCCCCACATAAATACTTTTGAAGCATTTTATTTTTGTATATGCAGTGAGATAGGGATTCAAATTCCTTCCCCTTTTGCATGTGAATGTTTACTAGTTTCATTACTAATTTTATTGTTATTATTAATCTTTAAGTTTTTATGTGAATGGGTGTTTTTGTCTGCATTATGTCTATGCACCACATACAGTCCTGGCATGGTGCTTATAGAGGCCAGAACAAGGCATCCCAGATTCTCTGGGATTGGAGTTACAGGCAGTTTTGAATGAGTAGGTGGGTGCTGGGAATCAAACCTGAGTCCTTTGGAAGAGCAGCCGGTGCTTGACTGCTGAGTCATCTCCGGTTGCCTCAACTACTAACTATAGGAAAGATTCTTTTACTACTTTCTTGTAGTGTGAAGGGTTATTGATTTATTTTAGAGTTTTCCCCTTATATCCTTAATCCTCCTAAACGTTTGTGACAGAAGGTCATTGTATCAAAGGTCTTTCTATGAGATAATTAGTTCATGGGTTGGAGGTAGTTCCTGCCTACAACTTTAAAACTTTCAGCAACATTTTAGTTTTCTGTAGCCATCAAGACTGGGTCCTAGAGCTAGGGCGTGCTGGCCCCCTTTTAATCCTAGCACTCGGGAAGCAGAGGCAGCAGGATCTGTGAGTTCGAGGCCAGCCTGGTTTACATAGCGGAGTTCTAGAACAGCCAGTGCCTCTTAGCGAGAACCTGCCTCGAACAAACAAACGAAACCCAATATAAAGAGAGGTGTCCTGAAGGCTCGTCTTTTCGTTGTGGTTTTTAATCAAGGTCATGAGTGTGGCGGCAGCTAGCAAGAAGAGGTAATAGAAACATAATAGCGGTAACTCAATATATTTAGGGAGGGCTGGGAGGAGACAAAAGAACAGCCTTGGTTCAGCCCTCAGCAGCGCGCAAGGTGTCCAAGAGGGAGGAGTCCAGCCTGTCAATCTGGCTCCAAACCTACAGCCTGCAGGCAAAGCGCTAGCTTCCCCTGGGGCTAAGGTAGCGGGCCCGGTTCTCCCTCCGGCTGAACCCCTGCAGTCTTCCTCTGGCTCCAAGCAAACAAGTTTCCAGCGCGGACGACCCCCGGGCCTTCCCCGAGGCGTTTTCCCGCCTCCTTTTCCCGTCTTCCCAAACTCTCCTCTGCGCGGAGCGGAAGTGACGCGAGGCGTAGCGGAAGTCCCTGCAGCCGCGGTGTTGTGCTGTGGGGAAGAGACGGATTTGTAAACCTCAGAGTGAGGTTCTGCCTGCCGGAGGCCGCTGTGGTGCGGAGATCCCCGGGTGAAGCCACCGTCACCATGTCTGACCAGGTACCCGGCCAGGGCCTCGGAGCTCGGGGCCGCCGGCCGCCGGCGGGGACCGGGGCCGGAGGCGCGGGGGAGGGGATGCGGCTAGGGGGAGGGGGCCGCCGGTGAGGAGGGGTCCGCGAGGGACGCCGAGCGCCTGGCCGCGGCCAGCCGAGCCGCCCGGCGCCGCCGGGCTCCGGGGTCCGCCCGCCCCCCGCGGCCCTCTCCGCGCCCGCCCCCCGCCGCGCTGCCCGGCGCCGCGGCTCTCCCGATGGCTCCCAGGTTTCTCCCGGGTCCGCCGGGGGCCCGGGCTCGCTCCCCGGTCCCTGAGAGCCGCCTAAGCGAAAACGACCGTTTCCCTCCCGAGGGCTGGATGGCAGGAGCAGGGCCCTAGGCCCAGTTATGTAACGGGAGGGAATCCCTGACGGGGAGGCTAGGTGGCCCTGAAAAGCGGTTTCGACCCGGCTTTGGGTTCTTGGTCCCGGAGCCTGGGGGGGCGGCGGGGGAGCCTTGTCCGAGGTCACTGGGAACCCACAGGACGCTGCTTTCCGTTGTGTTTGTCTGGAGGGCCAGCCCGCCTCTGCTCACTTCTGAGTCTCTTTTTCCGTCCGGGGGTGCGGAGCGGTCGGCTCTTTTTCTCGGTACTTTCCATTTCTTACTCGGGATTGGTCCATCAACTCTCCAGTTGTAGGAGCTCTCAGAATAACCCTGAAAACAACAGACTGGTGAAGAGTACCACCACCACGCCATTTCATCTGGGCATTAACCTGCAGATGGTTGGTACTTTGTTTCTTTTTTAAAAGCACATTTTTATTGTTCTTTGACAACCAGTTTCATACATATAAACGACGTATCTTGAGCACCAAACCCCGTCGTCCAGGCGTCCCTGGACTAATATTTTTTAGGAGAAAGAAAAAACTTTATTCGTTTTGTACAGTTGCAGAATATTTGCAGAAAGCTGCCAATTCATAGTAAAATGTTGTGTCTCGTTTTTTGACTTTTACTTCTTTAGTTACAATTTTTCAATAAACTTTTTTCATTCAACTCCACAACGTACTTGAACTTTAATTTTTATGTATTTTTCTCTCCCCCCTTCCCCAAAAGGTTTCTCTGTGTATCCTTAACTGTCCTGGAACTCAGGTTGTGAACCAGGCTGGCCTCGGACTCTAAGATCCGCCCGCCTCTGCCTCCCAAGCGCTGGGAGTAAAAGCGTGTGCCATCACCTCCTGCCTTATTTTTTGGTTTTTCAAGACAGGGTTTCTCTCTGTAGCCTACCAATACTGTAGGTTAGTTAGTCGTGGGGTGGATTTACCTATTAATAATCTGGATTAATTCCTATTTTGGGATAGAAACGACTTTATGAATGTCTCCCAGACAGTTGTGTACTTAGTTACCAGGGAGGAATGATCAGCTGAAAATGCTTAGTTTCATCAGCCTTTATTTTAAAAGGAAGGAACTATATAAAAAGTATGTTAGCCTGATGAAAGGGCACCAGAGAGAAAGAGTTACAAAATAAGTTTTAGGATTGTTTTTGTTCCAGTTTGAACTCACATCATTTAAGAAGGATATGAAGAAAGAAAGAAAAAAAGGACCTTAGAACACAGGTTGTTTTGTTTTTTTGGTTTTTCAAGACAGAGTTTTTCTGTGGCAGGTTGTTTTTCGGGGGATCTGTGAAGCTCCACTATGCTGTTGGACTCACCCCACTGGGATTACTGGGCTTGGACCTAGGGCCTCCCAAGTGGGTTTGCCAGGAAAGCACTATGCCACTAAATCCTCATAGCTCCTTTTACTTAGTAACACCATTTTGCCCAGGTTGGTCCTGAACTTAACTGTGTAACACAAGATGTCTTTGAACTTGGACGACTCCTCCCTCAGCCTTGCAGAGGAGCTGGGTTTACAGTTATGCTGCCACACCTAGTTGGTGTGTTATTTATTTATATTTTTCATTCTTCCGTGGATGGTCAATGAAGTGTTTTAAAACATGACAGAAAAAAAATGGAAGCAAATCTTTTTATTTTCTTTTTTTATTTTTGAGGCAGAGTGTTAGCTATGTAGCTCTAGCTGTCCTGGAACTCCTGAGTGCTGGGATTAAAGATGTGCACGATCACACCTGGCAAATCAAGTCTTTTTAATTGAGCTATACATTAAAACAATTTGCAACAGTATGAAATAGTGTTACTCTTAGGAATTTTGTCTTTAAAAAAGTAATACAAATGTCTGCTATCATTTTAGGGGTTGTTTACTTTTTAGTTTTCTAAGACAAGGGTTTCTCTGTGTAACCCTAGTTTTCCTGGAATTTGCTAAACAGACCAGGCTGGCCTCAGAGAACCTCCGCCTGCCTCTGCCTCCCAAGAATACACCACCATTGCTCTGCTGATAGGATTTTAAATAATTGAGAGTGTGGTACTAGATTTAGGAACTGCATTAGGCCAATTGACTACATGATTGTAAGTTCTCATAACAAGTTTTGTATTAAGTGTTAAAGATTTAGAGATGAAGGTTAAGTGAATCTTTACTTCTAAGAGGCTAATAAGTGAGAGCAGGAATCTCCAAATACTGCTGTGTAATAGCGAAAGCATGAGCCTGTTCTGTCTTCAGAAGGCTCCTAAGAGGATATTTCCTCAGATTGGGGGTGTAGGCTAGTGCTTGTGTTGAATACAAAGGTGCCTTGGGTTCCAAGTCCAGTACCTGTGCACATTTTATTTTCTGAGGCATCTCAGAAAATAGAAGCTTTTTATCTTGTGCTTAAAATAGTGAAGTTAAATAATAATTTAAGTTTTTCTCTTTGTTTTGAGATGATCTCACTGTGTATCTAAGCTGGTAGTGATCCTGCTTTTCTCACCTTCCTAAATCCTGGGATTACAGGTGTATGCAGCTGTGTCCTGCTGAATATTCAGTTTAAAATAAGTGGACTTTTTGTTTGTTTGTTTTGTTTTTGTTTTTTTTGAGACAAGGCTTCTCTGTGGTTCCTGGCTGTCCTGGAACTAAGCTTGTAGACCAGGTTGGCACAGAGTGCCAGGATTAAAGCTGTCTCATGAGTGCTAGGATTAAAGTTGTGTGCCGCTATTGCCTGGCTAAAAATGTGGACTTTTATTGTCTAAAATAGATAGCAATCTAATGTTTAGACCTTGAGAAATCACTGACATTATTAAGTGTTTTGTGAGCATTTCTACAGTTTTTTTTTATTTTTTATTTTTTGAGAAAGTCCTATAGGTCTCATGATTGGTACACAATTCCCCAAAAGATGAGGAGCATCCTATAACCATTAGTAGAAATGTTTAGCCTAGTTCACATTTCATCAAAACTAGAAGGATAATATCAAAAGAGTAAGAGGAATTTAAACAGATATTTTCCCTTCTGTTTGTTTTTGTTTCTTCGAGACAGGGTTTCTTTGTATAACCTTGGCTGTCTTGAAACTCTGTAGACCAGACTGGCCTCTGAACTCAGGCTTGTCTGCCTCTGCTGGGATTAAAGGCCTGTGCCACTGCTGCCACTACCACCCAGCTCCCTTCTTCCTTTTTTATAGTCTAGTTAAAACTGTTCTCCTTTTTATACTAACTCACCAAAAGCAACTTGTGCCTTTAGTGTCAGTCAGATCCCTAAGGTCAGCCCAGATTCATGGCAGGACATCTGTATCTCGTTTCTTCTTTCCTTCCTTTTTTTTTTTTTTTTTTGAGACGGGGTCTCTGGAGCCCTGTCTTATTCCGGAACCTCCCTATTATTTAGACGAGGATGGCCTCTAACTCCTGGTATTAAAGGTGTACACCACCACACTCTGCAAGTAAAACATTTTTCCAGTAATTGTGATATTCCTATAGTAGTGATGTTAACTCTGTTATAACACATATAATATTCCTTACATAGGTATCTTTTTGCTTTTTGTTGTTTTTTTTGTTTGTTTGTTTTGTTTTATTTTATTTTTTCGAGACAGGGTTTCTCTGTGTAGCTCTGGCTGTCCTGGAGTTCTTTGTAGATCAGCTGGCCTCAAACTCACAGAGATCCGCCTATCTTTGCCTCCTGAGTGCTGGGATTAAAACCATGCACCACCACAACCTGGCTTTTTCTTCCTTTTTTTGAGACAGGGTTTCTCTGTGTAGCCCTGGCTGTCCTGGACTCGCTTTGTAGACCAGGCTGGCCTCACAGGTGTGGGTTACCACACCCAGCTTCAGATTAATTTCATTTTATCTGTATGAGGGCTCTGCGTGTATGTATATTCACCATGTGTGTACCTGGTGCCTCTAGAGGTCACGATAGCATCAAATCTCCTGTAACTGAAGTTAAGGGTGATTGTGAGCTGACGTGTGGATGCTGGGAACTGAACCTGGGTTGTCCACTGGAAGAGCAGCCCGTGCTGTTAACCACTGAGCCATCTCTCTAGCCATATATTGGGATTGTTGTTGATAATTGTCTGTTAAAATATCTTCAGCATTCTCTTCTGGAATTCCCTGAAATTGTGAATATTTTCATAGATAATTGTGATATTTGATTTTTAACAGACTTGTAGGCAAGTTCACACAGATTCTGTTACTGAGCACCTTATTTTTATAGTTCAAAATTTGGATATCCCTGAAGTGTGTCTTTAAAGATATGGTGTGGCCCCTCCCCCTCTTCCTCCTCCTGAATGTTTGCATTTAGTTGCCTTTTTGGAGTTAATGAGGATCTGAAGGAAAAGACAGGAAGGAAGGAGGAAGGGTGGGGTTATGTTCTCTAGCTGTATCTAGGGCCAGTTATTTAAAGGTTTTCTGAAACTTACAGAACACAATTTACAGGACCCAGATCAGGAGACCATGTACTGATTTAAAAAAATTTTTTGAGACAGACCAGGGTAGCTTTGAACTCAAAATGATCCTCCTGCCTCTGCCACCACACCCTGCATACATGCTTACTGCACAGTGTTTTTAAAATATGTAAATTAGCTGAGTGTGTTGTCAAATGCCTATAATCTCAGTGAAACCCTGTATCATTCTCCAGAAGAGGGAGGGGGGAAAAACACAGATTAACACAGATTTATTATATTGATTTTTTTTGTGTGTTTTTGTTTACACACACATACCATGAGTTCACTTGGACCTTAGAGGACAACTTTGGGGAGTTGGTTCTCTATTCCCACTATGTTGTTCTCAGGAATCGATCTCAGAATGTCAAGCTTGGCAGCAAGTGCTTTTATTCACTGATCCATCTACCTAGCTCACACACAGTAGTGCTTTTTTTTAAGCTTTATTTCTATTTATATGTCCTATGAGTATATGCCACGTGTGTTTGGGTACTCAGGGAGGCCAGACGAGAGCATTAGATTCCCTGGAGCTGGAGTTACAATTAGTTGTGAGAGAATTAAGCTCTGGTACTTGGTGTAATAAGCCCAGGCTCTCTCAATTACTAAGCTATCTCTCTAGCTTCCTCTGCACATTGAATGCCATTGTTCTACTGCATTCCGGGCTCTCCTGACTGCAGAGTATTTATACAGAGATGTCTGCCTTTTGAAGTATATCAAAGTAGTTATGTAGGCCTTTTTCTCTTCAGAAAGGTTTTTTTCTTTTTTTTTGTTTTTGTTTTTCAAAATAGGGTTTCTCTGTGTAACAGTCCTGTAACATCGGCCCTCCTGGAACTCACAAAGATCTGTTTTCCTCTGCCTCTCGAGCACTGGAATTAAAGGCATGTGCTACCACTGCCTGGCTTGAGACAAGTTCTTACATTACAGTCCTTACTGGCCTCAGACCTGTGGCAGTCTGCCTCCCTCAGTATCCTGAGTGTTGATTACATCTGTGAGGACCCATCCTGACAGAACTTGATTTGAACCGAGGCCAAATAATAGTTGTTTATAGTACTTTTTAGTTGGAATTGCTGTTGGATTGAATAATAGATGATAGATCTTAGGTTGAACAAATGTGCTGCTAGTTTTCCCTTGTGAAACAAGTGTAGAGGTAGCTTGTATATGTGTACTAGGTAGGAGAAGACATAGAAAGAAAAGGTTATATTATTTCATGCCTCAGGGCCATTTAAAAATGAGGACATAATGCTTCTATTTTGTTTTGTTTTCTTCGAGACAGGGTTTTTTGGCTGTCCTGGACGTCACTTTGTAGACAAGGCTAGTCTGGAACTTGTAGAAATCGCCTGCCTTTGCCTCCCAGAGTGCTGGGATTACAGGTGTGTGCCACCGTGCCTAGCATTCATGCTGACCTTAAACTCAGAGAGATCTGCCTGCCTTTACCTCCCAAGTGCCGGGATCAAAGGTGTACACTACCATACATGGTGAAATAATGTTTTATTTTTATTTTTATTTTATTTTTCTGAGCAAATGTAAGTTTTCTTGTGAGGAAGGGAAAGTAGATACTGTATAAGTGATTAATAGTGTCTGTCATTTTTCCAAATTAGTTTGATTATACTTTTAAATACAAACAAAATAATTTGTTCCAGGCTTTATTCATCTTACAGTCCCTAGACCTAACCAAAACAGTATTTTTATTCAATTAGCAGCAGATTTTCAGCTGCAATTTTTAGTTCTTGACAAGCTGTGTGTTAAGTGTATTTTGTATTAAGCCACAGTTCTGGGTTGTAATATAATGTAATGAACTATCTTGAGTGTTTTAACTTAACCTTTCAAGTGAGTTATAGCTGATCAGTTCTAGTCCCGATCTTTAATCCTGTTTCATTCTGTTTGATCCATTGTCCACCAAACCATCTTGTCCAGACAGTTTTTACATTTTAATAATAGTTTGAAGAATTAGAATTGTTTATTTTGTTGGACCTTCCTTAGGAAACAAAGTGGGATAAATTGATGTCTATACATTTTTTTAAAGTTTAAGTACTATTTAGTAAAATTTTTTATTATGGAAATTTTAAATGTGTTTACAGCTCATTTATAGTTCATGGCTTGTCTTATTTTTCAAATCTGAAGCATCCTTCACCATTCCATGTTAATTTTGAAGTCAATCTCAGGCATTCACATGTAAATAGGGCTATAAATTTTTTTTTTTTAATTACATCATTTCCCCCTTCCCTTTTCCCCCTCCAAACTGTCCCTTTTGCTCTTTAATGTTCATGGCCTCTTTTTCTTTTGTTACATGTGCATGTGTATTCCCGAGTACATAACTACAATTTGCAGTCTGTGTGGTGTTACTTGTACTTGTGTTTTAGGACGGAGCACTTGGTATCGGCTAGCCGGGTAGTGAGTGTGCTCTTTATGGGGAAGAGTATATTCCTTTCTTGGCATTCCTTAGTAGTTCTCTTGAGCTCCCCTCCCCCACCTGCATTAGCATTTCTGCTGCTGTCACCCTTTTTTCATGTCTTGTTTAAGCAGCCATGTTGATAAGACTTCATGGGTGTGTGGCTTCTGACATTTGAGACATAATGCACAATCTCACAGCAAACTCCTTGTGGAGGGCTTTTTTTTCTTTTAATATACCCACAGTACTGTGTTATCCTACTTCCTTTCTCTTACTCTCTTTTCTCCAAACTTTTTTTTTTTTTTTTTTTGTGAAGGCCAGCATCTCATTGTGTAGTCCCAGCTGGCCTGAAAATGCCTAATAGAAAGGTCTGGCTTCAAATCACAGAGATCTGCCTGAATCCTGGGAATTAAAGGCTTATGCCACCAGGCCCAGCTTGTTATCCTACTTTTCAAAAGGAAGATAATAATATTTTCAAGAATTAAATAAATAGGTACTAGAGAGATGGCTTAACGGTTAAGAGTATTGGCTGCTCTTCGGAGGACCATGGTTTGATTCCCAGCACCCATGTGATGGCTCACAACCACCCGTAACTCTAGTTTCCAGGGATCCAGTGTCCTCTTCTATCCTCTCTGGGCACTGTATGCATGTGGTACATAGACATACATGCAGGCAAAGCACCTGTACGCATAAAATAAATAATATATTTTTAAAAAAGCTAGGCACAGTGGCGCACACCTGTAATTCTAGCACTTGTGGGGGGGGGCAGAGGCAGGCGGGTCTCTGTGTTTAAGGCCAGCCGGGTCTACGAAGTGAGTCCAGGACAGCCTAGGCTACACAGAGAAACTCTAGAAAAACAAAAACAAAACAAAGAAAGAACTGGGTATACCCCTTTAATTTCAGCACTCAGGAAGCAGAGGCAGGAGGATCTCAGAGTTCAAGGCCAGCCTGGTCTAGTCTGTATATTGAGTGACAGCCAGGAGTACATAAAGAGACCCTGTTTCAAAAGCCAAAAAGCAAACAAAAAATTAAGAAAAAGAAAAAAAAAGTATTTCCCTAGCATCCTCTTCTTTCAGGAAGAATTAACAATCCTTGTGTAGCTGAAAGGAGCAGTGACAGTTAAATGAGATGCTCGGTCCGTGTGGCTGAATTGTCTGTACACTGACTGCCAGAGTACATCTTTGTGACGATCTTTTGACTTGAAATAGTATAATACTTCTTAATTTTGTACACTTATAAATGCAAACTGTTGTGTTTTCTTAGAGTTTAGTTCACTTTCCAGAACCAGCCATCTGTTTCCATGTTGTTCCTTGGAGAGTTGATAATGCTTAGTTCATATTAAATTCCTTTACCTTTCCAGTAAAATTGTCATGACTTAAAATTGTCATGACTTTCTTCTGCTCTGTTGGCTGTATACTCTTGCCAGCCAAGTCAGCCAGCTCTCTGGAACTATCCTTTCTTTGATGACCTACTACTGAATGCTTTCACTGTTTTGTAACTAGTGTGCTGTACTATTCTGTATTGGCTGCCTTTTTTTTTTTTTTTTTTAAGCTAGATAACAGAGACACTGATTACTAGAGACTGATTCTGTTTTTTATTTTTGTCTGATTTTTTTTCTAGACTGTCAGAAAATATAAATCTTGGGGCATAGTGTTGCACACCTTTAATTCCAGTACTCAGGAGGCACATTTATGTAGATTTCTGAGTCCGAGGCCAGCCTGATCCACATAGTGGGTGCCAGGAGAGCTAGAGATACATAGTGAGAAGTGAGACCCTGCGTTGAAAAAGACTTGAAAGAAAGACACACAGGCAGGCAGACAGGCAGACAGACTGAGTCCATGAGAAGGTACATGGCTGCATGAAAGCTGTTACACAAGTGGTAAAGATGTCCATTCCTATAGTGGTTCAGTGATGGTAGAGCATGAGATGGGCTTCAGAGCCAACTAAAATGTCACAGTGGTGAATGACTAAATAGGACACTTAAAGAGTAGCCAAGGGCTGGAGAGATGGCTCAGAGGTTAAGAGCACTGGCTGCTCTTCCAGAGGTCCTGAGTGCAGTTCCCAGCAACCACATGGTGGCTCCCAACCATCTGTAGTTAGACCTGGTGCCCCCTTCTGGCCTGTAGGCACACATGCAGGCAGAACACCGTACACATAATAAATAAATCTTTAAAAGAAAGGAGGAAAGAGTAGCCAAGCTGGTTGTGGTGGCACATGCCTGTAATCTTAGCAGATCTCTGTGAATTCAAGTCCAGTCTGGTCTACAAGGGGAGTCCGGGACAGCCAAGGCTACACAGAGAAACCCTGTCTCGAAAAACAAAAAAACCAAGAAAAACAAAAAGCAAACAGACAGAAGGAAGGAAGGGTGGCCAAAGAGATTCTCAGTGTTTGTCGTTGTCAGATGTGCTGTGTGGTCACAGTTGTAGTTGGGAATCCAGGGAGAGTTAGTTTTTGTTGTTTGCTTGATTGCTGCTGTGATTGCTGGCTTTAGTGCTGGGAGTTGAACACAGAACTTTTTGCACACCAAACATGTATTTCGCTCCTGAGCTATGTTCATAGCCCTGTAGTTTGTCTCAGTTTTGGTTTTCAGAGAAAGGAATTAGAAATAATGCCTCCAGTTGTAGATACTTACTTGCCCAAGGGATGGCAACTGTTCAGGCCCTTGGATTAAAGTCTGTGAACCCTGAAATTGTCAGGTTGGTGAGGATGACTTTGGTTTCATATCTGTCCTATTTTGCTTTTGGTTGCTATTATAAACACTGATCAAGCCAAGCAGTGGTGGCGCACACCGTTAATCCCAGCATTTGGGAGACAGAGGTAGGCAGATCTCTGAATTCCAGGCCAGCCTGGTCTACAGAGTGAGTTTCAGGGTAGCCAAGGCTACACTGTCTCAAAAAACCAAAACCAGACAAACAAACAAAAACGGAAACCAAAACTTTCATATATTTTCCAAGTCACAGTTGATCATTGAGAGAAGCCAGGGCAGCAACTCAAGTTAGGAACCTAAAAGCAGGAACTGTGAAGCAGAAGTCCTGGAGGAATGGAATGCTGCCTGCTGGCCCTCTTACTCAGCGTACTCTCTTACCCACCACTACTTGCCTAAGGGTGGTACTGTTCACAGTGGATTGGGACCTCCTAAATAAAAAAAAGTATGCCTTCCATCCTTGCTCACAGGCCATTTTGATGGAGGCAATTGTCCCTCTTCCAGGGCTCTGTAATGTGTCAAGTTGACAAAAACTAGCCAACACACAGTATCTAAGAGGTAGTCACCCAGGAGGCGAGGAAGAAAAGCAGAGACTGAAGGCCATCATTTAAGGAAGCAACTGAGATGAGAAGTCGATTGAATATTGGAAGCAAAGATGGAAAAATATGAGAGTCCTTTGGATTTAGCAGTAAGGGGTCCAACTGGAACTCCACGGTGAGGGGCAGGCTTAAGTGGATGGTGATGCATACGCCAGTTTACAGCTGGCGGAGAGTAGAAGTGCCCTTAGCAAATACTGACTTGTACAAGGCTTGACAGTAATGGAAAGATAAAGACAGCAGTAGAGAAATCAGGTCAAGGAGGCCAATCTTTTCAGCGTAGGATATGGATGATTTACAAGTAGGTGCATTAAAGGAAGATAGTGGTGGGGAGAGTACGGTGGCTCTAAGAAGGCATTTCAGTATTAGACTTCAGTTTATCTGTGGGGCAGATATCTTTGAGTTGATTTTGGGGAAGGTTTTATCTTTATTTCAGGTAAAGGAAACTGGGGCCATAAAGGGCTGAAGATGGAAGGTTGATGGACATGTTTGGGGGTGTGGTGTCAAATGTGAGTGGCCCCCATAGGCTCATATGTTTAAATATTTGGTCCCCAGTTGGTGACTGTTTGAGAAGGATTTGAAGGAGTTGTGTCACTGGGATGGATTTGCAGTTTCAAAAATCCAGTCGTTCCCAGTGCGCACACTCCTGCCTCTTGTGGTTTGAGATGTTGTTCTTGCCACTTTACCTTCGTTCCACCATCATGGACTCTAACCTTATTGAGTTGTAAACTCAGTTAAATGCTTTCTTTTATTATCAGTTGCCTAGGTTGTAGTGTGTTCTTACAGCAATGGAAATATATGAGGCATTAGCAAAAGGTGAGCAAATTTCTTGGGTTTCAAAAAGGAATGGTAAGAGAAAAATAAAAACGAGTTTAGTAATGTATGTATTGAAATGTTATGGAGTTTGTTTTTAGACCTTAAGGTATTGGAAGCCATTTACTATGCTTTTTGAGCATTATAGGATCCAAGAAAGCTATGTTTAGAGGAGAGTTCTGAAGTTCAGTAGATGATTGAGTAGAGGAGGGGGGATTTTTTATTTCTAAGTGTCTTCTGGAGCTCATTTGTATGGTGATACATTGCTGCTAGGGAAAGGGGGATATCTTCTTTTGTGCTAACTTAAGCAGAACTTCTCACCCTTCTCCTTCCCTTAAAGGGAAGGAAGGTTTGGTTGCTTTTTATTGCCCTTCATTACAGGGATAAGCAACTCTTCACTATGACTATAAGTTCATAGAAATGTGGCAAGATTGTTAAGCGAGTCTTCTGGTTTTCAGGGGAGAACTGTCTGGCTAAAGAAGGTTAATTTAGTCCTCGGCCACAGTACTCAGAAGCATTGACAGCACTGCAGAATGAAAACAGGCATGCCGTTTCATATTGTCTCTTTTGTCACCTAAGCATTTTCTTAGACTCTGGACTGAATCTTGGAGTTAAAAGTTTCTTGGAGTTCTTTGTATGCTTACTCACTTGTTCCCCCTCCCCACACCTAATAACATAAAGAAATGGGTTCCATTTGTTGTTTTCATACATACAGATCTTTATGTTTGCCCTCTCCCCAGACCTACCTCTGTCTCCCTTGTCCCCCTGATCTTTTTCCTCCTCGATATTGTCTCCTTTCTGCTTTCATAATACAGATACTTTGTCATCCTCTCGTTATTCCTTCATGTTAGATCTCTTTCTTTCACACTCTCCATAGTCCCCTTTATTTAATATGACTTTTAGTCATATTTGAGAAAACAACCCATTGATTGATTGGTTGGTTGGCTTGTTTCGTTGTTGTTGTTTTATTTAATTTTTTAACTAGTTTTTAAAAATTTGGTGTTTGGCCTGCAAGTATGTCTGTGTGAGAGGGTGTCAAATCTTGGAGTTGTGAGCTGCCATGTGGGTGCTGGGAATTGAACCCAGATTCTCTGGAAGAGCAATCAGTGTTCTTAACCACTGAGCCATCTCTCCAGTCCCGTTGTATTTAATTTTTAGAATGTTTTGTTTAGTTTTTTTTTTTTTTTTATTTGTAGAGTCTAGATAGTGATCGCCTCCTTTGGAGGCAAAGATTAAAGATTTCTCCCAATCTGTAGGTTCTTTTCACTCTAATGATTTTTTTTTCTTTGCAGAAACTTAATTTTCTGCAATACTATTTTCAGTTCTTGGGATTATTTCCTGTGCTGTTGGAATTGTGTTATGTTCATTTATTAAATGTCAAAGAATTTAGTAGTTTTAACTCTTCTGGCATGTGCTGTATACATAGTTTCTCCGCTTTACTTGTAAAATTCAGTGTGTTTTGTTTTGTTGTTGTTGTTTTAAACAGACAGGGTTTCTTTGTGTAATGGTCGTGGCTTGTAGACCAGCCTGGCCTCAAACAGAGATCCTGCTTCCGCTTCCCAGTGCTGGGATTAATGGTGTGCACTGCCACATCCCGCTCGGTGTGCTGGTGTGCTAATTTTTTTTTTCCTTCCAGGTCATGGGTTCTCTGTGTAGCCTTAGCTTGCCTTGTAGACCATGCTGGCCTCATGGAGATCTGCCTGCTTTTGCCTCTCCAGACTGCTGGGAGACGCGCCCAGCTCAGTGTGCTAATTCTTAGTGAATGTGGATTTAAGTTCTTTTTGAGATAGCGTTTTCCTTGCTGGTCTTGGAACTCTATGTAGATCAGGCTAGCTGTCAACTCATAGGAATTCATTACCTAGCGTAGTAAATGGCTTCCAATACCTTAAGGTTTTTTGAATTAATATGAATAACAGAATAATATTTAAATATTTAAATGTGATGGTTGTACTAAAGTTTTGTGTGCAGCTACTTTACCCACTGTTGGTGGCATTTTCCAGGACACTGTTTAACTAAGAATGACTAACTGAGATGCTTTGTGCTGAGATAGTTCTCGCCTACTTTAGTCTGTTAATTTCAGTTGCTTTGCAATACTCCTTTATTTGAAATGAGTTTGTAAATCTTCCAATGAGTCTCCTTTTTCTTTTCATTTTTTTTTTCAAAGTAAGGTTTTTGTGTGTAGCCTTGGCTGTCCTGGACTCGCTTTGTAGACCAGGTTGGCCTAAACAGAGATCCACCTGCTTGCCTCTCTGAGCTCTGGGATTAAAGGCTGCACCACACCGTCTGACTTAAGTTTCTTGTTCTTTACTGAATGAGGAGTTTGAAGAATAATTGAGTGGTGGAGAATAAGTGCTCTTTGTATTCTCAGGCACAGAGTCTGTTACCTGGGGAAACGTAATGGGTACTTATAAGTGATTAATACAGCATTTAGGAATTTTTAATCTGGAAATTTCTTTCAGGAGGCAAAACCTTCAACTGAGGACTTAGGGGATAAGAAGGAAGGAGAATACATTAAACTCAAAGTTATTGGACAGGTGAGTTTTATTATTTTTCTTCTTTGACATTCCTCCGGTGTGTGAACACATAGGAAAGGTATTAGGTAAGACAAGTTATTTAAAAATTGCATTTTAACTTATTGTACATGTATCTGTTGGGGGTAAAAAAGGTGCTTGTTGGTTTTTGAGACAGGGTCTCACTATGTGGCCCTTAACCTGGTCTTGCCTTACTGTGTAGACCAGGCTGGCTTTATACGATAGAGACCTACCTGCTTTTTCCTTCAAGTGCTGGAATTAAGAAAATGTGCCAGCATAGCTGGCATGTTGTTGTTATTATTTTAATGTCAGAATTAGTGAAATGCACTCTTATCATCAAAGTGTGAGAGTTCTCCTCTACGTTCTTCCAGCTGTGAGATTACTGCCTCCACTGTGACAATTTTGCTTATGCATTTCCTTGATCGTTGAGGAAGTAATTTGTGTTGGGGGGGGTCTGCTTACTATATATGTATATGTGTTCTAGCAGTCGTAGTGGTTGTGGGGACTAAACCTAGGGTCTGGCACATGGCCAGAACCATATCCCCAGCCTTTCCTTTACTCTTTTTATTATTACCCTCAGTGTGTTATGTGTGCATGCAGTGTACATGCTCAGTTGTTGTGTTTGCTTGTGCTCACATCGTAGAAGTCAGAGAAGGCTATATTAGGTGTCTGTTCTGTTACTCTTCACCTTATCTCCTGAGATAGGGGTTCTCATTGCTTCTGGAGCTGGTTGGTAGCCAGCAAGTTTCAGGGTTCCTCCTTTTTCTTTCCCATAGTAGTGGAGTTTGGTCTGGTCTTTATTCTTTTTTATTGTTCCTACTGGGATCTGAACTTGGATGGATACTTGTGTGTCCTGCCTTACCCATTGAACCTTTCTTTTTCTTCCACCCTTCACTGTTTTTAAATATTTTTATTTTAAATTTAAATTTTTGTATGTAGAGGTGTTTGGCTGCATGTATGTCTACACCACCTGCATACCTGGTATCTATGGAACTGGAGTTACAGATGTTTGTGAGCTGCCATGTGGGTGCTGGGAAAGCAAACCCAGGTGCTCTGAAAGAAAAGCCAGTGTTGTTTTGTTTGTTTTCTTTTTTGAGACAGGTGCTTTATGCTGATTGTTCTCGTCTACTTTAGTCTGTTAATTTCAGTTGCTTTGCAATACTCCTTTATTTGAAATGAGTTTGTAAATCTTCCAATGAGTCTCTTTTTTTCTTTTTCTTTTTGAAGTCAGGTTTCTCTCTATAGCCCTGGCTGGACTTCTTTGTAGACCAGCTGGCCTCGAACTCACAGAGATCCACCTGCCTCTGCCTCCCAGAGTGCTGGGATTAAAGGCACGCACCACCTCGCCCCACTGAGAAACCAGTGCTCTTAACCACTGAGCTATCTCTCCAGCTGCTGACACCACCACCACCACCACCACCACCACCACCATCATCAACAACACCAACATTTTGTGACAAGGTTTCAGTCTGTAGCTCTCACTGGCATGGAACTCATTTAGTAGACCAAGCTGGCCTTGACCACACAGAAGTCTGCCTGCTACTGTTTGTTTCTTGAGTGCTGATATTAAAGGCAAGTGCTGTCACATCCAGCAGATTTTTTTTTTTGTTTTTAAAGAAGATTTTAAATTGTGTATGTCTCTGTGTCTGCATTTGAGTGCAGGTGCACATAGAGGCCAAAGTTGGAATTACAGGTATTTGTGAGGTGCCAGACGTAGTGTGTAGAATTATATATGCGTTTGATTACTGAGTTTTTTCTATACCCCACCCATATTTATGTTGGGTCTTACTTCCTTAGTTAGACCTCTCTGAAACTCTGGAAACAATCTGAAAGGCAGTCCAAGGTGTGCTAGGTAGTAAACCTTTACTAGATACATGATTAGCAAATACTTCCTCTTAGCTTTGGTTTATATTTTCACTTTTTTGCATGCCTGTAGCACTCAGAGGCAGAGACAAGCAGATCTCTGAGTTTGAGTCCAGCTTGGACTACAGAGTGAATTCTAGGACAGCTGTTGCTACAGAGAGACACTCTCTTCAAAAACAAACAAAACAGGCATGGTGGTACATGCCTTTAATCCCAGCATTCAAGGAGTCAGAGGCAGGCTGATCTCTGTGAGTTGGAGGCTAGGCTGGGCTACAGAGTGAGTTCCAGGACAGCTAAGGTTTCACAGAGAAACTCTGTCTTGAAAAATCAAAAAGAAAAAAAGAAAAAAGAAAGTAAAAACAAAACAAAAACACAACAGCAACAAAAAAGAAACTTGTTTAATCCACAGTTGGAAAGATTTACACCTGTGATTTTTTTCTAAGTGTTTTATAGTTTAGCTCTTAGATTTACGTCTTTTATTATTGAGTTATTTTTATATGAGTGTTTCCCTAGGCCGTTAATTAAAAAGACCATCTTTGCTGAGCCTGATGTTTCTGGCCTATAATTCCAGCTACTTGAGGTTAGTAAATGAGAAGGGTCTCAGCTTCATGGCCTGCCTAGGATGAAATCTGAACATGGATGCCTAAAGAAAACCTGAGCAAGGACACCACCAAGACATTCTAACATGGAAGGGGTAGCTCTGATGGGGCCTCAACATTATACAAAGAACTGTGGGGAGCTAAGGAATTCCAAGAGTGGGAGAAATAGTTTCCTCCAGAGAAGAACCCCCAAACTGACTATACAGTACCAGTGCTCAGTCCTGAAATCACATAGACACAAGTAATATAAAACAATCTGAACTCAGAGACACAGTAACTGTAAGAATGAGCAGGTTCTATGTGTGTGCATGGGTTTAATAACAGTGAAAGAAAAATGAGAGTAAGGGGAGTGTGCAGGAGGGCTTGGATGGAGAAAAAGACTCCACTGAGTGAGACACCCGGGCCCCAAACCTTTAGTTTGACTTACTGAAGATTGTATTTATGTTGCTTATCCCAGCTTCAGTGGGTCACTTCATGGTAGAAAAAAGTTTTCTATGTCACTTTACAGTTTGTATTTTCTCGTAGGTTTGACCGCCTTCAGGGACACTGTAGTTGGTATGAATGGAAGAGTATGTTTGTTTTGGTTGCTTGTGAGGGTTTGTAACAGTTTTTACAGTACTCACTTTGATGGGTATGCTGTAGTGAAGGAATGCATTCTCTGACGTATAAATTTATATTAATTTTGATACCTAAAACATCTTTACTAATTTTTTATAATGGGTTGCTAAAAAGTAACTTGGAATTTGATTAGATTGTTTTAGTGAAACTAGTTAGGAATGCTAAAAAGAATATTTTAGTGGAAACTATAATTGTCAAAGAATAATTAAATAATTAGGCTCAAGTAACTAGTGTAGACAAAGAAGGAATAATGTTTCCCTTTATCTCCTTAGGATAGCAGTGAGATACATTTCAAAGTGAAAATGACAACACATCTCAAGAAACTCAAAGAATCATACTGTCAAAGACAGGTTTGTATATTGGGACATCAAATACAGTGCTTTGCCAAAAGAAAGTCTATTTTCAGCATTAGGAACTTAAGGAAAACACCCTAATTTATCAGTTAATACACCATTCTTTTCTTCTTGTGATCCATTTTAAAGTTTGAAAATAGAAATAACTGAAACTTAACTCAGTTTTAATGACTACTGAAACAAAATTTTTTTCTGGATGGTTCCCATCTGCATGTAATAATAAAGGCAGGCCTTTTTGGTGATTACTGTAAATTTTCCCTGTGCTGAGTTTTAGGCCATCTATCCAATTTACATCTATAGTTAATATATTTTCTTGGCTGGAAACATGGTGGGTCAGCACTTAAAGAGCACTGGCTGTTCTTTGAAAGGACTTGGGTTCAATTCCCAGCATGCCCTTGGTTCATAACCCTATGCAACTCCAGTCCTAGAGGATCTGATGTCTTCCTGTGAGCACTGCACAGTGGTGCACAGACGTACAGGGAGGCAGAACATCCATGCGTAACAGACGGACAAACAGAAACGTACTTTCCAATATCTTCTTCTGATAAGTACTTAAAATGTTTTCTCCTCTATACAAATGTAGATTTCTGCTAATTATGTATCATATTTTCAAATGCATTTCAAGATAATTCCAAGGAATTAACTCCTTTAAAAAAATCTGTATAAAATCTGCCAGTTGAGTGCTGGAATTAAAGGTGTGTGTCACTGCACTTGGTATATTTTAATTTCTTTGTAATTTTTTTCAGGGGCAGTGTTTAAACACCCACAGATAAAAGTATTTAAGTTAGTTTTTTTTTTTAATTAAATTTTATTTATGTTTGTATGGTGATGTTTTGCCTACATGTATATCTGTGCATTATATGTATGCAGTTACCTTAGATGTCAGAGGAGGGAGTTGGATTCCCCCAGGACTGGAGTTATAGACAGCTGCCAGGTGGGTGCTGGGAACTGAGCCTGTATCCTGGAAGAGTAACCCGTGCACTTAACCACTGAACTATTTTCTAGGCCTTGAATAGGTGATTTGTGATTTGTACTTTCTAGTAAAGTTATTTTGTTTTAAAAAGTCATCTCTGGGGGCTGAAGAGATGGCTTAAGGGTTAAGAGCACTGTCTGCTCTTCCAAAGGACCCGGGTTCAATTCCCAGCACCCACATGGCAGCCCACAACTCTCTGTAACGCCAATTCCAAGGAATATGACACCTTCTGACATAAAATAAAAGTTAAATAAATTGTTAAAAAAAAAAGTCATCTCCCCTTTAACTGTCATGTTGAAATGGTTTAAAAAAAATAAACCTCTTTTGTGGCATTGGCTTTAGCCTGTCGTATATCTTATCTACACACATTTGGTAGCTACTGTGCTTTAGCTAGTTCTTTGGCACGACCAGAAGGTTCTTTGGATTTAATGTTTAAAACCAGTTTTGCTTATATTTTTAGAAGCTAGTAAGGGCATACATCCCGGTCCTCATTTTCTCTGTGCTAGTTCACAGGGGGAAATGAATATAGCAGTGGCTGAGAGGATAGGCTTATCAGTCATTCTGAGCTGAAAAACTTTTAAGATTTTTTGAAGATTTATTTATTTATGTATACGAATGCTCTATGTGCATGTATACCTGCATGACAGAAGAGGGCATCAGATTCTAGTGTAGATAGTTGTGAGCCACCAAGTGGTTGTGGTAATTGAACTCAGGACCTCTGGAAGAGCAGACAGCGCTCTGAACCACTGAGCTCTCTCTCCAGCCCTTCTGAGCTAAAATTCTTAACTTTCCTACAGGTCTTACAAAATGAAGATGAGGGCTCTTGGGTGTTTGCAAAGAACACTATGACTGTGTTGTTAGGAAGGCGTTCCTCACAAATCATTAGTCCTCTCTAGATGATAGTTATGATCGAATCAGCAATCTAATTTTATGATCTATATAGCCTTCATGTTTCATGCTCTTTCTTTTTCTTTTTTGTTATTATTGAGACATTGTTTCTCTGTATTGCTCTGGCTGTCCTAGAATTCACTCTGTAGACCGCCTCTGGAGTGCTGGGATTGAAGGTACACACTACTGCCTGATACATAGCCTAAGATTTTCATACACACTTTCTTTTTCCTTTTTATTTTTTAGGGAGTTCCAATGAATTCACTCAGGTTTCTCTTTGAAGGTCAGAGAATTGCTGATAATCATACTCCAAAAGAAGTAAGTATGGCTCTTTCTTTCTTTCTTTCTTTCTTTCTTTTCTTTCTTTCTCCCTCTCTCTCTCTCTCTCTCTCTTTCTTTCTCTCTCTCTCTCTCTCTCTTTCTTTCTTTCTTTCTTTTTTTTTTCCCTGATTCAAAAGTTTGAAATAAAATATGTTGGGATTGTAGCTCAGTGGTAGAGCATGTGCGTAGTATGCATGTGTTCCAGAGTTTGATCCCTAGCACCAAAATAAAAAGGGAAAAAACAGTCATTTCACTCCACCCTGGGCATCCTGGGGGTGGCTTCAGTGCATATTTCAACAATCTGGGGACAAAAAAGGTTTTCCTTGGGGCTCAAAGGTTTTGAGTACTTCTTGCTCTTGCAGAGGACCTGGCTTCAGTTTTCAGCACCCACGTGATGGATGGTTGATAACTAGATGTAACCCCAGTTCTAAGGGATCGGATGCGCTCTTCTTACTTCCTTGGGCACCACGTACAAGCATGATCCATATACATATGCATCAGGCCAACACTCATATACATACAAAGAAAACAATTTTATTTTTTGTTTTTGAGAAGGGTTTTTCTGTGTAGTTGTAGTCCTGTCTTGATAGAACTTGTTCTGTAAACGAAGCTTTGCCTGCTTCTTTGAATTCAGAGATTTGCCTGCCTCTCGAGTGCTGGGATATAAAGGTGCTAGCCAAGTGCTACTCTTTCTTTTCTTTTTTTGAAATGGTCTCTTTCTAGGTATCCTGGAACTCACTGTGTAGAATAGGCTTGCCTTGAACTCACAGAGATCTGCCTGCCTTTGCCTCCCTCATATCCCCCTACCTTCCATTAAGAATAATATTAATTTTGCTGTCTCAGTTAAATGATAATTGCCATATTCATTTACTGTAAAGTTACTGTATTAGGGTTCTCTAGAGGAACAAAACTGATAAGAAAAATGTGTGTGTGTTGTGTGTAAAGATTTATTCGAGTGGTTTGCAGGCTGTCAAGGTGGTCCAGCAATTTCAACAATGTCTATCTACGAATGGAAGGTCCAAGAAATCTAGTAGTTGTTCAGTCCATGAGGCTGGATGTCTTGGCTGGTTTGAATACCCTAAAGTCCATAGAGAGTGGGCAAGTAGAGCAAAAGCTTCCTTCTTCCGTGTCTTATATAAGCTTCCACCAGAAGATGTGGTCATATTAAAGGCCGATCTTCCCATCTACAGAGAATCCAGAGTCAGCTAAACGGGGTGTAGTTGTGCAGAAGCAGGCAGATCTCTGTGAGTTGGAGGTCAGTCTAGGTAGTCTACGTGGCAAGTTCTATGACAGTTGGGATAACAGAGAAACTGTCTCCTAAGAAACGAAAACAAGCTGGTATGGTGTTGCATGCCTGTAATCCCAGAGCGCGGGGAGTCAGAGGCAGGCGAATCTCTGTGAGTTCAAGGCCAGCCTCATCTACAAATCAGTTCCAGGCTAGCCAAGGCTACACAGAAAATCCTCATCTCAAAAAACCAAAACCAAAGAAAGAAAGAAAAGACGTTGTCAGGTTGACTACCAAGAATAGCTATCACAGTTACCTTTTCTTGAAAATGTGTGGCTGTCCTTTAGATACTGGCCATTTTGAGTCCCTTCAACGTGGTACCTGTATTCTTGACTTTCTCCCACATTTAAAACTGCATTTGGGGGCTGGAGAGATGGCTTAGTGGTTAAGAGCACTATATGGTCTTCCAAAGGACCCAGGTTCAATTCTCAGCACCCACATGGCAGCTCACCACTGTCTGTAACTTCAGAGATATGACATCTTTACACTAATGCACACAAAATAAAAAGTAAATAAATTATTTTTTTTTAAAAAAAGGAAAAGATTGTTAAAAAAAAAAGGGCTGGAGAGATAGCTCAATGGTTAAGAGCATGCCTGCTCTTCCAAAGGACCTGGGTTCAATTCCCAGCACCCACATGGCAGCTCACAACTGTCTGTAACACCATTTCCAAGGGATCGGACACATTCATACTAATGCACATAAAATTAAATAAATTATTTAAAAAATAAAAATGCATTATCTATTTTCAAGGCAGAGCTTCTCTGTGTAGCCTTGGCTGTTGTGGACTCACTCTGTAGACTAGGCTGGCCTTGAACTCATAGATCTGCCTGCCTCTGCCTCCCCAGTGCTGGGATTACAGGCATGCGCCACCGTGCCTGGCTTAAAAAGTTTTTATTTTGAAATATTTTCATCTTGCAGAGAAGTTACAAGTACAGAATTTAAAAAATTCTGTGTATTATTTACATAAATTTACCTAATATCTTTGTCTAATCTCTCTTTTTGTGTGTCAGGTACCTGTGTTCCCCTTGGCTCTTCCTAGATTGTTTGGGAGTAAGCACTGTACCATGACTACATGTTTTATATTCCCCCCCCTTTTTCCTTCCCTTCATTTTATAGAAATGTAATTATTAAACAGCATATAACTAGATAAATCTCTGGGTGGGTGGATCATTGTTAAACAGAAATTAGGAAGCTAGGCGGTGGTGGCAGCTGTGGTACACACGTTTAATTACAGAATTCAGGAGGCAGAAGTCAGGCCAGTTTCTGTAAGTTTGAGGCCTGGTCTGCAGAGTGAGTTCCAGAAAAGGGCTACATAGAGAAACACTATCCCAGAATAAAAAAAATAAAACACAACAAAAAACTCAGACTCGGGCTGAGATGGCTCAGTGGTTAAGAGTACTGCCTGCTCTTCCAAAGGACCCAGGTTCAATTCCCAGCACCCACATGGCAGCTCACAACTGTCTGTAACCCCAGTTCCAAGGGATCTGACACCTTCACACTAATGCACATAAAATGAAATAAAATATTAAAAAAAAAAAACTCAGACTCTACCACTCCTAGCTTTTTTCCCCCCAAATGTTCTTTAGATGAAAAATATTCTTTTTTTCCCCTTCCAGTTTTTGTTTTGTTTTAGACAAGATCTCTCTCCATAGCTCTGGCACTCATTATATAGACTAGGGTGGTCTCAAACTCACAGATACATCTGCCTGCCTCTGCCTTCTGAGTGCCGGGCTTAGTGTCACGTACTAGCTTGGCTTCTTTAGTTTTTGGAGACAGTCTCATATAGCTGACTTGGAACTAACTGAAGCTGGCCTTGAACTCCTTATTCCTCTTACTTCCACCTCCCAGGGGCTAGCATCTCAGAACCAGATTTTCAGTCTTGGAGGCTTGTTAATTACAGGTGACATATGTATCTTCTTGTAGTGTAAAATAGTGGCCATATAATTGCAGCCAATATAAAAATGAAGCTTTTATAGTCTAGCATTAACATATTTTTTCTTTCTTCCAGCTGGGAATGGAGGAAGAAGATGTGATTGAAGTTTATCAGGAACAAACAGGGGGTCACTCGACGGTTTAGATAATTCTTTTTATTTTTCTCCTTTTCCCTCAATCCTTTTTTATTTTTAAAAATAGTTCTTTTGTAATGTGGTGTTCAAAATGAAAATTGAATACTGGCACTCCATCTTCTTAGAACATCTGGTAATCTGAATTCTAGTGTTCAATATTCATTATTGGTTGTTTTTGTTGTACTGATTTTTGGTGATCAGACCTCGGCTCCCTTAATATTGCGCTTCTTCTTTTAAAACATGTCATGTGTGCACAGAGAGGCCACCCTTTTCAGGACTGTGCATTTTTAGGTTTGTGATGAAGAAGATCGACTAGTGCGGGCTTTCCTATGACCTTCCAGTTGGCCCTGAAGTTCCAGCATGTGGTTGCTTCACTCCTCGACTAGGATTTCAGTGGGACATGGAAGTTTTTCAGAGAACTGAACTGTGGAAAAATGACCTTTCCTCAGCTTGAAGCTACTTTTAAAATCTGAGGGTCAGGACCAAAAGAAGAACATCACGTTTGTAGTCAAGATGACAAATACAGTGAGAGTAACAACCAACTCCAAAGGTGGCTTCACTGGAGAGAAAGAAAGTGTCTTGGGTACAACAGTCTTGTCAGAAGACCCCAGCAGAGTTCTAATCTTCGTCAGCAGTTAATAAAGTTACTTATGCAGAAGTGTACGCAACAGACACTGCTCCTTTTGATTTTGTTTGTACTTTTTGGCCTGGGACATGGGTTTTCAAGGGACATCGTCTGTACCAGCTTCATTAAAATAAACAATATTTGTAAAAACCGTACTAAAGCTTCTTTTATTTTAGCCATGTAAGGAGGAAAATAAAAATGCCCCATAGGATTTTCTTGGCACAACTGTATTTCTTTAGTAATGTACAGTAATGACCTTAATGACATTGGAGCAGTGGAAGCTCCTGGCTTGCTTTCTGAATCAGGCATTTAGGTACGGTCACAATGCCTTTTTTCCAACAGCACGGTCATGTCATTAGACTGTGCTATTCGTGGATTATGCACATACGATACCACAACTGGTTTTATTTTTTTCCTTTTAGAGTATTGTTTAAATGTTAATGAATCACAGAATTGTGTGTGTGTGTACATACACGCATTTGTACACATCCATTTTCATGCTATCCTAAACACAGCACCATCTGACTACTTTAGCAAATAAAACCTTTCTCAGGTACTTGCTCAAAAAGCAGGTGGCCTTGAGGAACTCTAGCATTTGACCTGACCTTTAAAATTTGTATTGTACAAATTAGAGCTTTTAGACTGTCACCTGGCATTTACAATTATATTCCTTAAATACTGACTGTTAATTAAATTAAGTTGTAGAAAATCTTTTGAGCTGCATCATTTGTCAAGATCAAATAACAGATCTGGTTGGTTGCTTGAGCTATCCAGAATTCATGAATATGGCTAAGGATCTTAATTTTATTTGTAGCTCTAAACGAAGGTTCTCAGCATTTAGTGGTGGAAATTAGTTGTAGAAAAGTTTTTTTGGGATGGGGAGAGTCAGGTCTTCTAAAATAATCACACTCTACTGTTGGCCTAAAATACATTCAGCTGATACGGTAGTGCCATTAAAATAGACACTTGGAAGCAAAATTGTACTATATATTCTATTTGAAAAGGACCCCAGTAGTGTTTAGTAGCCTCTCTCTGCTGTGAGTGCAGCACCTGAAATTTGCAGAAGGGGGAAAATAAAATGAGCAGTGGCAGTTTCTTTGCACGTGGCTTCTTGAGTGTGTACTGATTGTCTGGTTAAATACTGTGAGTACACAAGTAGGGTTGACAAGCACCAGAAACATGACTTTAAATTCACTATGATCTTATCCATCATGTTTGGCCATTTTATTTCTATTGTACACGAGAGTTATTCAGTATCTTTACTATAGAGTGGAAAATGGCTAAATTTCTAGTTTGGAGAAGTGTAATTCCCGTGCTAAGCAAGTACCTTGGGAGTACTAGTCCCCACTAATACACAGTATTTGCTTTGCACAGGGGTTACCTGTAAATAATCATCATTTGTGGACAGTGTGATGACAAAAATCTTCATTGTTTGCTTGCCTGGATTTCAAGTCACTCTGGGTGACCTTTGGGTGTGTGTCCAGAAAGATTGGAGGTAGGAGTCCCTGCCCTGCCATTCTGTGGGGTCCAGGACTGAGTGAAATGGATAGTGAGGTTAGTGCCAGTATTTCTCTCTCTCGACTACTGATGTAGAGGGACCAGTACTAACTTTCTAGGCATTTTTTTTCCTTATTCTTTTCTTTCTTTCTTTCTTTCTTTTTTCTTTTTTTTTCTTTTTTTTTTTGGTGTGTGTATGTATAGTTTTGTTGAAGTGATGAGAAAACTAAGACAAGTGTGGATTAAAAATTAAGTTGTGTCTGGTGGTGCACACCTTTAATCCCAGCAGAGGCAGAGGCAGATCTGTGTGAGTTCAAAGCCAGCCTGGTCTTCTACATAGTGTGAAATCCTGTCTTAAAAAAAAATCCAAAGTTCAGAAAATTCAGATACTACTTGTTTTAACATTTTATATTTTATTTCTGACAATGTCTTAATGAGCATTCTGTGGTGCTTTGTTGAAGGGATGGTTATTGGACATTAAGAGTTTGTTAAAGGACTTGAGGCTTCTGAGAAACATGTTTAGAGTTGTATGAGCAGGTTCGTCAGGACACAGTTGGGAATAAAAATCTCAAGATTTGTGCTCAAGGATCAACAATGATGGAATTTCTGAGGTGGTGGAATAGAGTATGTCTTTGCCGATGTAGTTCCCAGCAACTACCTATGGCATTGAGCACTTACCCGGCTGGTACCATAGAAGACTGTGTCAGCTTATGCAAACTCGCTGCTCTAGACCTGCACTTTGAGGATTGAGAGAATTTCCTCATGAAACAGCTCATTTTGCTCAGTTGAACATGGATCAAGTGCTTCCGAACATGCCTTTGAAGAAGATACTTGTTTTAGATACCCGGGATAAATTTGTGGTTTTGCCTTATAGAGGAATTTTTTTTTTTTTTAATATTTAGTTTATGTATATGAGTGTTCTATGCCAGAAGGGGGCATCAGATCTCACTATAGATGGTTGTGAGCCACCATATGGATGCTGGGAATTGAACTCAGGTCCTCTAGCAGCCAGTGCTCTTAACCACTGAGCCATCTCTCCGGCCCGAGGGATTTCTTAATATGATCAGCTCCTCTTAGCTAGTCCAGAGTTAGTGTGTGACAACTTTCGTTTTCCATAAACTCTTGAACACATCAAAACACATAGAATGTCCTAAGACTGTCAGTGCCTCCACCTGGATCTGTGGAGTGGTAGTGTAAGCACCAAGGCTTTTGAATTTATGTGGTCCTAAAGAACACAAGAGGATTTAAGTAAGTGAAAAGTTCATTGAGTCACAGTGTGTGGAGAGTGTGGGAACCCTGGGAATAATGTCCAGGGTGAAGACAGTCCTAGGTACAGGTTGAGGTAAGCTAGATGAAAAGGAAGTAATGGAGCGCAGCTGGAGCTTTATATAAAAGTGTAGCTTTTCCTCTCAGCACTTCTCCACTTACTTCTTTGTGTCCTTCTAGCCTCAGGGCTTGGGGGTGTCTAGGAACTGGAAGTACGAGTAGACCCACGGTCTGGAAATGTTCTGTGTCCACTGCAGACCATTGGCTTCCTTAGAGAGTTCTTGGCGAAAATAGTGTTCCTTGAAAGCAGCTTTTTGCCTGCGGAGACAACCCCACCCCCGTTCCAAAAACGATTAGGCATTCAGTCGAGCCAGTCGGTAGAGTTTTGGATTTGGGTTGTCTGATTATCAGATTTGGGCTGTTGGTTGTGGGCTTTAGTGGAATGTTATTTGGGAACATCATGCAATTCCTATTAGGAAAGTAAAAAGGACATAATTTTCAGTCCTTAAACTTACGTTGTTGCTAGGGAGGGATTCCCTTGCTTGCTTGCTTGCTTCAATTAATTTTTTGAGATAGGGTCTCTCTATGTAGTCCTGGCTGTCCTGGAACATGCTGTTTAGACCAGGCTGGCCCGAAACTCACAGAGAGCCCCCTGTCTCTCCCTCAGCTTCCTGAGTGCTGGGATTAAAGTAGACTCTCTGGCTTTAGAGATGAGTTAAAGTGTAGGGGCAGATGTCACAGGGGCAGATGAAGTGGTTGGCACTGAGTTCTAGTCTTTGGGGTAGGACTGTCCATTACTCTGTTAGTTGCTTGGTTTCCTCTCAGCTACCTGGATTAGTTTTACAGCATCACTCAAGTATCCTGAATGACTGTCAGTTTTTCTTGAAAAGTTGGGGGTTCTAGTAGCTTGTATTTTATCTCATTACTATTGCCATGATACATGATGTCTTCACTATTGAAGCTGAATTACGACTTGACTTTTGTAATGATCTATTTTGTAATTCCCCAGGCAGCTGAAAGTCCAGCGAAGGAACAATGAAAGCTTAATATAAAGTCTTGACTGTTGGTGCCTTCTCTTTCTGGACCTTTTAAAGAGTATTATAGATTCAATTTAATCTGTGGAAAACTACAACTCAAGGGGAGAAGTGTTTACAGTTAGTGCTGGAGACATGATTTTCCAGGTTGTCCCTCTACCCTAGAAGAGGTTTCACCTCCTCTGTCCATCTTCAGACAGTCTTACTGCTCTACCTGAGGAGTCTTCCAAGAACCCTGTTGCCTCTGCCTCCAAGGATTGGGATTATAGGCCTGCACCACGCCCAGCTCACCTTTCAGTGTTTTACGATTGTAAAGGATCAAAAATGCTCCTGGCCCCAGGGTCACTTGTTGTGTGTAGTTTCTTGTAATGTGACATTAGGTCTGGTCCTGATCCACCTCCCTGACTTCATCCAGAGTACCACTGTTCACCCACATTCCAGCAATGCTGAGCCTTTTATTCATTCAGCATATCAGTCTCGTTTCTGTTCTCACACTGCTCACTTTCTGTTCTCTGAAATACTCATCTACATTCTTGTATGGTTAACTTCGTATTATTAAAATCTCACCCTTAGGACATCCCTTATGAGAGGCAAGCTCTGGGCTATCAGTCTAAAGCTTCTTGTTACATCTTTAAAGTATTTCTACATATTTTGTTGCTAGGTTAAAAAAAAAATTTCTTTTTCAGGCATCTCTCTGTCCTTACCCCTCGAATGTAATTAACTACTTTTGAATTCCTAAAGTCTACAATTTGCATAATGGGTCTTAGTATTGGCCATAAGTCACTGATTGGTCCTGATGGAGAGCTCGTTCCTCTTTCTCGGGGAGCTGAACTCAGCATCTAATGCAAACAAACGTTCTACCACCCTGCTGCACAGTAGCTCTAGGATTCGTTTTTGGCTGTTATTTTGATTTGAGATACACTTTTCTCTGTAAACCAGAAGATCAAGATAAAACTTCCTCCTAGCCTTAGTACACCTTCTCTAAGCCAAGGAAGAATCCTTCGCTGTTTGTACTTGCTGAAGAGTGGCTCTTTGTGTTTTAGTCTTTCTAGCCGTTCTGTAGTGGGTGAGAGAACCACGTGCATAAAGGTATTGCGAGGTCAGCGTTGGCACTGGGCCAACTGGGCCTCTGAGCCTCCAGACAAGCCTCACAGTAGCCATAGTCCCCCTTCCAGTACCTGATTTGCTCCTGGACTAGTTTCCTGGCTTCCTCCAGAGTTAGCCTTGCTGCTTTCTCTTCCTGCTGCCTGCTTTCCTCAGCCTCCCACCTGGCCTTCTCTTCTTGTCGTTTCTCCCACAGGTACTCCAGCCGTTGTTCTTCAGTCATTTCCATCAGGCGTTTCTGTTCTTCCGCTAACTGCATGTCCAGTTCCTTCTGTCTTTGTTTCTTTGTCTCTGCAGAATAGAAAGAGCTAGGCTCAGCAGGGCCGTTCCTAGAGCAGTTGGCATTTCTGCTCTACCTTTCCAATCGCTAGAGCCTCTGGATTTATTAATCTGAGTACCCTGTGAAAGCACCAACGGGCATTAAAAAGCTCACAGGGTAATGTGCTGTTGGATGGAGTGTCAGGTCAGGTCAGCATCTAGAGAAACATGCTTACCTTACTAGACTCTAGAATACAAACCAGAAGTTGACCACAGCACCGGCCACTGAACTTTCTACCCTCTACCCTCGTCCTGAAAAGTATGCCAGAAAATGATCCGATCCACACCTGAAGGTGCGTCCTGAGGCTCTCCAGAGATCTGTGACTGTCTGCCTGCAGGATGAAGGGAGCAGGTAGAGGGGTTGGATAGCTCCCAAGAATGCTGACAAGGGAAATTATTGAACCAGGAGTCTGACCCTGCAGTCATTTTCATAAGAGTCTTCCATTCATATTCCATCCTTTCATATCAACCCACTATAGGCAGACATAATTATCATTCTGGAAAGAAAAAAAAAGCTACCTTATGCATGCCAAGTGCTTTGTCCACTGAGGCCTAGGATAGGAAAAGAGTGCCCACAGTGGATTCAAAGTATTCTTGGTTCAAGAGATGGGAGATATAAAAAGCTCAGAAATTCTCTCACCAGCCTTCTCCACCTCCTCCTGCTGCTTTTTTCTCTGCATTTCTTGCAGTTTCTTCCGGAATGCCTCTTGCTGCTTCCGGGCCCTCTCTTGGGCTGCCTGGAACCGGAGCCTCTGCTTCCTCTCTGCTTCCTCCTCCAGCTGCCGTACTTCCTCCAGTCTCTGCTTTCTCAGGCTGAGAACACAGGAGATGTCAGAGCAATGGCAAGAATACTGGTCCAACCAACTGGCAATTGGTTATGCAGCCTTCAGGCCCCAGGGAGTGCCCTCCAGAGAACAGGTTTTCTACAGCTCGGCTGAAGGGCAGAGGTGAGAGATGGTCTAGAAGAAACCCAGAAGTTTCGGCACAGAGCTCACAGTGGCCAGGATTTTAAGAGTCTTAAGTTCTCTGTACCTTATCTTCTTTTTAAAATGTTATATCCTTAAAGTATGGCTTTTTAAATTCTTGCCTTATAGAGTTGTGGGGAGTAAGAGTGAAGATCTGTGAAAGAACCTAGTACAATGCAGACATTGATAAATGCTGGACTGACTCTCAAAGACTTCCCAGGAATTCCTAAGAGCCTCTATCTCGAGTCATACACATGGTCAAGACAGTATCTTATCCTTCTCTGTGGTCCAGGCTGTTCCTATGATTTGGTGTTAGGCCACGAGTGGGCACTTGAGCTGTGGACCTGGGGAAGGTTTGCCATGTCTGGCGTCTCGGGGCTGCTGGCTCACCGGATCTCCTCGGCGTGCCTCTGATGCTCCAGCTCCAGCTCCTCCTTCATCTTCTCTGTAGTCTCCAGCTGCTCCAGCAGCTCTTGCTCCCTTCTCCGCTCCGCCTCCAGCCACGTCATCTCTGCCCTCTCTGTTCCAATTCTGTCTGGAGAAGCCTTCTCTTGCTGCCTCTTCTCCAGGAGGGCCTGAGAGACCAGAGTGTCAGCAGCATAAGGGACGGATCCAGCTGTGCCCCAAGTAGGATGTTCTCTAATCTGAGATGGACTCCTAAGGCTGACTCCACACTGCCACCACAGCGGCACAAGCCGCCTCTGCCTGCCTGGCTGTGGGGTTAGACTGACCTACAGTCAAGTCTTTCACTTGCTTTTGGTTTCGGGGAGCATAGCTTTCCTGATTCTGTCTTCCTCAAGGGCTACGCCCAGCACTCGCTGTGGTAACAGGGGTGTCATCATAATGTTCAGAGTGTCAGTTCTGGCATTTGCAACCTTAGCTGCACTTCAGAACTGCCCAAGGTTCTTAAAATATGCCAGAGTGCCACTTGGTCCAACAAATGAAAATCTCCAGGAGGTGGGAGGGAGGTGCTCCTAGAGATTTTAAAACTTCAGAGCTAGGATTGGAAGGCACGGTCATGATAAAAGGTCATGCAGTCTTGGCTATGGAGGAGTCAGGCTCAGTTAACCCACCATTCAGTGAAAGGTTTTCTTTCAGCTTATAGATCCATCTTTTTTCTCTCTCTCACACTACCTTCTTACTCGGTCATGTCTGTAGGCGGGGAACACGGGTAAACAACTCCACAGGACTCTGGCCTACCCGGAGTTCACACTCGTTGGCTCTGCAGAGGCAGAATGCTACCGTGGATTGACAACAAATCTAAGAAATTCTGATGATCTAGAAAATTCCGTTCACAGATCAAAATCAATTGTGCAGAGCAGAGTTCTGTGGTCTAGACAGCTGAGAGGGTCTGAGGACACTAAGGGCAAAAGGTCCCTGGAACTTTCGGAGAACGCTGTGGTATTAAATACATGAGCAATTATTTAAAATAGTGACAAGAATTTTGAACCTGGAGTCAACAGACCTGAGGTCAAGCCTTGCCTCGGCGACTGAACGTTGTGTAGCATCTAGCAACTGGCACTGAACTTGTAGCCTTGGTCTCTCGGTCTGTAAGCTGAGGCCGACCACACTCGGCCAAAAACGGGGGTGTAAAGAGGTACTATAGTGATTTCTCCAGAGACTTGGCCTGTGTGCTGTGCTGTTCAAAGATGTCTTGGAGTTCAAAGGCTCTAGATGTAGTTGTGTATCCTAGTGAAGATTCCAATAGCAGAGAAGAAACATCGGCCGGGAGGTGAGATGTCTGGATGCTACTCCTTTTGACTAACTAATGAGAATGCCAAGAACAATTTTCCTCATTAAATGTTTCTATTCAAACTTGCACCTTAGAATCAAGGCCACTGAGCCGGGCTTAATTCCAGCACTCAGGGAGGCAGAGGTAGGTGAATCTCAGTGAATCTGAGGCCAGGCCAGGCCAGCCCAGTCTAGAATGCAAGTTCAGGACAGCCAAGGCTACACAGAGAAACCCTGTCTCAAAAAACCAAAAAAAGAAAAAGAAAAAAGAAAAGCATCAAGGCCACCGGAACACAGAAACTTGTAAAAAAAAAAAAAAGCACCCTGCTTGCCTGCGAGCTGTGTGGTCCAGCTGTTTAGCCTTCGCAACTTGCCAGGCCAAGTTGAAAATGTGGCCTAACTGCCATGCGTCTGCCTTTCTCTGTCGTCCCTGTAAGACCTGTATATCTCACAGATGGCTGCCATACCTACCTCCTACTTACCAGAGCTGGATACATTCCCTGGCAGTTCGGGGCAACACAGAACGCCTCACTCACTCCAGAGGCCCAAAGCTTCTTTCTTTGGGTCTTTGATCAGGTCTGGCTTCTAACTAGGGTCAGAAGGTACCAAAGTAGAACAAATAACCACCACATACTGGGCAGTTTTGGAAACTACAGCCAAGGGGGCTGGAGAGATGGCTCAGTGACTAAGAGCCGCTGTCTGTTCTTCCAGAGGTCCTGAGTTCAATTCCCAGTACCCACATGGTGGCTCACAACCATCTATACTAGGATCTGTTGCCCTTTTCTGGCACACAGGTGCACATGCAGATAGAGCAATCATATACATCAAATAAAATAAATTTAACAAGCAAGAAACTACAGCCTGTTTAGGGATACTTCTTCACACTACAGTCCTGTCATGGGAGGACAGACCTCCCCTGGAGAGAACACCTGCCTATACCTTGAAAGGGTCTTCAGGGCTTCTGTCTTCTTCAGATTCCATGTTGCTGGGGATGCCTATGTCCTGGGTGGGTGGCAATCTTCCATCTATAGAAACCTGGCTCTCCAGAGCATCATATTCAGAAGAAATCCAAGGGTCCTCAGGGGCAGAATGTGAGGGGAGGAGCCCTCTCTCTGAGGTGCCTTCTGCTTCCTTGGGGTTAGTGACATCCGGCTTGCTCAGCTCTGCCGCCATTTCCACATTCCTTTCTTTATGCTTCCTTTTCATTTTGGTTTCTGGTTTCTTTTCTTTTGGCTGTGATTTCTTTTCAGTTGTCACACCCTTTGACTTTCCTGGGGGAAACAGTTGGGGACAGGGGTGTGGCTGAGTAGAAGAAATGTGACCTCATTCTCTTTAGTAACTCTTTTTTTCTGAGACACAGTCTCAGTAGTTCGGGCTGTCCTGGACCTCATTATATAGACAGGCTGGCTGCAGACTCACCTCTACCTCTCAAATGCTGGGGTTAGAGGCATGTGCCACTGTTGTGCCTGAATATCAATACCCCAAAAGACCACCATCAGAAGCCGAGTCCGTTGCAAGCCACATGAGGATCTTTTTATTACAAATTACAAGCTGCAGCCTGGGCTCATACCCCCCACCACCGAAGCGGTGAGAGCCAAGAGCCCTGTGCTCAGGTTAGTTGGGGGATTTAAAGATTCTGGTCCCTCCCAGCATGCCCAAGGCAGGGGCGATTCCTGCCTGGCCAGCATCTATTGGTCAAAATGCTACATTTTGAAATGATTGGCTATAGGAAGGTCCCTAAACCATTAATGATCTGGTGTCCCTCCTTAGGGGGATGGGCCAGTTTCCTAGCAACTGTATCTCTAGTGGGTGGGGAAAGAATGCAGTAAGGCAGGTTCTTCCCCTCAGGGCATTACTGGACTTCTCCACCCACATAGTTCAGGCCTTAATTAATAATAGCTGCTAATTGTTAATCTTTTTGGTCTCTCACACTGGGCCCTTTAAGAATTTTTAAGATTAAGCACACAGTAGGATAAAGTGGTGTGCATATTCCTGAACTCATCCCCAGTATCTGGGTGAATAGAATCTGCACTGTAATAATGATTTGAGAAAAGCAGCCCTGCATTATATTTAGAGCAGTAAAGATTCAGCCACTTAGCAGTATGCAACAGGAAAGGTTGCATTTCTGGCTGGATATATAGCAAAGTGGAAGAGTATGTGCTTAGTACCTAGGGCCCTAGGTTCAATCCCCAGGCCTGGAAGCAAAGAAAAGCTCCGCCTGACCTATGCGGGGCAGGGGAGGACCTCGGCATATCCAGATTAGTCCTCTGAGGGTCGAGGGCATTTGTTTTTCCTATTTCTGCTGATGCTAAGGGCTAGACAAATGTAAATTCAGCAAGAGTTTAAAAAGCAAACTTTAAAGTCAGATCGTTTCCAGGGATGTGCCCAGTGTTGTCCTAGCGACAACATGTGGTTTGTTTAAAGGGCCTTCAAATCTTGGGGCAATAAAGGATAGGTGAGTTTTAGGCTAGAGGGTTCAGAAGCATCTGAGGCCTTTGAAAGGTGCAGGACTAGGAGGCGTGGTGGTGGGAGAGGCATTCAGACCCTATTTCATTCTCCTCTTCCTAAACTGCCTGAAACTTAGATTGGGGTGCCTAGGCCGGGCACTCCCTTTCCGAAATGTTTGGGATCAGAAGAATTTCAGATTGGAAATTTTCTGGTTTTAGAATATTTACACACACATAAAATGTGCGCAACATAAAATCCTGGGGAGGGTGCAAGCCTACTTATGCACTTTGTCAATGCTCCATACATATTTTCAACCCTCAGCCTGAAGGTAATTTTATGTTTTTGTTTTTTTTTTTTTTTTTCTTAAAGCAGCAAGGGGTTGTATTCAGAATCAAAATAAAACTGTAGGTCAAATAGCCTGCAAGACCCAGGTCCTAGTACTCACGAGACATATACAGTATCTTTAGTGAGGCCAGATGCAGAATCTGCTTGTGGCATCTTGCTGATGTTCAGAGCATTTCAGACCTGGAGATGCTTTGCATTTCAGCTTTTCAGATTGCAGATCTGAGTCTGTAGTTACTAGCTCATCATGGCAGCAGTAATGTAATGTGCACTGGGCCCGGGACAGGAATGTACAGACCCTGGGTGCACCTTTACCCGGATGCCGCTTCCCCGACCCCTCCTAGCCTCGGGCACTCCAACAGCACGGTGGCTCGACCCCTCCTAGCCTCGGGCACTCCAACAGCAAGGTGGCTCTCATTCCAACGCTTGCAGAGTGCTGCTGTTTTCCGGTCTCACGGTCATCACAGCTCTCTGCTTGGCCCTGCTTTCCTCTGTCCGTGCATACTGAGACGCTGCTCAGAAGTCAGGCTGCAAAGCCAGCTTAGGCAGGAAACCAAGCAAAGCCTGACCTGCAGGAGCAGGTCCGTTTTCCATATTGCCCCGTGCCTGTCAGGAGCCTGCGAGTTCCTCACTGGCACACAGTCTTACCTCTGACAGCCTCTGCTTGCCTCGGGACCCTTTCTTCTCTCTCTCTCTTGTGTGCTTTGCCCTTGTCTGTCTTGGTTCTTTTCTTCCTGTTAGCCTTGTCAACCAACTCCCTTCCCTAAAGGAAGAAATTTAGGAAGAGGACTGTGATACATATAGGAACAATTCCACAGTGGAAGAGAGTAGGAAAAGCCCTTTATGGCCTGCCTTCTTTTTTGATGTCAAGTCATGGTCTGCAGAGCTTGAAGCAAAGGAAGCAGGTTTCATGTCTGTTAGTGTTGCCACTGCTGGCCCACTGATTGAAACAGAGCCAGCTTTACTCACTGCTGCATCATGTGTAACTTTGAGAGAGCGCACAGCAAGAGCCATGCCAACCTTCACCCTTCCCTCTGGTCTGTGACAACGTGGAGGTTTCCCCTAAAAGAAGATGACAGAGTGGGGCCATGGTTACCCACTTATATGTATAATTTAAGAACTTATTTACTATTTATACAATATTCTTCCTGTATGTGTGCCTGTAGGCCAGAAGAGGGCACCAGATGTCATTATGGTTGGTTATAAGCCACCAAATGGTTGCTGGGAATTGAACTCAGCACCTCTGGAAGAGCAGCCAGCGCTCTTAAGCTCTGAGCCATCTCTCCAGCCCTCCTCCCCCCTTGTATTTTTCTTTTGTATTGGGGCCCTTGTCCTTCAGGACGAAGCAGCCTAGTACAAGATGCTGGGCCTGCTGTGAGGACCATCACTGGCCCTCAGGCTCTACTGCTCCTTTCGGTCAGGTGCTCTTTATCTATTAAGCAACCCAAAGAAGTCTACATGGAGCCTTGGAGGGTCCAGGCAGGTTTTCAGGACCAGATTCTTCATTCTCACACTCACATGACTGATGGCAGTTTTGGTCTTCTGATTGAACAGTTTTGCCTGCGTTTTCTTATTTTTTCTTGGAAGACGAGGTGTAGTCTTGGAACCCAACTTCCCTGGGGATGCAGGCTCATGTTCTAGGAGTCTCCTGTGCAGGTGGGACACCTTGTAAACTCTGTTCCTTTGAAAAGAGCAAGCCAACAGACCAACTGAATGAAAAAAGTCAAGTGGGAGGGAAGCGGGTGGGGGAGCAAATGCTAGAGCAGCTGCAATTGGCTATTGGGACATTGGCTACACTCAGGCAACTTTCTTCTCATGTGTTCCTGCATGAGGGAGATGGTGGTTTTCACTTTGGGGTCTCTCTAAGGTAAGCCCTAAAACAGACAGTTGGAGAAATAGTTTTCTTTTTCTTTAAATGCATGTAATTCTTTTCTTTAATGATATACTTATTTTTATTTTATGTGCATTGGTGTTCTACCTGCTTGTTTGTCTGTGTGAGGGTGTCAGATCCCCCTGGAACTGGAGTTACAGATAGTTGTGAGCTGCCATGTGGGTGCAGGGAATTGACCCCGGGTCTCCTGGAAGAACAGCCAGTGCTCTTAACCACAGAGCCATCTCTCCAGCCCCATAATAGTTATTTACACCTTTAGTTGGGAGCTTGTTTGGAGGTTTTAGCAGGGAGGTACAATGACTCCAGCACCCTTGAACAAAGAAAGACAGGGTGTCCCCTGAAGTGGGGCTGTCAGTGGGGTAATCTACACACGGAGCAGTGAGTGAGGAAGGGGACACCAGCCTAGCCAATCAGGGTAACTGAATCAACCGTGGCGATCAATCCACGGAGCGTCATGTCACAGTCAGATCACCCTCACATTCTATGCCTTTGATGAACAACAGAATCGCACAACTGAAATGTCTTCTATCAAAGGATTGGCTGCAAAAGAAAAGCAGCCTTTCTCAAAAGCATGCAACTGTCCCACTCATTCCTTTGGCCACTATGCAGTTACATGTGCCCTGTTTTGTGTGTCCTGGCGTCGTAGCCATCACTGTCCTGGTGTAAAGATGGCAGCAGTGCCTGCTGGGCGCTGGGCCTGGCCTGGGTCTTGTTTTCTTTTAGTTAAAGCAATGTATTTACTGCAGTGTACTAGCCTAGGGCTTTGCTGTGGAAACTTGAGAAATACTTGCTGAATGAGGTAGATGGAATTTCCTGTAAATACGTGAGTCTTTAAATCATTCAATGTCACTCTATAAAAACTTACAGAAATCTGCTTTGGAACTCAGTGCTAGGAAAACTCCTGTTTCCCCCAAGGAACAAGTAAGCTGCAAATGAGCACCATGGACCTGACCATGTTGCTGTTTTTCTCTTTCACAGTTAGGAATCTGTGTTAAATCTGAATTTTAGCCACAATAACTGTAATGAATTTTGTGAAGTGTTTTATGCTTTTTATTGTCCTCTTGATAGAAAAAGGAATCCTGTTTGATTATTTTATTGGTTTTGGCTAGGGGAAGGGGAGTTGTAATAATCTGTTTAAAATATGTTATGGGAAAAGGGATAGAAAACTGAAAATATATATACATTTTTTTTAATGTGGCTGCCTCAATTATAGAGACTCTCTCCTTTTGCTTCTGTTTCCACACAAAACCTTTTGACCTAAGAGAGTCTTTATACTGCTGGTCTCAAGTCACTCCAGGCTCATGGAACCCATTTTAAGGTCTAGTTCCAGCTGGTTGCAAAGAAATCTACAGCAAAGGCCACAACCAAAGGAGACCGAGGAGCAAAGACTGGGCAGGCTGCCTGGGCTGCTGGCCAGTGCTGGCCACAGTGAGCACCCAGGGAAGGTGTCCCTGGGTGGGCGGGGAGGAGAAGGAGCCATGATGGTGTCCATCCAGAGTTAATGAACGCTGAAGACAGGGACCAGGAGGAGCTGAGTGTCCCCAGCATTGCAGGGTTTCTGCAAACCTCAGGTGCATGCTCCTAGACCGTTACAAACTTTACTCTTCCTCCTGACCAGGACGGCATGGTTTAAGTAGCTCCCTCATCTATGTGCAGTCTCCCCAGGGACCTCTTTCCTTTATTCCCAGCATTCCTGAGTCTCAGAAAGCAATCAAGCAAACAACAGAAAGCAAATTGAGAAAATGAACCCTACAATGTAGGCAGAGAGGCCCATGTTGCTACAAGTTGCACACTCACATGCTTTTCAAGGTGTTGGCCGGGGGAGCCGGGGGAGTACCGCTGGGGTCAAGGGTCACAGTCCTTGGCTCTGGGTCTGTGAAAAGAGAGTATTCTCCATTAGTAAATGGCCCAGGCAGTTTTCCCAGAAGGAAATCAGGCAAGAGAAGCATCTGCTGGTAAGTTGTGAGCAGTGAAGATGAGGGAGAGAGGCCTGCAGGGACCAGTGCTGGCTCTGGCAAATGACACTGAGATCACTAAAGTATCCTTTAGGAGAGTGAGAGGACAGTATGTATCTAGAATCAGAAAAAAATATTTTATTCTTTAAACAGAACATAAGGAAACATCTTATTTATTTATTTGGTAAGGAAAAATTAGAGACAGTCCAACAAAGACTTGGGAAGAAACTTATACATGACTGCGGTACTTAAAATTATAGGTAAGGGCTAGGTAAGGGCTCAGAGGTGGAGTTCTGTCTCCCTGTGTTCAAACCTCAGTACCACTGAGAAGATTAATAAAATAAGAGAAGAAAGCTATGGCTAAAAAGATAAATACTGAAAGTATGGGAAATATTTATGGTCTAACATAATTAAAATATGGAGGAGGCAGAAGGATTGCCTCACATTCCAGGCCTGCCATAGTTAATATTCAGACCCTGCCTCAAAAGTCAAACAACAATTACAAAAATCTAGCTGGCTAAGGATTGGAAGATAAACTAGACAAGGGAATATTAGATTAGATTACAAGATTCATGTATGTTTAAATTGTTTGTGGTTGTCATTTGTGCTTACTTTGTTGTTGTTGTTGCTGTAATTTTTTTTCCCTGAGGCAGGGTTTCTCTGTGTAGCCTTGGCTTTCCTGGACCAGGCTGGCCTTGAACTCACAGAGATCCACCTGCTTTTGCCTCCCTGAGTCCTGGGATTTAAAGTGTACACCACTGGGCCTGGCTTAAATTGTTTTCTTAAAACCCTAGTGTGGTTATAACACTAGAAAGTGTAAAAATAGCTTTTATTCACCTGTCCCAGTTGTCTGAGAGGCTTCCTTGGTGGCTCCGTCTGCTGACCTAGGCCTAGTGCTGGAAGCCTCTAGCCTCCATACAATCTAACCTAGGCCTAGAATGTTTTCAGCCTCTGAGACTTACTGCTGAATCAGCTCACCCTTTCTTGTTCTTACCGAGCTCTGGGCTAGATGGCTCAAACTCTTCTCCAAGCTGACTTATTCAGTCTGACTATTCTCTTTCTCAGCTCCTGCAGTGCTGTTTGGCCTCAAGCAGTCTTCTCTAATCTTCTAGCTCCTTCTCATTCTCTGGCTCATTAGATCTTCACCTTAGTTTTCTCTTTGCAACCCATCTCTCTATTACTGTCCCAGTAAAACTGCTCTCTCTCTCTCTCTGCACTGTCACGAGACATGGCAGTTGAAAAGTGCTTTCTTTTCCACTCTCTTCTCATGACAGTTGGGCGAGTCCTATTCTTTCAAGTCTTTCTCTGATTCATCACTTTTTCTGCCACTCAATTAGACAACACAAACATGGGTGTATCTACAAACTAACCTCATTGTTTGGGATGAAAGGTGTGTACTATTACACCTGAACCTAAGCTTTTCTTTACCTGAAGCTTGCTCCATACCAGGCTGGCCTTGAATTTAGATCTTGCCTCTGTCTCCTGGATTAAGGCATGTCTGTAGGCCAACCTGATCACACAGACCTAGGTCTTCGGATGTGATCTCTCACCAGAACAGCCAAGCTCTCAATTAACATTTCTCTACGTGAACGCAAACTGCTTTAAACAATGCCGTCCTTACGGGGGAGGCCTATGCATATCACACCTTCTAATACCATGCTCAGGCGTTTTCCAGTGTTCACTCAATCATGCTCCCCTAGCCCCAGGGCGCCTTTGTAACCTGGGTTCCCCTTTTCCGTTCTCATGCATTCAGGTGATACTCTCTCACACACAGACCTCCAGGCTTTGGAGTGGGGACAGGCTGTTGGTGTTCAATGTGGCTGAGGATTTATTTTGCTTTGAATATGTGACATTAGTGGGTAGTAGATGATTACAGTACCTAAGGCATGTCCATGACAAAAGGACCCCTGTGAGGATTTCTTTCTTGAACATGGCTGCCTGAGGTTGGGGTGGGGATGAAGGTGGACAGGAGACAGGATGGACACCACACATTCTCCTTGAAGGAGAGCCCTGACTTGTCCCGTTTTTCTGAACTTGGGTGCAGAGCACAAGGCTACCACCAGAGGGTGGAATTGTACTGTCCAGAAGCGGAGGCTTAGCTGGTATTCCACCACGGTTTGTGATCAGGCTTGAACCGCTGTTCCGGGTCTGGGAGCCAGAGAAGGGGGTTTCTTTCCCTTAGCAAACCTGATATTTAGGCAATATTGAATTTAGACATCTATAAAATATTATAACTATGTAGAATAAAAAAAATCTGTGTACTCATTACCCATGGACTTCCCACTGAGTTGTGTGAAATTGGAATAGTCTCACATATTTGATTCACATTTTCCCAACAAAGAAATGAAGTATTGATTCATGGGAGAATCAGGGACGGCTTCATGGAAGGAAGAGAAAGGGGCGCATGGAAGAGCCAGCGGTATTATGCACCAAGGGAGCAAGCCGGGGAAGCTGAGTCTGACGGTAACAACCGCTCTGCCGCAGTTAGCCCGCTGGGCACTCCACCAAGCCTTTGGTGGGAGCGTCCCTGAGATAGATGTACCTTCAGTGTGGCTTCAGCACCAGGGTCTCCCTGTGTGGCCAGGCCTCCTGGAACTTCATCTTCCTGCCTCAGCTTTCCGAGTGTGGGATTTGAAGGAACTCAAGGAACTCTTGTTTTCTCTTCTTTTCCCTTCTTCTTCTTTCTTCTTTCTTCGTTCTTCTTCTTCTTCTTCTTCTTCTTCTTCTTCTTCTTCTTCTTCTTCTTCTTCTTCTTCTTCTTCTTCTTCCTTCTCCTCCTTCTCCTTTCTTCTTCCTCCTCCTCCTCCTCCTCCTCCTCCTCCTCCTCCTCCTTCTTCTCCTCCTCCTCCTTCAGAAAGACTCTTGCTAGGTCACCCACGGTGCTCCTGAATGCCACCACGCCCTGTTTGGTATTGTCATCTTTATGATAATGGTCCTATCTGTGAAACACTAAGTAGGGTTATATAGAGTATGTTTATTCGTGTCTATTTTTATTTCATTGAAATAAAATCATACATTGTCTCAGAATTATACTTTTCCATGTTTAAGTCTGCAAGTTAGTAATTAGACATGATACTCTGAAAATTAGATCGCTGTAGGGGGCTGCTGGGGAGCCAACTCATTGAAAAACGATCCACAAAGGGAGAGAGTGACCAGTTATCCTGCCTCCCTATGTAAACTACACCACTGGATCATTAATAATAGCACTCGGGGACTATTCCTCTCTGCTGGAGTTTCCCAATAGTAACTGAGGAAGGGCTGATAGAGTTGCAGGTGGGCTCGTGGCTTTGCCAGCTCCTCTGCTGATGGAGCTGTGTACCGGCATCATGAAGAGACAAGTGAACACTCGTGTCCTGAGACACACAGAACTGGCCTTGCCAAAGGGAGGAACGAAACCTGCATCTGTTTAAGTCTCGAGACCCGAGGATTGGGTAACGGGGAACAGGAGAGCTGAGAAACACAGGAAGCCACAACTGGATACAGCAAACCAACACCATGAGGAGTTGCCACAGGACGAAGGGGCCCAATTTTCTGAGCATAAACTGAAAGGGGGGAATTGAAGAAACAGAATGGAATCCATAATTTTAAAGTCACATCAACTAATTATAACCAACCTGAAAATTACAATGGTTAGACAATAAGAACCTGAGGCTATGAAAATGGTCAACCAGATTAAATAATAATAATAATAATAATTATTATTATTATTTTAGGCAGGATAATGTTTTTTTTTTTTTTGTTACTTTTCTACTGCTGTGATGAAACATGATGACCAAAAGCAACTTGAGAAACAAAGGCTTTGTTTGACTTACACATCCTGAATCCTCCTCGAGGGAAGCCAAGGCAAGAACTCAAACAGGGCAGGAACCTGGAGGCAGGAGCTGATGCGGAGGCCGTGGAAGGCGCTGCTCACTGGCCTGTTCCTCATGGTTTGCTCAGCCTGCTTTCTTCTAGAACCCAGGACCACCAGCCCAGGGGTGGCACCGCTCACTATGGGCTGGACCCTCCCCCATGGAACACCAATTAAGAGAACACCCTACAGGCTTGTGTGCAGCTGGATCATAAGGGGGCATTTTCTCAACTGAGGCTCCCTCCTCTGTCATGACTATAGCTTGTGTCAAGCTGACACAAAACTTGCCAAGAAGAATGACCTCACATGTCAAGAGCCCTTTCCTGTTTTTCAGAGCTGTGTGGGTATCTATGGGTTAAACGGTATAAGCCTGGAGTTCATTTTGGAGTGATGAGGAAGAGAAAGAGTTGGTATTCTATGGAGAACGTTGGCCAGGGAGGGTGCTGTTTCTCTAAGCAGTTCCCCAATGAAGGCTGTTTGTGCTGTTCTGGCACCTTTGTATACGCTTAGGGTTTTCTGTAACAATTACTTTTCAATTTCACTTATGCCCATTGTCCTGGCTAGTTTTATGTCAACTTGACAAAAGCTAGAGTTATCTGAAAAGGAAGGAACCTCACTCGAGAAAATGCCTCCCTAAGATTTGGCTGTAAGGCATATTCTTAATTAGTGATCCATGGGGGAGGGCCCGGAGTATTGTGGGTGGTGCCATTCCTGGGCAAGGGGAAAGCAGACTGAGCGGAGAGAGGTCTCACAAGCCTGTAATCCCGGCATGCAGGGATGCAGAGGCAGGCGGATCTCTGTGAGTTCGAGGCCAGCCTGATCTACAAAGTGAGTCCAAGACAGCCAAGGTTACACAGAGAAACCCTGTCTCAAAAAACTAAAAAAAAAAAAAGGCTGAGCAAGCCATGAGGAGTAGCAGCACCTCTCTGTGGCTTCTGCGTCAGGCCTCCAGGTCCCTGCCCCGCTTGTTCCTGTCCTGACTTCCTTCAGTGATGAACAGCAACATGGACGTGTAAGCCAAATAAACCCTTTCCTCCCCAACTTGCTTTTGGTCATGGCGTGCCGTGGTTTCAAACTGGCCTGAGCAACATGAGACCCTGTCTCAAAGAACCAAAGCAAAACAAAAATAGCAACAAAGAGAAGCAAAATTAGTTGCATTTACATTTTGTGTCTTGAAAGACTACTGATTTTAAAATCTGTGTGCGGCAGTCACTCTGTCCTTCTGTCTGTTTTTAGTGGCTTTTCTGTTGTGATTTGGGTTGCAAACGCCTCTCTCGGGTGATGTGAGAAAGGCTTGGCCACAGCCTGTGCTGAGATTAGGAGGTAGGGGATGGGCCTAGAGAGGAAAGATTGTCGGGGTGTGCCATTTAAGTAGATACTGGCCCCCAGTTCCTTCCTCTCTCTACTTCCTGACCTCCATTGGGTTCGCAGCCTCACTCAGCCTCATACTCTCTGCCTTCTGCCTTCTGCAGCCCCGTGACAGGAGATGCAAGACCGGGGATTGAACCCTCTGCAACCGAGAATCAAGCTAAAGAGGAGGGCAGCGAGCGTGTTGGCAGAAGCAGTGATGGAGGGTGTCTGTGCCCCAGTCCTGTCTCTAGAGAGATGGCTGGAAAGTTTCACCCAGGTGTGAGCTTGACAGCTGTGACAGAGCTTACATACATGTCCTTATCGGGATCAGGACATCTCTTCTGTTCCTACCTGATTTATTGTATTTTTAATTAATTAATTATTAATTTTTTTGAGACAGGGATTCTCTGTGTAGCCCTGGCTGTCCTGGAACTCACTTAGTAGACCAGGATGGCCTCGAACTCAGAGAGATCTACCTGCCTCTGCCTCCTGAGTGCTGGGATTTTTCAGAGTTAGCCGCTTTGAATTCCTGTGATAAACTGAGTTCAGTCACTGAGTATTGTTTATCTATCTATCCGTCTGTCTGTCTATCTATCTAGCTACAATTTAAGGGTGAGGATTCAGTTCGCTACTGTTTTAGGAATTTCACATCTTTGATCACAAGACTGGCCAGCCAGCCAGCCAGCACTTAGGAGGCAGGGGCAGGTGGATGGCTGTGAGTTCGAGACCAGACTAGTCTACAAACTGAGTCCAGGACAGCCAGGGATACAGAGAGAAACTCTGTCTTGAAAAAAAAAAACCAAAAAACAAAACCAAATACTGGCCAGCCTTCCTTCCGCTCCTGACTTTGACAGTGTCTGGCTACATAGCCTAGGCTGGCCTTGAACTTGGTGATATTCCTGCCTCATTTCTCCTGTGGTGGGATTATGCACACTGTGTCATGCCTGGTGGTTTTCTTTTCTTATGTTGTCTTTCTCTCCAGCTGTCCTTTGTTTTGACCAATTTAGGCTCCGGGTGAGAAATGAATGTTCTTCTCTGGAGGGTGAAGGGGTTTTCAGAGTCAAAGGCGACACCTGTGTTCCGGGGACCTTTTTGGTTTCCACACAGGGCCGAGTGTGTGCAGGAGCAGTCCTAAGTGTGTTTCTGCCCCCAACTCTCACTATGAAGGAGGGTGCTGTGAAGGTGTCACTCCTCTAGGTGCTAAAAGCAGGTAGCCAGCCCTGGCAGCTCGTCTGTGCAGGTCCTGCAGGGCCCCACTCTCGCTCCCCAGCACACGTCTTACCTTCACAGCCGAGGAGGGGATGTGTCTTCCCTCTCCTGCTGGCTTTCCCCACCATTTTTGGGGTTGGCCGCCATGGCTGTTGTTTGCTCCTGGAATCCAGAGCTGCACCTAGGAAAGCCCTTGGCACTGATCTAGATGCCCACAAGCTCCAGAGATGGTGATTTTACTAATTAGCAAGACTGTACAACTCTCCTGACTTGGCAACCTCAGCTTCCTTAACTGGCAGTAGAAGATTTCCAGGGATTCTAAGCAGTCTCTGAGATTCATGCTGGGTTTGAAAAACATGCTGCATTGTGTGTGTGTGTGTGTGTGTTTCCCTGACTTTGGCACTCTTTCTATTCAGAACACATGGTTACAATGCCTTAAGAGTCAAGAGCCTTGTGGAAAGCTATCATGAATGCTAATAAAATAAAATAACAACTGGAGAAGCCTGGTTTTGTGTTTCAGCTCTTCCTTTTACTAGCTTGAGGGAGCGCCTACCAGAGCCTCACTTTTCTCACCTGTGAAGCAGGGATAAAATACTTTTAGATATTATAGTTAAGGCGAGGCCAAAACAAGACAGATCTACACAATACACCGGACATTCCCCAAATTGCTTACTTCTCTTTTCTCCGCTCTTTCAAGGGCAGACAGACCCAAAGAAAACCTGTGTGAACGTAAAAGCCTGAATTGTCCGGTGGTGCCCGGAGAGGGGTTGATTGCCTTGCATTTTTTCTCAGGTCTCCTTAGCCCACCTGCGTGGAACCTGTGGGCAGTCCCAGCGTGCAGGAGAGAGTGTGCTACTCAGAGAGGAAGAGAAAAGAGTCCAGGATGGGACACCGCAGAGAGCCAGCCTGCAGGGGGACCCCTGCCTGGGGTCTTGAAGTCCCCTCAAGGGGCTCTTCTTTTTGTCAGGAGCTGTGGCCAGCTGCCACCGCCTGGGATAGGTCCATTTGTCTTCCCGTCCTCTCTCCTGACAATCCATGCTGTTTTGTTTCTCAAAGAGAATAAAAAAAAATCCTGCAGGGGTGGGAAGGGGGGGGGAGTTCTGAGCACTGGGGTGAGGCTGAATCCTGTGGGGGGTGGGGAGGGGGGCTGAGCACTGGGGTGAGCTGGAGATTCAGCTCTTCGGTAGAGCACTTGTCTAGCCAGTACAAGACCTTGGGTTCCGTCTCCACCACCAAACAAAACAAACAAGCAACAACCCCAAGAATCTCTTTCTTCAAGCTGTCATTTTGGAATAGTGTGTTGTGTGTCTTTAAATCCCTATTTCTTCTTGACCTCCCGGCTCTATCCCCTTCTACACAAGCTCATTGACCTACGCTTTCCTTTTGATGTCTCTTACTGACCATGAGAACGATTCTCTGCAGGCTGAGCCTCACCTTGGGCCTCACATTGTCCAGCTCGTGACGAAGGACATGTTATCCTGCCTCTCTGCCTTGATTGTCTCATCTGACAAACGGACATCAGCAGAGAGCAGAACACTCTGAAGAAGAGGTTTACCTGGTGCCAGAGCACGCAGTGAACAGGAACTGCCTCACTTCTGCCTTCCGGGTGTACTCCTTCCTGCATGGCCGGTGTCACCTCCTCCAGGAAGCCCCGAGTTAGGATTTGCATCTAAAATGTCCTCCAAAGGCTCATGAACTAAGGGCTTGGCTGCCAGCCTGTGGGCTCGCTCTTGGGAGGCAGCAGGAGGTCGGGGAAGCTAGGCCATTGAGGGTGCAGGGAATCCTGGGACACTCGCTCCTTTCTCTGTCCCTTTGCTTCCCAGCTACTGGCTGTGGGCACCTCTGCCCTGCGCCACCCTCTCTGCCACAGCCTTCTTCCTGCAAAGCAACAAAGCAGCAGGCCACACGACCGTGGTCAGAACCCAAATGCCATGGGCTGTCTCTCTAGGTGGACCTCTCTCTTCTGCTTGGTCCTGGTGACAGAGAGCTGACTCACACACCTCGACTGACCTCTGTCTTTGCTCCTTCAGTCCATTGCTGTTTCTGCATTGTCTCAGGTTGGAGCCATCAGCGTGTGCATCTTTCCCCTCCAACTAAAACCAGAACTGGCTAGGGAAAATGGCTTCCCCAACCACGGACCCTGAGGGACTCAGCTAGGGATTAGAAACTGCTGCTTCCATTCATGTGGTCAACGGTTAAGGATGGGGGTCAGCCTGGCTGGGGGCTGAACCCAGGATACCCTCATCAGTACTAATAAAGGTCTTACTTTTCTAAGACCATTAAACCAACCCCCCCAAAACAAACAACAACCAAACAAACAAAAATGAGGATGAATGATTACTAAGTCAGCTTTGTTACAGGGTCACCTGCTGCCTTCTGTCAATGGAACAGGATCTGGGCTCACAGTGTTGCCTCCTCTTGGGCCTGGGTGCAGCAGAGCCTCTTGGGACAGTACAGGCAGGCTGGTCTTCCCTGGGAGCAGCTGCAGTGGAAGGAGCCTAGCAGTGTGAGGGGACGGGGCTCTAACTACCTCGTGGGAAGGAGACAGGCCCAGAGCGGTGACACATACTACACTCAATATTGGCCCGAATCAAAGCCCAGCAGGTAAGTGAACCCCTGCCTTTTGAATTTAGATCTCGGTGTCCCTAGTGAGCCGATGCCGATGTTTCTCAGATTGCCAGTGTGTATGCCTGTGTGTGTGTGTGTGTGTGTGTGTGTGTGAGCGTGTGTGTCTTCAGGAGCATAGCACTGTGTCTGTGCCTGTGGACTGAGCCTACAGCCTCATGCCAGGCAAGTGTTCTACCTTTATCGAGGTGATGGGCGGTTTATCAGCTTAACCATGTTTTACTTTTTAATTCTGAGCCAAGGCCTTATTGAGTTGCCCAGGTAGGACCTGAATTTGCAACCTCCCTTCCTTATTCTCCCAAGTAGCTGGGATGACGGGCTTGTGCCCCTGGGCTTGGCCACCCAAGAGTCTTGTCAGAACACGGGCGGGTCTTGGGTAAGAGCTCAGCACCTGCATTTTTAACAAGCTCCCGGGGAGGGCGTAGGCAGGTGGTCCTCACAGAAACGCCCATCCTAGGCCTGTGGGTGCCCAGACCATACCTAGTTATGACCTGGACATCCCAAGGACAGGCACTTAGGTTAGCAGAGCCAGTGGGCTGTCTCTCTGGAAGCTGACAGGCCAGTGTCACCCACCCCTGCAGTGCTCCCAGCACATCCATCTCTGCAGTGCCCTCCACCCCGACGGATGCTTCTTTGGCTCCGGTGGAGATGTATGTGTGTGCTGGCTGGCGGCCGTGGCTTGAACCCCCCACTGTAGGTCTGTGCCCGTCATGATCCCCACAGGCCCTGTTTCTTCATGGGGAAGTTGGCGGGGCCCAGCGCCGAAATCCTCCCTGTCAGCTCCCGAGGGGATGGAACTTGCCATCACGACTCTCCCGAAAGCTCAGCTATGCGTTCGCTCTGAGTGGTGACTGTCCGCCTCGTGACTATCCAACACACACGCGGGGAACCGGGTAAGACTCCAGGTCTCCCCGGGAAGCCGAGGCCTGAGTCTGGGAACGGCACGAGAGGCAGGGGGCGCGGGTGCTTCCTAACAGGGGCTTCTGCTCCACCCCGGCTCCAGGCAGCTCCCGCCGGGGGCGGCGGAAAGCACAGCCGCGGGGCCTCACGGTCCACAGACGCTCTCTCCGAAGCCCGGGGAAGCCGGCTGTCTGTGGTGGGCGGGGACGACCGAGCTGAAGAGCTGGAGGCGAGGGAGGATGACCGCGGGAGGAGGGACCGCGGCGGCATCTCCAGCGCGGAAACCCCGCCGACCTGCCGCGGGCTGCCTGCGGCTGCTGTGCCGAGCAGCGCCCCCTCGTGCTCGGCCTGGCTCACAGCAGGACCCCGGCTTGCCCAGCCTCCCTTTGTAGCTGGCCCTGGTGTTTATGCAAACAGTAAAACCCTGAAACAGCGGGCCGGTAGAGCACTCGGGGAGGCAGAGGCAGGAGGATCTCTGTGAGTTCGAGGCCAGCCTGGTCTACAAAGCGAGTCCAGACAGACAGCCAGGGCCACACAGAGAAACCCTGTCTTGGAAAAACAAACAAACAACGGAAAAGAAACCCTAAGACAAGGACTTGCCACCTGGCCTGACACAGCTTGAGCTCAATTCCGGGATTCCGTGAGGCAGAAGGAGAGAGCTGGCCCGTCAGAACTGACCAGTCCTCTGACGTGGTCCGCGCTGTGGCGTGTGCCATGGCTCTCCGCAATACATAAGTATAAAAGATATTTTTTAAAGGTGGTGTTGGCACCCACACTGACCCTTCCTGTCCTGTGGCGCGAGGAAGGCGCTGAATCAGCACTGTGTGTATAAGGGTAACCGCACAGGGAACCGATTCCTAAGTATTGAGGAGGAACCTGGGCCTCTGGAGAGCCTCCTGTGGTGGAACTACCCTGCCCCCTGCCTGGCCCCTGCCTGCCTGCCTGCCAGCCTGGCTTTGCTCTCAAGGCAGAGATGACCGAGCCTTCCATCCCACTTATGTTATTTTTCCTTTTTTTAGAACTGCAGGTCAATGATCGCACTTCTCTCTCTCTTTCATGGTTATTTTATGTTTTTGAGTGCTTTGCCTGCATGCTGGTCTGTGCACAAGGTCTGTGTCTGGTGCCTGCAGAGGCCAGAGGAGGGCCCTGGCTCCCTGGAATTGGAGTGACAGATGGTTGAGCAGCCAGTGCTTTTAACCTTGGAGCCATCTCTCCAGCCTCACACATTCCTCTCGGTGAGGTGGCAGGCCCTGGGCCTTCTCTTTCTGAATCGAGTTGTGGAAGTGGCACATACCTCATTCAGGGTCAGAGAGCTTTCTCTCTCTCTCTCTCTAATATTTTTTAAAAATTTATTTATTTATTTTATGTATAGGAATGCTCTGTCTGCATGTACCACCTGCAGGCCAGAAGAGGGCAGATCTCATGATAGATGGTCGTGAGCCGCCATGCCATTGCTGGGAATTGAACTCAGGAACTCTGGAAGAGCAGACAGTGCTCTTACCCTCTAAGCCATCTCCCCCGACCCCAGGGAGCCAAAGGCAAGGTTGGGGAGGTTGCTCAGTGATAGAGGCATTGCCTGGTGCTCGAGAGGGCCGGGGCTCGCTGTCTAGCATAAATCTTAAAGCTTTCTACCACACGCTAAGGAATTTGTTTGTTTGTTTGTTTGTTTCTTCAGACTGAGTCTCTCACCATGTAGACCAGGCTAGCCAAATATATGGGCATTTGCCTGTGTGCTGGGATTACCGCAGGCACGACCATACTTGGCCCTCAAGGAGCGGTGTTGCGCCCTCTATACAGAGGGCAGAGGCTGCAGAGGCTGCAGAGGCTGCAGAGGCTGCCTCGTTCCCGGGGAGTGGGGTGGGGGTGGGGCTCACCATCCTTGTTGGCTCTTCATCTAAAGGACTGAGGCAGAGGGTTGACTGAGTCTTCGACACCAAGGGCCCTGACATGGAGACTGGCTCAGAAAGTCGTTATCATGTTAGAACAAGGCTCTCTTGATAAGATACTAATACAAATTATCACGCTATAATTAAAGGTTTCTTTCCTGTTTGTTCTTAAATAGATTGCTGGGCATGGTGGCACACGCCAGTAATCTCAGCATTTGGGAGGCAGGGGTAACAGGGAGTTCAGAGTTATCCTTCGCTGCGTAGTGAGCTTGAGGCCAGCCTGGGTCTCAAAACCCCAAAATTATATATGTATATAAAGCTGCTAATAACACATCTTGAAAACCATCTGGGATAGGTCTGAGCTGAGCCCATCTACTTAGCTTCTTTCTATCAGAGCCACCCTAGGAGGCGAATACCATTAGTCTCCCCACTTTGTAGATCAAGAAAAAAGATGTCCAGAGAAATGAATTAACTTCCTCGAGGCTACCCAGCTAGTAAGGTGGAGCTAGGATTTGAACCCAGGAAGTTAAGACTCCATAACAGTGCTCTTAATCACAGTGATGTCCTAACTTCAGCTAAAGAAGGATTTCAGCAGAGAACTAAATAAGTCCATCAAAGAGCAAGGGCCCAAGTGGCTGAAAGTAAAGAAACCATTATATGGGACTTCTGACAGGGTGAAAATTATGGCTATATTATCAAGGTTCTGACAAGACAGAATGGGGCCTTGTAAGGGGCCTAGGAGAGGCACACATGCACACACATAATTAAAAATAAAGGTAGAACTTAAGGAGTGAACTGGGAGCTAAGTGTTCCCGAGCACCTAATCTGAGGCAGGCACCCCTCTTCTGTTGTCTTTTGGAGACAGGGCCTTACATGTCCAAGGCTGGCTTTAAACTCTTTAATATAGCCAGCATGACCTTCGACTTCCAATCTTCCTGGCCCCACCTCCCCAGTACTGGGATTACAGATAAATGTCAGCACACGCAGTTTGCAAGGTGCTGGGGACGGAGCTCTGTGCTTGGTGTATGCCTCACAGTGTACGGAGTGGACCTTGGCCTCCTGCCCCTGAGAAAGGTATCCTAAGCATATTCTAAATAGCACCTGCTCACCAATTTCTTTCCCAAGCCCTATTATTTTAAAATATTATTATTTTGTTTGTTTGTTTGTTTTTTGAGAGAAGGTTTCTCTGTGTAGCCTTCGCTTGGACTCGCTTTGTAGACCAGGCTGGCCTCTAGCTCACTGAGATCCGCCTGCCTCTGCCTCCCCGAGTGCTGGGACTACGGGCGTGCACCACGGCGCCTGGCTACCCTATTATTTTTTTAAAGAATGGATTAAATAGAGCTTAGAAACAAATACTAGAAACAGGTCTCAAGACTATGGCTTGAGAGTGTGGTCCCTGATCCACCTGCATCAAGTGGGAAATTCACTAAAAATGCATATTACCAGGCTTCTGCCACATCTAAGTAATACTAAAAAATGTTGCAGAGAAGTCCAGACATCTTTTTTCCCCCACTGTTGTTGGTTTTGTTTGTTTTGTCTCCTCTTTTTTAAGAGATTTATTTATGAGTATGTACGTGTGTCTGTGTAGAGTATGCTGTGTGTGGTTGTCTCTGGTGGCCAGAAGGGGGCGACAGAGATATGCTGTTGCTGGAGTTTCAGGAGGTTATTAGTCTCCTGATGTGGGGGCTGGAAACTGAATTCATGACTTCTGGAAGGGCAGGGCGCTCTCCTACCCACAAAGCCATCTTTCCAGCCCTTTTTGTTTAATTCTGGAAACCAGGTCTGTCTCAATAGCCCAGGCTGGCCCTGAGTCTGCATCCCTCACACCTGAGCTGTTCAGCTGCTGGAATTCCAGGCAAGTGCTCTGGAAACCCTTTGCAAACCTTCCACGTGAAGCTGAGCTGTGGGGCTGTGACAGCCGTGGTGGTGACACACACTTCAATCCCAGCGCTCGGGAGGCAGAGGTAGGCGGGTCTCTGAGTTCAAGGCCAGCCTGGTGGGTTCCAGAGTGAGTTCCAGGACGATGGTCAGGCTACACACAGATAAGTTTTGTCTCATAACAAAACTTCTAGGTGATTCTCAAGGGTATTAATGTTAAGAACTGTTGGAAGTAACTAGAATTGAAGTTTTTATTCTTTACTTGGACCTTGGGACAAGAGCCATTTCTCCAGTCTGCTGGGATTTGGAGGCTGCTGTTTGACCTTGCCTGTGGAGACTTACAAGCAGAATCCTAAGCCCTCGCAGTAGCTCGCTCATTTTCTTAAAGAATTACCTACGCATGCATGTATAATACATGTAGGACTGTCCCAGGGCCTTGCACATCCCAGGCAAATGCTCCAACACTGAATTGTACTGCACCCTCTGGCTCACCCCTTCTAATAAACCATGCTGGTCACTATTGAACTTAAAGCAGAAAACCTACTTGACCATTAAGACCAAAGGGGAGACTTCTTTAAAGAGCTAAAAGCATTTCCTTCGTGCTTCCTTCTCCTTGCTGTCCAAGACCAGAAACCCTTTCTAAAAATTAGCATTTGTCCTTCAGGACCGACAAATGGCTTCTGTGACTTTCTGCATTGGCATGTCATGCGTTAGAGAATGTCTGGCGAGCCTCTGAGGCCCCTGGAGCCTGCCCTGGTGTCATGAGACAGGAAATCTGTTTTTGACTGAGTCGGCCTTTGCTTAGTTTGGGCCGTGTTCCCTAGTGCCTAAAGCTTCAGCTGCACTTGGCGGAGACGTTGGAGCCTTGTCAGCGATCACAGTCTGAGTGTGTGATTTACAATAGGGCGGATCTGAAGGTCAGAGTACATTTTCCTGGCTAGCGTCACTGGGCGTTGGGGATGGATGTGACAGGGCCTCGTGTTAGAAGAATCCTTGCTTAAAATCTTGACCAACTTGGGGCTCATTACTGTAATTTATTATCGTCTCATCTCCACAAAGAGTGACATCATTAAAAATCAGTATAGGGCTGCGGAGATGGCTCAGAGGTTAAGAGCGCTGTCTGCTCTTCCAGAGGTCCTGAGTTCAATTCCCAGCACCCACATGGTGGCTCACAACCATCTATAATGAGATCTGGTGCCCTCTTCTGGCCTGCAGGTGTACATGCAGATAGAGCACTCACAAATATAATAATAATAATAAAATACAAGAGTGGTTAAGAGCACTGGCTGCTCTTCCAGAGGACCTGGCTTCTATTCCCAGCCACATGTTGGCTCACAACTGTCTATAACTCTAGTTCCAGAAGCCCTTTCTGGCCTCCTTAGGCATTGCATGCACGTGGTACACAGACAGACATGCAGGCAAAACACCCATACACATAAAATTAAAAAAAAAAAAAAAAAAAAAGCTCTTTAGGAAAAACAAAATCAGTGTAAAAATTATTTTTGACTAGGATGTCAGTGGAAAGAAATAGTGAAAGACAAACAGGAAAAGATCAAAACCGCTGACTGCGTGGAGACAGGGAGAGTCAGTGTTGTCGCGCAGATTGGTAAGTGGTAACCGCAAGAGGGTGGATATTAATTTGCTCTAATGTCCGAATTGAGGCTGGTATTCATTAAGGGGCCTCCTTTCATCTGCTCCTCATGCAGCCGCTTAACGAGGGGAGTGCTGTTGCGAGCCCCTGTGGCGGATAAAAACGGGAGGCTTGGAGAGGTGAGGGTGAACGGGGGCCGCTCCACAGCTCACGCTCAGTTTGGTAGCCCAGAGCTGCGGCTGCCAGCCTGGGTCGGTAGTGCGCTCCCCTGTGACTTGCAGAAAGAAGTGGCCCTGAGTGCGTCCAATGGTTTAGGTTCCCGAGCCCAGGCCGGAGTTCAGCCCCACAGGCTCCTCTGCTGGACACCTTTGGATAGCAGCAATAAGCACAGGGCTTCTGTGTGGCCTGGAACCCACCCTCACAAATGGAAGTAGGTTTCCACCTTCCCTTCTGCAAGAAGCAATGAGGAGCCCGGCGTGGTGGCACCCATCTTTAATGCCAGCGCTCCAGAGGCAGAGGCAGGAGGATTTCTCTGAGTTCCAGCTAGAAGCGATAGCATAAAGAACAGCTGCCAGAGGCCCAGTTGCCTACAGTATTGTGGAATCCGTCCAGGCGCTCTGCCAAAGAGCTTAGGGTCAAATTCAGCCTCTGGGCTATGGACTGTGTGTGCCTCCAAACCCAGGGGTGCCAGGCTCAGGATTTCAGAGGACTGCCACCACCCACCACAATCAAACATAGGCTTGTTTTCCAAGGAATCACCCTCAAGACATATTTTTGGTTTGTTGGACAAAGGATCTTTCTGTAGCCCTGGTTGCCCTGGGACTCACTAAGTAGACCAGGCTGGCCTTGAACTCCCGGAGATCCACCTGCCTCTGTCTCCTGAGTGCTGGGATTAAAGGCACGTGTCACTTCTTGCCACCCGGGGCTCTGGATGACAGCAGCTGGGTCTCAAGATGACAGACGCGGCTTTCCCACAGCAGCGTCTCTCTCAGCAGGGAACCCCAGCCTCCTCACAGCTCCATGAAAGCAGGATGACAGCAAAGAGCAGGTGCTGGGGTAGGAGTGGGGCAGGTGGGTTTTTTGTATGCCCTGAAATCTCTACTTTTGCATCAGCCTGCAGTCTCTAGCAGGAAAGAAATCTTTAAGTAATCCGAGAGCAGGAAGCATGACCTTCCCATTTGCCTGCGGCAGTGGGCTCTCTGGTTCTGACTCCCAGTTCACGGTCTGAGGGGAAGGAAAAGACTGTTGTCTGTCAGGGGGCTGCACAGCACAGAGTCCGTCCTGGGCAGTTACAGTGAGAGCATACATCCAGAGCCAGCTCACCCTACCTTGGCCGTCTTCATCCTTTCTTCTATGGGGTCCTCCTGGTTCTTCGTGAGAGTCAATTTCATCTCCGCATTCCTGTTGGGTTTACACACCACAAAAAACAATGAGACAAAAGTAAAAGCAAACACCCCTCTGTCCATGCCCGTCAGGTAAAATGGACTGAAGGCCCTTCCCTTCACTGTCTCCACCTCCTCCTTTTTCCTTAGTGGTCCTGGAGATTATTATTAGTGTTGGATTTTTTGAGACAACGTGTTACTATGTAGCCCTGGCTGTCCTGGAACTCACTCTGTAGACCAGGCTGGTCTGGAACTCACAGAGATCTGGCTACCTCTGCCTCCCGAATGCTGGGACTAAGGGTGTGTGCCACTACCACCCAGTGGCGCTGGGGATGTCTGCGCAGGCCAGGCAAGCGCTCTGCTGCTGGGCTCACCCCAGCTCATCTTCTTTGCGCTGCAGTGCCCAGAGATGAGTTTGAAAGAGCCAAGTGGGTAGGGCATGGCACTGTGGGAGAAGGGAAGGAGGATGGCCCAGGCCAAGGCCAGCTGGTAGCAGAGCGCTCCCAGCGACTGGTCAGAAACTGCCACGAGGGGAGAAAAGGCTGAGCGTAGTGGGAAGGTTGGGGAGACTCCAGAGCCTTCCAGGCAGGGTAAGGGTTTCGTCCTTTATCTTGAGAATACTCGCCACTGAGGAGAAGCAGGGAAGCCAGAGGGTCAGCCAGGTGGCAGTCCCAGGATTACCATGGGTCGGGTCTCCTCTCTCCTTTGACACCTCCTCCCCTCTTTCCCTGAGTCACCGGAGCGACTTCACTGTCGGGAAACCCCCCTCACAGAGCTTTTTAACCTCAGCTGCTGCTCACTGGAATTACTTGAAGGGTTAAAGAAACCAAAAAACCGACCCAGTGACAAACCCTTCCCGGGATCTACCACCATGTAGAATCGACTCTGCGGGGTAGTGTTTTTAAGGCGTCTTGTTCCAGCGTCCTTCCCCAGCTGCTGAAGGGCAGCTCCTTAGCAACCAAAACCACAGCAGGTGGAGCTGGCCACGGAGGAGGCCCCGTGCTGGCCGAGAGGCTGCTCCCGGCCCTGGCCCTAGCCTGCAACCCGGTCCCCACCCAAGAGGGCACTTCAGCGCTACAGCTGGATTGAGACGCCACATGTGGTGGGCCCTGGAAGTCCCTGCTGATAGTCTCACCTTTTAGCTATGATCACTTTTCTACCTGCTATTAAACTGACCACTTTGGGAAGAAAAGCTCTATCACCTGCTAAGGCAGTGGCTCTCAACCCGTGGGTTGGGACCCCTTCGTGGGGGTCAAATGACCCTTTCACAGGGGTGGTCTAAGACCACTGTAAAACACAGATAGTTATATTACCCTTCATAACGGTAGCAAATTCCAGTTTTGAAGTAGCAACGAAACTAATTTTGTGGTTGGGGGTCACCACAATACGAGGCCCTTCTCCATCCAGTCTAGCTGACATTCAAGGTTAACCATCACAGCTTTAGGGGAGGCCCTGTCTGAAAAAAATCCAAACCAAGAGCTGAGTGTGTAGCTCAGTGGTAGAGCCCTTACCCTAGCATGCAAGGCTCCGGGTTCTGACCTCGATACTACAAAAGCCAACAGACAGCGCTAAAATACTAAAATGAAATCACTAAAATGAGTGATTAAAATGAAAGTGTCTGGAATGCTTGGCGTTAGTAGTGTTTCAGAGGGCACACACACACACACACACACACACACACACACACACATTTCAAAGTTTGGAATAATTGCATACAAATAGTGAGATATCCTGGGAATGATACTCAAATGTACACACAAAATCTGCTTAGGTTTCATATGTTTCTTAGGCAAGCAGCCTGGGGATAATTTTACACATTTTAGTTTTTGACTTTATTTTTTATTTTAAAGTCAAGCTAGGGGTTCTCTGTGTAGCCCTGGTTGTCCTGGACTCACCCTGTAGACCAGGCTGGCCTTGAACTCAGAGCTCTGCCTTCTTCTTTCTGCCTCCCCAATGCTTACAGGGGTGCATCACCATTCTCAACCTCACACAACATTTTTAAAGTTAATTTTTACTGTGACCTATCATATGAGCTGAGGTGTAGAATTTTCCACTTGTGGTTTTCTTTTCTTTTCTTTTTCTGATTTTGGGAGCATTTCAGGTTTCACATTTTCGGATTATAGACGGTCATCTTGAGTGAGCAACACAGACGAAAAGCCAAATCCCAGCTCTGTCCCTCCGGCCAAGTCATCTGCCTGTCCCTCTGTTCCTACAGCAAATGACAGTTACTGGCACTGATCTGCCATGCGCCCGGTACGGTGCCAGGCACCGGCAACACGGAGCTGAAACCTCCCGGCGGTGGGACAGAGTGGAAATGTTGTGATGGACTGTAACAGGTTTCCCTGGGACCTCCAGGGAGGTGAGGCTAAATTAGGCTTTAAGGTCTGTTTACCAGTAGGCATAGTGTGAAGTCTTGCGGGAGAAGGAAGGCAGGGCGATTCTGGGCAGTTTGTCAGCAGGGCGCCTGGTGGCTGCAGGCGCAGACAGTGTCAACCGGACATGGACCCCAGCTTGCACCGTACCCTAAGCTGAATCTATCATACTTTTCTCCGGGAATTCAGCTGCGTAGTCCGCGTGGACTTGATAAGGGGTTTCGAGCAAACCCACCGGGTATGGCACTGTATTTCGAAAGCCATGACAGCGGTGCGGCACCAGGGGCCTGGCTGAGAAGCTGTTTTGGTAACACTAAACCCCCTGGAAATTCCGGGACAATGTGTGAGGCAGGCCCCGGTGACACTCGGAGTCCAAGGCTTGCCCTCAAATCCAGCTCCTGCCCTTGTGACTTACAGACCCGGGACCACTCAACTCCTGTGCTTCACTACTGATCTGTCCTTGGGGAACCTCCAGCAGCCTCGACCTCCACCCTCAAGCCGGGCACTCCATCTGGGCATGGTGTGTCTATGCCCGTATTAGGCTCATCCGGGGCACCTGTGAGGGGGGGCATGGGGTACAGAAGAAAAAAGGGGGACTTCTGTCTGTCTGTCTCCAGGTGCCTCGTGACTTGTCTCCTGCCCTCTATCAGTGAGATTTGCGTAGTAATAAGTTATACAGAGAGCTGGGCAGGGTGGTGAATGCTCAAGTCCCAGCATTTTAGACACGGAGGCGGGAGGATGAGAAGTTCAAGGCCACCCTCGGCTACATTGTTCAAGGTTAACCTGTTCTACAAAAGACCTCATTGAGAAATTAATAGATGGTCAATGCTATGCAGAGTTCCCCGAATGTTCAACTTGGAAACTGCACTTGGAAATTCTGTGTAACATGATGCTTGATACCCAGAAGTAACAACTCTTTAATTTTGTGTGTGTGTGTGCTCATGCATGAAGTCAGAGGGCAACTTGGGGGAGTCAGTTCTCTCTTTCCTGGGACTGGGCTCAGGTTGTCAGGCCTCAGCATTTGCCCACTGAGCTGTCTTTTTTTAAATTTGTTTTTCGTGTATGGCTCTTTTGCCAGCAGGTATGTCTGTATATCATGTGTGCACTGCCCACAGGAGTCAGAAGAGAGCATCAGATCCCCTAGAATTAGAATTACATATGCTTGTCAGCCATCATGTGGGTTCTGGGAATTGAACCTGGGCCCTCTGGAAGAGCATCCAGTGCTCTTACCCTCAAAGCCACCCCTGCCCCTGCTCTGTCACTGAACTACTTCAACACTTTCTTTTCTTTTTTCTTTCCTTTCTTTCTTTTTTTTTTTGGTTTCTCTGTGTAGCCCTTTCTGTCCTCTCACTCTGTAGACCAGGCTGGCCTCTGCCTCCCTGAGTGCTGGGATTAAAGGCTTTGCCACTACCAATCCCTCTTTCAATACTTTCTTTTCATTTGTTTGTTTTTAGTTGTTTTGTGTTTTTTTGTTTGTTTGTTTGTTTTTGAGACAGAGTTTCTCTGTGTAGCCTTGGCTGTCCTGGACTCTCTTTGTAGATCAGCCTGGCCTTGAACTCACAGTGATCCGCCTGCCTCTGCCTCCCCAAGTGCTGGGACTACAGGTGTGACCTCCACACCAGGCTCCACACTTTCTTAATGATAGAAAATCAGCCGTTCCCCAGCCTTCTCCTCTTTAAAGTGTGAGTGCTAGAGATCAAAACTCTGGTTCTCCTGCTTGCTCGGCAAGCGCTCTCACTCACTGATGCTCCAAAATCAGTGTCTTGTTCGAAAATGTCAACCTCTAAAGTGGTCCAACTTTTCTGGCATTTTACAAAGACCATGGGGCCAGAGGCACAGCTCAGTGATAGAACAAGTGCCCAGAACGCACACAGCCGTGACTCTGATTTCCATCCAGCATTGCAAAACAAACAAAAATGTCCCATGGGCCAGGCGTGGTGGTGGTGCATGCCTTCAGCCCCAGCACTTGGGAGGCACAGGCAAATCGCTGCAGTTACCGGCCAGGCAGGGCTATATAAAAACAAATAAATAATAACACGGCCGCTGCTGACGGTAAGAAATAACAAGGGAGCGGGTGAGAATGAGGAGCGGTGAAATCTTGCTCTTTGCCAAGCTTGGGGGCCTGGGTGTGGTCCTCAGGACCCACTCTGAAGGGTTGTCCCTGGACCTCCACTTCTTTGGCGGCTGCACTCCACACACACACCACACACACACATGTAATAGAGACTGTTGTAACGAGACAAAACCCTGTCCTTTTTTACAATTAAAAAAAAAATCAGTGAAAATCATAAAGCGCTTTGTGGACAGCTTAAAGCTGAAATAACTATCAGGTCGCTGCTCCTCAGGTTCTGAGGCTAGAGCCAAGATGTGAAACCCTGCATGGAGGCAGAGTAGAGAGAAACCACTCAACACTGTGGCTCTTCGTCTTAGCTCCCTCTGGGTCGGCCTTGCCGGCAAGCCTCAGTTTCTCCAGTGAGGGGCATCTGAATCCCTGCGGGAAAGGCAGGTGGGAGTGTAAACAAGCCTCCGTGTGTGTGTGTGTGTGTGTGTGTGTGTGTGTGTGTGTGTGTGCCTTAGCAGGGATCAGGGAGCATTTGTTCTGTCCTCCCCTGGGCTGAGTCTGTTACAGCTGTGAACATGTTTATAAAACTGTTATTTTATGTAATTCCCACCTCACGGTTGAGAATCGGGGGTGGGGACCCTGTTCTTGTCATCTCCACTTTGCAAAGAGGCATTTCAGAGCGGGGGAGGACCAGTTGGGATCAGTGAGGACCTGGGGCTGCCAGCTACCCTGACACCACGATACTGCTCCTGTCCCACCTCAACCTGCTCCTTCTCCTGGGGAACCAGCACTTGCTGTCCTAATTATATTTCCTGGCGCTATCATCCAAGCCTCCTGCATTTGTTGGATCCTGACCCTGGCTTGCAGTCCCTCTGCCCTAGCCCTGTCAAGTTAACAAAGCACGTTGAAATGACTCCTGGGATGGGGTCATAGGGCAGTGCCTTCCATCCCTGGACAGTGTCAAGCCTTGGTTCCCTGTTACCCCATTCAATTCACAGGAGCTCTCCTCTAACACGACCATAGAAGACACTGGCAGTGATCCTCTGGTGTTGTTTCAAACCCTGGACAAGTGGCCGAAGTGACACATCAAATCAGAGCTGGCCACAGGGTTCTCCCAGCACCCCTCAGCCCCAACCTGTTCCGGGGTGTAGCTGGCAAACCCTGCCCCCTACCCTGACCTTCCCAGCCGAGGGGTGGGGCTGCCCTTCCCCCAGAGGCTCTTCTCTATATAACCCAGACATTCTGGTTACCCGCCCTCTTTTGCTTCTTTTGTACCTCTGGCCCCTGGCTGCTGTACTTGGCTCCCCTCTCTTCCTTCCCCTCCCCCCCTCCCCACATGGCTCAGGGTCACGACCACTCTGACTCTCCCACATGTGTGTGCCTCTGGCTATGCTTTCCCACCTCTACGGTAAACGTTCTCCTCCAGCATACTTAGGAGCAGCCATGTCCTTTCCTTTCCTTTTTACTTCTTTTCACTGGGTAGTGGGATCACCCAGTGAACACAAACAGAACCTGGGCCTTCAGAACATGGGAGGGCTGCTCTAACTCCAGGCAGGGTTGGCCCTTGGCCTGGCATTCAGCCACCTTGAGCTGACTGTCTGCAGCAGCTGCGGAGCTGAAGCTTATTTCCTACTCTTCCTACCTCCTGGAGAGCGCGTGTAGGACCTTTCAGGCCAGTGCGAAGTGTGGGTGCCTTCCGCACTTAGGCTTTCGAAAGCCCCCACTTTGGATTCTGTGCTTCTCAGTTGCTCCACACACATATTCTCATTTTGTTTCCTTGGCAACGGTCACCTTAGACACGTTACGTCGTTACGTCCTTGCTTATTTGTTATGCTTAGTGCTCCTCCCCCTCTGTTACCCTGGAATAGGGCAGGGGTCTTGGTCTGTCTGCTTTTTGTTTTTCCTTGTGCTGGAGTGAACCTAGAACCTTGTGCATGCGAGGCAAGCACTGTCCAGCTGAGCTACATCCCCGGCTCAGCCTGCTATGTTCATGGACATACCCCGGATACTTGGTAAGGCGCCAAGCTTCTCTAAATATTAACTAAATAAATGGGTAAACAGCAATAATGATGCGATCACTGTTTCAGATGGTCCCAGCCATCATGCTTTAAGCTCTAAGGCAAAACCAAAACTGTTGCTAAGAATAAAAGGGATCATTTCAAGCTGGGTGTGGTGGGCACACACTTTTAATCCCAGCACTCTGAAGGCAGAAGCAGGCGGCTCTCTGGATTGGAGGCTAGTCAGGTTTACAGAGCGAGTTCCAGGACAGCCAGGGAAAGAAACCCTACTTTGGGCTGGAGATACGACTCAGAGGTTAAGAGCACTGGCTGCTCTTCCAGAGGTCCTGAGCCACCACATGGTGGCTCACAACCATCTATAGTGCGATCTAGTGCCCTCTTCTGGCATGCAGGCATACATGCAGATAGAGTACTGATTAGACAAAATAAGCAAATCTTAAAAAAAAAAACAAAACACCAAAAACCTGTCTTGAAATAAAATAAAACTAAGGGATCATTTCACTAACATAATCTCTTTTTGATTCTTATAGCCAACATCTCTTGTTCTGCAGTCCAGAAGTCATCTTCCTGTCTGGTAATTTAAGGACCCTCTAAGACACATTTCTTTTCCCCATTGTCACTCTCTGTGGGTCCAGGCTGGACCAGTGCCTTTATTAGAACACGTGGCCCAGGCTGGGTCTTTCAGTTCTGGAAGGCCTCTAGGAGATCTTCCTAGCCAGTAGCCATTTTGCTTCCACCTCAAGAGCCTAGGATAGATAGATTTTGGGTAAACTTATGGGTGTTTTTGTTTGTTTGTTTGGAAATGGGGTCTCATGTGGCCAGGGGTGGCATTCAATTCCCTAAATAGCTGAAACTGATGTTGAATTCCTGATCTCCTCGCTTCTGCTTCCTGGCTGCTAAGATAGCAAGCATGTGAGCAGCTCTATCTGCCCAATTTGGTCAAAGTCCCACTTTGTAGAATTGGCCCAGGGAAGCTCACGGAGGCATGGCCTGCGAATTCCCGATTAGCTGAGGTTAGGACAGTGGTCCTTATGACCTCCAAGGTTCCTGCTGGTCCTCACAACACTACGTAGCATGTCGTCATGGGTTCTCAAGTGTTTGTCCTTCCCTGTGTCTGTCTTCCCTTGTCACGTCTTATCGAGGGCCTGGGATGGTGTCGGCTAGGGTAGTATGAAGAACTGGAAGTCCTTCCATGCCTACCTTGGTTCTGTCCCTAGTCAATTTCTCTGACTCTGTGGCCATTTTTTCAGTTCAACGTACTCTGAAGAGGGCAAAGAAGGGGCTGGGAAAGGACTGTCAGCGGTGGAGCATGGCAGGCCAGGGCTGTGCCTCTGTGGAGCGGAAGGAAGCACAGCAAAGGCAGAGCCATGACAGCCTCACCTCAGGAGTGCTCAGTGCCCTTAACCAGAAGTGAAGCTGAGTGTGGGAGATCAGTGAGCTGTGAGAGAACAGAAAGCAGGAGCCTGTGTCCGGCCAGGAATTCACAGCCAACTTTGAAAATAATTAACTAAAAAATCAGTGTTTTTAAGGAGCACTACTCTACCAAATTATAGGGGCAAACAGCAGCAATTATGCTAGCTACTGTCAAGATGAAATGAGTCCTATTTACCTGTTTTAGGAGGCAGTTCAAAGTTATCCTTTTTCTCTCTGTTCCACTGTCCCCTACCTAAACCAGACACCCAGCTGGTTTGTCCCTGATGGCTGGCTGGGATTACTGTCCTAATTTGTTCTTTCTTCATCTGCTACAACCTGCCTGTTTTCTGTCCTTTCGGATAAAGTTAGAGCGCAGAGGGGCTTCTGAGCTGTGTTTGTAGCATGCAGAAGTGCATTAACCAGCATTGCTGTGTATGTGCCTATAAACCCCTTGTCTTCTCAGTGTGAGATCACCTTCAGGAACGGCGTCATGTCGATGTGCAGCTTGCGTGTGTAAAATTCTTTTTCTTTTGAACATATCAGCCCTTTATTTATACAACTTTGAGGCTCTCTCGTCCTCTGAGCTGCTGCCTCCAAGGACCGTGGGGCTCCCTGTGAGAGAAGCAGAAAGACCAGCTTTCATAGGCGTGATACACAGGGCAACAGGAGCTGGTCCAAACCCCCCCCCCCCAATATTTATGAAAAGTGTTTTGTTTCATCACGGCCACACTAATAGCAACATCTGTTTTTACCGCTGAAGACACGAGGGCACACACGTAGAGAACAATCAGACTGGCTGATGGTATCCAGAGAAGTGGGAAAGGGACCTTCCCGGGTGATAATTATTTCATTTACTACTCACAGCAACCCTGGCAGGCAGGTCTGGCTGCCCCCCACATCACAGATCAGGAAACCAACTTGCCCAAAGCCACTTAGATGGCATTTGGAAGAGTTAAGATCACTGCCAAAGAAGACTTTTTTTTTCTTTTTTTTCCGCCTTTCATTTTGGTGACAGTTTCTCACTGTGTAGCCCATGCAGGCCTCAAACAAACTTGTGATTCTTTTGCCTTGTCCTCCAAAAGTGTTGGGGGTCATAGGCCAGCGCCTCCATATCTACACTCCTTTTAAATATGTGATTTAAAAAAATATTCCCCATAAGGTCCATGAATGGCCACCAAGTCTGCCCTGCAGTATGTGTGATTACAGCAAGAGTTGGGCTTATCTGTAAGCGGAGATGTGTTTGATGTGTTGGGAAGAGTGATTTGAACAAATGTGGCAGAGAGGAAAGGGAGAATGGGCCAAGACGGGAGTCTGGGAGGCCCCAGGAGCTCTGTGATCTCTTGGGCCGCACGCTCTCTGTGGTCATCAAAATGAGCAAATGGTGTCACATTTCAGAGCGCCGCAGGTTTGAGCTGAAGTCGCCTTCCAGCCCAAGCCTCCCACGCCAAACTGGGTGATCTAAGATGCGCGAGGATCACGCCCCTCCTCTGCCTCCAAACCCCAAAGGCCGGTGCCTCGGAATGAAGGAAGGTTGACCATCTTAAAATGTCTCCGAGGCCCTTCTTGCCTGACGCTGGTCTTTTTGGCTTCTTCCAGTCTGTCAGTCAAAGAACATTTATTGGGTCTCTTCCTGCACAGCGGAGTAGACAGAAATGGAGCGCCATGAGGGCCATGTGGGTGCACTCATGAAGAACGCACCAAGCTCTGCTGAAAGGGCACAGAGAACCAAGACGGAAGCCATGCCTGGATGGGATTCATCCTTGACCAGCAGAAAGGGGTTGAGCAGCAGCTGAGGGTGAATGGGGAGGCACAATTTTCAGGAGGGGAATGGAGGAGGGTCCTGGGGTGTCGAATGAACTTTTCCTTGCCTGGCTCCACTGTTGTCTGGAAGGCTTACCGCCTCTGTCTGCTAACCTAGGCCTAGTGTTACGGTGCAGGCAGCCTGCTCCTGGGTTGCCTAGTAACCTATGATGTCATGATGTCCACCAGGAGTGTGGCAGATGCCATTCAGCTGAGCACGAGGTAGAGAAGGACCAACCCGCTACTTTATTGCTCTCTTGCTCTCTCTGCTTTTGCTTCTCTGCCGGGGTGCCCCCTCCCTCATCTCTGTCCCTCTGTGTCTCTGCCCTCATGGCTCACTCAGGCCCTAACTCTCTTCCGATTTCCTTCTCCCTTTTCCCCCCAATAAAACTCTGATATGAAAATAAACCCTAACACCTAGTTCTGGATGCTTCTATTCTCTGTACAATCTAACCTAGAATGTTTTTAACCTCTGAGACTTATGCTTAATAAGCTCACCCTTTCTTGTTCTTACTGAGCTTTGGGCTGGCTGGCTCAACTCAGCTGTTCTGCCTCAAACTCCTCTCCCTGCCCCTCTCCTCTTCATCCTCAGGTCTGTTTTGTCTGCACCGCCCTGTGGCCTCCCAGCCATGGCCTGCACTGATGGTGGAGGCTGTGTGGTTTCTTCCACACTAGCTGACAGCGAGCTCCTTCGGGGCAGGAGCCAAGGCTGTCCTGTTCCCCTGTCCCAGCAATGCCTGGCTCAGAGACTGGGAATGCATTCACAGCTGAGCTGTGTGCGGCCTACTGAGTTGAAGAGTGAGGGATGGATGGGTAAAGACTAGCAGAGGCAGCTATGAAGATAGCTCACCTCGCTTCAGATAGGGAGGGGACAAGAAGCACCCTTCCCAGGAAGGGTGCCTTGACCTCCATGTGGCACTGGTCCCTCATTTGCAAAGAGAAAAGTTATTTATTTGGGAGGTGCCAATTTGCTGGGGTCACGTACATTAATGTGCTGTGAGATCACCCTGGGTGGGAATTTGATCAGCTCCATATTTTCTAGGAGACTAACTCCCAGATGTCTGTCTGTCTGGGCAGCCATAGCCATCCATCCCCTGACACTTCTATCATGCTTCCACGAGGAACTAACAGTGGGAGGTTCCTCACAAGTGGCTGTCCTTCCAGCCAGCAGCCACATCCATTTCCTTGGTTTTTGAAACAAGCCTAAAGATAAAGGTTTTCCTGTAACAATCAATATCTAATTTCTTTGTCATTTCAGCCATATATCTGCTTAGTTTTTCAGGCAGAGATTTCCCTTCCCCCTCTCCTCGCTCCAATGAAAGCTTTTGGTTGCAGCTAGCATCTGACAGGATTCAAGCTGTCCAGCCTCATAATCCGTCATGAATCACTTCCTGGTGACCATTCGGCTCATCTCTCTGTCAGTTAGGAGCCAACAATGGGAGCACGCTGGACTGCTTTCAGAAGTACTGTTTATGATGCTGCTGGTGGTGATGATGTCCAAGTGTCTGCAAATGGATGGTAGTATAAGAGAGCTGGGGGGTGGGGTGGGTGCTGGAGAGATGGCTCAGTGGTTAAGAGCACTGTCTGCTCTTCCAAAAGACGTGGGTTCAGTTCCCAGCACCCACATGGCAGCTCACAACTGCCTGTGATGCCATTTCCAATTGACGGTGACTCATCTAGGAAGACATTATAATAGGGATAGGCTGGCAGCTGGTGGGGGACAGATGGTGATATGCCTTGGGGCAGTCAGGGAGGATCTCAGAGGAGGTGACAGTACACTGGGTGGTAAGGAGCCAGCCTGGACCAGATCTGTCTTTAGCAGTCAGTACAGCCTGTAGTTCCTTGGTCGGATTTTTTTGGAGGTCCAGGCAGGGGCTCTTTGAAAAGGAACGTAGAGTTCTTGATTCCCAGACCCACTCTGCTCCAGCCTTCTGGGCTCCATCCTGACCCTCTGAGCATCCCTTTGTGTTTGCAGGATAAAGCAATCAAAACTGACCCTTGAGGCTGTGGGGTAATGTTGAGAGCAAAGACAGCAGCATAGAGAGTAACCCAGGGTCAGGGTCTCTAAAAATGCAGGAGGGAGAAGAAAACCCAGAGTTAGCTGGAAGGAAGGGGAAGGGGTGGGTGGGGGTGGGGGCTGGAAGGAATCAGAGGCCCAAAGCTGTTTTTGCTTCTCATGCTCACACTTTGGTGGAGATGATTTAAAACGGATGGAGAGGTGACATATTTCAGAGAAAATCAGAACTTATCCAGCTCTCTTCCCTATGCTCTACTGTAAATATTTCACTATTTTAGATTCTGCTAAAAAACACCTGGAGGTCTTTCTCCTTAGCAAACGAAACAGTAAAGACGAACGAGTTAATCTGGTAGCGCCGATTTGAATTGCACAGAAGGCATTGCACAAGTGCTTGGCATTTAAACAGTTACCTGACATTTAAAAGGAGACGACTGTTAATGAATTCAAGAGCTAATCTTGCTCTCTGACAGAGGGAGCTGTGGAAAACCCAGGATCATTATCTTGCTGTAAACATAATGTGGTCCAGCTGAGCTATCAACAGAAGGGAGCCATTGGCTGCATACAAACACCCATAGGAACCACACGAGCAAAACTGAAAGGAGACATCCATTAGAGTTAAGTAAACAGCTTATCATTTCCTTTGAGTACCCGTGGATTGTAGTATCTGAACTCTAGACCCAGGGAGTCTGGCTATCTCCCCTCCTCCCTTGAGGTCTCTCAAAGCGTCACAAGTTGCTCTACAAACAGACCTTGGGATCTCGCACTTTAAAATGAGACCCTGAACCCAAACAGCTACAACTCCACCCATGAGTCCCACAGAAGCCACCCGAGACAAGGATCTGTCCCGAGGGGCCTCCTCCTGATGTCTCCCACTCCTTTCTAATTGGGGTTCCCCACCTTTGTTGCTGCCCCTTAATGGCTCCCGCGGGAGCCCGGGTCCCTCATTAAGTAGGCTGCAACACTCCGGCCGGCTGACTGCCTGGCCGCCCACGCAGCTCACAGCTCCGCTCTGCCTGAGAGCCGGCTGCCAAGTCTCTGGGAACTTGTGGGCAAGCCGAGTTTTGGGGAAGGAACCGGGAGGGAGTGAGGGAGGGAGAGCCGGAGAGCCTGGGTAGCCAAGATTTGAATGGTACCGGGAACACACCCCACCATTATCTCTGGAAGGGGTGGGGGCAGAGATGCCTTTGTTGAAATCCCTGTGGAGTCCTTTCTGTTGTCCGCACACACGGGAGGGGGGCATTTGTCCCCTCCTGTGAGCAAACACAAGGGAGAGCCCTGATCGCTAGACCCCCTCCATGGTCTTAACTCTTCTATCCTTGGGAGCTTTGAATCCTGGTGGGAAGGGAGACCTGAGAAAGCCGGGCCCTAGGTATGCGGGATTCGAAGCCCCCTCCCCACAACCAAATCCTGAAAATGGGAACCTCTGGCTAAAAGGGGACCCCACCAGTTCCCCGAGTTTTGCCACCTAGGGCCTAGTTGCTTCTTCTTTTGGCAGCCTATGGCACTAGAATGCAGTAGAATGGGGATCAGGGGTGGGGCTGTTCAAACAGCACTTTGAACTTTGCTGCCTCCTAGTGATTTGGCTTCTCCAAAAGATCCGCTCGGTGAGGGCTGTGGTCATTGCAGACATTGCCAGCTACCTCTGCCCAGTCACCTTTGAGCCGTCTCATACCTTGCCTCTGTTCAGGGCTCCGCTGCCAGGGAGGGGAGAGCGCAAGGAGGCCTCCCAGGGAGCAAAGCGCCTGCAGCGTTCAGCATCTTCCCTCCCCTCCCCCATCATCTCTGCCACCCCAAGTTCTACTCTTTATGTTTGTGTGGACGTGTGCACATGGCAATGTCTGCAGAGTGGGACTTTTTAGGAGCAGTGGGCTCGGTGAAGACTGTTGGCATCAAAGGGGCTCCTGGTTCTCCTTCTGTTAAGAATTTTCGTCCCCAGAACTTTCTTCTCCCCTTCCATTTTTTGAGGTGTGTGTGTGTGGGGGGTCTCATATGTCTTGGGCTGTCTTTGAATTCCCTTCACAGCTGAGGGTGAACTTGACCTTGTGAGCCTCTTACCTCTGCTTCCTGAGCTGGGGTTACACACGTGGGGCACCATGCCGGCTCCTGCGGTGGTAAGGATTACGTCCAAGATTGCAAGCACACTAGGCAAGCAAGGACTCTACCAGCTGAGCTATACCCCAAGCCCTGAATCTACTTTTTCATATCTCAGGTCTATAAAAATTGTTGGCATTCTCCTCAGTGTCAGTGTTTGTCAAATTAGCCCACTAGGCACCAAGCCCGTGTCCAAGGAAGAGCAGCCCAGCAATTCTAGTCCTTAACCTTTGTGGCTAATTTGGTGATTTTTTGCTTAGTCACTGAGCTTTCTGGGCCTCAGTTTTTCCACCTACAGGAAAGTTGCTTATTCTCAAGGAGATTTTCAGCAATGAAAGGCGGGGCGCTTTAGCCCCAGGGATTCTATTATCTGGAAGTAAATCTTATCCAGGAATTCTAATTGATATTGTCCTCATCTTAATTAAGTGCTTTGTTGACACAACACATTCATTGTTTATCTGGCTTAGAAGGAGCTGGAGGAGAAAACTTTTGAGCCAGAAGAGAAATCTGCTTTGCTCCTAGGGAGGTGGAGCCCAGTGTTTTCCATGAGGGGGCTTAGGTGAGACCCTCTCCTACGTTTGAGTGAGGTCTGCCTTGGACAGGAGGTAGAAGGGTGGGGGAGGGGAGAGAGAGAGAGAGCCCCTCTCCAGTTCCTTCTAACTCCAGCCTTCTACCCCAGACTCTTATTTTGCTGGTGTGGCCTCTTCAGCCAGACAATCAGCAGACAGGGGCCCTCAACTTGATTCCACTACGAAAGGGTCATTTTAAATCAGTCACTATAGAAATAAAGTTACCCGTGGTGCTTTGATTCCCAGATTGGGCCATAAAAGCTTATCTACCCCATAATTTAGAAAGACTATGAATCTGAACTAGCCCCAAGAATGCTGGGACAGAAGAGGGTTGGAAGAAGAAAACAAAACAAAGCAAAAAGTTCTATTTTGACTCCTGCCTCCTCTCCTCCATTTGGCCCCTTTCCCCCCTAGCCTCTAAGTTTTCCATAGCAGCATTTGCTCAGGGGTGGGGAGACCATTGTGTTCCTAGTCCCCAAACTCCCTGCTTTCTTCTTCCCCAAAGAAGCTCCAGTGCCTACCTGCTGACAGCTTTCACGGTGGACAGCAGGGTGTAAGATGGCAGTAGGTACATTCCACAGAGAGCCCTCCTGTGCCTAGCATTGTGCAAATTCCTTGCCATGCTCTGTTTCATGTAATTCTTGCAGGGCCCCCAGAGGGGAAATGCTCTCTTTCACACAGAGGGAAACGGAATCTCAGGGTAAGTGACCTGCCTCAAACCGCAGAGCCAGGAAGCAAGAAGATGGGTTCTCAATGCGGGCTTAATGGGCTCTCCAGTCTTCTGTCAGGCCTCTTTGGAGGGGCAGGCCACATGTCAACAGGGCCCTGGTGGTCCTGACATCCATTTCCTTGTGTGTAGAGTGGAGACCATAACTGTACCCACAATGGAGCTATTCTAAAGATTGAGGTAGATAATCCTGAATCTTTCCCAAGAACCCTCAAACCATTGGCTGCTATTACCTACTATTCAGAAAGACTGCCTTGAGATAATGGGGAGACAATTGTTTGGATTTGTGGGCAGGAGCTTGGAGGTTCGCTGTATTATTTCCTTTATTTTACATAGTTTTGAGAGAACGGGGCCTTAAGAAGGCATTACATGTCACCAGCAACCAAGAGATCAGTAAATACAGAATTATTGGAACAATGATAGCCATGTAAATCCAACACATAAAACTTGGTTTTGTAATAATAATAAAATAATAATAATAATAATAATAATAATAATCCCTCTAGAAAATTGTTTAGGGAGTTTGGGAGTGAACAGATTTGGGTAGACTTGGGCCAGAAAGGAAGTTTGCTTAGGCCTTCAGAAATCCTTTGAATCAAGTTCCACAACCAAAGAGATATTTATAAAAAACGAGAGAGGAGGTGGTGGAGCTGGCAGGGGGAGAGAGAACTTGCAGCAAAGGGGGCACAGAGCAGTTCCCTCCTATTTTTTCTTTCTAAAGATTTATTTATTTATTATGTGTACAATGTTCTGTCTGCATGCCATAAGAGGGCACCAGATCCCATTATGGATGGTTGTGAACCACTATGTGGGTGCTGGGAACTGAACTCAAGACCTCTGGAAGAGCAGCCAGTGCTCTTAGCCCCTGAGCCATCTCTCCAGTTCCTCCTTCCTTCTTTAATAGGAAATACAGAAAGTTAATTGTTGGCATCAGTGCTAGAACTCATGTCTTCACAAGGCTCTCTAAGGATGCCAGGTGTCACCACCACATATGCACAGGACCCCAGCTTTTCTTTCTTTACCCTCCATCCCCACCCTCGAGACAGGGCTTCTCTGTGTAGCCTTGGCTGTCCTGGACTCACTGTGTAAACCAGGCTGGCCTGAGTGTTGCCTCTCTGAGTGCTGGGATTAAAGGCATGCGCCACCGCTGACCCAGAGCTTTTCTAGAACAGAGAAACCAAGTCAGAATGGCCCTGGACTTCTGGAACCTCTGAAGGCTGCAGGAGGTGTGGGAGACTGTCTGCTCAACTTCTATTGTTATCATGGAGATAAAACAAGATGGCCTGCAAATCCTCCTCCAAGGACTGTGGGCTTTTCCTATGAGATATGCACTTCCGTGGACTGTGAGTTTTCTGGGACACAACATATTTCATGCCAATGAAGTATTTTGTCTTCCAGTGGCTTTCATGTGCCAGGAATTATGTTAGACAGAAGAATACCAAGACAAATTAGGTTTAAAAGCTTAGCTGAAATGTTAACCAGAAGGCAAGGCTCAGCAGGACCCCGATAAAAAGGTTACTTTCAAACTTTTGCACAAAAGACAGTGTGTCTATAGTGCATGCACAGGTTTATCGTCCAGAAAGAGGAAGGCTGATAGGAACTTCAAGCATCACACCTGAAACAGAGGAGGTCCATAGAGCCTTATTTGACCCAAATCCTATCATAGTCTGAATGAGACAGCGCTACCTTTTGAAATCCAAAAGTGATGAACTTAAGACACAGAGATCAAATACAAATTTATGCTACAGTAAACTCATGAAACCTAAACTAGCTAGGATAGGTGGAAATAGAAATGGCTCTGTGATGGCAGAAAAAAGGACATCATTTCAGTTTAACAGGACTTTTAGGGCACTGCCATACTTCCGATATCTCCAAAGCAACAACAACAAAACCCCAGACCAAAACACCCAAGAACCGGCATGTCAGAAGGAGTCCTTGCCCTTTCTAAACCCGAGCTGGTTTGAACAAAGAAAGGAAATCGACTAAAGGGAAGTCAGGTGAAGCTTGATCTACTTTATTTATTTTGAGACAGGGTTTCTCTGTGTAGCCCTGGCGGTCCCGAAACACACTGTGTAGAACAGGCTCAGCTTGTGCTCCCAGAGATCCGCCTGCCTCTGCTCCCGGAGTGCTGGGATTAACAGTGTGTGGCACCAAGCCAGGATGCCTTATTTTAAATAAAGGGATGCAGTGATTCTCAGGAAATCTAGTTAAGGTTTGAGTTTGTTCTTTGATACCCTGCTGGCAACCTCTCTGGCCTCACCGCTCTGCAAATGAGAGCTCGGAGATCCCCCTATCCCAATTACACAGAGCTGAGTGGGCAGGAGAGGTTCATAGCTAAGATTCAAGAATTGAGAATAAGAGACAGATTCCTCGATTCTCTGAGTCTTAGAAGGATAGAAGACTGAGAACAAGTTGAGGTCCTTGAAAGGTGAGTCCTTAGGCTCTCATTCAACAGCCCAGCATAAGTCTGATTAATGTTAAATCTGTTAAAGGAACAGTGTCGGGAAATGCTCCTTAGCTTGCTGTGCATGAACTCTTGCTGTATATACGTGTGACTCCTGGTCCATTTTATCTACTCTTGGATACAACGTACACTTTAAAAATTATTTATTTAGCGGGGCATGGGAGTTCAGGCCTCTGATGCCAGCACTTTGGAGGCAAAGGCAGGCAGATAAACCAATTAAACTTATGTACTTATTTGATTTTTATTTTTTTTTCCAGACAGGGAGCTCAGTCTGGTGTTGCTGAGGTAAGTGGCCCTGTTTCAGCCACTGAGATTATGAGAGTATATACCCCACAGCCAGGTGGAAATCGACAAACTCTCTTTTTTATGATCCGTCTTTCCTTTTTTTCAGAGAGAGAATAAAGAAGAAAAGGGGCAGACAACAAAAGCAACAAATCCCAGGAAAACAGTCACGTTTGAACCCAGAACACCCTGGTTTCGAGCTCCCCACCTGGGCTGCACTGTCTTTCCTTTATGGACGTTTAAGAACAAAGCACACAAAACAAGCAACAACCGTCGACGCAGTGATCCACCTAAGATTTTGATTTGCACTTTCAAAATAGTCAGTCAAACTGGATGTGATGGCAAATGCCTATAATTTCAGTGACGCAGGAGGATGGCCTTTCTTTGGTACCTAGACTTTTTTCTCAAAAAAATAAACACCAAAAAAGAAAGGAGAAAGGAGAGAGAGAGAGAGAGAGAGAGAGAGAGAGAGAGAGAGAGAGAATGAGAGGGAGAGAAGGCTGGGTTCAGTTTGCTCCCCAGGGAACATTCAGCAACGTGTAGAAACATTTTGATTGTGACAACAGTGGAAGCCAGAGGCGCCGCTGTGCGGCATTCTGCAATGCCAAGGCCAGCTCCCCCGCAGCAAGAATCTGCTCCAGCCTTAATATGGCACAGGTCCCAGGAAAATCCCTCCAGCAGCGGATCCTCCTGACTTTCTGATCTCCTGCCTCACCTTCCAAGCTCTGGCATTGCAGGTGTGTGTCCCCACGTCCCAGGGATGAAAAGCAGGGATGTCTGCACTCTAAGCCAGCCCTAAACCAACCGAACCACACCCCCAACCCTAGTCATCCGTGTGCCTGCGTGTGTGGGGAGACTGCTCCAGATCACACCCAGGGCCCCCTGCCCACGATAAGGCAAGGACTACTACTAAATTATGATTTACTTCTTGCTTACTATATTATTTTATATGAATTGTTTCTGTCTATTGCTTATGTTTCTAACTCTCAATTTGTTTTCCTTTTAAAAATGAAATGCAGGCTTCCCTGAGGCTAGACAGTACCATCAAAGTTAATGAAATTCTTGCATTTTTTTTTTTTTATTAGTTTTACTTTCTCCTTTCACTGCACAGACGTATTAATGTCTCCTTCTGGGACTTGCATTTACAATTTTAACATTCTTTTTAGGTGCTGGTCACCTCACCCAACCTCGAGCCTCTCCACAGAGGCCCTGGGGAAGACTTGGCAATTGATGTCAGCGACCCGCAGAGGGAAGAGCAGTCCCGGGTCTCTGAAGGCAGCCCAGGAACTAATTTCTCTTAATCACTTGTAGGACCCCGGGAGGAGCCACAAGGCAGACGGGGAAATAAATCTGAAGGAGAAAACCACATTCTGTGAGGAGCTGGAGAGACCTGTATTAAAAACGGGGCACCATACCTTTAGGACTTAAGAGCTGGCTGGGCTCCATCCCTATGCAGCTATTAATATGCAAAAAAAGCCTTCATAAATACTTGATTCTGCTCACAGTGGGGAGGCCGATCATTTGAAAGGGGAAATGGGCGCTTGGAGTTGAAGCACGTCTGCTTGTCTCCTTTCTCCTTTTTTCATTGCTCTTTTCATCTCCTTGTAGTTTTCTTCCCCCTATTTCTCTGACTTAACCCCCTCGTCTAACTCCAAGGAAGTTGCTGGTGGCAGCTGCTGCGCTCCATTGACGCCCTTGGCACTGAAGCCCGGAACCTCCGGCTACGGGAGGAAGGGGTGCCCGGGGCCTTTTCCTGGAAACGGTACCGGGAGGCTGGGGGCCCCTCTGCCTTATGTGCTCTGGCCTAAGCGAGGCAGCCGCTGAGGCCTCAAAGCGGAGGTTTTGGATACTGCCGGCAGGGGGAGCCTCCGGACCCCGGGCACCCGGGCACTACTGTGGACTTGGACCACACAGCCCGCCTTCCTCTCCCTCAGCCTTCCCAGTCGCAGGCCTGTGACTTCTCGAAGGCTGGCTACATCCAAAAGGTTTGGGATTCTCGGCCAGCACTGTGACTTAGAGACAAAAACAACACGAACGTGTTTTGTATGAGTGAATTTAGGATGAGGCCAGACCCTGAAGGATGGGGGAGGAGGTGAGTCCGCCAAGGATTGATACAAAAGAGGGGAGGGCTTAATTGCCGCTGCTGCTGCTGCTGCTGCTGTTGCTGCTGCAAGCCAGTTTTGTGCTTCAGAGCAAGAGGCCCTAGCAGAGGCAGGGAGGCCATGGCTTGGGCCAGTGGCCCCTCAAGGTGGGTAGCTGAAGGCTGCTGGGTAGAAATTTGTTTCTAAATCCTTTCCAGATGCTTTATAGTAAACATGAAATTAGTCATTTATGTGGAGTAGGTTGAGGAAGTAGTTAAAATCCGAGGCAGTGATTAACCTAATAAAGGGCTGGTTAGCCTCAAGAAGTAAGGGGGTGGTGGTGGAGGAGGGGCGAGAGAGGCCAGAGGATGCCCCTTTGCATCGTCCAACCCATTTTTTTCTTGGCTTGGGGACTGCTGGGGCTCCCTAGACTTTTCCTCGTATGGCTTCTCCTCCCTGGGCTCCTTTTAAAGGAAGGAAGGCTATGGTGACGCCAACAGGCCAAGCAGCTCAGGAGGGAACCCCTCCTCCGTTTGGCAAGGTATCCTCAGAGTTGGAGAACTTACCAAGGCCTTGTTGATGAGCCAGGGCTTGGAGCTTAAGACCCAAAGTCTATACTGTATTTTCTTAGTCACAGCTCTCTAATTATTATTGCTATCGTTATTACTTAAAGTCTTCAGATGCCTCATGAAAGTGTCTTCAATGGAGGCAAAGAACACACAAAGAACATATACATGATATGTATGTACAGTATGTATGTGCATGTATATATATGTATATGTTGTGTCTGTGCCACCTCCGTAGCAGAGAGTTGGCCTGGGTGTGCCTGGCTTCAGTGGAGGCCTGAGTCAGGCCTGGTGTTCTAACGTGGGAGCTGAGTTCAAACACACGTGCAGACAGACTCTTTTCTGCTCTGTTGACAAGTGCTGGGGAAGGAGGCAAGACCAGCAGCTGAGGCAGGAAGTCGGAGATAAGAGAGGAATGGGGAGCCTGCCCTCGAGGCCATCGGAGTAGGGGAGGGACCTAAGTGTTCCCAAGCAGCACCTGCCTCAAATCCCTGGAGTTAACTCCAGCAATGCCCTACTAGCAACTCCTGAGAGACTGAAGAGACGTCACCCACCGTCAGAGGGTCCGATGGAGGCCACTTACCAGTAAGTCTGCACACATTAGATATTCCCAAGCCATCCAGATCAGCGCCTTCCTCTTCACAGTTATCCTAGCTGTGGGGTGTGTGTGTGTGTGTGTGTGTGTGTGTTGTGTTGTGGCATATGTGTTCTCGGGTGTGTGTGATGGAGGCCAGAGGCTGACATCTGCCCTTACTGTTCTCTATGTTATTTGCTGAAGCAGGCTCTCTCACTGACCGTGGAGCCTGTCCATTCAGCTAGGCTGGTTGCCCAGTGTCTCCTGGTCACCTCCCGAAGTGCTCCCATTACAGATGCCACTCTGCCCCTCTGCCTGCTGGGCCTTTGATGTGGGGTCTGGGGACCTGGACTCAGACCCTCACGCCTGCCTGTGTGGCAGGTGCTTTGTCGATGGAACCATCTCCTCAGCTCCTACCCTTGATGGTTTTAAAACCACCAGCAACAACGCGCTTGGCCGCTATTTCCTCTCCCGATTTGGAAGGAAAATGTGAGCTTCCTGTGCGCTGCTGCTGTTTGCAGTCTCACTCCCTTTCTGACTTTGCAGAAGTCTGGGGGAATCTGCTTTGCTTCTCCATGCACACAACAGAATCCAAATTCCAAGCTTGAGCCTAAAGGAAACTGGTGACGTCACAGTTCACTCCCTCATTTTACTGATGAGGTAAATGAGGCCCCAAAGCGATGAAGAGTCTCACTTAGGGTCAGAGAGCACGTTGGGACAGGAACCCCAGACAAGTCTCCACTCCCAGGGTCACTCCCATTCACAGTCACTATTGTACCTGATGCCCTGCTGCTTGAGTCAGCGGTGAGGAGGCTTCAGAAAGATTCCCATGAGGCCTGGTTCTGGATCCAGGGTTTGCTACGGTGAAAAGGCAGAAAGAAAGGGGGTCAAGGCAGCATGTCTAGATCTCATGAACTTTCTTACGAACCATATCCGCACATGCTTACCTCACGTGCGCTAAAGATGTGACGTGCACGCCTGGGCATTACCGGGTATCACCCGTGGTCTCTGTGGGCACATCTAAACACCTTGCTGAGTACGGGTAAGCTTTATATTCACATTTAGGTTTTTAAATTTTTTTGATTGGTATTTAAAAGAACAAAGGTAGATCCTTTGTGCTATTGGAATTCAGATACAGCTGAAATTAAAAAGGAAATATTGATGGGGAAGGGGAAAAAAAACCCCCGCTGATGCTGTTGAATATAAATTCTGTATGATCACACTTTGCTGAGATGGGAAAACGCTTCTGAAAGTTTCCAGGGAGATCAGAGATTTCCCCTGCCCCTCAAATGTGGAGGCCAACAGGACAGTGTGAAGGGGCCGCAGAGAGCGGCGAAGGCCAGCTGTGGGACAGACAGCACCTTTCACGTGAGCCATCCTGGAGTTAGCCTGTTACTACTGGTAAGGCTGCAAAAAGGCACACTTGGCTGTGCAACTGATAAAGACATTTTTACAATTTACTTAATTTAAACATTACATGTGTGTGTGCCTGTGTCATCACGAGTGGCTGTGCCTGTGGATGCAGATGCCCTCGGAGGCCGGAAGATTAGGTCAGATCCTTCCGGAGCTGGAGGTGCAGACCGCTGTGGACCAGCTGATGCTGGTGCTGGGAGCTGAACTTGGGTCCTCTCTGTAAGAGCAGCAAGCCATCCTGATAAGCAGTGATCTGCTGCTACCCCCATCCCTCTCCTGGTGTGTGGGGCCAGGGTCTCATGTAGCTCTGGCTGGCCTCAAACTCAGTGTACAGCCAAGGATGAGCTTGAATTCCTGATCTTCCTCCTAGCTCCCAAGTGTTGGAATTATAGGCGTGTGCCACCCTACCAGCTCCAGCTGGGAAATTTCTGTGGAAGAGCTGGGTGTGTGGACCAGACTCCAAGATGCTGGAAGACAGGGCGATGGAATGTTTGTAAAGAAATGTTTCTTTGGGGGTCACATTTGGCTGAGCACACGACTCTGTGGGTGTAGATTCTAGTCTCTTCCCTGAGACTTAATTCTCCCTCATCTCCACACTCGCTGGTAGATCCTTTGGAGCCTGTGGCCACATGTCATGCTGTTTCCTCACCGATTCGATTCCAAGACAGTATCTGTCTCTTCTAAGCTCAATTTTCTCTGTGGTTTCTCAGCTTTTTTTTTTTTTTTTTCCTTTCTGGATTTGTTTGGGAATGGCTTGTGCCTAAACTTAAAACACATTCTAAATATGAATCGGGTCAGGGAAACTGAGGCTCAGAGAGAATGGGTTTCTGTGGCCTCAAGCCTACAGCTTATTTTAAAATAGCTTGACCGGAGCCCAGAGCCCAGAGCCCAGATGTCCTGAGAGGCCTCCCCTTAGCCTGTGCTTGCCACATCACAGCTGCCTGGCCGGGATCCAGGCTCTGGACAGAGCCACCCGGCAGAATTGGGCTGCGCTGAGGTTCATTTCACAGTGGCTTCGGAAGAGCCCTGGGCCTTTCAGAAATGAAGTGTCTAAATCCTAATGCAGAAGGGAAGGTCTTGCAACAGCAGGAGAGGGAGCCAGTCAGCCAGAGTTCAAGAAATGTAAACACGTCTTTAGATAGGAGACTGAAAAATCACTTAGGGCTTCTCATCCCTTGGGTCAAGACCTTGGTGATTTACGGAGGTCCACGCTGTCAAGGAGGAGCCGAGACCTCGACCACATTCCTGGGAGATAAAGCAGTGGGGGTGGTAAGCCTCCCTCCTGGAGCGACCCAGGCCACTGTCTCCCCCGGGTGGGGCCTTTCTCCTGTGCTCAACCAAACCAGACCCCACGTGACTTCAGCTCTACTTCCGGGCTGCCTGAAACCGCACGTGGCCCCCGTGTGATGGAACACGTCCGGCCAGGAGAGAGATGAACAGAAAACACGCTCCCTGGCTGCCCACCAGCCAGACCGAGCACATTTCCAAATGCTTAGCACCATTGATCTCTCCACCAGCTTTTGGAGGGGAGATAGCACTCCTCCCCAGATAACCAGGCTATCCAGGGGTGACCCTGCCTGGAGGGGTTTATCCTCGGGCCCCTCCTGCCTCCTTCAAACCGTCCTTCCCCAAACACTCCGACCTCGGAAGGTGGAGCGCGGAACCCGGCTCCCTTTAAATTTCTTCCTATTTAAGTCTGTGTTGACACTGTTTAATTCCCCAATTGCTGTTTTAAATAAAAATGAAATACAATTATATTTACTCCTGCTGTTTGAGAGTGCTCATTTCCCGGAGTGGGGGAGGGTCTGACGGGACCCATCTGGTGGCAGTACAGAAGCCTCACTCCGAGGTACTGCCGAGCGGGACAGGTGGGCCTCCTGGCCCCTTCTCCCTGCCTGTCAGGGCTTGGTAAACACTGGCCTGGCAGGCTCCAAAGTGGCCAAATGGTTACCAGGGCGGACGCTGTTGGAGGTGCCGGCAGGAGCCTCTTGAAATCTGTTCAGGGCCTTCCTCCACACACCATTTCTCAAGAGCATACCCTTTGATCGCCCGGCTGCTGTCAGAGAATTTCCTTCCTAACCTGCAGTGTCTCCGTCCGGCAGGGATAGATGGAGCTGCTGCCACACACACCTCCGAGTGCCCTGGCCTTCCACGGCTTTGTGCCGAGCCTCGCTGGCCTCAGCAGAAACCAGCAAGAGAACGAGCCCCCCTCCCCGCCCCCCATCAGCCCTGGTACCTTCAAGGTTTTTGTGTTTTGGTCATAAATGGAAAATGCAAATGCAAATTCCAGATTATTAAAAAAAAAATTCTTCCCAGGGCAAAAGCAGCTATAAAAGGAAGGAGACTGAAGTGCAGCTGACCTTTTCTCAAAAATATCTAAAAATATTTTATATGATGTGACTCAAGATGCTTATGACCTATGGAGTGGTATAATAAATTTCAAGTCTGTTTGCTGAGTGCAGGAGACCAAGACCCAAGAGGGCCTGTTGGGGAAGCCATTATCAGATTTTTAGGATAAGATTTAAGGCTTTGTTTATGCTACCCACTTTCCTTTTAAATCTTTCTGGCTGAGAAGGAGGGAGACATAGGCACATTAAACAATTGCTAGGGACCTAAGAAGGCCTCCAGGCCAGAGCCATACCCTTGGGAGGTCCTGCTGAGATGCCTGTCTAGAAAATATGAGTCAGTCAGAATTTAAATATGGACGTGCCTTGCAAATGTGAGAGCCGTGCTTTTCTTCCAATTTGGGATATCAGTCCTTTTATTTACTTACATTTGTTAGACCTAGCTCAGTCTCTAGGGTCTAGCTTTTGGTTTGGGGAATATACACTTCTTTCGAAAGTTCATAATTTTTGTTTTTATGGAGAAGTCCAATGGCTTCATGGCTCTTTACTAAAGCCTAAAATGGAAACCAAGCTGCACTACGGAATTTAAATTTCAATTGTGTGGCAATAACTATCAATGACTTAAGAAACCCTCCAGTGGAGACTTGTCGTAGGATTCCCAAGCATGTGCTGAGTACTGTCTTTGTGGCCCTGGATGGCCCATTTCTCACCTTGCCTTCCCCTCCCTTACATGTACCCTGCCATCCAGGAATCACAAGCTGGTCTTATTTCTCCTGCTTTGTACACTCCTGAGGTCTCTTTCCCCTCTAGAATCCTTTCTCTCCGTTTGACTAGTATCCATAGAAACTCTGCTATGGGCTTTTCTCTCTCCTTCCAAAAGCATCAACCTCCATGCTTCATGATTTGTGCTCAGCCTTCAGCTCACTCATCTAGCATTGTAGTCACCTTTAAGGCACGGCTTGGCCTCTTTCTCTATTGTTGTGCCTGGCATGGTATCTGTCGCTAGCAGATGGTCACTCGGTATTGGCTGGAATGTCTTGTAAAATAACCTTACTCACTCTTTTTGTTGAACATGTTCCAATGTTGGCGCTTACGTTAATTTTCAAGAGAAGAATTGTAGGAAAATAAACAGCGGTGATGTCTTTAGAGCATGGCACAGTGGATGAAAGACTCGGGAAAGACAGAGGCGAAGAGGGCAGCATGCCCTCAAGCAACCTCTCCACCTCAGTCCCACACATTCCCAAAGGGCAATGAAACAGAAAGTGGTATTTACGGATTACTGGCTAATGAGAGTCAAAATCTTTAGTTCTGTGACAAAAACAAAAACAAAAACCCAACATTTGAAACTTTATTTTAAGAGAAATCCCCTTCTCTTAAAATTTGTACGAGCCTTAAAATGTATAGTGTTAAGCCCTCCTCTTTGTGGGGTCCCTTCCCTATGTCCACCCCTGTTGCTACAACAGCAGACGCCATGTCTGGGAAGGACACATGCTGAGGGCTTCCTCAGACGCGTGGGCGCTCTGTTTAGTGGTAGGTGAACATTCTACCACGTTAGCGATGCCTGTTGCCTGCTCTTGACTCTCTTTTTATTTTTGTAATATTATGCCTTAGAAAACTGTTGTTCGGTGTGTCCCTGACTTGTTTTATTATGCTTCTATTTTTTTTTAATTGTTGTTCAATGTGTCCCTGACTTTTAAAGACACATTCAAAGAGTTTAAACTTACTTTCTTTCCAGTGCGTAAACTACCCACAAAGCTCATCATTTATTTACTATTTTTAGGCTCCTATCTATTTAATCTAAAAAATTTCAACAAAACAAAGTTCTCAAGCTGGGTGGTGGTGGCCTTTAGTCTTTTCTGCCTTTAGTCTCAGCACTCAGGAAGCAGAGGCAGGGGGATCTCTGTGAGTCTGAGGCCAGCCTGGTCTACAGAGTGAGTTCCAGGACAGCCAAGGCTACACAGAGAAACCCTGTCTCAAAAAATAAACAAACAACATCCCCCCCCCAAAAAACAAAGTTCTCAAAAAACAAAAATGTACGACTATAATTGATTCTAACAACAGATGTTTTAAATTTTTCTTTGCCATCAGTTCAGGGGGTGTCATCTAGTATCAGGGTAGTGTTATCTAGCTCCTCTAAAAAAAAAAAATGCGAGGTGTTAGGCCCCAGAAAAGGTAAGAGCTTGTTCTTATGGTTAGTGAGCAGATCATGGGACCAAGCAAAGCTCTCCTGCTCTGGGAACCAGAAGAGGTACTTCATGAGAAGTGAAGTGATGAGAGAGACCCAGAACATCGCAAATCTGTAACAGTAGCTGTTAGCACGTTACAGCCATTATTATTATCACCATCATCTGCATCGCCTTAATTATCTACATCAGCTTCATCAGCAGGGCTCCTGTTTAAGAGCTGCTCACTTCTACATAAATGTTGAACACACTGATGCAGAAACTCCCCGCTGAGGAGCCTGACAAGGAGGTAACTTAGGCCAGACCCCACTTGGCTTCCTGCTTAGGGCTTCTGCCGCCATGAGGACATGGTCTTTTCTCCTACTTTTGCAATCCCCAGGAAGAGCAGTCCCCCCACCCCCACCCCAACTCAGCTGCGGCCCAGCTTCGTCTGCTGCATCCTGTCAATGCAGCAGGTTCCTCACTCAGGATTCATTGCTGCCTCCCCCAGATGAACAACACGGAAGACCACACATGCTTTCCTCTCCATCAAAGGCTATTTTTAGGAGAAGAGGGGCCTCTGTGTTAATCATCCCCTCACCCTGGTCTGAAGCCGGCAGCCATGCCTGTGGGGGGGAGGAAGGCCTGCATCTCTGTGAGAGAACGAAACAGAAAAGGAATTTTGGAGGAGGCTGAATTGTGCTCAGTCCTCCACGTAAGATACAAGTCACAGAGGGTTTTCCAGACAGCTTCCTGGTCTGTAGTTGTGCAAGCTGAACTGTGCCCCAGTGTAGGAGGCAACAGTCACCTTATTGTCACGGGAGTTTCCTTTTTACTGGAATATTTGGGTGGCTTTGTATTTCTGGAGGTCAAGGTAAGACATACTATATTCACGAGTTGGATGATGCTGAGAAGATGGGGTGGCTGTTTAAAGAAAAGCTGACCCTTCAGGGGTATCGGCCCCTTCCTCTTTATAATGGGTAGTAGAATGGACAGAGTCACAGACTGAAAAACAATAAAGAATTTTAACTAAGACTGTGAAAAACTTGAAAACAAACCAACCAACCTACTTTCTTTGCCCTAAAGTGGGGAAAATACTAAGTCAATGGATGCCTGGATGTAAGCCTGGCGATGAGCTGGATGGCTTTGAGACTGTGTGGGTACCTGCGGGGAAAAGGCTGGTAGAGGATTCAGTAGCCATTGAGGAGATTTTACTCAAGGTTTTAAAGGTGAAGCCCTGCGGGACTCATGGTGCTGAAACTGTGAGCGGAGAATCTTTGATGAGGGAGAGCACGCTGATCAGCTGATGTTTGACATATGCGTGGTAGCCACAGGTGTGTGTGTGTGTGTGTTTGTGTGTGATGCCACCTCAGGCCCAGTCTTCACCAACAGCCTCCAAACAAAGGGTCGCTGGACACACAAAGGGATTCCGGCCCCCAAAGACAGTCATTGTCACAGATTTTTATTTATTTAATTTTTCCAATCTGTTAGTCACTCGGGTTAGAATTACTGTAGCTGTCCTTGTCAGCCAAAACAATACTGTTTTTATGGCTGAAGAGAATAAGGATGGCAAGAAGACTGGGGAAGACTGAAGGGACAGAGGAGGGGGAGGGAAGGGGAGAGGGAGAGGGAGCAATGTGGAAGAAAAAAAAATCACAGAGCAGCTTAGAAAAGTTAGGCGGGAAGAGACATATCTTCCAGGTAAATTACCCACCCAAACTCACTTCCAAGTACTTCTCACTTTAAAATTCCTCTTGCTTCATTAATCTATTACTGACAATAAGCACAGCAGAGTTTGCAAAAGACTGGGCAGCCTGATCTGTGCATCGACAGCGGTGTGGTGTAAGCTCACGGAAGCAGTCACACGCGCGCCCAGAGCCCAGGCTGGGAAGCCAACCTGGAACCCAGAGTGCCAACGGTGGAGGGAGAAAAAGCCGTAATTAGTGTTAATTGTTGAGCCTCCAGTTCAAGAATAGATACTCTGGAGAATGGAAAATGAGAACAAGCATTAATTATTGAGTAGGGACCTTGGAGACAGACACTCTGGATTAAAAGGAGAGAGATAAATTGTATAATGAATGTTAATTTTCCCTCCTAGAATTGAACGGTCCGGTGGTTGAAAGGGAAAAGGGGGCTGGAATAGTCCTGAAAGAGAAACCTCCTTGTGAGTGGAGGTGGGAGGGTTCACACACACACACACACACACACACACACACACTTTCCATCATACTCCCTACCCTACTCCTTTTGTCTCCTGGCTCCCACGAAATCTGCGCTCAGGCGTTTCCTTAGGATGCTGTATTACTGCCACAGTTCACTGCTAGGAAGGAGGGCCGGGCATTTCTCTACAGCAAACCCCCCGCCATGCTTCCTTTCCAGCAAGCACGTGGCTGCTTTTTCTTAAGTTGGTGGGAAGGTGACTAGAAACGAGGAAGCCCCAGGAACTGTGTCCCCGCGGGTGCTGCTGGGAGATTGGGGAGGCACATGTGGGCTCCGTGGCCTTAACTGTTGTTTTATCTTGGTTACAATATGCCAGACGCACAGCACCCCCCCCCCCCACATTGGTAATTTCTGAGCTGAAAGTAAAAAGAGACTGGGGTAATTGTAGCCAATTTTGTGGGCACTCTCAAACAGGCTTGTCTCTGGTTGCTCTGATTTCTTCCCCACGGCGCAGGCTGTGGTGGCCCTAAGGGGAGTCTCTGCCCAGCCTTCTGTCCAGCTGCTCATTGGCTGCTGTCTGAAGCCCTTTGGCTGGCACTCAGGCCGGCCCTGCAGCCCCAGCACCCTCACTGGGCTCTCTGCTTCCCTAGCTCTCTGTCTTCATTCACGCCAGTGCCCGCAGCACATCTTCCCCCCACTTCTATTTCCTCACTTCTGATGGCTCAAGGGGTCGAACAAATGGAAGTTCCTCCGTAAAAGCCCTCCCCAGTCTCCTAGGCGAGAATTAGTCACTCCTCCAGCAGCCCTGAGCCCTGTTGCTCGGGCCTCAGTTCCTTCTGCCTTGCAGTAAACACGATTGCTTGTGAAGCTGCTTTCCACCTGGGTTGTAGGGTCCAGAGCCCTGGGAAGTGAGCGAGGAAAGTGAGGAGGGCGGCTGGCAAGTGTGTTACGGAGGGGGAAGGTGGTTCCCCAGAGATGCCCATTTCCTTCTCTGGCACAGAAGAGTGCAGAGGGGAGTGGGCAAATCCGTGTGTGGCTCGGCTTCAGTGAAGTTCTCTGGGCACCTGGTTGTTTATACCTTACTGCTTTGTCATCCCATGGAATATGGTTTTCTTCCCCACGGTTGAAACTATTTTACCACCCCAGTCAAGTGCAAAGGTGAAGAAGAGAGGAAGCGAGAGTCAAGAAATGACGTGGACGCCACACACATAATTTCCATTCACGCCAGTCACACAGACGGAACTAGGGGCGAGGCATGCCAAGAAATAGGATAGCAAGTTAGTTGTCCGTATATTCAGCTAACCTCCAAGGATGAGGATTCTAATTAACGGTGGACACTGGGGAACAGTTGAAAGCCCCGCTATTATAGTGTCAACCAGTACTTCTGAGCATTTTCCGTAAGGGCCACCTGGCATTTTCTGGAATGCTCAGAAGTAGATTAGAGGAACTTGCCCACAGGAACTTTAAATCTAAAAGAGAACAAGAACAAGAGCCTAGGAAATCAAGGAAGTGAAGCAGATGTGGTGCACATCTGTAATCCCAGTCTGAGAAGACAAGAAAAGTCGTGGGTTCAAGGCCAACTTGGGATATGCGGCAAGGCCCTGCTGCAAAAACAAAACAGCCAAACAGGGGGGTAGGTGGGGGAAATGTAATGTGGTGAGAACTCTGGCCTAGCAGGGCGTAGGAGCTCGTGGTCCAGATTTACCACCCAGAAGTTGTAGGTCTGAAAAATCACCCAGCTTTGGCTCCAGGTGTCTTCACTTATAAACTAAGAGAGTCTCAAGCCATTTTTCTCGGCCCAAGCAGCCTAGTATGGACACTCTGCAACCCAGATAGCGTCTTAGGAAGGCAAACGTTAGCTGGGCCGTGGACACCCGGGGAGGGAATGCCAACTAACTCTACCTAATGGAGGCCGCTCAGCCTGTATCAGGCTGATCTGTCAGCGCCCTCGGCAAGTCTCACTCGGCATCCTGGTGATGGCCATCTGCAGATTTCCCCCACATGGAAGGAAGGCAGGGGACACAGAATATGCACCCTCCTAGGCTCTGTAAAAGTGACGCAAGTATTGTCACCTGGAGAGAGAGAGAGAGAACCCAAACCAAACTAAACCAACCAAAGAATAACAATAAAAAGCCCCCCCCAATAAAAAACAAAATAACCCTCAAAACAACAACAAAGAATTTTAAAAATGCAGAGAAACTGACTATGTTTTAGTACTTAGTGTTCTTTTCTTCAAAGGAGGAATTTTGGAGCCAGGTCTGGTGGTACATACCTGAAATCTCAGTACACGGGACGGTGGGAGGATTGCTGTGAGTCTGAGGCCAGTTTGTTCTATGCAGTGCGACTCTACAGCCACTGTAATCAATTTTCTAACTGATTAAGAGGAAAAAATAAAATAAAATTCTCTTTGACGGTTTTCCTCTGTGGGGGTTATACAGGAGTGATGATGCCAGCTTCCCTGGAACTCCCAGGAGGCCTCTGCCAAAGGAAGGGAAGGAGCCAGGTGCGGTGACTCAGGCCTATAATCCCAGCACTCAGGAAGTTGAGGTAGAAAGATGTGGCTGTTCAGGGACTGCTTTGTATTGAGACCCTGCTGAAAAAGAAAAAGAGGAGAAAGAAGAAAGAAAAGAGAGAAAGAAAGGCAGGAGAGTTCTTCATGTGTGGAGGAACTTTTGATGGTGGCCTTTAGGGAATGGTTAGTACGGGCTGTGCAGGCCTTACTGGTTTCTTGATGGTGAGAGAGAAGAGCCTGGCTTTCAAAGCCAGGACAAACCGCTGACACGCTACCTCTTCTGAAGCCTCAGCACTGCCGCCCCAGAGACAGAGGGGTTCGGCCCAGTGGTGAGGCAGATGGGAATTCTCCGTAGTCTCTATAAAGATGGCTATCAACTAGGGTTCACTGCAGAGCAGACATCACTCAGGTATTCCAGGAAGAAACAAGGTTGCAAACTGGCTGCAACTACCTGTGGTGTTCTGACTGAAAATGACCCCTGACTACAAGGCGGGTCCAGGACAGCCAAGGCGACACAGGGAAACCCTGTCTCAAAGAACCAAAACCGTGAAAGAATGAACGAAAGACAGGAAAATGGCCCCCAGAGACTCTTGAGGAGTGGCATTATTGGAGGGGGGCCTTGTTAGAGGAAGTGTGTCACTGGGGGGGGGGCTTCCTGGTTTCAGAAGCTCAAGCCAGGCCCAGTGTCTCCCTCTTTCTGCTGATCCAGATGTAGATCTCAGCTCTCTCTCCAGCACCATGTCCGCCTGCATGCCCCAGTTAAATGTTTTCCTTCCCCAAACGCACACGTGTCTACCTCACTTCCACCCTCCAAATCTCATGTGATTAAGGCACTGGCGGAACACAATTTGCATTCAGCTCCCTAGCCTCGAATGTCATCTGGGAGATGTAGTTTTTAGCCGGCTAGCTGCTTCAGCACGGGAGGGTTGGATGCCTAACGACCATATCCAGCCATGATTCCCTTTGTCCCAACTTTTGATCTGAGATCAGTAGAAGTGATAACACCTGCCACCATTATTTCTCATGGGCTGTTAGCAAACACTGATTGGGCAAGAGGAACAGTGTCAATTGTTACCACATGCGCCTCTTCTTTTTGCCTTCCTCTCCTTCCCACCCAGAGGTGAATGTACTGTGGACTGTATGATTCAGAACTGATGTTTGGAGAAGGGAAGCCAGAACGGTCAGAACCCAGCGAATGCCGAGATCCTCTTTCAGGCTCAGAAGGCAGCACTGACCTTCCCCTTTCCCCCAGGCCTCCTGGGGAAGGGGCTGATGGGGAAACACAAACCACACCGTTGGAAACACTCTAGAAACCATCAGTTCAGCGTTTTCCAAAGTATGTCTCCAAAAATGATTTAGATCCACGTGACACCTCGTTAAAAAACAAAGGGTATTCAGTGGTCAAGCGAGCGGGGGGGGGGGGGGGAAGCGGTGCAGGCCTGCGCCTCTGGGAGGCATGCTTCTACAGCAGAAATCTGCCCAACTCCCCAGGTACATTCACCCTCAAAACCTCCCCCTTGTGTGTGCCGCCCATAACCTTCTCGGGCACTGGTGTCCCCTGGGACATGTGCTGGAGGACTGGATGTGAAAGCAGCCTTCCTTCTTCCATAGGAAGAAGCTGAGGTCCAAAGGAGTGAAGTTATTTGTCAGTGATTGCCAAAAGGGTCGTTAGACCCAAAACCATGGGCATTTAGTTCAGTGCTTCCTTTTCCCTCACACAGACTTACTGAAAGACATTCCTTAAATTTCTAGGCAGCGTCTTTGCGAAGACAGCTGCTAAGAGATAAGCTACTCAAGGGAAATCACACTCTGTCCCGTCTCCCCATGGAAAGACCCCCTCCCCGACCTGGGGCTCAAAGGAGGAAATGAGTTACCCGTTAGACTGCAACGTGGATTACCCTCACACTAGTGAGCTGAAGTAGGAAAACTTTCTTCTTTCTCACAGATTTGGAGCAGAAACTCGGGAGTGACATGGAGCTGTGATTCTGGTGTGGGCCATCGTAAGGTCACAGTCACAAGGGAGGAGTTTGGTCACCTAAAGGCCTAGCTGGGTGCTAGCCTTTGGGAGGCTGTAAAACAGTGAGGTCAAACCTAACTAACAAGAAACACTCCTCCTGCCAGGCGCTGGCAGCCCATGCCTTTAGTCCCAGAACTCAGGAAGCAGAGGCAGGTGGAGTTGGAGCCCAGTCCGGTCTACAGAGCGATTCCAGGACAACCAGGGCTACACACAGAGAAACTCTGTCTTGAAAAACCAAAACCAAAACCAAAATAAAACAAACAAACAAACAACCCCAAAACTGCCAACAACAAAACAAAACAAAACAAGACCCCCAAAATACAAAAAAGAAAACCAAACCGAAAAACCTCCTCTTACAAAATGTCCCCCTTCTCATCTTGGAACTTGACCCCTGATGTGCTGTAGAGCTAAGAGGGGGTAGGAGCTTCAGTGGGTGTTTGAGCATTGCCTTCAGGGGGTAAAGAATAGGGAGTAATGCTTCCCGATGGTGGGCTCATTTGTTTTTAAGGGAATGAGTGTTTTCTCACTCTCCCGGGACTGGGCAGTTACTGTAATCTAGGGCTCTGAGGACTCAGGAGTACTAACTAACTTCCCTTTGAAATTTCCTCTGTTTTAATGTCCCCTCCCCCCAGCACATGCTGAGAATGCTGATCCAAAAGAAGCCTCTTTCTTTACAAATCACCCAGTCTCACAGCTTCTGTTATGGCAAAAGTCAGTGGCTGTGCAGACCCTGTTTCCAAAGCCTCACTTCTGTCCACATCGGTGTTTATTAGGCAGGAGCCGTGCCATCTTTTGGAAGGAAGATATGTCAAATAATTTGTGCACAGGTATTAAAGCCGACACACCAGGAAAAGTTTCCGGGGTAAGGCTGCTAATTAAATGACAAAACAAAACGGCAGGAATAAAACAAACACATCAAGCAAACAAGAAACATTTGGGGTTAGAAATCTAGTTGGGACAAGGCTGAGTGCTCATGAAGAACCCTGGAAGGGGCTGGAAATTCAAATCTGTCTGGACCCTGAAGACCCGACTTGAGTCCTTGGCACAGACACCTCCGAATATCTCTCAGCGTGAGGCTGGTGACTGGGCGCGCCCCTGGGAGGAAATGTGTACCGCTGGCACTGGGACAGGAGGAATAGCCGAGGGTTCATATCAGGAATAAGCAATTCAGAGCACAGAGCCAATGTTTGACTTAGACTTTTCCGAGCCAACTACTCCTTTCGTAAGCCTTTGAATTTTGGGAGCGTTGCAACCGCCCGACATGAGCAAGAGAGTCAAATTCCAGCTCCAGCCTTCACGTCTTTTCTCCCCTCTTCTTCTTCTAAAAGGTTATATTCATCTCTCTCTGCTGCTTGAAAGCAAACTATCATGATCTAATTGCCTAAGAATTCATTTCCAAATAGTTGTTGACAGAACCTTAAAGTTTCAGAAAGATCAGACAGATCATATTCTCTCTTTTACTTAAGAATTTTTTTTTTTTAAATATTTAAAAAAACTCAAAAAACTAGCTATGCTCCCCAGAGAACTTTTCTGTGTGGCACCTGGGGTATTCAGTCAGTCAACACGCATTTCTTGGACATACGATAAAGAGAAGGGGTTCCCTAGGACTCATATATTAGGGAGCCAAAGTGAAAACAGATGCAGATAATTCCAGTCACAAAGGTGGGGCTGAGAGCGAGAAGAGGGGTTACATCTAGGCAGTTGTACAGAGGGAGGTAAACTTATTCAGGAGAATGTCCTGGGGAGGATGAACTTAGAGCCTGTCTAAATATTTGGGGGATGACTCAGGAAAAGGCCTGGAGAGAGAGGACAGGGAGCTGGGGTAATGGAGGATCACTGGAGGGCAGGCTGGAATGTGTGGAAGGGGCTTGTAGAAACCTGTAGAAACGGTGGCTGTGTGTACGGGGGCTGGGGATGTGGCTCAGTGGGAGACCTTTTGCCTAGTTTGTGGAAGGCCCCGGGTTCCATTCCTAGAGCCAAATTGATATAAGCTATATATATAGCTTATATCAATATATATATATATATATATTTCAAGACAGGGTTTCTCTGTGTAGCCTTGGCTGTCCTGGACTTCCTTTGAAGACCAGGCTGGCCTTGAACTCACAGAGATCCACCCACCTCTGCCTCTCAGAGTGCTGGGATTACAAGTGTACTCCACTGCACCCAGATTCAAGTAAATAAAACTTAAAAGATGGATCTGAAAGTCTGTTGTGGCAGAGTAAGCCCTTTGCAAAGGGGAAAGGGGCTTTCAATATACTCTCTTTCAGGTCAAACCAAAGATCAGAAGAGCAAAACTCCCAAATCCATAAACAACTCAAAACAAAACAACAACAGAAATACCCTTCAGAGCTGGAGAGACAGCTCTTTGGTTAAAAGCACTGGCTGCTCTTCCAGAGGACTTGGGTTCAAACTTGGGGCCCTCATGTTGCTCACAACTGTCTGAAACTCCAGTAACAGAGGATATGACGCCCTCTTTTGGCCTCTGTGGGTACTGTGTGCACAGACATGCTCAGGCAAACACATAACATAGAAATAACTACAATCTCAAAAATGCGCTTCAGTTAATGGAGTCTTTTAGAAAGGTTGACCTGTTCTTTGGTTCATTGTAGGAAGACGCGCGTTTAAGGTTTTTCCTCACTTTCTAAGGCACCAACCAATCACCATCGAGACTGAAAGTCAAGCAACTGTGCAGAGAAAAAGCTGGAGAGAGAGTGCCTAGCTGATTCATTCAGAGAGAGCACAATGGATGCTTCTGAATTTGAGAAGCAATCAAGACTGAGCGTGTCACCCTCAGGACCGGGAGAAAATGCAGGCCAGTCTCTGTTTGTTTAGCCTAAATTTTATTTCTCTTTCTCTCTCTGAAATTGGGGCATGGGAGTTTGCTGGGACTCAAACTCAGGACTCTGTGCATGCCAGGCACTCTACCTGGAGTCCAAGTGAACTCTTTTTTGGTGAACACTTACTGTAATCATGCCTCATGTGGGAGTTACTGTGATGGAGACCTGGAAGTGTCTGGAGGAAACATTGTAAACATTGGATCTACAGCAGCAACAACAAACCGATACTTAAATGTTTCTGTTTCCAGGACTTGCTTTTTGCCTTGTCCAGAGGGGATCTACTTCTCTGGAACAGCACGGATGAGTGTGTGGCGGGTGAAGGTCCCGTTTGCTTCCCTGCTGTCCTACCGGCTGAACCACACAGTCCTTCCAACTGTCTCTCTCCCGCTCCAACAGACTCAGACCCTAGACATTTCAAAGCTCATCCTCTGGTATAACCCAGATGGTTGTGGACGTTCTTAGATACTGAGGTTAGAAGCGAATGCATCATGCTTCCCAGAAATCCTTCTAGTGGGTGGAACTTTCAGCAACAGATGCAGGCTGTAAAATGCAGCCCAGGGATCTGTGTCTGTGTGTGTCTTGTCATTTCAAGTGAGGAACTATGGACACAGGAATCATGATCAGGCCACACTGAGGGCAAGCCAGGGCTATGGAAATCTGGCCCTGGATCTAGGCCCAACTCATTAAGCCAGTCATGACATAACCCACCAATGCGTGCAGCGTTTAATCTTCCTCATCAAGGGGCCTGCTGGCTGTACAGCTCAGGCAAGCCCATCCTAGTGGTTTCTGGGTGGTTGACACTCATCGCCCTCTGACTTCACTTCTTTTTTTTTTTTTTTTCCTTTGCAAAATGGCTATTGCCCTGAGCCAGCACTCTTTTCCAGAACGTTCCCGTGCCGAAAGGGGTTTTGGAAACTGCCCTGCTGTCTCTCTCTCTCTCAGAAGCCAGGTGACTCACAGCAGTGAGCCAACGCACATAACAAGGATGCCTGATTGGATTACCAATTAGCCACCTCCACCTCAGGAGCGCGGTTGGAAAGAAGAAAAAGGTAGTGTTTAGTTTGGGCAAATACCAAAAGGGCTTTATCATCCTGATCATGGCACACCAGAGCTCTTCCAGGCCATCCCTCTGCAACTCCCGGCTCCAGATGTTCCGGCAAGAGGGAACTTGCTCCTCGAACACAGGCTTATTGTGTCTGGACCACAGGGGAACCTCTGTGTCAGAGAGCGGGAAAGGCTGGCTGCCTCATGTCTGTTCTTAATGATGTCTCTGCTGCTGGGAGCCTTGGGGAGTTGAGGGGAAAGCCTTCCCCTCTGAAGACGAAGCTGACCTGGAGTGTGTGTTACCTTACCTTGTCCCTGGGGAAGTGCTTCTGTTCCCATGAGCCCCTGCAGGGTCAGGCGGACATTTTCACCTTCTGGATTCGGCAAGAAGTGTTTCCATGTGGGATCTCTGGACTCATCTTGAAAATAAGCACATGTACAGGCGGCATTAGCCCAGTGCAGGTGAGGGAAGCCGAGCCTGGCTGTGTTCCCAAGCGCAGGCAAGCGCTTGGATGGACATCTGATGTGCTCTGTGCTTGTCACACTTCAGAGGCAGAGCAGGTTTGTCTGGGCCCTGTCCTCTGGGGTCTGGGTGAGTGGGAGATAGGGGGCTTCCATGAGCCTACACCGTAGCCATGAAGGGTCTGCAGAGGTGGCAGCATTGGGCACTCTGAGGGCGGGGCTAGGCCTGTGGGGCCTGTCTTCAACTGGATGCAGCTTAGTCCCTGGGTACAGGATTTGGTGCCTCCTGCCTTTGCTTTTCCTCTCAGTCGATGCCTGTGTGTGGCATTCCGTTTGTATGACCCATGTGTGTGACTAGGACCAAACGCTGGGTCTGCACAGGAACTCCGGTCCAGGCTGCACAAGGAAGTTATCTCTGCCTTGGTTACTTGCAGAGGCCCAAGGTGTTCAGCTAAACTCACTATGAAGGAAAAACACATTTTCCTTCTCTGCTCTCAGTCTCAGCACAGAACAGGCCTATGACCAGAAGCATGGAGGGTCCCCACTCATCAAGACAGCCCGAGCAGGCGACTGCGGGGCTAAAACTTCTGTTCAGTGTTGACGCTGCTACCTGGACTTCATGTCAGATTCTTCGGGTTAAAGGCTCAGCTCCGAAAGGCTGTCCCCATGGCAACTGTCGATTGCAGGCCCCACTTGCGGCCTGGGCTTCTGACCCCCCAGTTATAAAGCGGGGCTTCCATGACCCTGATGCTTTCTCAGGACACGCACAGAGCTCCCTCAAGGCACTTAGGTTTACTACTGTGCTCTCAGGAACCTAGCTCAGCAGCCAGGTGATGAGACGCCGGTGGGGGGGTGGGGGGTGTGCCCCCTCTGAGCCCATGTGACCCCATTAGCATAAACGACATTACTATCGGAAAAGGTTCCCCACGAGCAGGAAGAGACACTTCTATCTGAAGTTCGGCAGGTTTTCAGGTCTGTGACAGAAACCAGGGACAGAGAGAGGCTGGATAGAGCTCATATTACACTACTCTAATTCTTCCTGTTTCGGAGGCAAAGCCGGAGTAGCTTTAAGGCAGGCCTTCAGCTGACTCAACTCACTCAACAAACACACGTATATGTATGCTTATATATACACATATACATGTATACAGAAAGATTCATACACATGTGCATGTATGAACATACTCTCAAAAGACAAATGTACATACACACAGACACAGACATGCAGGCACATACCCATGTCACATACAAACCATGGCACACACACACTGGAACCTTAGACATGTGCTGAGACAACTTAGACACGCTCAGGCATGCCTCACGCACACAGCACACACATGCGCTTACATGAACAAATAAGCATACACATACCACTCTGAGATCCGTGAACACGCATACGCTCACACACATGCACACACACCCGGTACATACACCTGTGTCAGTCATGGCTGCGCTGTTCTGGTGTAATCACATTCCCCCTTCATGAGATTATCCAAGACTAGGTGTGTGTCTGTCTGCTGTGATTTGTTCTGGCTGTTAACCTCCAGGGTGGCCACTGGTGAGGTAGGCACACGGGCCAAGCTTGGGCCATTTGTATAGTGTGTAAGGGGATGAAGCTGAGGGAAAAAAAGGCTCAAAGGCATTTGGAGAGAAAGGAGCGGGTGAGGAGGCAGGGATTTGGTTTTGACTACCTCACCTCTAAACAGAGAAACTGTGAGCACAGAGTGGAGTTACCAACTTACATACTTAAGTCATGCTTAAAGGAGTTCAGAGCCACTTGCTTTAGGGACAGAATGCGAGCTGGGAGAGGAGGCAGCTGGGGGCTGGGAGCGAGCGATGGATTTAAATAGAGGCAGCCTGCTTCTGAGGAGCATGTCTGCCCAGACTCCCAGTCCCTCTCAGTGTGAGCCGTGCTGGGGACAGAGATGTCTCTTGCTTTGCACAATCTGTCACCTCCACACTTGCTAGCTCCTTCATCTGGTGCTCCCCAGAGGAAGTGGCCCCAGGCTCTGAGGGAGGAGGAGCGGCGAATGGGCCGCATTTTAAAAATATGTATCAAGATTTATTATTTATCATTTTTATTTTATGTGCGTGAGTGGCTTGTGTACATGTATGTATATGCACCACATTCATGCCGAGTGCCGGAGGAGGCCAGAAGAGGGCGTCAGGTTCCCCGGAACTGGAGTTACAGATGACTGTGGGCCAACTTGGGTGCCAAGGACAGAGCAGGAGTCCTCGGAGAGGGCCAACACTGCTCCTAACTGCCGGGCCAGCTCTCCAGTCCCGACTGCACTTGTCTGACGATCGCCTGCCAGTTTCCAGCCTGGCATCTCTCTTGAGATGGGTTGGATCAGGGGTAACTCAGAGTCTCAGCGGCTTTTGCTCACAGTTCCTGCCTACAGTTCAAATCCTCGTGTGGGCGGGCCACTGCATGGCTCTTGCATGTTGCTTTCGGGCTTGGTCCCTTCTTGACTGCCAGTGTCTAAGTGGGGCTCAGTCACACAGGCCATGGCCTGCCCTGCCTCGTCTTCCGATAGGAACTTGGCATCTTTCCCTCCCGTGAACAGGCCTCAGTTCTGCCCTGGGCTGGAGGATGACTTCCCTCTCTTAACTCTATCTACTGCAAGGTCCACAGGTTCCTAGGCCTACGGAGGGTCTGGCTTAGAGTGGCCGTAAGTATGTCTACTGAACTCAGTGGTGTGCACCACAGGGGTTCAGAAAACCAAGTCATAGGTGTGTAGCTGCTGGAAGGAGGAAACTGCTCGTTGGGGTGTACAGCACACCTTCCCAACAAGTTCAGACTCCTGGGGGGGACGACTGAACATTAATATCACCAATATAGTTGGAAATACCACCATTTCCCCTTTTTGGGGGGAACTAGTTCATGGCTTGCCTTGCAGCTCCTTGTAACAAGGCTGTTACAGGAGCCACAGAAGCCCCAGAGAAGACCAGGGGGTCGGGTTTCCCTGCACCCAGGGTGTTACCTGGTCCTGCTGGCAGTATCCTCTCGACTGGGTGATCCGGGGGACTGCTGCAGCCTGGCGTCCTGTTGCTGTCCAAGTCCCTCTGGATCTCGGGGCTTTTCTTTCCTTTAATCGGGGGCGGGGGTCCCAAAGGTTGCTCTACGCTCTGGGCCAGGATATCACCATCTTAAAAGCAAAATGGGAAAATCATGCATGGAAAACCTTTGAGTCAGGAAGATGAGAGAGCGTGTCTTTTCTGGCGTGGTTAACTGGTGCTTGGGATGCTGGATCAGTCTGTTCTCAGCAGTGTTCCTCTTTCCCAGACCTGCTAAGGAGTAGGGAGCCACAGAGTGAAACCGCCCTTGGCTAGGACGGAGCGGGAAGTAACGGAGAAGTGACAGCCGTTATTGTTATCATAGATGGGACCTGCAGAAGACAGTGACCCTCAGAGGTTACAAACCCCAAGTCTGAAGGACCCCAGTACAAGGACTCTGGCTTTAGGGCTCTGGGGATTTTGATTATGAGATACAGTTTTCTTTCCTTTTGAGACAATAAATTACTGCGAAGTCCAGTTTGGCTTCAAAATATGGTCTCTGCCTCAGTGCCCCAAATGCTAGGATTACAGGCCTATGCCACCACACCTGGCTAGATACAGATTTCTGATGACAAAGTCATTCTGCTAGACGGAGCCAGTGGTCTCATTCCCTTCTCGGGGTATTCGGGGTATGAGGTCCAGCCGCCTGCTGATTCCAGGCTAGACTGGATACTCACATCCTCGGATGCTTAAGCCCTTATATAAAATGGCACGGTACAAACTTATACGCATTCCCTGCACATCTGTCTCCAGGTTCCTTAGACACAAGTAAACGCTACCCAAATAGATGTTACAGTGTACTGAAGTGGCAAAAAATAAATTAAAATAATAAAAAGAAGGGGGTGTTTAGGACAGTTGAGTTTCCCCTCCCCCAAGTACTTTGGTGGTTGAATCTGTGGCTGTAGAGTGGGTGTGTCGAGGGGGGCGGACTGTGCCGCACCCCAGATGGCAAACAGCCACAGCACTGATATAACCTCCAGAAAGCACCGCATACCACCACTCTCTCCTCTCAGACCCAGCAGGGACTGCTCCTGCAAGACAGACCTCCAAACGTTCTAGCTCTGTCCTTCAGAGGTGACAGGCTTTATTTCACGTTTGACACTACGGTTCCCTGGAGGCCTAAAAGCTGGCTTCATACACGACCTCCGAATTTCACAGGCTGTTTGTTTCGTATAAAAGCGTTTTTGTTTGTTTGTTTTGTTTTGTTTTTCTTTTGAGACAGAGCCTCTCTACACAGTCCTCACTGTCCTGGAACTGCCTATGTAGACCAGGCTGGGCCTCCGATTCACAGAGATCCACCTACCTGCTTCTGCTACCCAAGTGCTAGGTTTAAAGGCGTGAGCCACCACGCCTGACAGAAGAATTTTCACAGTGGAGGAACCTGGCAGACACCACCACCTTTGGCTCAGCACAGTGTCACCCCCTATGGAACACACTGACACTGATGTCATAAGAAACTAGCCTGGAAACCTGCTGTACCCAGGAGCAACTGTCATTCTAGTACCCGGGATATAGAAACGGGAGGATCAGGAGTTCAAGGTCATACACAGTAAGTTTGGAGCCAGCTTGAGCTATATTTCTATGTGAGAGTCCGTCTCAAAATCCCAAACCAAGCCAAACCTAACCTCAACTATAGCCGCAACAACAGCCAAACAACAAAGCCTAGAGAATTCTTACAGGTTAAAAGGCCCTGAAGAGATGTGACAACTAAATGTATTGCATGGTCCGGAGTTGAATTTTGATTTGGGGGGAAAACAAAAAACCCAGAGAACATTGTCGTTATAACTAGAAAAATTTGAATATGGATTAAATATTGGAAAACAGTTTTTTGCTGATGTTAGCTTTCTTGAGTATGATAACTGTACTGTGGCTGAGAGGGGATATTCTACTGATAGGGTATATAATATCTGCAACTTAACCCACCTAGAGCTTTAATAAAAGAAAATACACGTGTATGTGGGTATGTGAAGACATGAAAGCCCCCTTCACTTCCGTGACATTAAAAGGGAAATAAATATTCTAGGGCTGAGCAAGAGAATGGGAATGTGCAGTCATTGTGGTCGTGGGACAGTCCCACCTTCCAGGTCTGTGGCGGACAGCATGTGTGAAAGATCTCGCCTCTTTAGCACCTCCTTTTTTCCCTTTGAGTTGGGGGTGTCGCTATTTCTGGGGATGGCTTTGAGCTTATGACCCTCCCATGGCTCCCTTTCTTACAAGCGTGAGTCACATACTGAACTAACTCACCCTGAGCTAGCAGAGACCTCTCAGGCCAGCCTCTCCTGGGCCTGGTAGCCAGAAGTGGGTTAGCTCTTGACTCTCAGCCCCTGGTGGGTGAAGACAGTATGCCCAGGAAGGCAGCCCAGGATGAGCAATGCTGACCTTGAATCCACCTCCATTGCTGTGGCTCTCGCTGTGAACCAGAAGTGACAGGAGGTGGTCCTTGCCTGGACTAGATCTAAAGAAGCTATGAAACAGATGATTGGCATTCACAGATGCCCATTAGCCTCTGCCCTGGTAGAGCACCCTGAGTTCTCCGCTGTGTCGGTTCTCAAGGGCAACTCGGGGCAAGACATGGAGGTGATCACTGAGAGAATGCGTGCTCAGAGGGCGGAGCCTGGCACGGAGGGCAGCACACTACAAGCCAGTGTGCACCCTCTGCTCCCAGCTTCGGTGACTGGTGAACTCCTGCCACCCACGAACCTGTCATCTTGCACGTGTCTTTTGGAAGAAAGTTCAGGGTTCTGAAAACGGAGGATCTTCCACCCATGGCTCATCACTTCTAACATGTTTACTGCATTAAAATATGCACTTTAAAATACCCACGTGCATAACTTCTTTACTACTGTTGTTATTATTCGTGTTGTTTGTGGTTTTGAGACAGGGTTTCTCTATGTAGCCTTGGCTGTCCTGGACTCATAGACCAGGCTGGCCCTGAACTCACAAAGATCTGCCTGCCTCAGCCTCCCCGAGGGCTGGGATTATAGGCGTGTGCCACAGCACCTGGCTTCATTCTTCTTCTTAAACAGTTTTTATTTTTTATTTTTTGGAGACAAGGTCTCTCTGTATAGCCCAGGCCGTGCTGGAACTTGCTATGGAGAACAAGCTGGTGTCAAACTCACAGAGATCCTTCTGCCTCTGCCCCCCAAGTCTGGGTGCCATGTGTGTAACTCCTGGTAACCGTATTAAAAAAAAAACCACTGTCACAAACTTTTAAATTGATAAGCATATATTCATAAAAGATTAGAGACGACATTTCCCTGCAGAAAAACGGGATCAGTAACAGGGCATGCAGCAAATTTTTAGGGAATGTAGTGCCATTTTACACCGAGAAAATATTATGGGGGCATGACTCAGTGAGTAAGTCATTGGAGAGCCAGGCGTGGTCAGTTGTATGGAAGCATGTGGGTTAAGGCACTGGCTGCCTGAACAGCAGAACAGCCATCTTCAAGAGGCTGGGAGATGAACTGACACCTCCCCCCCCCCCCCCCCCCCCCGGCAGCCTCCTTTCTCTCTTCTGAGGACCCTCCTGTGTCTTGCCTGGTTTCCGTTTGGAGTGAGCTTGCTGCGGGATGCTGGGGGGAGAGAGGAAGTACCTTGCCTTGAGGCTGTGTCCTGGCTGCTGTCCACTGGGAGATGTGCTGTCAGGCCCCTTGTCCTTCCTAAGAACAGACGTTTCAGGGGAGGCCGCCCCAGAGGCATGGCTTCTTCTGCTTCTGACAGGGGCTGCTGGGCACCTAGAAAACGGACAGAAAGCTAAGTTGTTTTTGCCATGTGTCTTGTCTTTGTGGGAGACTCATCTCTTCCTAGCTTGCACAATGGGGTTTGAAGAAATCTGTGTTCATTCTCTGAGTCCCGGGGTGGCCCTGTGACTGAGCCAGTGAATGGTTCCAGGGCTAGGACATGACCCAAGCCTGACTGCCCTCCCTGTTTCTTCCTTCCTGCCCTGTCCCCTTCCTGCCTTTCCTCTCTCCTTCCTCCCTGTACTCTCCCCTTCCTCCCTGCCTTTTCTCCTTGGGTGATGTTGGGGAGCTAAGCATTATTCATCCTTGCAGAAATCCAAGCAGCCTTGGAACAAAAGATCCTCCTGTAAAATTTCCAGAAGTCAAAAAGTCTGTAAGATGTCAAAGGCAGTTTCTGCTGAGGTTTCTGGAAAGCTCTGACTCCCTTAAAATGGGAGTTACTCTTGTTCCAGACTGACCAGTGAAGTCCCAGGAGCGAGACTGTGTTAAACAAGGGCACAGCCAGCAAAACAACTTAGGAAAGTCAGGAAATTGCTCCTGGCCACGGGGGGGGGGGGGAGGTTATTCTCAAGGTTCCTCCGAGAGCCTTCTTCAGTCCCATTGTACCAGTACTAGGTCATGCTCTCTCAGAGGTCTTCTCTGTTCTAGGTCATGCTTTCTCAGAGGTCTTCCCTGTTCTCCTGGGCCATGTTCTCTCAGAGGTCTGTTCTAGGTAATGCTCTCTCAGAGGTCTTCTCTGTTCTAGGTCATGCTCTCTCAGAGGTCTTCCCTGTTCTCCTAGGCCATGTTCTCTCAGAGGTCTGTTCTAGGTAATACTCTCTCAGAGGTCTGTTCTAGGTAATGCACCTTGGCTGATAGGGAACTCAGTTAAATAAATCTAGTGTTTACCTAAAGCACTAACTTCATCCAACTTGTCTGGTGATATCCATTTCTCTGATATTTTTAACCAAGGTTTTTGTCCTGCCTAGTTTCATGCAGTCTTGACACAAGCTAGAGTTATCTGAAAGGAGGGAACCGCAGATGAGAAAATGCCTCCCTAAGAGCCACCTGAGGACATTTTCTTAATTAGAGATTGGTGAGGGAGGGGCTCAGTCCGTTGTGGGCGGGGTCATCCCCGGGCAGAGGTCCTGGGTGCTATAAGAAAGCAGGCTGAGCCAGGCAGGGGAGCAGGCTGGTAAGCAGCACCCACCAGGGCTTCCGCATCAGCTCCTGCCTCCAGGTTCCTGCTGTGTGAGTTCCTGTCTTGGCTTCCCTCGGTGGTTTGTGACTCTGTATATGTAAATCACATAACTCTCCTCCTAGTGTTTTTGTCACAGCAATCCTAACTAGGGCAATTTTTCAATTCCATTTTTAGTTGCTTTTTTTGGTATTATATCTTTTTTTTTTTTTTTTTTTCCTGCAAACTGCCAAACTGCCTGAACATCTTGCACCTTTGTACTATCTATGGTACACTGGACTTATGTATGTATCTGTCTTTTTGTTGTTGTTTTGAGACAGGGTTTCTCCATGTAGCCTTGGCTGTCCTGGACTCACTTTGTAGACCAGGCTGGCCTCGAACTCACAGTGACCTGCCTGCCTCTGCTTCCCTGAGTGCTGGGACTGAAGGGGTGCGCCACCACGTCCGGCTCAGTCTGCCTTCTTTTCCTAGTTCAGTAACATGAGCTACGTGATGAAGGGCTTGGCAGATAGGTACAAAATTAAATTAGATATGACCAGCAGAGACCTACATATTTTGCTGCCTTTCCCTTGATTGGAAAAGCTCATCTTTTCCTGCGGATGACCCCGGGAAGCTCAGCCATCACTCCAGGATGGGATGGACTGGCGGGGGACCCCAACTCTCAGCCCTTTCTGGCTTGCCCCAAGTTCCTCAGCGATGCCATCAGCAGGGGACCTACCTCTTCTGCAGGCCTTTTCTCTGGGGGGCTGTGGAGTATGGAAATGGATCTCCATAGGGATAATGAAGAGCTCCATTGGGGGTTCATGGCCTTTAAATCGGCTCCGCAGGGGGTTGAGGACTCTGGGTGGTTCTTCTAAAATACGAGGCAACTTCAGAGCCCTTGGTGCCTGGAGAAAGTTGAAACACAAAACCAACATGGCAGGTATCCAAACTCGGCTGCTGCAGCGGGCAAGCGGTACTGTATCTCACTGTGTTTCTTGTACAAAGCTGCCAGGGGAGGCATAGGTTATCGGCTGGGAGCCCGTGCCCATGGCTGCGGTGTGCGCTGCTTTGCTGCACAGGGAGCCAGCCCCACATATCCTCCTCCTTTCTGGGCTGGCCCCACCCACCTGACCACCCTGCCCGGCCTGGCCCCACCCGCCTACCTGCCCACCTTCTGAGTCTTATCAAAGACCCTTCTGAGTCTTATCAAACATGATAAGTCTGAGAACCTTTGAGAGAGCCAGGCTTGGCGGTCCATACCTGGAATCCTCGCACTTGGGAAGCAGAGGCAGGAGGATCAGGAGTGAAGCCGAAAATTCAAAGCCATCCTGCACTTCACGAGACCCTGTCCCAAGCTTCCCTCTCCCCACCATGAAGCCTTTGAGAGAACGATAGTCTCTCTGGGACTGGGAGGATGATAAGGATGAAGTGACATTGGCCTATAAATGAGAGCGCTCCAAATGTGTTAAGGGTGAGCAGGTGAGCAAGGTGCAGAATGTCCAGCTCTGGTGGGAAGGGGCGGAGAACGGGGACTGGTCGGTCATTTGTGGCCAGTTCCCTTTGGCAGCTCGCAAGCCTCAATTTCTTGCTTAAAAGAAGAGTGTGGTCATGCTCCTGCGCTGCAAAGGCGGGAGGTATAAATATCCTATGTAGCCACCGTAGTGTTTAGAGTGTGGATTATTTTCATGGCTTGTGTGGTTTGTGTGTGTGTTGTATGTGTGTGTCTGTGTTGTGTGTACATCTGTGTCGTGTGTAGTATATGTATGTGTGGGGGGATGTCTGCATGTATGGTGTGTCTGAGGTGTGTGTGTGTGTGGTATGTAATGTGTGTATGTATGTCTGAGGTGTGTTTGTGTGTGGTATGTATGTGTGTGTGGTATGTAATGTGTGTATGTATGTCTGAGGTGTGTTTGTGTGTGGTATGTATGTGTGTGTGTAGTATGTAATGTGTGTATGTATGTCTGAGGTGTGTGTGTGGTATGTAGTGTGTGTTTGTAAGTCTGAGGTGTGTGTGTGTCTGAGGTTGGAGCCTGGTGCATGTTAGACAAACGTTTTACTGCTGAGTTGTGAACTCTCTCTTGAGACAGGGTTTCACCACGTAATCCAGACTGGCTTTAAAACTCACACCTTTGAAACTCACACTGCCACTCGGTGCTGTGGATGTCAGAGGACGGCTGTGGGAGGTAGTGCTGTGATTTTGTCTCCTGAGTCCCAGCACTGAGTCAGGTTTGGTGGCCTTTGCCTTGTGAGTCCCTATACTGTTGCTGGGAATTGAACTGGGGCCTTAAACTCAGGACCTCACTCAGGGTCTAAGATTTTTATTCAAAAAAATTTCATACCCAGTTTGTCCCCTAGAAGAAAACCTAAGCTTCTGAGCACTTCTGTCACATCAATACAACTAAAAAGAGTCACTGTGTGCTGGCTTCAACAAATCATTTGGTTTGGTTTTTACTTCCTACACACACACACACACACACACACACACACACACACACACACATGCACACACGGGGGGAGGAGATGCCGCAGAGTAATGCTTGGATTCTCTAGTTTCCAGTCATTCAGAAGTTTCATTAGACTTCACTTTCTGTCTCTAGCGTTTGGCATATGACTTCAGTATGGGACATGTAGGCACACATTTCACAGGAAGAAAAAGAAAAAAGAGAAAGAAGAAAGATTCTCCCTCTCCCCTCCCCACCAATGCTTAAAAGAAAAAAAAAAAATCAGAAACACACATAAGCGTCCTACACGCTTGGGATTGATTGAGGAAGGAAATTCTGCCCAACTTATGCAAAGCAATATTTACAATTTTGAGACGTTAAGAAAACCATTAGGCAAACACACGCACATAGGACCTCTGTTCCCGGGGCCCCTCCCCGTGCAGGTGTTGCTGTGAATACGGACCTCGGAGGCTCTGTTTCACAAGGGTGGCATTGAGAGGCCTGTGTGGGGATTCAGACTGCTTGCGTGGGGGCGGCTGACAAGCCAAGCCTTAATTTCTGTATTCTGATTAGAAATTGACACAGGGTTTTTAACACAGTGGAAAATATCACTTTCCTATGATAACGAATGCATGGGGTTCAAAGAAGTCCTTCCCTCTGAGCCTGGCTCTGTCCAGCCTGGCTGAGTGTGGGGGCCTGTGAGGATCCTGTGGAGATGATGGAGGTCGGGGCTGCTCTTCACTCCTGGCCCAGACCGTCCTGAACAGAGTGGAAACGGTGTTCCTCCCTGACATGGGGCTGCCTGGGGTCCTGCAGAACCAGGGCAGATGATGTGGGTCCTCAGTGTGGAGCTGTCCAGCTGGGCTCAGAGGAAGTCCTAACGGGACACCATCTCTGTCCTCCTGGCTCTGTGAGGTCCCCGTCATCGTCTGCCTCCAGACGGCTTAGCTGACGTGAGCACCGCCTGCATTCACACTGGGGCTGTGGGCCAGAGCACTGTGGAGTTTCTACATGGCCTACCCATCACCGATGCCTCCCAGAAGCCAAAGCCCCGTACAGAATGGCGAGGCAGGGCCAGGCCGGAGATGGCCGGAGTCACCTTAAGGAAGATGTGGTTTTGACTTCTAAAATTTTTATTACTTTTGCTTATTTGCTCATTTACTTATATGTGTGTGGGCAGCTGCCACTCGGTGCTGTGGACGTCAGAGGATGGCTGGGGGAGGTAGTGCTGTGATTCTGTCTCCTGAGTCCCAGCACTGGGTCAGGTTTGGTGGCCAGAGCCTTTACCGGCTGTGCCATCCTGCCGGCCTGCCCTGAGAGGACGCCGCAGGCTTGCCAAACGGCCCGACGATGGCAGAGGTGACAGCAGAGCAAACACCGCTGGAGTCAGTTTCCCCAGCACTTTAACTGGTGGTGAACTGGTTGCTCACAAGCTCCAGTTCTGCCTTGCTTGCCAGACTCCCTGGCCTCTAACAGGACACAGGGTTCCACTCTGGGGTGTGACCGGGCCCTGAAATTCATGACTTCCAGCAGCAAATTACTGCAGAACCTTCATACCAGCTCCAGCCTGTGAGCTCGGGGACAGCCATCTGAGTCACGTTATTCCTAGGATGGGATTAAACACACACACACACACACACACACACACACACACACACACACACACACGTACACACACAGATACCATACACAGACACACACATACACACAGAGACACACACAGGTAACACACACACACTCTCTCTCTCCTACCTTCCTTTTCTCTGCTTCCCCCAGGGTACTCTGCTCTGAGCCTCTGGCGGACGCTATAGGCGGGAAAAGGCATCTTTCAGCAGGAGGCTCCTGTGACAAGCAGCCGCCTCCGGCCTTGTGGGGTTTCACGTTCCCTTGTTTGTCTGTAGAAACAAGTAGGAATGAAAACGTGTCAGTTGTAGGCAAGGGGTGAACTGCTGGGTTTAGCTCTTGTTACTTCTTTCTCTTCTTAGAAACTTGTTTTATTATTATTTGTGTGTGTGCGTGTGTGTGTGTGCTACATGCCTGCAGAGGTCAGAGGATATCAGATCCCTTGGAGCTAGTCACAGTTGAGATAGCCATGAGTCATCCAGTGTGGGCACTGGGAACTGAACTGGGGTCCCCTGGAAGAGCAGCAAGTACTTTTAACCCCTGAGCCACCTCTCTAGCCCTCTCTCTTATCTTTAAATTTTATTTTTTTGAGCTGGGTTTCATACGGTAGCCCAGGGTAGTGAGCCTGAAACCCACTCTGTAGCGCTGGATGGTCTTAAACTGGTGCCTCAGCCTCCCAAGTGCTTAGATTACAAACATATGCCACCATGCCCCAGCCTGAGTGGCTTTTCTGTGTACACAATAAATAGATGAGGGAAACAGAAGTTTCGTGCAAGTGTAGCCGATGAGAAGAAAATGAGGGATCTCAAGGGATGCTGGGATGGCCGTGGGTTTGACGTGGCAGGCGGGGGAGCCTCGCTCTCACTCTCTGGCCTCTTGCTGGCTGAGTGGTGGTGGGAAAAGCAGCAATAGCCACACGCGTGCGTTGGAAAGTAAACACGGGAAGGGAATTACGCACTGTGTTCTACACGGATTGACCCGAGCAATCCCCACTGTGGTCTCATGGTGGTGGTATCCTCGGAGCGGTGCTGTTCCACACGGCGGGGAAACAGCCGCAGCAAAAGCAAACAACTTACTGGCCGGTGGGTGGGGAATAATTCAAACTCAGTACCTGAGTGACAGGATCCGCGGGACTGCGCACAGGCGAAGAGGAGACTATCAGAGTCTTCCCTCATAACGGGGCTCTGCTTGCTATTTTCAAGGGTGAGTGGTGAGAAGAAGGGGCACTTGGGGAGCCTGTGTTCTCAAGTGAATGTGGCATTAGGTTGTGCTCCCATCAACACTGGCCCGAGCGCCCGAGACCTGCCTTTCTACCTGGGAAGGCGCCACAGAAGAACGTGAAGAGGGACTTGTCACTGGGAAGCGGAAGGTGGCTGATTCGGGCCTTCCTGGAGGCCTGCCGCGTCCTTCCATTGTGACTTTCCTCGGAAGCCTGGACGCGGAGGTGGCTCTCTGTCAACGCGTCCTAGGGAAGGCAGACACACATTCTCGTAAGCAGAAGGGAAGAGAGCGGCTCTGTCTGCATCAGGGGTTGTGGACTCGAGGACGAAGTCTCTGAAGACTGGGAGGACAAACAAGGTCACAGGAGCGCAGTCTCCAAGGCTGTTTATTACCACAAAACACGTAGTTTTTGACCAGAGAAGGAATGACGTACAGCTGCGTCTGACATGCAGCGCTTAAGGGGTCACAGAAAATAAAAATCTGAGCGAAGTGCTTAAATCATGGCCTTCACATCATAAAATGTCCTCTTCCCCTTCTGTAGCATGGCTCTTCTCCGCGTTTCTGCTGTCCTTGACATGTGACCTCGTAAAGCCAAACACGATTATTCAAGATAGGAGTAGATACTGTCTGTGTTGCCCTGAGCAACCTTTAACACGCGCACCACACATATACACCCACTCTCTCACTGAACCCCCACCCCCATTCACCACACACAGACACACACAGACACAGAGACACACACAGACACACACACAAACATACAACACACAGACACACACAGACATACACACACACAGACAAAAACACAGAGACACATACAGACACAGACACACACACAGACATAGAGACACACACAGACACAGAGACACACAACACACAGACACACACACAGACACAGAGACACACACAGGCACAGACACACACACAGACATAGAGACACACACAGACATAGAGACACACACACAACACACAGACACACACACAGACACAGAGACACACACAGACACACAGACACAGAGACATACACAGACACAGAGACACACACACAACACACAGACACACACACAAATGCACAACACACAAACACACACACAGACAAAAACACAGAGACACACACACAGACAAACACACAGAGACACATACATACAGACACATACAACCTTAGAGTTTAGAAAGCATTTCTTCATTTTAACTCACGACTCCATTCCGCAGGGGCATCCACTCAGGCTGAAAGTTAAGTTCTTAGTCTATTACAACTAGCAAGAAGCGTAGAGCAAGTCTAGGGCCACGAGCTCTTTCTTTCTGCACGGACCCCAGCTGCCTGCGTGGGCCGGGGGAGCCAAGGAGAAGCTGGTTCGCCAGTGCGGGAAACGGGAGCTGGACAGAGTTAAAGTGTCCACACCACCCCAGGACCTCTGAAAATACTTCAAATCATACTCAGGTAGGGGATGTGTGGGCTGCATTTCCCAGGTGTGTTCACCTGCAGAAAACCCCCTTTCAAAGGAGCCTCCGGCAATGCCAGGGTTCCTCAGGTGACGTCTTAGGAGACATTATTTAAAGTATCCTTCTCTCCTCTGGAGAGTCTCAAGGAACGGCCAAAAGAAGGAGAGCCTCCTCTAAAGTCAAGAAGAACAGGGGGACCTCCCTCACCCCCGAAATGGTACCTTGGCCCGGGTTTCATCCTCTTGCCACGGCTGCTTCCTGAGTGACGTCAGGTGAGTCCCCGGATTGTAGTGGTTCTGAGCAGCGGAGCCCTGGTCTCCGTCTGCACCAGCTTCCCCTTCATCCAGGCCCTGTTGACCTGCAAAGGCGACAGGAGGTCAGTTGGAGACCTCAGACTTGGCATGGCTCCACTGCTTTTTTTTTTTTTTTTAATTTTTGAAAGATTTATTTATGCATTGTACATGTGCGATCTATCTGCATGTACATATGCACGCCAGAAGGGGGCACCAGATCTCATTATAGACGGTTGTGAGCCACCGTGTGGTTGCTGGGAATTGAACTCAGGACCTCTGGAAGAGCAGCCAGTGCCCTTAAGCGCTGAGCCGTGGCTTCTCCGAGAGTGGCGGCCCAGGCCCTTGTTCCTCCCGCCCCCTCACTTCTGCTTCCGTGGAAATGGTAGACCCGGGGCCGCCCTGGGTGCCAGGAGACACGGGCGGAAGCTTTGCTTCTTGGATAGTTTCCTCATCTGTGAGTAGGGGATTCCAGTTTCTTGCCCTCGCTTCCTTGCGGAGTTGGCTGGGCCTCAAACCAGGTAATGCCAGTGGCCATTCCGTGTGAAGTGCAAGGGGGCCTGGGTGGTGGCGGTGTGTGCCGTGACCCCTGACCTGCTGAATCGGAAACCTGACCTCGGGGTCGCTGGGTGTCTCGCGGTGCTTTGCAGGGGCTCAAGGCAGCCGCCTCGCTCTGAATGACCCCTGTCTGCAGCCGCCGGGGACTGTGGCGGAGCTGGCAAATCTTTCACCGACGGTTTAAAGGGTCCCGCAGCTATTTTCATCATCTACTCAAGGCGGATTTATTGCTGAAAGAGTCTGGCAAGCTCCGTTTGGAGCCCGCCGTAGCAGTACCTCCACTCCCGGCATGCATCTCTGCCTCCACGCCCAGCTTGCAGCTCTGCCGAACAGTGTGGGTCTGTCTGTCTTTCGGCCAGGGGCTCTGGAAACCTCCAGGTGGCCGTGCGAGAACTGGAGGTCTGGGAGGCCCCACAGCCAGCCTCACCTGCCTTCATCGTTCTCATCCTTGCTGTCACTGGCTCTCAAAAGCCTGGGGCTGGGCGCCGCTCTCCCCGCACCCTGGGTTTGCTGACCCAGGGAACCTGACGGATAGCCCAGGGCCATGTTGGCTCTTTCCCAAGAGGACCTTAACTTCATAGGGATCTTTGGAGGAATTCTAGAACGCTCTCTTTCGATGCTAAGCCGGATCCATGCTTCCCTAGCCAGATTCCTCTGGAGTCGGAAACACGGGATGGAGGAGGTGAAGCTCCAGCCAGCCGGGTACTCACTCCGCAGCGGCGCGCCTCGGCGCGGGAAAGGAGGGCCGGGGCGCCGTGGGTAGAGGCTGCGCACAGCCCGTTTCCCTTCGCCCGCAGCGCGGTGAGACTGAATGGGTGGCCCAGTCTATGTGAGAGCAAGGAGTCTCGGTACGCGGCATCGCCTGGCTCGTCAGGTTCTGCCTAACAGAACCAGGTTTGCAGGAAAAGCGCTAGACATTTTAACTGTTGAAAGGAGACCAGAGCGACACCTCTTTGTTGTACATCAGATATGGACTCAGATTACCCCAGTCACGTGTTTTAGGCTAGCAATTTAGAACTGTCAAGGAGCCTTTCCCCTGCCCTCCTCTATGATTTTCTTCTTCCCATTCTTTTTTCATTTTGCTGTCTCTGTCTCTCTCTCTCTGTTGTCTGGGCACAGAGAGGATACCTAGAGTCTTCTTCTATCCCTCTATTTATTTATTTTTCCTTTTCTTATCTTCTTTTTGAGACAGTGTCTCTCCTCATAACCCTGACTATCCTGGAGCTTTCTATGTAGACCAGGCTGGCCTCGAACTCACAAAAATCCTCCCCCGCACTGGGATTACAGACGAGCGCTCTAACTCCCCACCCACCCTTTATCATCTTAGTTTTTGAGCAGGCTCTGTCCCTGATCCAGAAGCTTACCATCTGGGCTAAGCTAAATGGCCAGCAAGCCTGTGGTAATTACCAGCCTCCATCCCTAAACGCTGGAGTCGCAAGTACTCGTGGCCATACTTAGCTTTTAGATGGGTGCTGGGGATTTGAACTCAGGTCCTCTTGCTGTCACAGCTGTCACGGAGCCATCTCCCTAGCCCTCCTGTGATTTTCCACAAAAGCCCATGGTGGTGGGTGGTGGGGTGGGAGGGACAAAGATACCATTGCTCCCATTTTATAGATAAACTGAGGAAGCAGGGAGCAGAGCCTGACCTAACAGCTTGTTGGGAATCTGAGTTTTACAACAAGGCCTATTTTTTTTTTTTTTTAAACAGGGGACAGTAGGGGAAATGAAGTTAAAACCAATGAAAACAGTGGGATCCAAGTTTCAGCCTCTGTCTGAGCACCATATACTTCCTTAACATTGATTTATTTTTTTGTCCCTGTGATCATGAGCCACTGAGCACTGCAATTAGTAATTATGCTGGAAAAAAATCTAGGGAGGTCTGTAATTAGCATTTATTGAGCACTTGCTCTGTGCCAGACACGGCACTGTAGCCTTGAACTCCCACATACACTCCTATGAAGTGTGAAGTCGCTTAGTTTTATAAATGAGGAAACTGAGGCCCAGAGAGGTCATAGGGCTTTGAACTGTGCGCTATCGGCACACGTTCTAATCTACAGTCTCTCTGTTTTCTGTGTGATGGTCTCCCTTCCTTGGTAGTTGGTGTCAGCGAAGTCACTGAGTCCATACTTAGGAAGTTTTGATGGCCCTCCGCAGGGATCCGCCTGCCTCTGCCTCCTGAGTGCTGGGGTTAAAGGCGTGTGCCACCACCGCCTGGCTTTTGAAACTTTATTTTAAGCTGTTAAAAATAATCCAAGCATCTGTGAACCCAGCCGCTCACGAAATCAACAGGTATGGGCTGGGCAGACAGCTCAGTGGTTAGAGGGCCAGATATGTGTCAGGACCAGAGTTCAGATCCCCAGAACTCACTTACATGCTGTGTGGGAATGGCAGCCCGCTGAGACTTCAGCCTCAGAGGATCCCCAGGGCAAGCTGGTTACCAGGGCTACCATATCAATGAGCTCTGGGTTTGATTGGGAGACCTGCCTCAGAGGATATGGTGAAAGAGTCACGGAGAGTGATTCCCAACATTAGCCTCAGGCCTCAGCACACATGTACACCCACACTCATACATGTGTGCTCCCACACAATCAACATGCATTCACACACACACACACACAATCAACAGGTACCTTGTTCATAAGATGGTCTCTGTTGAATCCAAAATGAGGGGACGACAGGCAGGAGGTGGTATTTTGGGGGTACACCTGAAAGATCCTGCCGTGGCCTGAGGTTCTTGGGTATCCCAAGCCGACTGTCCCGGAGCAGCACGGAATCCTTGATGTGTCCTGAGGGGCAAGTCACAGGTTACTCTTAAGAGTTGTGGAGGCTGCTCAGTTGGCTTCGGAGAGATCTGATCGTGGTGAGCGCGTCTTGCTTGCTTCTGCCAGCCTCATGCTCAGCCACCTTCTGAATCTAACCCAGCTGACCTGCAGTATTTATTTCTTGAAGTCCTACTAAAAGCCCACCCTCCGCTAGGCCGCAGTGTAGATGAAGAGGAACTAGACATGGATCCCTCCCATTTGGGGAGATGGATCTCCCTGGGTTTAGCTCTGAGTGTCAGTGTGATGTGGGGTCAGAAGGCCATATGTGTCCGGAATTGTTAGAAAATCCTTTGTAGAAGATTTAGACGTGCATATGTAGTCTAGATTAAAATTTATGTATGTTTCTTTAAATATATGTATATCTGTGTGTGTGTGTGCATGCACGAAGGTTGTAAAATTAAAAAGGGCGTCATGGGAGGGCAGGAAGATGTCTTGAGGGCGGTGAAGAATGGAGAGGACAATGGATCCATATAGTAAGGCAGAAGGAGGACTGATAGCTTATCGGCACGAGCGAATGGTGAGATGGAACTGCATTATGTTAAATGCAGAAGCATGGGAGGGGGAGAAGGAGGGAGAGAGAGAAGCACACAGGCAGAGAAAGAAGAGAGAGAGAGGGAGGGATATAGAAAGAGGCGAGCAGAAGGGGGGATGAGGAACCACCATGTCTGGATTCTGTACTGAAGGGCCTCTGGGAGGAGCAGCTCTGCCCCTAGGTCAAGGGCAGGGTAGGCCAGGCACACTCTGCAGGTAGGGACCTAACACTCACTGTGAAGACAGATGGATGAGGAGCAGTTGGGCAGGGGGGGGGGGATGAGGACAGGCTTTCACGTCATGGTTCTCAACCCGTGGGTCTTGACCGGAAGTACTGAGCAATCCTTTCACAGGGGTCACTTATCGGCCATCCTGCACTTCAGATGTTTATGGTTCATAACAGTAGCAAAGTTACAGTGACGAGGTAGCAAGGAAACAGTCTTATGGTTGGGGGTCTTTACAGCATAAGGAAGTGTATTGAGAGGTCGCAGCGTGAGGAAGGTTGACGTAGGTCTGAAGATGCCCCAGTGAAACCCGTCCCTTTGCACGCTGACATAAACATTAACTTAGAAAACTTTTAGAGCTGGGCATGGTGGCCTCCCGCCTTTAATCCCGGCACTCGGGCTGAAGCAGGAGGGTATCTGTGAGTTCGAGGCCAGCCTGGTCTGTATATTGATTCCCAGGCCAGCCGGGGATAGATGGTAGAGCCCTGTTCAAAAAGCAAAACAAACACACAAGCCACCGCTTCCTGGTCAAGGAGCTGTTTTCTCTCCTTTCCCAGGTAAACCTAGCAAAAACCCGGCGCAAGCCAGATTTCTCTGGTCCTGGTGGTGTTGAAGGAACCGCAAGCAGCAGGGTGAGGGCAGGCATACTTTCATTCCCAGCGGTTCGCCAAGTAAAATACAGAGTGTCCAATCAAGTTTAGGTTTCAGACAAACAAGGGACGCTTTTTAGTAGGAATATGTCGCAAACACCGTGAGTTTCACTGTTTGCATCCGTGTAGTGTGTCGGTATGGTGACTGGATTCCCAGGTCAGGCTCTCCTGTGTCTGCAGAGGGCATTCGGGGTTTCTGTCGGGCAGAGGGGTGTTCATTTCTCTCCGGAGGAGACGGGTCTGGAGAGCTGCCGTTCTGAAGAGGACCTGAGATGGCCTCAGACGGGGAACTTGGGGATTCTGGGGAGAATGTGGCGCTGTGGATACAGGAACTATCTGCCTCGGGGGTCCCACTCTGCTTCTGGCTGGCTGAGGTTGGACAAATAAATACTTTGTGTCTTTCCATCTCCTTTTTGTTTTGTCTTGTGAACAAAAGACACAAGATGGCTTTAGGACAGGCCATGTCTGAGGCCTCCCTCTGGAGCGGGTTGAGAAGCACATTCTGGACTGGGGTGGGAATGGGCAGCGTGAGCAGGGACAGACAGGTGGCCCTTGCTTGTGCAGGTGCCAGGGAAGAGAAAAGTCACTCGCTGGGATGGAGGCCTGGACTTCGCCCTCGTGCAGGACTAGGCCTTACATCCTGCCGTTTCTGGCATCAGTGGCAAACACACCTTCACATCAGACTGGGAAGGTGGGGGACTGCTGTTCGCTCTCTCCCGTTTCCCCACTGACCTGCACGCTGGAGCCTGTCCACAGTGTCGGGGGGCCATGTCCGCAGAAGGCCTCGGAGGTATCTCTTGGCCGAGTAACCAGGCTGCATCTGCCTGTGAATCTGGCTGGCTGGTTTGCTTCGAAAGTACAGGTAGGGTTGCCAGGCTCTGTCCTGCTCCCTCTGTGGGGACACCAATCAGGAGACAGCATGGTGTCTGAGCCCTGAGACGATGCCAGACAGGCTGGCCCAAGACTCAACGGCAAGCCAGAGACCCCCAGAAGGGGCCAGAAGACACCAGGAGCGGATGCCTTCCAAAAGCCCAGGGCGTGAGCCCTGAGAGGCCCCCGAAGACACACAGTCAGGGAGAGGACAGTGACCAATGCCAGACCCCATCTTCAGCTAGGGCGTTGGGAAAGAATAAGGCCTCAGGAGAATTGCTTCAGCTGAGGAAATCAAGCTAGGCCCCTCAAAGCGGCCAAGACTCAGTGGGAAGCATGCATGCCACAGCCCCAGAACGCTGTTTTTCATATGAAAACCGAGACAGACAGAGCCCAGCAGCCCGGCAATTTGAAAAGGTTTGACAGGTTTGCGTTGCGTTTTAGCCAGATGACGGTTCTTCTGGGACTCTTCCTTCCACAATCAGTCCCTTAGTGCAAGACACGTGGGGGACGAACAGGCAACACTTAATGCTTGGCCTGGGATTCATACTGCACGGAGAGCCTTCGCCTCGTCCTGTGAGGTGGCAGAGCTTGGGCAAGGCAGGGACTCTCAGAGCTGGTGCATTAAGCCCATGCTGAGCCAGGTGGCCAGGGCGCACGCTTTAATCCCAGCACTGGGAGACAGAGGCAGGCTGGCCTCTGAGTTCAAGGCCAGCCTGGTCTACAGAGCAAGGTCCAAGACAGGCAAGGCTACACAGAGAAACCCGGTCTTGAGAAACCAGGAGTAAAACGACAACAAAACACGAATAACAAAAAGGGTGGCAGGCTTTACTAACTGTTCGTGGCGTCCATGATTGCTGGCTGAACATGACCTCAGAATCCAGGCTCCTAAAATGAATATTTTAGATTTCTTTGTCTTATTTTGTACGTGTGAGTGTTTTCCCCACGTGTATGTAGGAGCACCCTACGTGTGCCTGACGCCTGCAGAGGCCAGAAAGGGGCCCGGATACCCCGGAATTGAAGTTTTCCGCACGTGAGTCACCACATGGGTACCAGGAATTAACCCCTACAAGAGCAGTAAGCTCCCTGAAGTGCGGAGCCGCCTCTCCACCCTCCTTAATTTTCTTTCTTAGTGAAGGCATAATTTATATGTGCCATGTGAAGAGCTTAGAGTTTCAGTTTAATAAAAGCTATATACGCCTTTGTAACCACCACAGACAGCAAGATGCAGACTATCCGCAGCTGCTCAGGACTTTCCCAAGCCACTTCCGCAGCAGCTTCCCTCTGCCCACCAGACGGTCGGTGTTGGTGTCTAAGCCCGTTTATCGAGATGGACACACACACACACTCAGACATCAGATACTCATTGGTGCTCCATGAAAGCGGTCCACAGTGTTCCAGTGAGAGCTGGTGTGAGGATGGGAGGTGCCGTGTTTACCCCCTACTCCTTAGGGAAACAGTTCCCACAAGACCAGGAAGCAGCCTGGGAAGACAGAGGGTGTCCCAGCCCATTCACTGCTGCTGCAACAGTCTCTGAGCGTGGGTCATTTGTAAAGAACAGAGGTTTGGCCAGGTGACGGTGGTGGTGATGGTGGTGGTGATGGTGGTGTTGACGGTGATGGTGGTGACAGTGATGGTGATGGTGGTGGTGATGGTGGTGGTGGTGTTGGTGGTGATGGTGGTGGTGACGATGATGGTGGTGACAGTGATGGTGATGGTGGTGGTGATGGTGGTGGTGGTGGTGATGGTGATGGTGGTGATGGTAGTGGTGATGGTGGTGGTGGTGGTGGTGGTGGTGGTGGTGATGGTGGTGGTGATGGTGGTGATGGTGGTGTTGATGGTGATGGTGGTGATGGTGATGGTGGTGGTGGTGATGGTGGCACACACCTTTAAATCCCCACACCCCAGAGGCAGAGGCAGGTGGATCTCTGAATTTGAGGCCAGCCTGGTCTACAGAGAGAGAGAGTGCCAGGCCAGCCAGGGCTACACAGAGAAACCCTGTCTGGAAAACTTGACAAAGAAAACAACACATAAAGGATAGCTGTTTCCTGCAGGTGTGGGTGGCCCAGGGTGGAGCGGCTTTCATCCTGTGAGGGCCTCCTTGCTCGCTCGTCCTCAGCTGAAGGCACATGTGCACTGGTCACAAATGACAGCTGGGCATGGGGCTAGGCTAGGCATTGAACTCACCCCTGGCAATTAATCCGGTCTCATGGTTAACTACATTAATCCACTCATGAGGGCTAAACCCCTGGCATTCAGATCACCACCTAAAGGACCCCTTGTCTCAGCCCTGCTCACCCTGCGATGGCTGTGAGTCTGGGCGCGACCCTCCCCACCCCCCAGGGTTAGCCAGTGTTTCTACCGAGTCAGCAGCACCTTTGCTGCACTGCCTGCTTAAGCTGCAAGCAGTCGCCAAAGGCCTGGTCCCAGGCCGGGCCCACTTCCATGTCGTTCAGCTGAGCCTCTGAAAGCTGCTCTCAGCCACTGTATTAGTTCCCCGAGGCTGCTATAACAACTCACACAATAGTGACTCAGCCAGTTCTCAGGGAACAGCGGGTCATCTTACAGTTGGGGCAGGTTAGAACATTTGACGTGGGTCCCTGTGAACTGACACCCAGCTGTGGCCCGGCCTGTGCTGCTGCTGGGGTTCCTGGGACAGAAAGGTCCCCTGAGGCCTCCAGCTTCCCAGGAGCCCCGTGTCCTGGGCTCATGCCCCCTCCAGGCCAGTGACTGCATGGGAGTCTTCTCCTGCTGTGTCCCTCCTCAGCTGCCTTCTGAGTCCTTACGTTTAAGAAATTCTCATAACCACACCGGGCCGACAAGGAAACCCAGAGTCATCCACAGCTTTAAGACCAGCAAGCTGAGCTCGCTGCTGTGTCCCAGTGCACGGAGGGTGGGCACAGGGAGAGTGTGACTATAACAGCAGCCTGGACCCTGTCTCCAAACAAAACAAAATACACACAGACACAGACAGACACACGCACACGTGCACACACACACACAAACAACACGCGCGTGTGCGCGCACACACACACACACACACACACACACACACATGCTCCTGTGATTTTTTTTCCAATCCCAGTTTCTTTAGGCTCTGTTTTAGTTTCTCTCAGTCACTTCTTGAGGGACGACTATGAAGTTATTTAACAGAGCCTCCTTGGTGGGTGAGGGGGCACAGCGAAGACAGGACCACCGAGCGGGCCTATTAGCGTGAGAGCAGTTTCTATGTTTCCAGTGTGCACAAAGTGAGTAGAAACAAGGCAGTGCAGAGGAGTGGTCCGAATAATTACAGCCTCCTGAAGCTGTGTCTTACGTATGCATCGTGACGGCGGAAAGACTGAAAGGAAAATACCGAAATTTGAGAAAGAGCAAGGTTACACTGTTGGGCACAAGGGTACTTGTCAGTCTCTTCTAATATAAAGTCCAAATTCTAGTAATGTGGTTAGATCACATTTACAAAAAGGGGAGCAAAAAGTTAACTAACTTTACTGCATCCACCCTCCTCTTGGCTGGCGTATTTTCCTAGTCCTCTCTCCCTAGTAGCGTCCTACACCTCACACCCACTCAGAGAGAGACAGAAGGGAGCCGGGGAGGGAGTTTCTGGAAGAGAGAAATAAACACAGCAGCAGGAGGCTGGCTGTGGTGGGCTCAGGCTGCCCGGCCTGCCTCGGCTTTGCCACTCAACCCTCTCCAGGCTTCTTCTGAGACAAGTAATTAATGTGTGCAGCGCGGCCTGAGCCACCTTTAATGAGAGGCTTGCTCGGACAGGCTGCCTTTTCCACGTCTACCAGGCCTGTGGAGGCAGAGGGGTGGAGGGGGCTCCCAGGGCCCGTGCTGCCTTGCCTCAGCACTGCCGACCACCCATCCCAGGGCAGAGGGAGGCTGTGGTTAGGGCTCAGCATGGCAGGGCTCAGGAAGCTGTGCCCGCTCAGCGTGGCAGAGCTCAGGAAGCTCAGAATGGCCCAGGCTAGCCATGGGCACCCATTCTGCAGAGAGTGGCTCAGCCTCTGGGTGCAGAGAGAGATGCCCAGGAAGGCCAGGGCTGGTAGGCCAAGCCCTTCCCAACTCAGCCCTCAGCAGATTCTCCAGAAATACTTGGCAGCCAAGAAGAGTCCGTGCCTGGCGGATTCCCCTGGGTTTCCCTCTGCACACCTAGGAATCCTGCCCACCTAGGCCTGGGTCTCTACTTATTTTCCCCCACGAGATTTCATTTAAATTCTTCCTCCTCCAAGAAGCTGCTCTAGACTCTCCCAGTCAGAGGTAGTCACGGTGGATGGGTGCCCAAAGTGCAGACAGCAAAGGCCCAATTAGACAAATGAGATTCCTCCAGACTCAGAAGCTCCGGCACAGAAAATCAACAGACTGAGGGAGCCCACAAAACAGACTGTTTCTAATAAAGCATTTCTTCTGACAAAGGACTGCTATTCAGAATACAGAAGGAGCCCGACAAAGTTAACAAAAATCCAGTTTCGAAATGGGCAATTTATGCAGACCCCTCTCAGAAGAGATCCAAATGGTCCAGAGACTTGTGAGAAAAGTGCTTAATGCCACCAGCAGCAGAACGTTGGCGAGAGATCGCCTCGTCCCAATTAGAAAGGCTATTATTGCAAAGAATGAAAGGGCCAGGAGACAGTTCAGGGGGTAAAAGTGTTTGATGCTGGATGGGCTGAGTTCAGTCCTTGGGACCTACATGGGAGGAGGAGGGAACCCCTCTCCCCCGAGTGCGCGCGCACACACACACACACACACACACACACACACACACACACACACACACTAATACAAGTAAGACAAACAATAGTGGCCAGGGAAGTACTTTAGCTATTGAGTGTTTGCTAGCATGTCTGAGGCCTTAGGGTCTATCTCCAGCATGCTTGCCTGAAAGCATATCCTAGAGATGGGAGCCAGAGGCTCAGAAGTTCAAGGTCATTCTCAGCTGCGAGGTGGGTTTGAGACAAGATACAAGAGCTGGTCTTTAAGAGGGACAAAAATGACCGAATACCAGGATGCTGGTGAGGTCTGGGGCAGAGGGGATGGGACTGTTGATGGGAATGTAAATCGGCCCCTGTGGAGAACAGAACAGAGACCCCCTAAACAGGGAAAACACATCTACCCCATGCTCTGTCAGTCAAACTCACTACTTGGCAGTGTCTCAAGAAGATAACACCGCCATTCCTGCCTTCCCATGCTTATTCTGACATCAACAACAAAGCTACGGACTCTCCCCAGATGCCCATCACTGGATGAATGGCGAAGGTTCTTTCCCCCATTAATGTGGGGAGCACAGCCCGAAGGTCCTCGCTCCCACAGCGACACCAAGAAGGTCACACACACAAGCCTTTCCTGTTCTTCCATCCAGAAAGCTGGGAATTGAGGTGATTAACAGCCTGGTGGCCTGCGCTGTCTGTTGGGCCATCGGAAGCTCCCACAACCAGGACGGAAGGTGGCTCGTAACCTAAGCACCTCTATGCTATCTGTGTGACCAGGCCAGACCCCTCCAAAGGCCCTTAAGCTAGCACAGGTTGCTCATCTCTGGAACCCATCTTCTTGGAAGAAATGACATGACATGTTCCCTGGGTTGACTTTTGATGTGGTTACCCTTCTTGTGCACCTGGGATGGCATTACACCTAGAAGCCTTTTTTCTAAATTATGCTGGGTTTTCAGTATGCTGCACATAAACCACCTGCCTTCAGATGCCCGAGAAGGCTTGATCCAGGTTGATGAAGCCAGTCTGAACTGAGTTTTCCTTCATACTTCTTCCTGGTTCGTTTCTCTGCCTGAGATCTGCAGAGACCCCTCACGTGTGGATTCTAAAAGAAGACGACCAGAATGTAGAATAGTGAGAATGTAGAATAGTATTAGGGGTGGGGGTGTGAGTTGGGAGGAGGCAGAAAGGATTCAAAAGAGGAGGGTTCCCTGAGTTCTAAAGCACCACGGGATGCCTGTAGCTCAGAAGAACCAACTATTTATCTTATGAATAGCTAGAAGGGAGAAGCTCAAAGGCTCCAAACTCAAGGTGATGCTAAGCCAGGTTAAAATTATCCTATTTGCACGCACACATGTGTAAGGAGGCATTGCACATGTACACTGAAAAACCACACCATATCTGTATTAATTATGTTAGTAAAAAATTAACGTGTCCTGTGTTTTTTTTTTTTTTTTTTTTTGTTTCTGTTTTTGGGTTTTGAGACGGATATACTATGCTCGCTCGCCTGGCTGGCCTTGAACTTCTGAGGTTGAAAGACCTTGCCTCAGCCGAGTGGGCATCCAGGACTGTAGATGCAGGTCAGTGAACTGGCTTAAAGAGAAGTTTAAGACAGGAGCTGGAGGGATGGCTCAGTGGTCAAGAGCGCTCTTAATAAACTTACAGTAAGGATTCATACCTAGACCTTCAACAGGCCGCTCCTCGAGGACCCCAGGTCAGCGCCCAGCACCCACAACTGTATGTAACAGTTTTAGGGGACTAATGGTGTCCTCTTCTGGCTTTCTGCATGCAAGCGACACACAGCCATACATGCCAGCAAAACGCTAATAAAAATAGTTGAACAATTACGTAAGAAAGAGGTTTAAGGCCACGTTTAGGGGAAGCTAGCTGAAAATGGTTAATGTGGGATGTTTCAGCCCGCCGTTAGGTGGTTAGGTGGGGTGCTCGCTCTCCTGATCCGGTCAGTACACACTTTATAGGCCTATAGGATTATCGCACGGCCCCTGGAAAGACACACAGTGAAAATGGAACAGTAAGGCAGCAGCCACCCCTCCCCCGTCTCAAAGACCGCCTGCCTCAAGTGCCGCAGGGGCGTGGTCGGCTTTCTTCACCAGTCTGTGCCCTCCTGGTGGGTGGCAGCTGTGGCTCCCCGTGGCAGCTCTGGCAGTGAGTGTGCTTGCCCGACCACTATTTGCTGGGTAGCTGCTCCGGGTCAGGCGTTGTCCTGGGTGCTGCTGGCTGGTTAGTTCCTAGCTCAGGCGAATGGGGAGAGCCAGTGTCTTCACAGCTGACTCCCTGAGGCCCCAGTTTTGTGCTATTTTTTTTAAGCGTGGAAATAAATGGTAGTAATGGTTGTACAATAATGTGAGTGCACTTAACGCCAGAACGTGGCACACACAAAAGTGATGAAATCTGTGTATGCTGTCACGAAATAGAAAAGTAGGGTAAACCTTGTGAAGAGAGAACTGAGGCCACAACGCAATTAGAGTAGTGACGGGGGTCATCGTACGTTCTAGGTGTTAGTCATCACTATAAATGTTCTCCAGAAGCAGGGCGATGGCTCAGCATTAAGGTGGTGTTAGCTGTGCAAGCCTGACGGCCTGCGCTTGATCCCTGAAAAAACCCGGATGCCGCCAGGCTGTGGTGGCGCACGCCTTTGATCCCAGCGCTTGGGAGGCGGAGGCAGAAGGATGGCTGTGAGTTCGAGGCCAGCCTGGTCTACAAAGCGAGTGCAGGACAGCCAAGCCTACACAGAGAAACCCTGTCTTGAAGAAACAAAACAATAAAACAATAACAACAACAAGAAGTCTGGGTGCAGGGTCCTGCGTTTTAATCCTGGCACTCCCGTGCTGAGCTGGGAGGTAGAGACAGGAGCATGTCTGGAAGCTGCTGAGCCAGCGAGGCCAGATGCACGATGGGGCAGAAGCAACAAGATGGATGCCAGCTTGACAAAGTGGAAGAGGAGAACTGACTTCCAAAAACCGCCCTCTGACTTGTTCCCGGATATGCATGTGCTCACATTTAAGCACATGCACATAGTTAAAAAAAAAAAAAGAATAAAAAATTAAAATGAAAACAAGTAAATAAATTGTCTCTATTAGCGCTACAAGGGAACCAACAGATGAAAAAAATACAAAGCCCAGAAAAACAAGAGTCTACGGGACCATACACATATAGCATGAAAATGTTTCCCGTAATCCAACTAGATTTTTAATGAAAACTTGACTCATTTCCTTGGAAAAGTGGTTTGTATGAGGAAAGTGCTGGAAGCCTCGCAGATCTTCTTCCTCTTTCCTCCTCTTTTCTCTCTCTCTGTCTGTCTGCCTCTGTCTCTTTACTTCCCTCCCTGCCCCCTCTTTCTCTCACTCCCCCCTTCCCCCATAGTGCTGGGGGCGCGGGGCGGGGGGATTGAGGCTCAAGCTCAGGCTCTCATATATGCAGGTAAATACTCGGTCCCTGAGCTGCCCCCTCCCCCGGCAGCTCCAGTCCTGTTTCTTACAAATAAATATGGCTCAGACTGGGGAGACCTGTGTTTTCTTTGAGGCCTGGAGTGTGTAGCAGCTGAGCTGAGCTTTAGGACAAATCGTCTAAGCTCCAATTCCAGCGTCGTAGCTTGGGTGTATGATTTGGGGTGAACTATTTAATTTCAAGTCCCATTTTCCCTCCTACGAGGCGGGGATAGTGCTAGCACTCATATCATAGGCTTATTCAGATGAAGTGACACCCACAGATTAAACACCCGTTACAGTTAGCATTCAGAAAATGTTAGTCTGAGCTGGAGATAGCGCAGTTGGTAAACCCTGAGGGACTGAGTCTGGGTCCCTAACGCCCGCATAAAAGGGTATGTCAGCATACACTGCCACAGAATCCCAGCCCCGGGGGTGCAGAGACCAGAGGACCCCTGGGGCTTTCTGGCCAGCCAGTAAAGTCAGGTGTGTGTGCTCCAGATTTAGTGGGAGACCTTGTCTTAAAAAAATCAGGCGGAGAGCCACCTGACCCTGACTTCTGACCTGCTGATGAAATTCCTGTGCTGAGGGCTCGGGGAGGTGGGGCCTCTGGAGGAAGGGAGGCCTGGGCTCTCTGGTTTGGCTCTCAGCACATTTGATCACCTCCAACTTGTGACAGCCAGAAGCCTGTCACCAGAAGTAGAGCAATGCCAGGCTCTTGAAGAGACATGCTGCCACTAGCCCTACTCTGTATACATTACCAGCCAGCTGTATTTGGTGACAACGACAGAAACCGGTCTTTAAAGCAGGCATCTCTACTGACTGGTTGACTGGTTGAGATAGGGTTTCTCTGTGTAGCCCTGGCTATTCTGGAACTCTGTAGACCAGGCTAGCCTGCCTCCACCTCCTGAGTGCTGAGATTAAGAGCATGCACTGTCATGCCCCCGCTAAAGCAAGCTTTTAAAAGGATCAATAGAGTCACAAAATTTTGAAAACATAAGAGTGAGGAATGAGAAAAAAACGGAAAATTAATACATTTGACATTTTTAGGAGCTCTTTAGGATTCTGTTGTGCTTCAAGTTCAAAGCCATGGTTTTCATGTCCCAAATTATAACTACCTGTGTTTACAGCAAAGTGACTTCTAAATATGGAGATGCTGAATGGATGAAAGTCCTCAGGACCGGCTTTAACTCTAAGACTTCCCTTGGTTTAAAACAAAACAAAACCCAAGAGGAGGCCCAGAATGCCTGCAGGGGTCTGAGAACTCTGGAGTCCATTCTCTTTTGACTGGACATTGATCTTTGAGCTTTAGGAAGCTGGAGCATCAGGAAAACTACCAAGTGGACCTAGATGCTTGCCCTCAGACTGGCACAGGACTGGAGGTGCTGTGAACGTGAGCACTGACTCCTATCTCCCTGTGTTACGTGTACACTCTCTGGATCTGTGCGGGGTCTTGGTTAGTTGGGTTCTAACTCTTGGCCCAGCCAGTAACAGACATTCAGTAAGTGTCACTACCATAATGGCGAACCTTCCACCCTCGGCATTGGGCTCTTTGACTTTGAGTATGGTCTTCTTAACTACTGGCCTCCTCTGCTTAGACAAAGACAGTGTGCCGGAGAAGACAGAGCGGCTTATGGCGGTTCCATTTATAGCGGTTTGCTGAGCCACGCCTCCAGCGCAGTCCTCAGTCCTGCTCCACCTAAAACAGGCCCGGGGCCACCGCAGAAACTCAAGCATGTTTTGACATTTAGTATTTTACACTTTTTGTTTGTTGTTTTTGTTTTTAGAGATAGTTGTGTGTGTGTACGTGGGTGTGTGTGTGTCTGTGTGTAACGCTGGCTGTCCTAGAACTAGCTCTATAGACCAGGCTGGCCTGGAACTCACAGAGATCCACCTACCTCTGTCTCCCGAGTGCTGAGATTAAAGGCGTGTGCCACTACTGCCTGGCAATATTTTTATTTTTAATGTGTGCATACGTGTGTGCGGGCTTGTGTATGTGTGAGTATGGGTGCCTGCAGAGTCCAGAGGAGACCACTGGACCCCTTAGAACTGGAATTACAGATGGCCGAGAGCTTCCTGACACACGTGCCGGAGATAAAGCCCACACCTCTGCAAGAGCAGCAAGCACTCTTAATGCTGAGCCCAACATTAGCAATTCATTTTACTTACATATGGATAACATTTGTAATTGCCTTGTTTTATATCTCTCTGTCTATTTCTCTCTCTCTCTCTCTCTCTCTCTATCTCTCTATCTATCTGAGACACAGGTTTCTCTGTGTAGCTCTGGTTGGCCTGCAACTAGCTCTGTAGACTAGGCTGGCCTCAAACTCAGAGATCTGCCTGCCTCTGCCTTCCAAATGTTGGGACTAAAGTTGTGTGCCACCGTGCTTGGCTGTAATCTACTTTTTTTAAAAAAAGATTTTTATTTATTATGTACACAGTGTTCTGCCTGCATGTATGCTTGCCTGTCTGAAGAGAGCACCAGATCTCATTATAGATGGTTGTAAGCCACCATGTAGTTGCTGGGAATTGAACTCAGGACCTTTGGAAGAGCAGCCAGTGCCCTTAATCTCTGAGCCATCTCCTCAGCACCTATAATCTACTTTTAAAAAGGACATTGTGAATATTTTTTTTCATGTGAATTGTGATTAATGCTTATTGTCTGTCCCAGAATCTGTTAGATGATTTTACTGTAATTCACGTAACCGATATTCGATTGTGAGACGTCTACAGTTCCCGGTGTTCTGCACAGTGGTGAGTATGATGCTGCAAACATTTGGGGCCTAAGTCTTAGGGCATGGCTCTGCTTCGTTTCCAAGGAGCTTCTAAAAGCAGAGCGCTGAGTCAAACGGAATCAACCTTTTTTAGGCTTCTGCCAAAATGTCCCCCAGAAAGGTCATGTGACTTTTCAGTTTGAATGGTTGAGACTATTTCCCTAAAGCCTTTTGGAAGTGGGAGTTAGGCTCCTGGGCTTCTGGAGTCTATGGCTTTCCTTCCCGAAGCTGTTCTCTGCTGAAGCGTTCCCATTCCTGACTCCCAGGCTCCTTGAATTGCTCCCCCTCTAAAATCTACAATGCCATGTTTCCTAACCTTAAATGTCTGCCTGTTAGCATTCCAAGCCTTTTTTACCATTTCCCTCACAGACATTTGGAGTTGGCCTATACCGCTGTTTCCTACAGGTTTGAGCCATAACTAGAAAACAGATACTGGAGGGCAAGAATGTCCCTCCTCTGTGGAGGCCAAATTTCACCAAAGATGGAGACAGAGCTGTCTCTGGTGGAGACAGTTTTATAAATTAGTAAACTCCCTGTCCCCTGACCCTAACCCCCCAAAATAGCTGTAGGGGTGGGCAGTTCAAGGTGTGGAAAGTATTCTCTCTCTGGGAAGTGAGTTATTCTAGCCAGGGAAAACCAAAACTACTTTAAGTGTTTAAATATAGAAGGGGTCCAGCAAGACAGTTCAGTGGGTAGAGAGAGGTGCTTGCCCCCAGGCCTGGCAACCTTTGATGATCTGAGTTTGAACCCTGGAACCCACGTGGTCGGAGGAGGTTGTCCTCTGACCTCCACACTCATGTAAGCCCTATCAGACAGACAAACAGACAAACAAACAAACAAATGGTAAACATAGAAGAAATGTAGTTTAGGGTATTGTTTATACAGGTGACTGGAGTGTGCAGGAGTTGAACAGATATTGAGAGCTGCGGTCTTGGAGAGTTGATTCCACCCTATTCTAGAAGGACCAACAGTCAGGGTCAAGGGTCACCGGGAGCCTGGGATGGGTGTGGGCCTGCCTTCTGGAAGCCGGACTACAGATGTTGTATAGTTGTTTCTTGTCACCTGGGACAGAATGGAAGGGGAAAGTCTTCTGTATTTCCCCTTCTTCCCCCTCCCAGTCTCCCTCAATGTACCCTATTGGCAAAGCAGATGTTTCTTGGAATTGTATGGAGCCTGTAGTCGACTCTATGAACAGAGCAGAGCAAGAGAAGGGTGTGGGAAACAAACGGGCCAGGCTCAAAGACCTCTAGAGTGCCCCTTCCTGTTCACAGACAGGAGGATATCCATGCTGGCCGGGGAGAGGTTTCAACCATCTGTCACTCACTTACCCCAGGAAGTCACGCAACTCCTTTAAGCTTTGGTTTTCTCATCTGCAAATGAGCCAGCATGGCACCAAAGCAGGGTGATCAAGTGTTGGAGGCCAGCCTGGGCTACACAGTGAGACCCTGCCTTTAAAAGATGGCTGGGCGGGGACAAGGAAGGTTGTTGAGAGAAACTGCATCTCATAGGAGCATGGGGCAGGGGCAGATGACATAACGGCTTAAAGTAACAGCAAACACTTGACAAACATTTCCCTTTCTTTCAAGAACTTATTTACGACTTCACGGCGAAGGGCAGTGGGGCGATTGGTCAAGGGGACAGAAGAGGCTTTTGTTCTGCCTGTGGCGGGAGATGTGACTGAGGAGCCTGGTAACCAAAGTGGGAGGCCAGCTGAGAAACACTGAAAGCACACACAACTGGTCCACAACAGTGCTTGCCCTAGAGGAAATATTACCCCACTGGATGCTCAAAAAAGACCAATTTTGATGCATATTAAGATGGGGATGTTTGCAGAGGAGGACACAGTGGTGTGTTTCTGCCCAGGGACGTGGGATGTGGGATGTGTGATGACACGCTGTGTTTTGAAGGATGTGTATGAGTATCCAGGGGCATGCGCAATAGTATAGCTGAGAAAGGAGTCTTTGGGGTGAACCAGTGTAGTCAGAAGGTTATTGTGTGATTCAAATGCTCATTTCTATGCCCGCTGTACCTGGATGCAGTCCTTGTCCTGAGAATCTCAATGTTGTGTAACCACTGTTCCTCAATTGTCCCCTGGTATGCCAATAAAGCAGCTTGTAGCCAATCGCTGAGCAGAGGAGAGAATAGGGCTGGACTTCCTGCTAGCCAAGGGGGGAGGAGTTATAGGAGGAAGTAGGGAATTCAGCCATGGGCAGAGGTTCAGGAGCTGTCAGTAGAGAGGAGCTGGAGCAGAAGAGCCACAAAGTGCAAGTATTTCTGGGGATGTATGCTGGGAGAAAGCCAGGCTAGCTTAGAGGGTTAAGAGTAGAGTCATAACTGCTCAGTTGTTGTGCTGAGGCTTGTTGGACAAATAATATAACAGAGTCTCAACTGTTTGGGTGGTAACTGGGTGAAGAGAGAAACTGAGAAACACAAGATTTTCTTAAGAATAACCGTAACAAGCTAGTCTACATTAGGAGGGGTCTTGAGGGGTCCATCATTGAGGAGGGGGGTGATGGAGACGTGGGACATAGGGCTGGACGTGGGAGAGAGAGCCAGGGTGTGAGGGGCCTGGTGTCAGAAGCTAAAGCTTCATTAGAACGGAGAGACTTTGACCTCTGGACTAATCCACTGTCTCTAATGCAGAATTTCACAGAGGGACATAGCTTCCCAGACTGTCTCAGGGCTGACGCATGTGGTTATGTCACAGAAGGCAGGGGGCCGAGCGCATCTCAGCACATCAGACAGTATGAACCCAAGAGAGCAGACCTTCCCCCTAATAGTAAACGCAGAATGCAAAAAGTAACTAACTTCGGCTGACCCCTGAAGCTCAAGGTAAATATTTAAAACACTCTCATTTCCACGAGCTGGGAACATCAGAGGTGGAGTGAGGATTGTGGAGTGGTTGAGAGCCTGGGTTTTAAGGGTTCCGACTACACTCTGGTTGTGAAAAAGATTTTGTGTCACCGTAACTGAAAGAGAAATGTGAAATGATAACACCAGAGTGGTCTTGTTTTGGGTGTTTCCCCACACAGAGTCTGTGAGCCCCGTGACACTAGTTCTTGGGGTGCAGGGCAAGATGACAAAACTAGCGGTCTGGGAGTTCCACGCCTACCCTCCCTCAGGAGCGAGAAGTTGCAGTCAAAGCGGCAGCTGCGTTTATGAGTGCACAGCCCCCATCATCTTCCCCGAACCCACCTTTCTCCTTCCGTATGCCAAGATGGCTTCTCTGAGGTCGTGCAGTGTGTGTAGCTCAAGGTCCCGCCTCTTCCTGTGACTCCTTCTCCTCTCTCTGGGTGCCCAGGCTGACACAGCTAGCCCTTCTGAGTAGAGGATCAGCGCCCCTTTTCTCGTGCTGAAGGTCTTAGGAAGAAACAGGCTCCAGGAGTGCTGGCTGGCACCGTCCCCATCCTGGGCTTTGCTGACCAGGACGTAGTCTTCAGGGGACTTCCAGTTCAAATAGTCCTTTAACGAAAGGAAAAGGCCTCGGCTGAGACACCGTGGAAGGCCCTTCTGCAGCAAACACTGTTTGTGCAAAGGTTCCCGGCTTTCTAAAGCTGCTTGTGTGTGCACAGGCATGCACACAAGGCCGCGCCCATGTGTAGAGGTCAGAGGGCAATGTGCAGGCACCATTGTCCGCCTCATGGGTTTGCGGGATCACACGAAGGTGTCAGTCTAAGGGGCGCACGTGCTTTTACTTAGTCATCTCACGGCTCATCCTGCTCCCCTCTTTTCAGCTGTTGACTTTTCTCTGAACGTTCACATGAAATTTTGGAATAAAATTACCCTTAACACTTAGGCTTTCTCTCCATAGAAATACTGTGGCAGACCTTCAATGCCAGCAGAGCCAGATGGAGCTCTGTGAGTTGAGGCCAGTCAGGCTGCTCTAACTATCCTAGACAGCCAGGGCAACAGGGAGAGATCCTGACTCAAAAACAGAACAAGACATCGACTTGGAGAAATGGCTCAGTCTTTAGAGCTCTCCGAGGCGCATCCAGGGGACCCGGGTTCAGTTCCCAGAGCTCACACCAGGCAGTTCACAACCATCTGTAACTCTAGCGCCAGGAGAGCCAGTGCCTCTGGCCTCTTCAGGCACCTGAAGTCATGTGCACACACACACACACACACACACACACACACCTCCATTTAGTTAAAAATAATAAAAAGATCTTAAAACACACACACACACATACACTCACACACAGTCTCACACATGTGCACATGTATACACACACATGCACACATACACACACTCACATTTTCATACATAGATGCACATATGTATACTGACATGAATGCACACATTCACCCATATACGCACTCACATGCATACACATATACACGCATACACACACACACAAACACGTGCACACACATATTCATACACGCAAACTCTCACACACATATACACACCCACTCACACAAACCGATACAGTGACAAAAATCAGTAGAACCCGGTGCACAAATCCATTTTGCCCACTCGACTTTCAGAAGAGCTGTGCCTGTCTCGAGGCTCTCAGTGGTGGCACACAGTGGGGCTACAGGCTGGTTACGGCTCCCAGGCACCGTGGAGGAGCTCCTGCGGCCCACTACGGGTCAGCTCCATACAGGAGGAGAGCTGCGCCTTCCGAGGGCTGTCACATCGCCCCACGGCTATATGTGCCCACACATATAAAGTGAGTGTGCGCCATTGGCTGCTGCAGTCCTTCGGAACTTTATGTGTCTTTGAACACAGTGAAGGTCTCTGCCCCCGGTGAGTTCGTCGCTCCTGGCGGTCCTGAAGAAGTAAGGCTCGCGCACCGCCAGGGAATTCTCGCCGCCTCTTGGAAAAACCTTCTACAGTGCGACCCGTTTTGGCCTCCCGTGGGTACAAATCTGTGGGTTGAGTTCCACAACGCTCCAAAAAGCCACCGAGAGGCCCAAACCCTCACGCACACTGAAAGCCAACGGCAGTCAGGCTGGGAAGGCTGGTCCTGACCCAGATGTCTCCAGACTCGCTGGATTCTCCCCCAGGCCGGGGCAGAGGTGGCAGGGAGCGGTGGGAGGGAGGCAGGTGGTTCCCGTGGCAGTTCTGGGGCTCAGGCAAGCAGGGAAGATCTACCAGTGACCTCCAACACTCACCAAGACAGAACTTTCTTCCCCATCCTCATCCTTGTCCTCAAAATGTGTCCCCTTTGCCCCCCCACCCAGCTCTAAGGCTCACCTCTGGTTCAAAATAGACTTCCAGCTTCTGTTTGTTCTGGACCAGTTTCCCGTGTCCTCGGCTCAGGAGGGAGAGGGAGAGCATGTTTCCCCTGCCTGTGCCTCTCAGGGGCAGGTCACCTCAGTCCTGAAAGCTGAAAACTGGTCCCGCCTCAGGGTTTCCAAAGCTCAGCAGCAAGCCAAAGGACACTGCGCACACCGGGCCCTTTATGAAACACGTTTCCCCTCGTACAGCTGTCTGGTAACAGGCAGCCACACAGCCGAGGCAGGGGGCATCTCTGTGGCGAGAAAATGCAAAGTGCAAGGCCTGGCTCCTCAGCAGTGTGCCCTCGGCTCCTCTGCCCTTGTTGTCCCTGAGACCTGGTTGCCCTGCTACAGACCGCGTGCACCTAGAAATCTGGGCCAAGGCACCATCCTTCCCATTGTGAGTGGAGGTTGTTTCCGGTTGCCATGGCAGCATAGGGACATGCAGTTTAACCCAGGAAGGCAGAGGAGGCTGAAGACCCTGCTAGGTCACTGGCTGGGGTGGGTGGGTAGGGAGTCTGTCCACTGGACATTGAAGGGACCAGACTCAAATACGGAGTCCTGGGGGCAGGAGGGGGTGGGAGGCCATGTTGGGTTGTCTGTTTCTGCTATGTGCTCTCCTTGCTTTCAGAAAGCGTCTTCCCCTTTCTCCTGACACATGAGCCTGTCACTGTCAACTAACCTTTAACAGACTCAGCGAGTCCTCTAGGTTACCCCAAGCTACCTGTGACATTTCCCTTGGCTGGGCTCCAGGATTCCCTGAACTAGGAAAGGAAGCCTCATTTTACTAATGGCTTCTCTGCATGAGTGACTGGGAGACACCGGGAAGCTCTGGCTTTCTTTGCATACCTGGTTCTCTAGAGGGGACATTCTATCACACACGCACGCACGCACACACCATGACCATACCACTTTGGGGACTAGAATGTTAAATGTCTTGCAAGGTATGACTGTCTTGCATAATGAATATCGCTTGGCACCCTGTTTAGCAACACTGAGTGGACACAAGGTGGAGAAGGGACAGGAAGTCCGAAGGCCCTTGTGCTGCTTAGGACCCAGTTTTGTCTGCTTGTGGAATCGCCCCCTGCTGGTTGATATTCAGAAGTGCAACGATTTGTGGGCCCACATCTGTGGAGGGGCGCCCAGAGTTGGACCTCAGGCTGTGAAAGGATTTTTGAGTTTATATGGAGGAATTAAGATCCTGAGTGTACGGGCTGGAGAGATGGCTCAGTGGTTAAGATCACTGTCTGCTCTTCCAGAGGTCCTGAGCAACCACATGGTGGCTCACAACCATCCATACCCTTAACTAGCTAGTTCTCTTCTAGCATGCAGGTGCACAAGCAGATAAAGCACTAATATAAATAAATAAATAAAATCTTAAAAAAAAAAAGATCCTGAGTGTAGAGGTTCAAAACTGAGTTTAGTCAAATCAACATCGAGAAAATGCTTCACCCCTTCGAAGCTGTAACCTAACATAGGAAGGTAAAGTCAGTGTTGGTAAGTGAATAGAGGGCTCAGAAGTCCTTGTACATCAGTGTGCATTTAAAATGATGCGTCCTTGCTAGGCAGTGGGGGCACACTCCCAGCATTTGGGAGGCAGAAGCAGGTGGATCTCTGTGGTTCAAGGCCAGTCTGGTCTACAGAGTGAGTTCCAGGACAGCCAAGGCTACACAGAGAAACCCTGTCTGGAAAAACAAAACAAACAAACAAGAATAAACAATAATAACAAATAAAAATAAAATAAAGTGGTGCGTGCTCAGTGAAAAATGGTATGAGAGCTCCTAACAAAAAAATAAGTGCATAATCAACATATTGTCCAGGAAGTCTACTTTTGGGTATATTCCCAAAAGAAGTTTCTGAAGGCAGGCAGGGTCTAAGGTTTTCCTCCCCTGTGTTGACTGCGGCACCAGTGGTAGCAGTTAAAATGTGAAACCAATCCAGTTATCCACGGACACACAGATGGTGAAACAAAACGTGTATGTCTACAAGAAAACATTTTCAACCTTAAAGAGAGAAAGAAATTCAGACAGGGACTACAGTCCCGATAATCCTTGAAGACATTATGCTAACTGAAAGAAGCCAGTGACAGTACTGGTCAGATAGCAGCTGGTGCTAAACATGAGTAGTCAGATTCACTGAACCAGGAAAGGGCATAGTGACTGGGGCCTGGGGGCTGGGATGGAGGAGAGTGAAGTTAGTGTTCTGTGGATGATGTGTTTGGGGAAAGAAAAGCGTTCTGGAGATAGCCCTACCACAGGCTGAATGCTCTTAGTGCCAAGGAGCTGTTAACTTAAATATGGTAAAATGGTAAACATCTGTAATAATGCAATTAATTTTTTTCAGTCATATAGCAAAAAATGGAAAGCTTGAACCGGATGCTTGCTGATCCAAACGCAGCGTTCTTATCCTGAAGTGACTGCCTCACAACAGGTGGGCCAAAATCCTGCTCTGAGGGCTCTAAGGCCACAGTTGCCCTGCCTTGCCCTGCGGTGCCTCTTCAAGGCATAAAAAAGGCCTCTGACAAAGGTTTCCCAAGTGGTCACTACAGCTGAGAAGAAACCCTAGCCTTGAAGGGCGTCCCGGGAGAGCTGTGTTCCGGAGGTGGAGGACAGGAGATGTCCTAGGAGGAGAGGGCTGTGTGGAAGAGGGAGGGCATGGATGGCGGGGGCGTGTGGGAGGGGCTTAGGGACAGAAAGGGCAGAAGTTCACTGGGAAGAGGTGAGGAAAGGGAGGGCGGAGGATGAAAGAGGACGTTATAGGAGGCCTGGCTGTGACCTCTCCAGCAGCCGTTGGCCACGAAGGTCATATAGTCACTGGCTTTCACTCCTTGGGTCTTTCTTTTTAAAGACAGGCCGACCTTGAAATTGCTGCGTCGCCATGGTGATCTGGAGTCCCTGTTCCTCCTGCCCCCTCCGATGGGGTTTTCAAAGCAGGGGCTTTGGAAAGGTGAGTCTGAGAAGCTTGTAGAAGGTGGCCGGGAAGCAGGCGCTTATCTCATGAACCTCTGGGTGAACCCTCAGGACCAGTCCTCCCTTGGACTTGAATGAACTTGTCAAATAAGTCAGGAACGACTAGTCAGTCGCTAAATGGCCATGGAGTGAGATACGGAAAGGGAAACTCCATCGGCTGCAAGAAAATAGAAATCTTAACATTTTGGAGACGACACTGCTTAAAAGAGAGTAAGAGAGCTCAGAGGAACATGAGGGAGGGATTGGGGGGAGGCGGAACGGGAGCCTCAGCGTCCAGCTGAGGGCCAGCTCTCTCCCTCCAGTTCTTTGTGTGAGCCTGCATATGCTGAAGTGCTGGTTTGCCCACAGATGGTGACTGGGACACCAGGAAGTGGCTGTTCCAGTCTAGTTTGAATATCTCACTTGAGAAAATACCCAGGTGGCCATGCAGCCCTCTCAAGGCCAGGGCAAGGCAGCCAGGCTACTCTGGGGTTGTCATCTGAGGGCAGACAGCCTGGGGCCCGCAGCAGGCCCCTCCTAAATCATCATGTTTACATCCATCCTGTTTAATATGGACAACGAGCAGACCCACGGATCAATTAATAGGCATTTAAAAGCATTTACTCAGTCGCCAAACAGTTTATGGAAAGTGCATTTAGAAAGCAATCGGGGTGATTGCCGTTCTAAAGTGCTTGGGGATCCCAGATGAAAGGCGGTCGTAACCGGGAAGTATTTATAACTCAAGAAGGATCCCTCCACACCCACGTCACACAACACCGCCACCATCCCCCGGCAATGCCTGACCTGTCAGTCCGTGCAGCCTGTCTGTTTAAATTACTCTGTAAACGCCATGGGGCGGAGACCTGGCTTTTTATGGTTTGTAAGGCACGGTGAATAACCATGGTACTCTGTAAATAAATAAGAACCACATGAAACGGTGACAACAGAGGCCGCATCCCCCCTGTGTTTGAGAATCTGTCTCTTGTCTCAAAGTGCTTGGCTTCAATGGCCGCTTTGCAAAAGTGGCCTGGGAGGCAGCAACAGGATTTTTTTTTTTACCTCCCTTCAGAGCAGTGTTATCACATGGGTTTATTTGTCTTCGGTCTACGAGATTCACTGGTGCTCTCTTACTTTCCGAAGAGCACAGAGAGAATAAATAGGTTCACAAAGCCACAGAGCAAAGCAGAGGTTGACATGGGACCTTCCCTGATTTTGGTTCTAACCTGCTGTACTAGAGTGATGGCAACCATCCCCAAGAAAGTCCTTCAGGGCTAGGACACAGCTGTCCTAGGAGCCAGGACCATGGCCTCAGCCTCCCCTGCAGCAGTAGGGGGCTGCTGTGAAGATGGAGGTGGGATGCTGGCCCCTGACCTGACTTCCCTGGCTCCTTCTGCTCTCACATCGCCAGCCTGGCTTCTCCTTGCTTTACCTTGTGTATCCCCAATACCTCCCTTTGCACATAGCAGCAGCTCACTAAACCTCCGGTGTTTGTTTGGTAATGTGCTCAGGGAGGTGGGTAATTATCTTTGAGCCATTAAGAGAAATAAATGGAGGAACATTAGGTCAAAGCCTGTCTTGGAAGCTGGTAGTTTGCCTGGCCACGGTACAAAGCTTCGACTCACAGGTTAAAAACGCCAGCAACCCAAGACTCGGTACACAAAGGCAGGGAGCTTGCTAGCAGCAGTGTGGGAGGGTCAACCCTCTGACTTGTTGGAAGAAGTATGGGCTTGCTCAGATACTGGAGCTGGTTTCTCAGGAGGCTCAGGCCAGAGATGGAAGGAGACGATGCAAAAAGCAACAGAATACTCTGGAACCATAGTAAGGGAGAAGGTGGCTGTCATGGGCCCTGTGTCCTTTCCATTCTTAGGTATAAATCACACTCTGGCTGGTTCAGGAAGCAGATCTGCTTACTCAAGTTCTGCTTGAAGGATTTGCTTTGGGAGCCAATAATGCTAGGTTCCTCTAAAAGAAACAACAACAACAACAACAACAACAAACCTTTGTTCTAGGCTTCTTCATGTTCTCATCAGAGATATTCATAGTAATTGCAAGCTCTTAAATTTATGGCGGGGAGATAGCAAGTTTGTAGAAGAAACACAAATTCCACGTTCTTGGTCCCTTTATAACGTGGGAGGACTCACTCACTCTTTCGCAGGGGCTCAGTCAGTGGGAACAAAAGTAACAATTCCTGGGAACCGACCAGGGAGGAAGACAGCAGGAGCCATGAGCTCTGCTGTAGGGGAGACGGAGACCCCATGGATTCTGCTTGCCTCCAGCCGGTAAACAGCAGAGTTAGAAAAAGAGACTGTTTTATCGGCATCATTGGCTTATAGTTGTGTTTGTTTGTTGAGACAGGGTCTGTATGTGTAGCCCTGGCTGGCCTAGAACTCGTGTAGACTGGGCTGATCTCAAACTCAAGAGATCCTCCTGCCTCTGACTCCCAAATGCTGAGATTAGAGGCAGAGGCAGGAGGATCTTTGTGAGTTTCAGGGCAGCCTGGTTTCAATAGTGAGTTGCAGAGCTCCATAGAGAGACCCTGTCTCAAAAAAACAGAACAAAATAGAAACGGTTTCATGGGCTGTTGTTATGATGTTTATTTAATGGACAAAGCAAGTGATGTAAGGGCCATATTGTCTGTAGTCTGTAGTCGATAACTAGTGTTTAAGAAATAATTCTGTCTGGTAACACAGCTCACAGAAGCGGCTCCCTGCTGGCAGGCACAGAAGTAAGGTCCTGCTGTAGGAAGCGATGCGCTAAGAGTCGTACCTCACAGAGGGCTCTCACTTGTGGAGACAGGAAGTGACTGGACCACACTGTCAGAGGCCTCTCTGTCAGCCTCCAGCTCACTATCTAACTGTGTGACAAGAAGAGTTTCTATGTTTTCTGACTGTCAAGCAGTCACTGTATGAACTGTTCACTAATCATTTGAGAAATACTAACAATACAGCAAATTCATGTCTTTGTGAACATATTACATAGTTTAAGCTACATACACATTCTTGTTCCCTTATCTGCACATTAGTAAGAATTTTTTTTTTTTTTTGAATGTTCAAATTACAACCCCATCCCTGGCCCCAACAAAGCTACAACTATATGAAGCGTAAGAAGTGGTGTCAGGAAACCTGGAGGCTTTCTAAGCCTTTTTCCCCCCCTGAAATAGTTTCTCTGGGTAGCCTTGGCTGTCCTGGACTTGCTTTGTAGACCAGGCTGGCCTCAAACTCACAGAGATCCACCTGTCTCTGCCGCCCTGAGTGCTGGGATTAAAGGCCGTGCCACCAACCTCACCAGTTTCTGAGCCTTCCTTTCAAAGTCCACGTGTTGCTAGAGTTCATGTTTTGAACCACGAAGCCCCTAAACTTCCAGGGACCCTCACTGCTCACCCCTTCAGCCCACATGGATTCCTTTAGGGAAGTACTCAGGCTCTCTTGTGAACTAATTTTCAAGTTTCTCTGTAGAGACTGCTTAACCAGACTGTGTAGAAATGGGCCCCAGAGCGAATGCCTGATTGAGATGGACAGAAAAGGAAGAAATGGACAAGATGGCACGCACCCCTGAGAGGTAGGCTAGGAGACCCCCCCCCATGGCGGCTTTGCCTGGTCCTCATTTCTCCAGAGGGCTAGCCTGGGCCTATGCCCCACCAGACAACAATCTTAAGATGAGAGAAGGCTGCCATGGCGGGCCCAGGAGGCTCTGAGGATACGTCCGCAGGGAGGGAGGAAGCTGGTCCTCTTCCTCACACAGAGCCTGCCCTCCTGAGGCCAACGGCCAGAAGAAGCCAGGCCAGAAGCTGAGAGGGTCATCATTATAGCAAGAATCGGGAGGGGACATGAGCAGTGCCCTCTGGCATCGGGTGATAGCCAGCCCCTGCTCATCCCCCCGGGGGGATGCCTACAAACCCTAACTCAGGCCCAGGGGAGTTGTCACTCAAGCAGGGAGAACAGCTTTGCCATAGTGATTTCAGTGGAAGGTGCTGGCAGCAGTGGCGACTTGGCTCTTTGGATTTTACCATCCTCCTTCTCCCTGACAGCCTGCTCCTGGCTGGGTGTCTAAAAGGTTAACCGGCCTGGTAGGACTCAGCTGCCAAGGACACTTAGCGCTCACTCCAGCACTCCAGGCCTGTGTGCTGCTGGAGTGGCCTGCTCCTGGCATCCAGTTCCCTGGCAACAGCGTTCATTAGCTCATTCAAAGCCCTTTTTTCTTAAGAAAGCTCTGACCTGGATGCCCACCCTCACTCCTCGTCACCCTCTCCACTCCCCGGCTTGGGATGCAGCTGGTATCTGTGGGCGTGAGGTCGGACAGCCACGGACTGGGGTTGACTACAGCTGCTTTGCACTGGTTTTAGCCAGGACTGGGTGGAAAAGGTTTGCTTTTCCGCTGGGACCCCAGGAAAGGCTCGGCCGGAAGGTTTCCCGTGCTGGAGTTCTTTGTTGGTCAGAGATCCCTGAGTGCCGGCGATTCACTGCCTGGATCCTGGGCTGGTCTGTGCCGTGACTCGGGGCTCTGATGAGGGGTGTGGCGGAGCTGAGAGGACCCAGACAAGGAATCCAGATCACAGATGTCTTGTCCCTCTGTCAGGAGCAAGCCGGGACAAAGTCTGTGTCCTTTGGAACCGGGGGAGCCTGGCAGCTGCTCCACCCCTCCCCAGGATGTCAGTCGCTCCAAGTTTGCAGAAAACGGCAGCAAAAAGGAGCCCTTGCTGTAGTATTTTGGGGAATGAAAAACTTGGCTAATGTCTCTAATAAAGAGGGGGACTCTTCTGGGATTCTCAGACTCACTGAGAATCACTTGGGGTTGTTCTGTCTGGAACTCGAATAAAAGGAAAAATAACAGAGCAGAGTTGAGGGAGGAGGCAAGGTAGGTTTTTTTTTTTCACCTGTGTCAATCTGCTTAATTCATCCTGGCTTTTCAAACAAAACAAAACAAAAAAACCAAATTTCTAATCCACTTAGACTCACAGAAATCTAAGCCCTGAGCATGATCAGGAAATAAAAACATTCAAAATGTCTAGTCATGTTGATCAAAGACATTGAGACGCAGTGGGAGAGGCAGGAGAGCCGGGGTTTCAGCTATGCAGGAAGAGTTGGAAGTGAGCCGGGGTCTTTCCTGAGGATGGTCTGACCCTGGGGCCTATGTGAGGGTGAGTGTGAGTGTGGTAGGGTGTGGGCTATGCCATGTGCCGTCAGAACAGGTTACAGAGGACACCCGACGACATGCATCTGAGAGACGTTTGGGGTCCAAATCAATGCACCAGCTCTGTGAGCGCCTGCCGGAAAACGAGGTGAGAAAATGAGGCCTACCGCGAAGGCCTGTCACAGAGACCGTCAGAGATGCAGAGTCCGGTCCCCACTCCTGTCAGGCAGCAGCAAGCTTTGGAAGCTCCTCGGGTGAATCTCATGCTCAGCCAGTTTTAAGAACCGTGGGTGTGGGCTGGGTCTGTGGCTTCGAGCTTGCCGTGAGCATGTGAGGCCCGAAAGTTACATTGTCAAAATCTGAGGAAAAGAAAGAACTGGAGAAGAAGGGTTGGGGTGTGTTGTGTTCAGCAAGCTTACAGCCCTGAGATCAGTCCCCAGCACCAATGAAACAAACCCAAACAACAAACAAAACTCACTGGCAGATGCGTCGTACAGAGGGTCCTTTATACCTGTTTATGGTTTAGGTTAAAGAGTCCCTTGAAAAGCAGAGCATCTTAGAGACAGAGATGAAAAGGCGGTATTCTTTATAGAAGTAAAATTACTCTCCCCCTTCCTCACAGGAAACAGAGTGGAAGGAAGGCGTGGTTCACTGCCCTGAATCACACGCCTTCCTTTGAGCCCTTCCCAGATATGTTTCAACGCTTTCTCTTACATATATTAAAGAGAAAGGAATATTGAACAGTTTCAATAGGAATGGTCTGATGAACGGCTTCAGAGTGTAACAAAGACAGATAAATGGCATAACCCCAGCCTGAGAAAGCCCGTAGCCTCGACAGGGAAAATAAGACACGCCACCTTCAGCCTGGGTGATGCCGGGCTTGGCAGGATTAAGTAGTAATTCCCTGAGTTGCTTTTTCGTGGAGGAAGATCGAGAGTGTGACCCAGAATGCTTGAAGAGTGTCTGAAAGGGGGGGTTCATTTTCAGCTGCGACTATAAGCAGAAAGTGGTTCTTTTTTTTTTTCTTAAAGATTTATTTATTATTTATACAACATTCTGCCTGTACACCAGATCTTACTATAGATGGTTATGAGCCACCATGTGGTTGCTGGGTGGGGACTGAACTCAGAACCTTTGGAAGAACAGCGAGTGTTCTTAACCTCTGAGCCATCTCTCCAGCCCCAGAAAGTGGTTCTTATCCATAACACAGAACAATGGAAGTCCCGGAGAATAAAGACGTGGAACCTCTGGTCAGAGCATTACATTGTATAAAATACCTCACATTTTCATTAGTTAGTAGACCAGACAGCATGGATTTGTGGAGCAAAATTTAAAAGGATTTATTTGTTTTTAATTACAGCATCCTGGGGAAGATGGCTCAGCAGTTAAGAACACTGGCTACTCTTCTAGAGGACCCAGGTTTGATTCCCAGCACCCACAGGGCAGCTCATAACTGTAATTTTAATTCCAGGGGTCCCAGGCCCTTTTCTGGCCTCTGAAGGCATCGGGCACACACATGGTTTACATACATACATAAAAATAAATAATAAAAAATATTTTTAAAAAATTGCATTACCCATGTGTGTGTGTGTGTGTGTGTGTGTGTGTGTGTGTGTGTATGTGCGTGTGTGTGTTCATTGCTATAGTGTGAATGGGGAAGCCAGTGACAACTTTCAGGATTTGATTTTCTCCTTTTACAATTTATGTCCCAGGGATGGAACTCAAGTTGGCTAGCCTTGTGGCAAGCACCTTTACCTGCTAAGCCATCTTGCCAACCCCTGCAGGCAAATTTTAAGGAGGAAAATAATTTTAAAACATCATAGCCATTAAGTCACCCATCTTTCCGCTGTGACAAAATACTTGATAAAAGTGACTTAAGAGATGAGTGCTTGGGCTCACAGTTGGAGGTTACGGTCCATCACAGCCCGGAAGTTACCAGGCAGGAGTGTGGGACAGCAGATGACATCACCAGGAAGCCGAGAGCCGCGGATGCTGGGGTTCGGTTGTTCTCTGCTTTGTGTTCAGTCTCTTCCAAAGTGTGCTGCCTGTGTCAACATGGGCTCCCCACCTTCCAGGAAATCCTCTCACAGACACACCTAGAGGCGTGCTCCCACTGTGAGTCCAAATCCCGTCAAATTACCAAGACTATCACACACAGTAGTCATGTCACCAAACACAGGACTTCCTGTGCTTGGTAACAAAATGAGGAAGGACAGAGCAGTGTGGAGAATCTGGGCGACAACTCCAGGTCTAGCCGTGTGCTGTTGTGAGTTTCACTACTGTTCTGCGGTAGAGCCAGAACAGACAAATGCCGTTAGCACCCCCTGCACTGTCTTTGGGGTCCAGTTCCACATAAGCACATGACGTAGGCATGGCGTGCCGCCTCCTCATGGCATACTAAAGTCAGTCTCTTGATGGCGGCTGCCTAGAGCACATGACTGGAAAGAGCTGCAGACCTGCAGCCTAATGAGAAAAAGGGCTCCACGGATGGCGAATGATGTCCTCCACAGGGAGGGAGGAGAGCAAACTGTATGACATAGGATATATGTACGGAGACCTGCCAGCTCACTGCTGTTCTCAACAGAATTCCCGCTCTCGTCCAGGGTGTGGATTTAACCGTTCTCAGTAATTCCTTTCAGCAATAAATGTCAACGTTTGTTTGTTTGTTTGTTTGCTTTTTTTTTTTTTTTTTTTCCTTGAGACAGGGTTCCTCTGTGTAGCTCTAGCTGTCCCGGAACTCGCCCTGTAGACCAGGCTGACCTCGAGCTCCACCTGCCTCTGCATCCCAAGTGCTGGCATCGAAGGTGTGTGCTACTGTGTCTGGCCGTGGGGATGGGCCTCTTCCAAAGTCAGGCTGTGGCTTCTTTGTGAGTGTTGCAGTGATGTCCAGCTGTGTGTGTGCTCAGCATCTGGGGTGCGCAGAAGCTTGGGTGGGGCTCAGCTTGCAGCCCCGTTAGCAAATGGAGGCTAGGTGCCACGTTTGGTGGCCAGCCTGGTGGAATACCAGGGCTCCGTCTGTTTTTCCTACTTGGCTAATCTCTCAGGCTTGTCCTTCCTTTAATCGCTCTACCTGTTTCTAGAAGCTTGCTGTAAAAGTCACCCAGAAGCCTCGAGAGAGAGCGGGGGCTCTGTGGGAGCAACAAATGAGGTGATTCCCTCAGATTTCTTTAACTCGAACAATTGATATATAATTACGGTGGCCGCTGTGTAGGCTGCATCTTCCCTGGGTGTCATGTGAAGCCCCTGACTTGTTTTGCTGGAAGACATGAAAATGTCAGTCATGCCTTCAGCAACGGCTGCTGAATATTCACCGATCATATCCACTTACCGTAAATCCGCTTCGCTGCAATTCCTGAGTTAGCCCACGGGGCAGAGGATGCCAACTGGGAGCCGAGTCCCTCTCCTGCCAGCAGGTGGCAATTATAAGTTATAAACCGCACCTCAAACTTAGAGGCGTCCCTGTGTGAGCCAACATGACTCTGAGTATAAAGCGGATACCTGAAGACTGGCGTGTGGAGGGGCACGCCTGGACCCGGGTAAGAAGAGTCACTGCTCACGCTTCTAAGCTGAGATGGCTTGCCTCCACAGGGTGGAAGGTGAGCACTGACACCCCAGAGAAAATCCCAGCCCTCAGAGGAGGTAGGCAGCCCCCACCTCTGTCTCAGGCCCTCCGTCCTAGTGTGTTTCCTGGTACAGGGTGTGCGGTGTAGAGCAGAGCAGACAGTATCTCAAGAAAGCATTGAGTTGAAGCTGGCCTGTCACCCCAGCCATCAGGAAGCCGAGGCAGCAGGACTGAGAGCTTAAGGTCAGCCAAGGTCACCTAGGAGAACTCCAAGAGGGGCAGGCAGAGGAGCAGGCGCCCCTCAAATGGATGCTGACCAAACAGGTTCTCAGTCGGCTTTGTAAAGGCGAGACGCAGCTTGGGGCAGCCGTGTAAAGGCCCCTCTCAACCCCCCCCAGTTCCCAGGAGCAGAAACGACAAGGGCCCTCGGTGGCACACCCTGGCTGCGCCACCACATCCGAGCCCAAGTTAGGCTCCTGCAGGCTGCTCCGAGCCCATGTCTGAGCATGCCAGCAGAAACGTGGCGGGCGAAGCCCCGGGGACACTGCAGACAGACTGCCAGGTGACCTGCTTTGGGATTCCCGACGCCCTGGTCGGCCATCGGAAACACTTCCACGCAGCCAGCTCTTCTCCCCGCTCTCCTTCGTTGGGGTGGCCCTGCCTGCGCCCTATCTGCTGCTTCTCCTGGTGCCCGCCCCGTCTCCCTCACAGGTGTTTTCCCTAATAAATCTCAGGCACATCTCATCCTGTCTTGGCGTCGGATTCTTGGAGGACCCAGATGGACACACAATTCTTGAGCTGGGGCCAGCTCGGCGTCCCCGCTGCATTCCAAAGCGCCTGTTTCACTTGCTTGATTATTCATTCCCAATTATCTTCCTAATTACCGACGGCTTTTAGAAGTTGCTACTCCTGGATATTCTCTAGGGAAAAAAAAGACATTTTAACTAGGAGGAGGTGTCCACGGGAAATTCCCACCGCGGGAAAAAAAAAAAAAAAGCAGGCCCGGAGAATAATTAGAGAAACACCCTCATTTTTCCTTATGTTAATTACTGTTAATGAGCTTTAGAAACAGGGACGCAGAGAGATGGCTCAGCAGTTAAGGGCGCTCTTGCAGGGGCCCTGGGTTTGATTCCCAGCACCCACATGGTGGCTCACAGCTATCCATGATTCTAGGTCTAGGGGCTCCGACGCCCTCTTCTGACCTCCGAGGACACCAGGCTATAAACACTTAGGCAAAATATCCTAAAATACAATAAATCTTTTAAAAAATGTCTAAAGCATGACATTACCTAACTCTTTAAGTTTTAATCTTGGTTTGTTGAGACAATTTTTTATTTTATAGCCCGGGTCGGCTTGATGCTCACCTGCAGCACGGGGTGACCTTTGACCTACAGTGCTTTTCCTGCTCCCACCCCCAGAGTGCTGGGATGACAAGTGTGTGCTACCGCACCAGGTTTGTGGTCCTCAGTATCGAACCCAGCTAGGCAAACGCTCTAGCATGTGGCTTCCACCCCAGACACGCTCTTGGCATCATTCAGCTACGCACCACCTGGTTTCTCTGTGCTGAAACTTCTTCGGGTCTTCAGTGGGGGGGTTAGGAGAGCGATAGTCCTGCCCAGCCAAAAAACCCACTGTTCAATACGCTGGAGTTGGTCAGGCATTTCCGTATGCACTTTCCTGCTCTCTCACTTGAAACTAAATCCCTCCCTTCCTTTCTTCCTTCCTGCCTCCCTCCCTTCCTCCCTCCCTGCCTCCCTCCCTCCCTTCCTCCCTCTCTTCCTTCCTTCCTTCCTTCCTTCCTTCCTTCCTTCCTTCCTTCCTTCCTCCCTCCCTCCCTGCCTCCCTCCCTCCCTCCCTCCCTTCCTTCCTTCTTTCCTTCCTTCCTTCCTTCTTCCCTTCCTTTCTCTCTTCCTTCCCTTTCCAGAAACATGTAGTGAGCAACAGACACGCACCACACCCTGTGCTATGGTTTGCACACAGCTGTGACGACCAGCCCCACTTCTCAGAGAGCTTGGAGGCCAGCGGGGTTGTAAGCACGTCAGCAAACAGTTAAAACGTTATGCGATAACACTTGGTCTCACACGGATGTTTTTAAGGGAATAAATCGCTCTTTCCTACAACAACTGTGAGTTGGTTTGTGTGTGTGTTCTGTAGTCACACATTAGCATTTTTTTTTTTTTTTTTTTTGCAGGAAGTAGCATTCCCCCAGCTCTTCTGGAAAGCACACGCTGGATGCATTAGTTTTGGTTGCTAAAGCCATTCTGTCAGGAAAAATTAAATGGTTGGGGCTAGAGAAATGGCTGGGCGGTGAAGAGTTCGCTCCTCCTGCAGAGACCCAGACTGGCTCCCAGCAACCAATATGGCAGCTCACGGCTGTCTGTAACTCAGGTTCCAGGGAATTCCGTGCATCTTCTGACTTCCAGGGCTTCTGCATACATGCACACTCACTGGCACACACGTACAAACACATACAGCAACAATTTTTTATGGTTTTTCCAGACAGGGTTTCTCTGTGTGGCCCTGGCTTGTCCTGGAACTCACTGTAGACCAGGCTGGCCTAGAATTTGGAGACCCGCCTACCTGGGCCTCCCGAGTGCTGGGACTAAGGTCATTGCTGCTGCTCGGCAGCAAAGTATTTTTTTTAAAGAAAAAAAAATGGTCTTAGGAGTTAGTGCATTTGATGGATGGTTTGTGAACTTGTGGTCTGTGCCAGGCTTTGTGCTCAGAGCCACACGGATCTCCTGCCTCAGTCTCCCTAGCGCTGAGATGACAGGCCACTGCCATTACGCCGGGCCTTAGAACATATGTCCTGGGGATCAGGGCCAGGTCCTCACACTCGAGTGGTAAGCACTTCTCTGATGGAGCTGTTTCTCCAGGACTTCTCCTGCAGTCTTAAAGGTGCACAGTCCAGCCCACCCGGTGCTCCACCAGTCCTGGGCACCACGATGGCCCGATGTGTGTGAGAGGGACACACCACATGACCAGACAGGAAACCAGACTTCCACTGAGGAGGCAGCAGGCCTGGCTTGTTTTTTGGGAGGGTGGTGGTGGGACAGGGTCTCTCTGTGTAACCCTGGCTGTCCTCGATTTGTAAGCCAAGCTGGCCTTGAACTCACAGAGAGCTTCCTGCCTCTGCCTCCCTGAGCACTGGGATCACAGGCGTGTGCCGCCACCATACTCACTCTTTCACTCACACTCACACACACTCACACACACCGTTTCACACACTCGGATACACACACTGTACACAGACATCCTCACACAGACATCCTCACACACACCATACTGTTGGATCTGGTGCTCTGGGTATACAAATGCTGAGTTCTGGGCCCTGAGATCTGGTTGCAGTCCAGACAAGGGCATTGTCACTCACTCTCATCACTGTTGTGTGAACTTTGCTCCCCAGTTATCTCTGGCTGGTTATTAGAGAAGCCAGGAGCCAGGAGCTGGGCAGAGAAAGGTGGGCGGGGCCTCCATTCCCGGGCGGGACCTGGGTAGGCAGACAGAGGGAAGAAAAGGAAGAGACAGAGAGGATGCCACCATGAGGAACTGACCTTGTGGACCAGAAACAGCCCAGGCAGCACCCATGGGGGGAGGAACTTGGGGCATGTGGCTGGGGAGTAGCCAGGCTAGCACAGAGGGTTAGTACAAATGCTTCTCTGCTTGAGCTTAAAGCTTATTAATAAGTACATTAAAGCTCTGTGTCGCTTAAATGGGAACCAGAGCGGGTAAATAGAAAAGGCCCACAAAATACAAAACATGTACTCCACTAAACATCACACACAGACACACTCACACCCACACACTTTCTCACACGCACACTCACACACACAACACAGTCATACACACACACAACACACTCTCTCACCAACACACCCACATGTGCTCACACACACTCATACACACACCATACACCACACACACACATACACACATGAATCTGGCCATGTGACATGTCCCATTTTCTCATGAAAGTAGGGTCTCCCAGTGAACTCACCAAGGGGTATATTTTTGAGGGGTGTTGGTTGGGAGCTAGGACAGCTGAGGGCGTCTTTTCCCCGGCTCTAGCTCTCCTAGCTCCTGGGCCAGGCACGTCCTTTGTCTCCAGTAACCACACCTGTCGGGTAGAGAACGGGCTGTGCTTTCGGCCCTGACTGGGAGCTTTTCATTTTCTTGAAAGGTTAAAGTGAAGCGGTGGGAAGGGGACGAGCTATAAAGGCCTGTTTCCTTTTAAAGGCAGCTAGGGGAACTGGAGAGTTCAGAGAGCCAAGCAGCAGCTGAGCTCACCTCCGAAACGGCTGGCTGCCGCTGCAGGGCCTACCTGGCCAGTCCGTGAGGACAGAGGACAATGTCCTCCAGCCAGACCGCAAAGGACAGGCTATGGACTCAGGGGTCTGATGGAGTCACTGGCTGAACTTTGCCACATGATCCTGTCCAGTTTCTTAACATCCCTGAGCCCCACCTTCCTGTCTGTGCAGCTAGTAAAGATGGCAGCTGGTAAAGATGGCAGAATTAGCCCAGGGAATGTGGCACATGTGTGAGGAAGCAAAAGGCAAATGTCATGGCTGCAGAGAGGGCTGGTTATGTGTTAGACCTTCTTTCTTCCTTCCTCAATCCCTCTCTCCCCCACCCTCCACCTACCTCTCTCTCTCTCTCTCTCTCTCTCTCTCTAAGACAGGGCCTCACATAGCCCAAGCTGGCTTCAAACACTGTGTAGCCAAGGCTGTCCTCTGATCTTCCTTTCTGGGATTACAGGCAAGCACAAACTCAGCCAGTTTATCCAGTGCTGGGATGAACCTGAGCCACGCTAGGGCCAGCACGCTGAGCCCCAGGAACCGGGCTTGAAATTCCCACTTTCTCTTTCAAGATCCCTACCCTATCTCTACATTTTTTTTTTTTAAGCCCATACTTCCTAGAAAAGATATGCGAAGCTCTAGGAGGAAATTTGAAATGTAGGATTGTTTTTATTTTCTATCTTCATAAATTCCCATGGAAGGTTCTCGTCTTTTTCTTTTTCTCTTTCTTTCTTTTCTTCTTTCTTTTTTTTTTTTTTTTTTTTGAGACAGGGTTTCCTTAGCCCTGGCTGTCCTGGACTTGCTTTGTAGACCAGGCTGGCCTCAAACTCACAGAGATTGCCCGCTTCTCAGAGTATTGGGATTGCAGGCATGAACCACTGTGTCCGGCTTCTCATGTTCATCAGGCAGTTATCCTTTTTGGATCTGGGAGCACTGGGAAGAGCCTATCAGTGTTTCCTTCCTCCCCATGGCACTGCCCTACAGACCCAGACGTGGGATGAGAATGTGAACTCCTTTTCCCCGTTGGCATCACCAGGCTCCATGGCCACAGCCTCTGTGCCGTTAATGCTTTAAACACGGGGAAGGTAGAGCTGGGGAAAGGTCTTCCAGCATCCGGATGGGCCAGCTCAGGGCCAGGCTCCCTACCCAGCCCCTTGCGCAGCTGCGGTTGCTGCCGCCTGGGGAGCCTGCCTTTGAGAGGTGGCATTTTGTTGGTACAGAGTCAAGTCCCAAAGGCAGGCTGACTTGGGTTGCAATGGAAAGTAGATTCCAAAGCTGCCCCTGGAATGCGAACTTTTCCTGGAAACTTTCCACGCTGCCTCTTAGAGAAGAGCAGACACCAACGTCTTCACACCAGGAGTCAATTAAAGAAACCCAAATTATTGCTGCTCCAGTAAACAGTGACCTCTGTTCCCCTCCAAATAAACTTGTTGGGATGGCCTCAGAGCCAGGTCTAATTACAGTCAGATCGCATAAATCTGATTAGAAGCCTTTCGCCTGCTTTAATTAATTTTCTCCTGAAATCAAAGCTATTTTCAATAAATGTTAACTATGTATTTAAACAACTCCAGGGCTTCATATCCCTTCTCAAACCCTCTGGGGCTCCCTTTCATCCCTCCTTCCTCCCGGAACACTCGATTCTCAGGAGGAGACTCACAAGGCCGGCACATCGCTGAAATGTAGCTGTGATATAAATACTTGTATCCCGGGGACATGGATCACGTGTCTTAGGTTAGAGCGGGAGGTCATCTAAGGTGTTTCTGTGTAAGGTTTCACACTGGAGCCAGGAGATGGGAAAAGAGAGGAAGTAAATAGTAAGACACTGAGCAGTCGGAGCCTAGCTATGCCTTTCAAAGTTGTCTGAGGTCGTGCTTCCCAAATATAATCCTTCTTAAAATATATTTATAATATATCTCTATAATACTTAATATATCCATGATGTATATAATATATACTATAATATACAACATGTAATGAATTATATAGTATATAATATATTATATGTAGTATATTATATATTATAAATATCTAATATGTGTTGTATATTATATAATGCTGGGTTGGAGAGGGTCGGTAAGTGGTTGCCGCACTTGGAGGGGACCCTTGCGGGCAGGGTCAGCAGGGCTGGTCGGGAACAGCCTGACACGGATGAGGTAGGCTGTAAGAAGCTAGACAACCACAGGCCTGGGGGTTCTGCAGACCGCCCTGAGTCCTAGGTGACGCTCTAGCAGCCACCCCAGGTTAGGGTCAGGGCTTCGAGGGTAACGTTTGTAAACCCCGTGGTGGAGGCGTCGTCACTCTCAAGGAGCCTGGCACCAGCAACCGGTACCCCAAAGCCAGGCTCCGTGGCTCACGCCTGTATTCCAGTGGTTCTCAGCCTTCCTGATGCTGTGACCCTTTAGCACAGTCCCTCGTGTGGTAGTGACCCCCAACCATGAAATCGTTTTTATTGATACTTCACAACTGTAGTTTTTCTGCTGTTGTAAATAGTCATGTAAACAGCTGCTCTCCAGGATATCTGGTCTGTGATCCTGTGGAAGGGTAGTTTGAGCCCGAACGGGTCAAGACCCACAGGTTGAGAACTGATCACCATGTAATCTGCTTTGGGCTCCTGCACTCTTCACCACCATCAAAGAACCCTTCAAGCCGTCTTCATGACCCCATGGGTGTAGAAAGAGCTGGGCCAGAACAGAATCCACTGAGCCAATGGGTCAGCAAATCTTACTGAGCACAGAGGCCGACAGAGGTAGGTGCCTTTCCCATCATTTACTGGACTGTTTCTCCCCCCTTTCCAGACTGAAAAGAGAAACAACCACCTCTGGGAGAGGGTGTCTACTGGAGAAAGGCGGAGCTGTGCAAACAAAGCGAACACACAGAAGGACCAGAGAACAGGAGCACGGCGCCACTGGTGCCGCTGGGGCGGATGGAGAAGACCAAGTTTCATTTTGCTTCCCTTCTGTTCATCATGATCTTGGAGTGGTGATTCCACTGGTTTCCAGAAGTTCTGGGTCAAGAGTAAGTGGGAGTGGGAAACGAGGGTGGTCCTGGGATTATGACGCAGAAGGAAAGGCCTCGGTCCTTCGTTTCTCTGGTCCCTTAGGATTCTGTGGGCTGGCTGGCCCGCTCAGCGCCAGGACTTCCTGCAGCCAGCTGGTTGGAACTACACTTTTAGGAGCCTGGGAAGAACCCGGAGAAACTTTCCAAGGAACTTCCTAGCATCGAACTCACCTGTGAGCCACTCCAGAGCTGAGGAGCTAAAGGGCAAAGTTGCATTTTTAAAATGGTGTTGTTTTTATCGACAAAAAAGCGGGCTCTGAGTTCCAAGCTGGTGTCAAAACTCGAACCTGGGTCCTCTTCTTGCTTCATGGTGTCTACCTCAGCTCAGGGAGGACACGACAGTCAAGGGAAAACCAGGGATCTGCACATTTCCAAGTAGGAAAGCGAGGCCTGAGCAAGGCTGAACTTGTGGTGGTTGGCTTGCTTTTGCAAAGCAAGAGAACAGTTATTGTGTTTAAAAGATGGCTCCTGGCACGTAGCTTTTAAATTCTCCTTGCTGGCTCTAGAGATGGTGGCAGGAACTGCCTAGTAGACTGAAGAAAGAAAGAAAGAAAGAAAGAAAGAAAGAAAGAAAGAAGGAAGGAAGGAAGGAAGGAAGGAAGGAAAGAAAGAAGGAAAGAGAAGGAAGAAAGAAAGAAAGAAAGAAAGAAGGAAGGAAAGAGAAGGAAGGAAGGAAGGAAGGAAGGAAGGAAGAAAGAAAGAAAGAAAGAAAGAAAGAAAGAAAGAAAGAAAGAGAGGGGTCCTCAAAGTTCAGGGACAAGGAAAGGAGTCATGGATGATATTTACATCAGTGCCAAATGGCCCTATCTGATTCCATTCCCTCCTGGTGAATCTTTCCCTTAAATGTTGAAAAAAAGATTCATCTTCCAGCTTGGGGCCAGACATTGGGCATAAACAGCAGTGGCCACAGATCTTACTCTCTCCCCCCACGAGGAAGGCAAAGGACAGCCATCCCTGTCATTTATGTCCCTCTCGATCCTCCGTGCTCCGCTAAACACCAGAGCAATTTCATCTTCCAGGATGCAGCGCTGCTCAAACAGAGCATGCGCTCTGCAGTCCCAGTGGCTGCGGTGGTCATCTTACACCAATCAGACGCAAGTTACTCACCTCAGCACATCCTGGGCCACTGTGGCCGGTCAGAGCAAGTCACAGGAAAGGAGGGGAGGGCGGAAGGAAAGGAGGGAGGGGAGGGAGGCATGGAGCACCTTCCATGTTAGGATCCAGCCATCTCTGAAAGAGCTTAAGCAAGCTGAAAAGTATGATCAATTAAATTTGGTAGAATGTACTTGACCAGATACAGAACATCAGCTAATGCACTTCCTTACATGGGGAGTGGATAATTGTTAGCAAATTATTTTTCCTTTGTAATGGAGTTCCTTAAGTGTTTGAGTTAAGATTCAATTACTGCTGCCACTTTAGTTTCCTTGAAGTTCATTATGCCCCTCTTAGTTCTGACAATAAAAATGGAACATATATATGTGTGTGTGTGTGTGTGTGTGTGTAAATGTTTTTTTTTTTTTTGTATTTATTTTTTTGAGAATGGGGTTCACTATGTAGCCCTGCCTGGCCCGGAACTCATAGACCTGACCAGGTTGGCCTCAAACTCATAGATGTCCACCTGTCTCTGCCTCCCAAGGGATTAAAGGTATATGCCACTATACGCAGCCCTGTCTTGAGATTTTTATGAACAAAACCCAATTCCTGTAAAACTCAATTAAACTCACGGATGGCCCTCGCCCACCCCGCCTTTCCTGAGAGGTGTTAAGAGCACTTTAAAACATTTTGGTTTGGGTATTTAGCATTTTTTTTTTGGTGTTGTTTTTTTTAGAAATTCTGAAACCAACGTCCCTGAAATTGGTGCTTTTATGTTCTTTTTTTCCAAAGTAGTGTAGAACAGCTGAAAGGGGAAAGCCTACATCATCATTCCTCAGAGGTAATAAAAACAAATCTGGAACACCAAACGTGAATTGGGGTTTCTTTGCCTGTTAATACGTTTGAATAATTCACATCGAACCTACACATCATAAAGAAAGACTCCCTAAGGGGCCTGTTTGCCCGTGAGTGCACACTGAGATTGAGACCGTTAGCAAAGGTTGTCACCATCAAATATAGCCCGGATGATCTGTTTGTGTTTTGGGGGTGGGGAGGCGGGGGGCGGGGACAGAAATCACTGTTGAGTCTTCAACACCAGCCAGCAGGAGACCGCCCACACTCTCCCCTTAAAGAACCAACCCAATTTGGCTAAAGCGGTAAGAAAGAGGAGTCACCTCTCCTGATGAGCCTGCTGTTGGCCTGGCTGACGTCTGATCATGTCTAATAACATCTCTTGTTTACGGACGGGCAAAGTTCTCTACTGCCATTATCGCGATAACCTGGCCTCTGGCTCTCAAATCCCCACATTCTGTGAAGCTGCAGGTGAGTAGAAGAGATGGGGATAAGGGAGGGAACAGTGAAGCTAAGCTGGGATTTCAGACCCCCATGTGTCTAGGTGGAGCTGTTTCTTGAGGTGGACGCTGGAACCTGCTCCAAACGCAGAGGCCGGGGTGGCCCAGAGTGGCTTCACGAAATCTTTCCTTCTTTTAAAAAATTTAATTTTAACTTTATTCTTTTCTTTCATTATTTTTACTTTTAATTACGTGTATGTGCGTGTCTGCCATGAGCGTGTGGGGTGTCTGTGGCTCTACAGGTCAAAGGGGAAGCCGGATCCCCTGGAACTGGAGTTAGGAGCCGACATGGGTGCTGTAAGCGGAGCTGTGGTCCTCTGGAAGAGCAGGAAATGCTTCTAAGCCTTGGGCTGTCTCCCCAGACCCTTGGAGTAGCCTCATCGCCGACGGAGAAACAACTTGGTTGCTTTTCTGGAATGTTCCGAGAAAAGACGAAGACCCTTAGCCTTCCGCCTATATCCAATCTGGCTGTCTATGGTCCTGTGCCCACGTGACTCCACCTGCGCTTTCTCCCTGGGGGCTGACTCTGCGGTTGCCATCCGATTTTCTTCTTCCTCTCTGTTGTAGAAAAAAAAATTTAAAAAGTGTTGGGTTATATAATGTTTATTATTAGCCCTAAGATTATCATGGCAGTATTATCCTGCTATCACAAATAATAAAACACAGACACCTGTTAGATTTTAAATTGCCTTATTTACCTTGGGCCGGGCAGATATCACCTACGCTGTCTCAATAACCTCACCTCCTCCCAGCCCCCACCCAATGCCATCTGCCTTAACCATCTTTATCTGGACTACTTTCCAGCCATCTCTTATAAATACTTGCCTGCATTCTTCACCGGGGTGTTTTCTCCATCCACGACGTCCTCAGAGTCCTTTCTCCTAGTCCACGTGCTTCCTTCTCCACCTAACCCATCGTGGCATCCTCCTTCCTCCTCTCTTCCCGTCCATCCATCTCCTTTTGGTAACTCTCTTGAACTCAAAAGCCCAGAAACCTTAGTCATACCCACCCCATTCTGCCCTGCTCAGACATAGACCTTTAATCAGCCAATCCTGTAGGCTTACATAACAAGGATAGGCTTTTGTTTTTATATTTTCTCTTTAGCTCTGCTGAGGGACTGTAGTCAGGCAGTCTGTAGCTCGCCCATAGTTCCCACAATATCTGGGTTGACTATTTATGTGCTCGTCTCTAGTCTGGTTACGAGGTTGTGGAGTAGGAGAGAAATTGATTTTGGGTGATAGTTTATAAATCCTATTTCTAGGAGTTGATATTGATTTAGTTCTAAATGATTTCCCTTAGGTGATCATTATCTTCCCTTATTTATTTACTTTTTAATTATCTGAGAGGCATTCTTTGAGCTCGCTGCTTCCCTAGGGCTGCTGAAGCAGATGCTCACAAGGGTTCAAGGACGGACACTGTGCTCTAGCAAGAGTCTACACCAAGATGTCAAGACTGAGCTCTCTTGGGAAGCCGACTCCCTCCGACCTCTCTCAGCCCAGGCTCCACGTATGGCATCTCCTTTCCATCTTTCTTCTCCCTTCTTGGAGAGACGGTACCCTGGATGGGAACCCTTCCTCCTTGGCAGAACTTTGTCTTAACTGATGACATCTGCTGTAATCCCTTCTCCAAAAGAGGCTAGGTTCTGTGGCTCTAGGAAGCACACACATTTGGGGACATCATTCAGCTCAGCACGCTGAGCATCTGCTGTGCACCAAGACACTGTGCAGAGAGGAGGGCGTTGGACGTGAAAGAAAACAGTCTCTGCTTCCCTGTTGCTTTGTGGGGAAATGGTGAGGCAGGAGAGCCTAGGCAAAACCATGAAGGGCTCTGCTGAGGGTTTTAAACATGAAGAGGCACATGTTCCCCCTGGCATATGGGGCAGTGGACTGGACGAGGCACCAAGATGAGGCAGAAGGCTAACAAATTAGGGGCTGTAACAGTGATCTAACTGAGAAAGGTAGAGGGTGGGGGGGGTGGGAACTAGAGTCCAGCGTGATTAGCTAATTGAGGGAGAGGCTAGATAGGAGGAAGGCTTTGAAATACCAACTTCTTACCTAGGGCCACTAGCAGGGTTGGGGTTGGGGTGGGGCACAGCTCAGGCTAGGAGGTGGAAAAGCTATTGGGCTGTGGGGTATTCTTGTATCTCTTGCTCATACTTAGCACTAGAAACTCAAAAAACTGAGCAGAAGGTATTTCCCTAAGCTTAAACAACAAATGATGACGTCTTTCACACACACACACACACACACACACACACACACACACACACACACAGACACACACACACACACACACACACAACCATTTTGTACCCCACCCTCGCCCCAGTCAACTTTCTCATTCCTTGGAATTCTGTCACAGTCTCTCAACTCTCTCATCTTCAAGGAGGGTTCTGGAGCCTGAAAAACGTCGCAGTGTTGCAGAACACACATAGTGAGCCATTTTGACTTGGATGGTGCCCGTTTGGAACCCTTGTGCCTAGCCCTCCAGGAGAAGGCTACTTACCCAGTTGCCCTGCAAAACTTTTTATGTCAGAACACATGGAGATATGAACTAAATCCAAAACTACTTCAGCTCCACCAGGGGATTAGCCCCCGTAGTGGCCATAATCCCCCTGTGACCCTGTCACATGGGATGAGGTCTGCAGACACAGGTCATAGAAAAGCAGGGTCTAATTCCCTGTTAGCAAGTGACATGTGATATGGAATAACTGCTTGACTAACACCCCACTGCTTGAGCTAACCACGCTTTTAATGATACTTCAAAGAAACGAGTCATTCTAGGGAGACCAATAATAGAAAAAAAAAAGGCAGGAAGAGAGATGAAGTACAGTGCAGAAATCAAGACATCTTGGGGAGGCTGACCTCATGGTGTCTTGGCTTTTTCTCTTTACTGTGGAGACAGTGTAATTGTCTGAGAGGCCGCTGAGGAACAGTGAGATAAGATGGATAGTCTTTACCCTCCTGATTGTCATTTCTTATAACCCTGGGGTGCTGGGAAAGAAAGTAACTAAAGGTCAGTTCATTGACATGCAGTTTGTTGTCAAAAGAATGATTGGAAAAAGGCGTCACGGGTAAGGAAAGGTGTGTTCAGGGCACACTCTTACTGCTCTGCTCTCTGGCATGCTCCTTTGTGAGTTTTCTTTTTCTTATTTGTCTGTATTTCTGTGGTTCTTGAGGTTTCACTCATGCCAGGCGATGCTCTACCTCTGAGCTCTGTCTCCACACTGTTTACACTCCTTTTAGACAGGGTCTCCCTAACTTACCCAGAGGGGCCTAGAACTCATTCCATAGCTCAGGCCTGCCTGGAATTTGTAATCTGTCTCTTTAGCCTCTTGAGTAGTTGGAATCTAAGGCCTGTGCCACCAGGCTAAACATCTCTTTTTTGAACATTCCCTGTCTTTCTCCCTTTTTACCACCTCCCCTCCTCTTCTTCAACATATTTCCTTCCTTCCTTCCTTCCTTCCTTCCTTCCTTCCTTCCTTCCTTCCTTCCTTCCTTCCTTCCTTCCTTCCTTCCTTCCTTCCCTCCTTCCTTCCTTCCTTTTCCTTTCTTTTTCTGAAACATGGTATTACTAGCAGCCCTGTCTGGCTTCAAACTCAAAGACATCTACTTGTCTCTGCCTCCTGAGTGTTGGCATTAGAGGTGTTTTCTTTTCCTTGGCTCAGAAAAATATGTCGGAAACATCTCTATGTTAAAGAAGAAAATGAGGAAAAGGAGGCTGACTCCATTCTAAGCTTTTTTTTGAAGCCTGATTCTATGCAGACAGATATGTATTTGGGTTGATTTTTTTTTTCATTTTAAAAATTAAATAGCCAGACTTGTAAGGCTCAGTAATGCGTCTTCTCTCTATGCAGTAACTGTCTAGAGGTAGAATTGCTTGAGTCTGTCTATTCAGAGTTATTCAAACCTGATGTTCTGACCAGCGGAAATCATGCTTCTTAATTTAAAAATAATAAAAGTCCATCTATGTGGTATTCTGATTGGCTATCAGATATTGCATTTTTTTTTCCTTAATAGTCACATCAGTTGCTTAGACAGAGCCCATTAATCCTGGGAGACAGGCAGAGAGCAGTTTCAATAATACCTAGCAGAGTGGCTTGCTGATGAAGGGACTCATTTATCTGGAGTGCACGTTTTTACAACTTGTAGACCAAAATCCACGTGGTGAATGGGGAAATTGTTGCCTTCCTCAGAGATGAAGGAACCAAATTGAATTTCATTACTGTTTTGGTTCAGTCTTCCCGAAAAATAGGTTCCCCCTTCATGTGAAACAAGAACCCACTTCTGTTGAGGAGGCTCTCCAAGCAGATCTGGAATGAAGAACTGGAGGGTTTAGTTTTTAGTTTCCTCCTCCTCTTCTTCCTCCTCCTCCTCCTCACATGAACAGTAAAATGAAACTTCCTTATGAGTTGAGAGGAGGGTTGCTCCGAAACGTTAGTTCTCATTCTCTGGGGCTCTTGACATTATCAAGCTATTAGGCTTTTGAAGAATGGTGCAAGAAGGGCTGGTAACTGCATGCTATGCTGGCAGCTGGCGACACCAATGGCCAGCTAGTGTCCATGGACATCCCAGGAGAGCATGCTACTTACTAGCCTGCCTGCTTGGGAGTCTGAGCTGCACATAGGGAGAAAAATGGCAGGCCACAGGTTATCCTTACAAGGAATGATTTTCTGCTAACAGCTAAATAACCTCAGCCACATGCCATGAACAAAAACTCTTATTTTATCCAGGACTTGAATTTCAGGGAGAGTCTAGTCTAAAGCTCACTTAGACATGAATGAACTGAGACTGGGGTGTGAAGGGCCACAGAGGTGGCCCCTCGGGTAAAGGCATTTGTCGCTGAGTCTGACTCCTAAGTTGGGCCCATATGATAGACGGAGGGAACAAACTTCAGCGAGTTGTCCTCTGACCTCCACCTATGGACCATGGCACATGTGTGTGCCTATACACACATAAAATAAACAAACAAAATATAATATCAATAAAATAACAGATGTGAGCCCATGCCAGTCTTGAACCAGCAGGTTTTACTTGTGTTCGGGGCGGGGGGGAGCTTTTGGACTGTTCACTAGTCTCTGCTATGTCCTCTATGCCTGGGAAGTCCCTTCTGCTGGAAATCTAGTGATCTTGCTGGGAAACCCTGTAAGGCTGCCAAGGCACAGACACAGAAGAGGGGGTATGGACTGGGGCTGCAGATGTCTTACCCTGAGAGTCAGCTCCAGGAGAGGAGCAGTGGGGAGGGCAGGGCCTCTAGCTCAGCTGTAAGAGTGTCTGCCTAGCATGAAGCCCTGCATTCAACCTCCCCACCACATACTCTAGGCAGGGTGATGCATTCCTGTGGTCTTAGCACTCAGAAGGTAGGGGTGGGAAAATCAGGAGTTCAAGTTGCTCAGCCACATAGCAAGCTGGAGGCTAGCCTAGAATATGTGAGACCTTGCCCCTGGCCCCAAGAAAAAGAAAAAGAGAAGAAGAAGAAGAAAAAGAAGAAGAGGAAGAGGAAGAAGAAGAAGAAGAAGAAGAAGAAGAAGAAGAAGAAGAAGAAGAAGAAGAAGAAGAAGAAGAGGAGGAGGAGGAGAAAGGACAAAGGAGGCAATGCTTGTTTATTTCTTTGGAAATGTCTGGATTCGTTATTGAAAACTCACTTGTATTTTTATTTTATTTTAGGTAGGGTCTCACTCTGTAGCCTTGGCTGGCCTAGAATTTACTATGTAGACCAGGCTGGCTTCAAACTCACTGGAATTAAAGGCATTATATAGATCATATTATATATGTGACATATAGGTATATATAATACAGTATATACATATATATTATATATACATATATATCATGTATACAACCCCCCCCAAAAAAAAGAATGTTGCCTCCAGAATCCGTACTTTGTGAAGAGTTTAACTAGATACTCTGCCATTGTTTCCTCCTCCCTCCTAGCGGTTTCCTGTTTGTAAGAGAGACCTTCAAGAAGACACACACTGAAGCCAGTCTCCACCCTTCCTCCTTACCGTCTGGAGAGTGTTCCCTGTGCCTCAGTTGTCCTTTCTGGGGCTGGGATAATGCAGAGTGTGTAAGGTAGGAAGCTTGCAGGCACCTTGGCTCCCTCTCCAGTGCTTGCCTAGCTTGAATGCTCAGCACGCTTCTGAAAGTTTACGTGGCAAGCCTATTAACCGAGGATTATAATAATTTCTATCTCCTAGCGTAGAGGCAAAATGAGTCAATATAAGTGATTAGCACAAAACTGACACATCTTAAGAGCTTTACGTCATCTTAGCCTCAAGAGGTGAAGGCAGGTCATTTTATAGGAAGACTTTGTCTGAAAAAAAAAATAAATCCCCAAATAAAACAGATTGGTAATAAAAGTAAATTAAAAATTACTTATTCAACCATAGCCGTCAATAATTGTACTACAGATAACGTTGACATTATCTGCGTGGCGATAGCAGTGCAAGCATTTCTGTGATTCCTGGCGTTGGCCTCCAGGAAGGGGATTTCCACGGAGCTGGTTTGTTTTTCTGTTCCCACTCATTGACTCAGGAGAGGGAGACAGCCCGCCCTGGTCAGCAAGAAGCCAGAACTTCCCCAGTAGGTCCTTGTCTCACTGCCTGTAGCCCACCCTTTCCTTTAGGGCTGCAATGGGTAGGCAGGGAGCCACAGCAGCAGAGGAGGCCTCCTTGGGAATTTTTAACATACCTGCACATATATATTTATATCCATGCTTAAATATATTTAATTAAACATATGCAGATATTTATTTATATAATATATAATATACTAGTAATATAAATTATATAATATAAAATATTTTATGTAAGATAAACATATATTTAACCATAGAGCTAAGGTATAAATATATATTTAATTAAAATGTAATTACAACATTTCCCCTCCCTTTCTCTTTCTTCCTTCCAACTCTTCCCATGCGTCTTCCTTGCTGCCTCTTGAATTCTTGGCCTTTAAAATTTTTTTATATAGATGTGTATAATGGGTAGAAGGGTAGATATTTAGAACGCAGTTGAGGACTATGCTGGTTTAGTCAACCCACAGCGGCAGGTTCTCCTCTGAGATCCACGACCTCTTTAGCTCTGCGGAGCCGGTTACGTTTCTGGCACCAGGCGTGATCTCCCTCCTGGTGAGTGGTCTCTAAGCCCAACTGGAGAGCTGTCGCTTACTGCCAAGATAAAGCGCCATTGTTGTCCCCTTAATGCCCTTGCCCCGTGCTGGTCGCTGCTGTGGCTGAGCTGGCCAGGACAAGGGCCTTTCCCTCCCCTGGAAGCTTGCATACACCTTCTAGCTCACTGAAAGCTCGTCCTCAGGGAGGAAGTTTTTGGATCCAGCTCAGATTTTCTGGGTCCTGTGGCCAAACTCTATGCTGTCTTTAGCATGAGGGACCTGGTTTCAGCCTCTGGAGGCTACCAACTACGATGGTAATAGCCTATATTACTTTGGCAGTCTTTCAGAATCCCTTGACAGGGAACTTGAAAGGGGGCTTCTCAGGCCTGGTTTTGGGGTTTTGTTAGGTGGTGTGCAGCTCTTTTGGAATATTCCAGGGGTTCTTTTACCAGACTCGAGGACAGTTAGGAGTGTCATCCCTAAGTTATTTTTTTATTATTATTTTCATTTTTTTTAAGAGATAGGTCTTATGTATCCTATAGAGCAGAGGATGATCTTGTACTTTTACAAAAAGATTTACTTAGTTATTCAATGTATGTAAATGCTCTGTTTTCATGCACACCAGAAGAGGGAATCAGATTCCATTATAGATGGTTGTGAGCCACCATGTGGTTGCTGGGAATAGAACTCAGAACCTCTGGAAGAGCAGCCAGTGCTCTTAACCTCTGAGCCATCCTCCAGCACCTCCCCCTAACCTCCACCCATCTTTTACACCTTGAACTTTTGATCTTCAGGTTTCAGTCTTTTTCTTTGGGGGGGGGGCTGTGCCTGGGAATTCTCCTGTGCTAGAATGCATTTCTAGTCCCACACAAACTTAATTCTCACTTCCAGGTCTTTAATCTGGATGTAAAAATGCACGTTGAGCAAGAAGGATGATCCCGGCCGGCTCAGTGTGGTGGTTCCTGCCTGTAGTCCTAGCACTCAGGAGGCAGAGGTAGGCAGACCACTTGTTCCTGGTCAGACTGAGCTCATAGCCAGACTCTGTCTCAAAACACCAAAAGAAAAAGAAAGCATATAAACAGTATTTATGAGCCTTCCTCTTCTTTCTAAGAAAAACCCAAATAGTCTTTGGGAACTAGCGCTGGAAATCCCCTCCCCAGTTCTGCCCTGTCAGGATGTAAGTTATTTTCCTCCCTTTGGAGCGGATCTGGATTAAATTAAAGAGGAGTAATAGAGAATGGAAGACATTAAAAACTCAGTAAATTTTGTGGCATGGTGATTAGGAGCAGCGACCAGCCAAGGTGGCCAGTCTCCGGCTCACCTTGTAGGGCTAGGTCTCCCCCATGTCGGTGGGGGATAATTATACCTCCCTCCTAGGGTTGTTACAATGTGTAAGTGAGATCACTGTTTATCATAAAGATGTTGATATCTGCTGAGTACTTATTAGGTACCAAATTCTGTGGTTAGGGTTTCGGGTGAGCTGTCTTGCCCATGCTACCATATTGTGCCCAGAGTTTTTCGTATGGTTGATGCTCTGGAAATGTTAATAACTATAAAGATGGTGACTATTATTCTTTTTATTTATTTATTTATTTATTTATTATTATTTTTTATTTTTTATTTTTTTTATCAGTTACATTTTATTAACTCTGTATCCCAGCCGTGTCCCGATCCCTCATTCCCTCCCAGTCCCTCCCTCCCTTCCTCATCTCCACCGTACCCCTTTCCAAGTCCACTGATAGGGGGGACCTCCTCCCCATTCATCTGATCCTGTTTTATCAGGTATCTTCAGGACTGGCTGCAAAGCCCTCCTCTGTGGCCTAACAGGACTGCTCCTCCCTTCGGGGGTGGGGAGACCAAAGAGCCAGTCATTGAGTTCCTGTTAGAAATAGTCCCTGACCATTATTCTTGAGGACACACTAAGGGCCAGTCTGTACTGCCCTTGACAACATGTTGATAGATCATGCTCCCTTTCACAAAGCCAGTGCAAACCCACGCCCGCTCTCCTGCCCCTCGTTGCTCTCTCTGCTTTGGTCATGCCACATGCTTAAGTCTTTTCGCTCTGGGGGAAAGAGAACCAGATTCAGTTTTAGGGCGATCTGGGTGGACCCTTCTCTGTGGCTTGGCTTGGGATTGCTTGGGACACTGACTGAACCGCTTTTAGCCTGACCGCTGTGGTTTTCCCATCTTTGGAAAGCATTCAGGTATCCCTGCTGATTCGTTAGTATTTTAAGTCCACGGGGAGAGGAAGATGCTTTGAAAAGACAGAACGCAGTGTTTTCCATTCACTCCCTGTTATCCCTGAGGGCAAGCAGGGTGCTGCTCTGGCTGAGGCTGGGGAAGTCCTGCTGGTCACCTAGTTGAGCACAGGGCCCGCCTGGCCCCCAGCGCTGAAAAGGTCCTCCAGGAACTCTCCTTTGGAGCTTTAGGAAATCATGGTTTTAGCTGAAGTTTCTCTCTGCACTTGCTGCAAAAAGCCAATGAGGGACTAGCTGCCCTTTGCTTTCCTTCCAGCAACTCCAGACATGGAAACAAGAACTACAGGCTAAAATGCACTCCCCTTCCCCCACCCCCTAATTAAAAAAGTATGGTTGACGCTAGGTCATGAGTCACACGCCTCCCTTGTTGCCACTGTGTTTTCTACTGTCTGTCCCACAGTACCCTTGACTCAATTGTACTTCAAGGCCAAGCTGAAGTTTGGAGTTCAGATTCCCCGTGAGCAACGCTGGATCACTCAGACAGCTCACCTATCTATCCATGGATATAGCTTTTCGAGATAGGGTTTCTCTGTGTAGCCTTGGCTGTCCTGGACTCGCTTTGTGGACCAGGCTGAGCTCAAACTCGCAGAGACTCACCTGCCTCTGCCTCTGGAGTGTTGGGATCAAAGGCCTGCGCCACCGTGCCCTGCTGTTTCTGCTTCACAGCTCTTCACGGAGGAGGCACTGAAGGCGGCAGAACACAGCGCCCCAAAGGCACCCTTACACTTCAGTGGACCCTTGGCTTAAGCACACTCGAACCCCTCACAATAGCTTCAAGTTTATCTTGTTAGCTAGGCAGCTTTTGAAAGAGGCTTCAGGAACATAGAGAAACATTTCATTTCTGCTTCGGTGGCACTAACGGTCAGAAGCAAAGATGCCCGCCCCTGTCACGAACTGACTAAACCCAGCTCCCCATATGAGCTACGTTCTTGGGGAGAAACCAAGAGCGCGGAGGAGAGGACTTTCCTTTGCTTGTTTCTGAGAAGCTCACTCTACAACCGGGCCTAGCTCAAACGCGTGGTCCTCCTTCCTCGAGCCTTTCCAGTGTGGGGGTACAGGTGTGTGACCCCAGCCACATCCTATGCCTGTGGGTCCTGAAGAGTGAGGAGGTGAAGCGGCCTGTTCCGGAGTCGTGTTGTGTCTCCGCCCCGCCCCCCAGTGTCTAAAGCGGCTTCTGCAGATGCCTGGTTGGCTGAAGGGCGTCGGACCTACCGGAAGGAAGAATCCATCCCTCCGGGCGGTTTATGAAAGCTTCCTTTCTCTCCACAAATGGATGTGACAGTTTGGGTACACGGTTCAGTGTCTGTGTTTGCCGCCACTGGAGGCTGGAGGAAGGTTTTTCACTTCATCTTCTCAGGTGAGGAGAGCAGGCCCACAGAAGAGAAAGGAAGCAGTTTGGGCACACACGCGTTCCAGGGTGCAGCATAATCTGGATTCTTGGACACAAATCCTTGCCGGACATCTCCCTGGGATCGACTGGGCTGACCTGCTCAGCACCTCGCCAGGGCCAGGCTGCCAGTTACAGACAACACAACACAGCCATTCCCCTTGAACCTGCATCTCTACACCTCACTGCTATTTTTTAAATCACTTTTTGTAATGAACCCCCCCCCAACAATGAAAACATCACACAGCCATTAAGGCAGCCATTGAAATGAACACCTGTGCAGTCCCAAACTTTACACATTTCAAAGAGTTTCTCTACAGTCATTCACCAACTCATTCAACGTATCTTCTGCCTGGTAATTGCTATCCTAATTGTAGGAACGAGTAACGCACGTTTAAAACAGGCCAAATGTCACCTGAGTCCCTCTCCTGATGCTCGGTCTGTCTATCATCGTGACTTTTTATTTGCTCATTCTTCCCTGAGGGACTTGGCCACCCTGAACTGGGTCTAGACTTAATCTAGCTGGGCTTTGTCTGTCTCAGGCTCATCTGTTCTCCCTCTGCTACCTTCCACCCGGCTGCTGATCAGTGCTTTTTGAAACAGAACATATAACAAACCACTATGGCCAGACTTCCTTCCCCTCCACTACTACACTTAAAGAAAACTCCAAGAATGTATATATATATACACACACACACATACATCAGTCTGTCTGTCTATCTATCTACCCATCAATCATCTACCTATCTATCTCCCAAAGAGGGGAGTGGGGAGATGGCTTGCTTGCCCCACAACTACAATGACTGAGTTAGGGTCCTCACACACATGTCCCCAAACACATGTAAAAGCTGTGTGTGTGTGTGTGTGTGTGTGTTAATGTGACTCTTGGAATTAGGGGGACAGAGACAGGAGGACTGCTGCGGCCTACCCATCTAGCAGAACTGACGAGCTCCAAGTCTGCCGAGAGACTTGTCTCAACAAATAAGGTTGAGAGAGAGGAAGACAGCCAGCATCCACCTCTGGCCTTCACACACACACACACACACACACACACACACACACACACGTGCACCTGTGTACACACACCTGCGGACACACCCACGCTCACATCACAGATTTCACACACCCACGTCCCCCCACATGCATGCAGAAGATAACAAAAGAGAATAAGAAATATATGTTTACCAAAGAGCTGGCACTGTGCTTGAACCTTTTATCTTGGTTCAGTTTCCTATCAAGTGTGAGGAATACAGGTTTAGATCTTTTTTTTTCTTTTATGACTTATTAAGAAGAACTTAGGAATGACATTTAAAAAAATCAGTTTAATTCAATGAGGAAAAAGTAATAAGAAAAAAACAAACGAGCAGGGGATGCATGGAGTTTCTATCGCTATGCTAAACGCCACGGCTGAAAGCATCTTCAGGAGGAAGGGTTTGCTCCATCTCACATCCCGATTGTCCTTCATCATCAGAGCAGGGAGTCAAGGCAGGAGGCTGGAGGCAGGAACCGGTGCAGAGGCCGTGGAACTGTGCTGCTATTTACTGGCTTGCTCAGCTATCCAGGACCACCCACTCAGGGATGGCGCAGCAGCCATAGGCCATCTAAATCAACCAGTAATCAAGAAAATGCTCTACAGGCGTGCTCATAGGCCAATCTGGTCGGAGCATTTTCTTAACTGAGGTCCCCTCCTTTCAAATGACTCTAGCCTGTGTCAGGCTGGCAGAAAAAACTAGGCAACATCTATAAACTATTTATTTAAGTGTACGCTGGAGTGTTTTCACTCTCTTCTAGGATTTCCTGGAGCCCTGCAGACTGACTGTTATTCACTGTTCACATACGCATATACAAAAATATACCATCTATAAATAGCCATCTGCCTTTTCAGTGAAATTAAAGATGGGAGAGTGAGAAGAGATTTTTCTGAGTGTAATTACAGGGCTCAAATCGACAGCTGTTATGTTCTTATAGTCCTACCAAGAGAATTTCCAATACCACTATTTTCTATTAAGTACATTAAAAAATTAATACTAAGATGTGAACAGGAGACTTTTTTTCTTGCCAAGAGTTCTCACATACTCAGTTACCAAGGTTAGCTGTTGCACTGCATTGCTTTGTGTTGTTTTATAAAAAAGTGCAGAAAATTTTTCAGTGTTTTTGTTCCTTATCTGAGGATTAATAACCAAACTCCTGCCAGTGTTTTTCTTAAACTCTGTATATGCCCTTTTGCAAACACCTCTCTCACATTTTCTGCTAAAACACAACTGCTTAAGAAAACCCGTGGGGTTTCTAAAATTTGTCGGTAAGGGTTGACCTCACAGAGCATCCTAATGTGAAAGGAAGGAAAGTGAGAGGGTTTTTTTTTTTTTTCCTCTAAGAGCAGCAAGCAATTTCTTCTCGTGCTGTTTTTGTTCCCTCATTAGAGAGACCAAGCCTCTTCCATCACTGGGAGCTGTGAGAGACAAGGCGGGATGTGTTCATAGCTGCAGCTACAAGGCTTCCCTTGGAAGGCTCTAAATGCCTTCCTCAGTTGTTTACAGTGAGGAAAAAAAGAAAAAGAAAGAAAGAAGAAAAGGAAAGTAGCCAGCTCCTTCCAGCTACTCTGAAAGCCAACACTTGTAACAGGCGGCACTAATTCCTGTTCTGAGAGGCTCGCTTTACCTAAAGTTTGTCATCCTATGACAAAACTGGATAAGCCTTAAGAGGTTCCACATCGCTAAACGTTCTCTCCTCACTGCCCAAATCTTTACCGGTTAGAATGACCTCACACCCAGGGTGACGTTCAGAACCCAGGAGTCTCCTAAAAGAGCAAACCAAACAAATAAAGCTGCCCTACACCAGTGTCTAGCTAGCCTTCCTCCTGGAGAGAACTGTCCGTCATTGGTTTCCATTCTTTCCGTTTGTAAAACCCGCCCGCCCAGTGCGAGCCTGTTAATTAGAACAAAAACAGAACTGTTTCTGTTGCACTTTAGAACTACAGAAACTTCCAGCCGGTGGTGGGATGGGAGAAACATCAGCACACCGCCTGCCCAGGGCATAACTGGGATATATTGGCACCTGAATCAAACAAGAGGCAAATGAAAACACTGTCAAGGCTTAGAACTGGGAGTATGAGACTGCCTGGACCATTTCTCCCGAGGGGCTACCCGGCTGCGTCTGATTCCAAAGTTAGCCCCTCCAAGAGGCTTCTGAGGCCACCTCAGGGTCAGGCGTGGAGTCTTTCCTGCTGAGCTGCTGAGTCACTGCCCCTCCTTGAGAGCTGCTCAGCCAGATTCAGTTCACCTAGAAGGCACAGCGCAGCCTCCAGCTGGGCGGTCTACAAAGGTGACCCCTGCTCTTGCCGGGAAGCATGTACAGACTTTCCCTACCATCTGAATTGAAAGCATTTAAATATTAATAATTTAGATAAGGTGCATCAGGGACACAGACACAGAAACACACACACACACACACAACTTCCCAAGGTAAGGGGGAGCAATGGAAAAGTAAAAACACCTTCTAGTCCTTTCAAACATAGGCTTAGACTCCTAAGGTTAAAAAACTACAGATCAGAGACACAGGGACTCTGAACCTCTCGGGCCTTCTCTAAGGCTTCCTTGAAAAGGCTCAGGGCAGTGGTTCTGACCGTCCCTAATGCTGAGACCCCTTAATATAGTTCCTCACGCTGTGCTGACCCCCAACCATACAAGTATTTCTTTACTACTTCATAACTGTAATTTTGAATCATAATGTAAATATCTGAAATGCAGGATATTTGATTTGTGACCCCAAAGGGGTCCGACCCACGTTAAGAATTGATGGTTTAGAGGTAAATGAGGAGGAGGCGGTGGGGGGAAGTAGGAAACAGAAACAAAAATAAGAACAATGCAAAACCAAAAGCAGTCAAAGGTTTCATAGCCCTCTCTAAGTCACTGTCCTCTCCTACAGGGCATACATTCCATGACACCTTCTCTCCACACTAAAGTTTTGCTTTTTTGGTTTGCTGTTTGAGGAAGAGCAAATAAACATTCACTTTGTATTTTTTAAAAAATTTATTTGTGATCTGTACAAGTGATAAAGTGGGGCTTCGTTGTAGATCTTTAAAGGCAAAACAAAACAAAAATTCCAAAGTAAAAATGTATAAATACAATATATACTTTCTTACAAAAATGGGAGATTTACAAAATATACATACTGCACTGTCTCTATTTTACAAATTTCACATGCACTGAAGAGATAAAACACAAAAGATGCCAAACCTGTGTAGTGGCAGTTAAAACAAACAAACAAACAAACAAAAAAAACCCTGACAGGTGAGATCGCTTTGAAAGTTTAAGAAATACAAGATCACGTTAACACCGAAGCAGCGCCATCCGACTGAACGTGACATATACAGAGTAATGTGTACCCCTGACAGTACCCCAGAATGGAGGACAATCAGTGTCAAAGGTGGAGCAAACGTTAGCTCCCATGATGCTTCACTTAGCTTTACCCCATTATGCCAAAGAACCAGACTTCTATTGCAGGGAAAAAAAAAAGTATATGACTTAAGATTAATAAATTTAAGTCTTCTAACACATTTCAAAGAACGTCAGGATCACTTTGAAGTTTACCTTCCTTTAACGACTTTCTTTAAACCTGGTTCAAACTCTCCTCTTCCTTCACTATCATCCTGGCACATCACCTCTTCATGTAACCAGAGAAAGGGTCAGCACATGTGTCTTACACACGGATTTATGGAACTAAGAGAAAAAGTGGGCAAATGTTTTTAAACCATTAAATTAAAATCTTCTCTTTTCTTTGGATTCTGTGAGCACCCCCCCCCCCACCTTTAGTCTTAAATGATACAAATTGGGCAGGGGAGTGTGTGAGCCTGTAATCCCAGCACTTGAGGCAGAGGCAGGTGGATCTCAGAACTCGAGGCCATCCTGCCCTACAGAGACAATTCTAGGACAGTCACGGCTGCAGAGAGAAACCCTGCCTGGAAAACAAAACACTATATTAAAAAAAAAAATCCCAAATTTGACAAGTCCGGGAGGGAGGGAGAAAACGAAAATTTGAATTTTGGGGGTGCAGAGTTGAGGGAGATTTTTTTCATTAAGCAGTTTCTGAATTAAATCTGTTTAAAACAAATAACAAAACCCTTTGCATTTTCTTTATTCAAGTCAGAACCTTTGGCTGAAGAGATAGAGAGCACGGAGCCCTTCACTTTTCCTTAAAAAGGAATGTTTATCTCAACCAAATTAACAACCAAAGGGAAACCTCGGCTTTCTGCAGCTTTGCCTATAAAGAGTTCCTGTCTTCACAGTTAAGCCTTCCCTCAGGGAGACACTTTTGTTTCACCCTTTGTCTCTTGCAACAAAGACAAGGGAGGAAAACGCATTCCTGTTTAGAAAAGCAACAAGTCACCACTTCTTCTCAGGGTACGAAACCACATAAAACCTTCCTTTGCTCTCTGCCTCCCGCCTTACCTAGAAAATGAAAAACTCAAAGACGTATCTGCCTCTTGTCTCCTTGGCCTCCCCTGGAAAACGTTACCTTCTTCCTTCGCGTCTCTGCGTTAGGATTCTAGCAGGCAGGCCTCCCCGGCCTTCCAAATGCTTATTTTACCGGACTTGAAAGGAGTAGGGAAGGAAAAACGGGCGGGAGGGGGTCGGGGAGTAGGGCTGTAATGTCTGACCCTGGAAATTAACCCATCTGGGCTCCAGTTTGGCCCCAGTGAAAAGAGATTATGGTTTGACCACCGCTTGACAAGGGCACCGCAGGGGGTCCCCCTCTTCGCATCAAAGCCCAGGCTGCAGACGGAGCGGTGTGCCCCCCACCCCGCCCCCACTGGAGTGAGGACAGCCACGGCCTGCCTTACAGCAGGGGATTGGACTCACAGCCCTGGCTCAGCTCTGGCGCCCTGAAGAACTCACCAGTCTCTGGGGATCTCGACCTTTCCCGTAGGCCCTAGTCGGCCTGTAGCTTTCACAGTTAGCATCCTCCTGCAAGTCCTAAGCCAGAAGTCTTTCCGTCCACCGCCTTTGCCTTTTCACTCAGGCCTCCCTCTAAGCCATCTCTCACCCCAAACCTCTCCTCACCTCCAAATTAACTTCTCACTTCCAGGTTAAAGCTCAGTGGAGGGGGGTGGGCTGCCTACAGAAGCAGGCCCCCACTCAGCAGTTCTTCCCCTAACAGGCCTCTCCTACGTGGGGTAGCAGGGGGGGAAAGGCCCAGGGCTCATACCGCGGTCTCCCCCTTGCTGCTGTGGCTGAGTCTGTGGTAGAAGCGACGCCATGACTGTAGGGTCTTGCCCGACCAGATCCAGAAGCCGGTGGTGATGCCCACGATCATGGTCATCAGGTACTTGATCATGAAGACCGTGAAGTCGGGGCTCATGGGCGGGAAGTGGCCCGGGGGGCAGGGCACGGCGTAGCTCTTGCAGGTCTGCAGGAGCCAGGTGCGCTCCCAGTGCTCGCGGAAGGCCTGCTCGTAGAAGTAGCAGGCCAGCACGATGGTGGCCGGCACGGTGTAGAGCACCGAGAAGACGCCGATGCGCACCATGAGCTTCTCCAGCTTCTCCGTCTTGGTGCCGTCGTGCTTCATGATGGTGCGGATGCGGAAGAGGGACACGAAGCCGGCCAGCAGGAAGGACGTACCGATGAAGAGGTAGACGAACAGGGGCGCCAGCACGAAGCCCCGCAGCGCGTCCACGCTGGACAGGCCCACGAAGCACACCCCGCTGAGCAGGTCCCCGTCCACCTGGCCCATGGCCAGGATGGTGATGGTCTTGACGGCCGGCACGGCCCAGGCGGCCAGGTGGAAGTACTGCGAGTTGGCCTCGATGGCCTCGTGGCCCCACTTCATGCCGGCCGCCAGGAACCAGGTGAGGGACAGGATCACCCACCAGATGGAGCTGGCCATGCCAAAGAAGTAGAGTACCATGAAGAGGATGGTGCAGCCCTCCTTCTTGGTGCCCTGCGCCACCGTGCGGTAGCCGTCCTCCGAGAAGCGCTCCACGCACACGGCGCGGTCCTCCAGCAGGAAGCCCGCCACGTGCGCCACGGCCACCATGAAGTAGCAGCCCGACAGGAAGATGATGGGGCGCTCCGGGTAGCTGAAGCGCCGCATGTCCACCAGGTAGGTGAGCACGGTGAAGAGCGTGGAGGCGCAGCACAGCACCGACCACACGCCCACCCAGAGGCGGGCGAAGCGCCTCTCCTCCTCTTTAAAGTACATGAGGCCGTTGGCCCGGGCCGGCTCGCACGGGGCGCCGCAGTCGCGTTCCCCCAGGAAGCGGTAGCCCAGGTAGGGGGGCACTTTGAGCTGGCGCGGGCACGAGAAGGGGAAGGACCAGCGGCCCCTGGCGTCGGAGGGGGCGGCGGCGGTGAAGGGCGGCTCCGGTAGGTAGGGGGCGGTGGGGTAGGCGGTGGGGCCGCCGCCCGCGCCCCCGGAGCCGTCGGACGTGTTCTGGCCCACGCAGATCTCGCCGGCGCCGTGCACCGGGAAGTTCTCGCAGCGGAGGCGCTCGGGCCACTGGAAGCCGAACTTGTTCATGAGCGCCTCGCAGCCCTGGCGCGCGCGCTCGCACAGGGAGCGGCACGGGGGGATGGCCTGGTCGAGCACCGTGCACACGGGCGCGTACATGGAGCACAGGAAGAAGCGCAGCTCCGGGGAGCACTGCACCTTCACCAGCGGGTAGAACTGGTGCACCTCGAGGCCCGCATCCTCCTGGTTCGTGTGGCCCAGCAGGTTGGGCAGGATGGTCTGGTTGTAGGCGATGTCCGTGCACAGCGGGATGGAGATGGGCTGGCAGAAGCCGTGGTCCGGGACCGAGATGCCCTTCTCGCCGTGGTACGGCTGGGCCCGGGTGCCCGTGGGCCGCGCTCCCAGGAGCGCCAGCACCAGGGCGCAGAGGCCCAGGGGCGAGCGCGACGCCGCCGTGCCGGGGCCCCGCATCGCCGGCCGCGTGCGCAGCGGCGTCCTCAGCCGCAGGAGAGAGACGAGGCGCCGGGGAGCGGCTCGGCTGCAGGGAGGCGCCGCCGCGCCCGGCGCATGAGAGTCCTCCCGGCGCCGGGGCCGGGCCGTGGGCGGCGCGCGGCCGAGGGTGGCTCGGGTGCCTGCACCGCGGGGGCGAGGCCGCCAGCCGAGGGGGCGCCGCAGCCGCCTCCGCGTGGCGCTCACGCGGCCGCCGGGGGGCTTCGGACTCCCGGGCCTGGGCTTGGGTGGGGGGAGGACCGGGAGGGAGGGGGGTGTCGCCTTACCCTCCCCGCCGGGACGTAACGGTGCGGCTTCCTCAACAAGCGTCTCCGGTTACCCTTCAAAGTTTGCCCAAGTCTCCGGAGCCCCGGGCGCGCGGCGAAGCGCACGTCTCCCCCCCAACCCCGAGTCGGGCCTCCGCCAGGCCAGCGCCCCCAGGTCCCCACCTAGCTCGCCCGGGCCGCCGCCTCGCTGGTGGTGCCGCTCCGCCTTCTCGTCTCGAGGCCCCCGCGGGCCGCCCGCGATTCTGGAGCCCTCCTTCCACACCCCGGGAAGGAAGGTCGGCCGCCAAGTTGCAGGCAAACGGCTCCTCCTCGCTCTGAATCCGATCGGCGCTCGGAGTGCAGCCCGGCGAGTTCTCTCTGGGAGCCTGGTTGCGCGGAATCCGAAGCGCCGAGGCCCCTGCGGCCGCCTCCCCCCGGCCTCTCCTGCCCCACGCACAGCCCCGGCCCGCGAGTCCCCGCGTCCGCCGCCGCCCGCCGGGGAAGGAGCGCGGAGTAACGCCTGGGAGCCGCGCTGCTGGCTAGAAGAAGCTTCGGGCTCGCAGGGCTCCGGGCCGCCCCGCCCCCTCCCCTCCCCCCATTCACAAACCACCCCGGGGGGCGGGCCCCGGGCCCTCGGGAGGACCAATAGCGCGGTTTGTTTTCTCTGCAGACGCCTCCTGATTGGGTGGAAGTCGGAAGGGGCGGCCGGGGTGGAAACGAGGAGGGCGGGGCCTGAGGCGCTCTGGGCGGATTCCTGAGGGGAGGGGCGGGGGAAAGGGAGAGAGAGAAAGAGAGAAAAAAAAAGTTAGGAAAAACTTTTACCCAGAATTTGCTCAGGGGAGAGAAACGCACCAGAAAGGGGACTCGCTTGAAAGATTGGTTCCTCTTCCGGGCACCCTAAAACACACATTCCTGAGCAGAAAGGGGGCGTCCGCCAAAGGCTTCGGCGAGGGGCTGAGAATAGCGCCGCGCTGGGGCGGAGGGACGTGACCCGGAGTCACGTTATCGCTGCGGGCCGGCTGGCTCGCGCGGGCGGGGGGCTCCGGTTGGCGTCGTCGAGGAGGGGGCGCGCCGGAGGCTCGCTGCTTTTCTTCCCGCACTCCAACCGACCGCGCGAAGCCGCAGTCCCCTCCCCCCCGCCCCCCGTTACCAAAGCGGGGGCCGCCCGGAGGGAGAAACCCGAGTCGGCCGGGGGGCGGGCTTCTTCGGCGGGAGGAAGTGAAGACCCTCGGGGGGACGGGCCCGGGGTTGGGGGGCGCGCGGCGTCACGAGCCAGCCGCCCCGCCCGTGCGCACTGCTGGGAGCCTGGGGAGCCCGAGCAGCGCGGGGGGCGCGGGGGGCTCTGAGGCAGCTCTGGGGCGGGGCGGGGGGAGATGCTTATGGAAGTAACCTGAGAGCGAGGGCCTCGCCACTCCGTAGGATTTTCTGAGCGCCTTCGGTTGCCCTGTTTTCTCCTCCATCTGCGGCTGTGTGGCCTACGGGGACCCCGTCTTTGCTGCGGAGGCAACCATTTGATCTTTCCCGTTTGGAATCTACATAGAAAAAGTTTTAACGCGCGTTAGAAACCAGGGCATTTGCTAATTAAAGGGCTTTCGAGACACAAAGAGGGGTTATTTTCCTTCTGGGGTAGCTTTTTCTGATTGGCAAGCGTTCTTTTGTTCTCGGTCAAATCTTAACCCTGCTCCGGGCGCTGGGCGCTCGTGCGCGTTGTCTGCGCGCCCCGGACGGGTCGGAAGTTACTAAGGGGCCTCTGCCCTCTCACTGGGGCCAACAGGGAATATCATGAATATTATGAATTCCCGTGCAGGGAAGTGACAAGTTGAGCCGTTGAATCTGTCTCTGCCTCTGCAGTCTTACTATTTTAAAAAAACGTTATTCCTGGCTGAGTCCTGCCTGTCTCGGTTGGGTGCTGGGGCTTGAGAGATTTTTGGTCTGTTCGAAAATGTTGAAGGCTAGCAGAAGCAAGTCCAGTACCTGTGTTTCTCCATCTAGGAAAAGGCTGATTCTGAAATCTAAGACAATTGGTTGGATTCTCTTTCCTAGCAGACTGGGGCTTCTAGTTTTTCTTTTATTTACTTTATCTCAGAGGTTTGCTGAGCTCTTTCCTCCCACTTTCGCGTTCTTTGTCTTTCGTACTCGTGTTAATGGGTCTAAAGAGCTGAGTCCCTTGGAACAGGGCAGAGTGTCAGACAGTTGACACCCCCCCCCCCAAATCCGGCCTGCAGCAGGAATCACCATTTTCCTTCTAAGCATCCGTTTACTCTTCACACCAGCGCCCCCCTTCAGAGTATCTGTATCAAAGCAATAAATAGGCGACATGTTTTAAAAACGTACTTTCCTCAAGACCTCATCTGCTTTCTAAATTATTATTCCAATTACCCGCCACTGGGCCGTGGTGGTACTTGTTGGAAGATGTTTAAGGCGCTGGGGGCTGTTTTGCTTTGTCACTGAAAGCGTGGGTGATGGGTCTTGGCTTTCGTTCTTCTCCCCGTAAGGTTCAGGATGTCCTCCTTTTTTTTTTTAAATGAAGTTTTCATGCTTATTCATCAGGCTACTGATCTAACTCATCTCTGCTATTGGGGAAGAAATAGCAAGCACTGCCGTCAAAGGAAATGAAAACTGACAGAACAGAACACTGCCTCAAATGCAACAAAAACCAGCTAGTTGATGAGCTAGCTGCTCATCTTTATAGCCCCAGACGGCTCTGATGTTAGGCAATAGGAATAATGACTAAGGAGCTGTGTGTGTGTGTGTGGGGGGGAGGATGAGCCAGTATAGGAAGAAATGAAGTATTTAAAAAGCAATCTATGCATGAGGTGCAGGAAACCTATCTTAGATGGGACCGTCGCTGTCACAGCTGTGAGTCCTTTTGTGCTGTCCTAGGCAGATACGTTCAAAGGTAGCAGAGAAGCAAAGGTAAGTTTTAGGAGTTGGTGTGGGGAGACTGTTCTTAAAGGTGATTTAAAACAGCAGCATCAGGCTGGAGAGATGGCTCAGAGGTTAAAAAACACTTGTTGTTCTTCCAAAGGTCCTGAGTTCAATTCCCAGCAGCCACATGGTGGCTCATAACCATCAACAGTAAGACCTGGTGTGCAGGCAGAATGTTGTATAAATAATAAATAAATATTAAAAAAAAAACAGTAACATCTGGGCTTGGGGATGTAGTTTAGTATGGAGTAATTGCCTAGTGCTTGCCCTAGATTCAATTCTTCATCACACACACACACACACACACACACACACACACACACCACACCACCCGGCACGGGACACCAAATAAACCAACAAACAAAAATCTTAATCCAAAATTACTGCAAGAGAAGAAAAACGTACTTTTTGTGCCTGGTGTGGTGGCATATCTCTTTAATCTCAGCGCTTGGATCTCCATGAGTTTGAGGCTAGCCTGGTCGACATAGTGAGTTCTAGAACAACCAGAGAGCTACATAACGAGAGTCTGATGCAAGCAAAACTGAGAGGAAGGGGAGAGAGGAAGAGAGAAAATGTTTGTGAGACAATGCTGTGACTTTCTATGCTTGCCTGATGTCAAATACTATGATCAAACAAACAAACAACCAAATAAAAGGTTCAGTTAGTTTTGAAATGCTGTGGTTTTAAGGAATCATGGCATAAAGGAATAGACCAGAGAAGGTAAGTTTACCGTGTAAGGAGCCAAGTCTGTCTTAGGCTCTCTGGCAAGTGTGGCAAGGCTGGTTTACATTCTCCCCAGGATTAATTTTCTCTCCAAGCAACACCTTCCACGCCCAGCTCCCAAAGCGTCTTACTGGTATCTTCTTTGGAAAGCTAGGGGTGGAAAATTTTGTAACTGTCTGCTGCAAAACTTCCAATTGTCCCTGCCCTCTAAAATAACAAAGGCCTTTGTTTCCTCACATCATAGTCACATTGGCCCCAAAGAAAATGGTGGTAGTCACTAAGCTCCATTTTTTTTTCAAGTACTGCTTATTTTGGCTAGGTCCCAGGTTTATCTAGCTGAAGTACATTCTGATGTCAGGACAGATTTGAAAATGGCCCTGTGGTGCCACAGGTCTGTAGCTGTAATGAAACTCTGGATCTGTTCATGAGTTCGAAGCCAGCCTGATCTACAGAGTGAGTTGTAGGACAGCCAAAGAGAAACTCTGTCTAGAATCCCCCTCCGCCTACCAAAGAATTATTCATGAAAGACCAGAAAGGGCATCTAGGGACACACGCTCCTCTTTCTGGCCCCTCCTTTGCCAGACAGTTTTGACATGATAATATGGAAGAGGTGAACTATCTAATTGCCAGGTCACCATCAACTCGTGTTCATCTTAGTTTAGGGTGTTAGCTCATTTTCCATCCAAACATTTTTATCTTTAAAATACTTTCAAATGGCACAGAAGTTGGAGATGTTAAAATTGAAGACAAGGAAGGCCATACTGTAATGGTGCTCGTGTCTGGTCAGCGGGCAGAGATGGGCTTACATGGTAGACTCAGTTACTGAATCTGTTGGAACAACATTTTCTTCACGGGTCAAGAGTCTCATGAGTTATTTATTGTTGTATAACAAACAGTCTCCCACTTCAGAAGCTTAGAAGTAGCAAATACTTGGTATCTCACAGTTTCTAAGTGTCAGCAACCTGGGTTCCTTCTGTCTGCTCATTGCAAGTGGGGGTAGTCATGGCTTCATTGAAGGACCCACTTTCCTTCCTTCTTCTTCTTCTTCTTTTTTTTTTTTTTTTTTTTTTTTTTTTCAAGACAGGGTTTCTTTGTGTGGCCCTGGCTGTCCTGGAACTCAATCAATAGACTAGGTTGGCCTCCATCTCAGAGATCTGCCTGCCTCTGCCTCCCAGGTGCCCCACTTTCAAACCTGAATGGCATCTGGCCAGGCCTCTCACTAGCCAGTGGCCAAAGCCATCAATTTCTTGTCATTCAGACCTCTCCTGAGGATACTCAAAATATGGAACTTTCTTCAGGGTAAAGGCTCAGAAGGAAAGAGAGCTGTGAGTGTGGGAGTGAGAGAATGTGAGAGTGATTTTTGCCATATTGTATCCATTAGAGAAAAGTACTAGATGTCCCTCACTTAAGAGGCATCAGGGATTACAGCAAGGTGTCAAGGCTCATGGAGTGGAAGGATTTCAGGAGTGCTTCAGAAAGTGTGCACACTGTGAAGGTTCTGTCTTCTTTGCCAGGGTGAAACAGAGAGAAACAGCTCTTGGGCTTCTGAGCTTGCAGTCTAAGGATGAGAACAGTGTTGGCTGTCACCACTTGCATCCTTTACTGTCGGAACGGAACCCTGACTCTGGAGGCCTTTTTTCAAACACACATCTTTGGACAAAGGAAAAAAAAAGAGTGTTGAGAAAGTTGCTTCATGGAAGACCATCAGCAGTGCTGAGAAAACCCTCTGGGTGCAGAGTAAGCCACTCCAGGGGACTCAGGGCTTCTAAATTCAAACGAGTGTTTTGAATATAGTCTGAGAGGGACTGGGGCTCTCTGGGTTATGAGGGAAGAGCATTGTGGGCAGTTGCCGCCTGTGTCTCTGTGCCACTCAGTGTGGCGCTGAGGTGTGGGAAGAGTGCAGAGCTGGCCAGTGCAGACTGGCTTGGTTCTGGTTTCCACAAGTGATTTCCTGTTCTGTCTCAGGCCAGTCACCTAACCTCCCTAGCTCCGTCCAGTGTGTAGAGAGGATTAATGGTGAAAGCGATGTAAAATGCTCATTGCCCGAGCACAACACCATCATCAGGACAGCATTCTGGTTTGGTTATGTGATGCAAACGAAGCACGAGACAAAATAAAAGGTTCATTTTAGCATTTGTGGCTCTGGCTCTTTGCTGAAATGTATGTATATATGTGTAGGTGTGTATGCTATTTGTATGTTCAAAACATAATTATAAATACTATATATAACAGATATATGTCTTATATATAATATAACATATATTATAGTAGCATGCTGGTGGGGGAAAAGCCTTGGTCTCTACCTTTCCCAATTTCCAGAGTATAACTACTGTTGTTATGGTGGGTGTCAAGCCAGCAAGTTGTCAGTGAGCTTGGAGTGGAAAAACTATGCACACAGGTATCCCTTAGAGCTATTCTAGGGATAGAGCTGACGGGCTTGTAGAACTTCCCTTCTGGTTGTTTTGAGTATCCCAATAGTTACATTTTAAGTAACTATACAGTGCCAGGAGCTATAAATACAATATGTCCAGTTTCATAACAACCCTGGGAGATGCCGGGCAGAAGTTCCCTTTGACAGCAGCCAGGCCTAGACTAAAGCTTAACTCTGTACAGCGCTTTTCACTGCACTCCATGGCGTCCATGCCTGATTTCTGTTGTTGCTGTTAATACAGAGAAGCCTTAGGGTGTTAGTGCCTGGGATATCAGGCAGAAGTTAGTGGTGGCCCCTTGAGCATTGCACTTACATTGTTTCAGCCCACTTGGGAGAGACCATCAATTTACTCCCATTTCCCACTGCTGAAACTGCCGTAGTAGGCTTCTAACTTCACCCTTGGCCACTAAGGAGGGCGGGAAACTTGGTCACTTTTAGGCTATCCCTATAAGAGAATGCAGGCCCTACCAGCAGAGAGCTGGCAGCAGAACAGGAAGAGATGGACTCCTAGGAGCAGTGGTGAGGAACCCCAAAGACTCTTCCAGAAGACTGAAGATGGGAGTTAGAGCGATGGCGCTCACACCCAGTTGGTCACTGGGATCATCTGAAGAATAAGGAGGAAAGGGGGTTGAGAGAGAGAATGGAAGGAGGGAAGGGAGGGGAGGGGAGAGGTGAGAAAGGAAAGGAAGGGGAAGGGAGGGAAGGGGCCTCAGAAGCTTGTCCCTACTGCAGACATGTCGGGTCAGAATCTCTGGCATGGGGTTTGTTTGTTTGTTTATCTGCCTATGGCTCACTAGGTGATCCTTTTGAGTTAGTCAGGCTTGGGGCCTTCTATTCCAAACCAGCGCCTATGTCACTGATACCACAGAATCGCTTCAGTCTCACAGAGTCCTCTCTCTGCCTGATTTCATTTTGAAATGAAGGCTGGAAACACAAGAACAGTAAGGGAGTAATGTATGTGTGTGTGTGTGAGAGAGAGGGGGGGAAGAGAGGGAGACAGAGACACAGAAACAGATATAGAGGGAAGAAGGTGCCAACATAGAGAGGGTTGGACCAGTGACCGAATGATGTGACGCTAGTGTCTGGATCTTATCTCTGGAGCTCACGTTCACAGCTGCTATTCTGAAGTGTAACAGCTGCTACTCCACAGTTCACTTCCTCAGACTGACATCGCCATCCTGGGACCGCACGGACGCCGACCTCGTGGACTGAATCATGAATGGATAATGTGATGCCGCCAGGAGGCTGTCTGTCATGAGAGCACTGTCCAACAGGTGTGTCTCTGGCTACAGAGTGGCCACCTAACTCCTCTTTGTCTGAGGGGAGGTCTGAGTGTAAATACACGTGAACATGAAAGGCAGACATCAGGAAGTGGCAGGAGGTTGGGGGAGGCCAGGGCTGCTCAGACAGCCTTTGGGCAGGCAGAGGGCGATGAAATGGCAGCAGCAGGACCAAGAGAAGGGAAGACAGGCAAGCCAAGGGGAAAATAGGGAAGGAAGAAGAGACTGAGAGGGAAGAAGGGACAAAAACTCCACCTGTTTTAAGAAGAGACCAGGGGCTGGAGAGCTATCTGGGTGGTTAAGAGCACTACTGTTCCCCCTCTCTAGAGGACCTGGGTTCAAGTCCTAGTGCCCACACAGTGGCTTGAAACTATCTTTTAACACTAGCTACAGGAAATCTGGGGATCAAATGCCTTCTTCTGCGCCCCCTATCTCCTACAGGTACCAGATATACATGTAGGCAAAACACCCATGCACATCAAAATACTACTACTAATAATAAAGACTAAAGAAGAAGAGGAGGAAGAAGAGGGGCAGCAGCAGGAGGAGGGAGGGGTAGAGGAAGGAGTAGGAGGACCAAAAGCCCAAGCCAAAAAGCTGCTTTCTGTCCTCGAAATCCTACCATGCTCTAATGAAACCACTTGACCACTTATCTTTTACTAAGCAGCTAGAGAAAACCCTACCAACCACGTGCCAGGGCCTGGAAAATGCTGGCTTTTCTGCGGGGTGGGCCCACAGCCTCAGAAAGCTGACCACATCATCATCAGGCGCCCAGGCGTCTTCTCCCAGCTGACTGGCTGGATTCAGTCCTGCGGAGACCTTTGCGTTGCTGACTGGCCTGGATGCAGGACAGAGCTGGGGACACAGCTGGTTAGTAAGTGCTGGTCCAGCTTGCACCGCATTCTGGATTAGGTTCCCCAGCACTGCCTAAGACCTGGCATGCTAGCATGCATCCCTGTACTCCGGAGATGGAGGCAGGAGGATCAGAACTTCAAGGTCACACCCAGCTGCATAGCAAGGTCAAGGTAAGCTAGGGATCCACGAGACCCTGTATCAAAACAAGCAAGCAAGGCAGAAAGGAACAAAGAAAACACAACAAGCCTGGAAAACATAGCAGGGCTGCGAACGATGTATAGACTGTGAGCTCTCAGCAAAAGCTGAGGACACCTCTTTCTCCTGGGTTGGGAGGAGAAACAATTTTGTGAAGGCATGTTACCATCTTCAACATGCCGTGGGGGCTGCTGCTGTCCCTCAGTACCTCTTCTCCCAAAGTGACAGGGCCCCGAAGCTATGTCTGCACACGTGATCTGTTTACTAGGCTTCCTGTCTTGCTTTTTGTTGTGGTGGCCGCTGAATCCGGCCCTGGGTGTCAGCAATAATCTGTTGTATGCAGCACACAGCAGACACAACCTCCTGCCCTCCTTCTCTCCTTCGCCTGATGATGGGACTTGGGAAAGGATGAGAGACGGGAGTCAGGGTCCCTGACACCATGCTGTGCGGATGAACTCCTTGAGGTGTTCCTGTGTTTTACAGCCAACCTACTCCTATTTGATCACAGTGTGCCCAGCCCACACGATCACACTCATATCACACCCGCTCCAGTGCTCCGACCCACTTCCTGCTTTGTGACCCCAGCAGGGATTGTAGTTTCTTTTTCTTCTTGGGCATCCACGAGGTGGACATTTGCTTTGTTGAATCAAATTGTGCAGTTCATCAATTACATGAAATTTAATGTGCCCAGGGCGGGGGCGGCAGGATTCACATAAAAACCAAAGGCCTCAGGATCCTAAGAACCACCAGCTAATGCAGGGGTGTTTCTTCTAAATGGAACACAGACTCGGGATACACAAACTAAATTAAGTGGCGCGAGGGGAGTGGTTTGGAGTTGGAAGAAAGTGGATTCTCAAAGGGGTGGTGGTAAAAGGATGAATTTTTAAAAACCTGCTTTCTTCATTTTAAAAATCTGTTAAAAACTCCCCGAGAGGGTCTGATAGGAAGCTAGGGTTTTAAATAGTTGATGACAGAGCAGAAAGAAAGGGTTAGTTTCCTTTTCTTGGAAAAAATATGTTCAGTCAACGAGCTGTCTCCTCCGGTGGGCGTCCATCCCTTTTCTTCCCTCTTTGGAGAATTTCATGGAAGAAGTTCTTCAGTGCTCATGAAGACCCCTGGCATCCTTCTTATTAACGCCACACCCTTGGCCGAGGGCCGGTCTGGTCGCCTCTGAATTTGTCCACAGAGGGAGCTGCCCTTTGTGATACGGCCACCACGTCCTCTGGCTCTGTTTGGGAGTTTGTGGACTAAGCAAGGACTCCCAACAGTTGGGGTTCCCATGGAGGTGAGGGGGTCTCTCTCAGAGCACGCCGACTGACACCCCACCCGTGGGGTTTGTTAGGCGATCCGTGTCAGACGCAGCCACCACGAACAGTTCCCTTAAGGGCCACTTGCGGATGGCTTTTCTTCCCATTCACATTTCCACTAATCTCCTCCCCTCCACATCCCTCCCCCTCCTTTCCCTGCCTCCTCCTTATTATTATAAATAGCACTTTAAACTCTAGAGCCAGGCTCTTCAATTAAGGTGTAGACAAAGTGGTTTCACTCCACTTGATTAAAAACTCTGTGAAAGGGAGGGGAACTCAAACCTTAAAACATTTGCTTTTCAAAGCCAGGGGAGCCGGCGAGAGAGAAACTTACTGCGATCTCAAACTTGCCAGATGTCAGTTTAAAGGGGGCCTAGGAATTCCTAAGCCTTTGTTTACCAAAACCTTGCTCAGCAAACTCAGAGAACCCAGGGCTTTGAGTACCTGGCAGAGAAGGCCACCCAAAGGCCAAGGTAGGAGGGGGAGGGGGAGGGGTAGGGCTGGTGCAAGTGGCGAGCCATTTGAGTTTTGGGTTCCCCCCCACCCCTTAATTATCTGGGGTTGCCCTTCAAGAAATCTCTTCTTCTTTGCAGTTGGGAAATTAACTCTTAATCTCCACAAATGAGGGCAATCAACCCATTTACTAAATAAACACAGATCATTAGGGCTTGGCTGCCCCTCATTGGGATTTAATTCGAGGATGGCTTCACCTGAGCAGGGGTAGGAGCATGACTGGTGCTGTCTCCTGGGAAAGATGGCGGGTTGAAAAGTGGCGCAGAGGCCGGAATGAGCCAAGCCTGGAGAGAGCTTTGAGATTCCTTTACACGTGAAAACCTTAGTTCCTCCTAGACTCGGTTTTAGCCTGTGAATTTAGCAGGAGGTGCTCTGCTCTGTGGGGTTAGCTCTGGCTATGGAGAGCAGAAGCTGGTTTTATTTGGATGTTGCCTTGGGAAGCCCCGGGGTTGGGGACAGGGAAGCTCTTTAGTTCTTAGCTCACTCTTATTAATGCGGTGAGGCATCCTGTCCTCGAGTTTAATTCCCTGCCTCACCCACCGGTTCTTCTGTTTATTGGTGGTCACAAAAGTTTATTTAAATCCCGACAAGTCAACTGCCGTGGAATGCTGTGTCCTGAGCACAGGGGCTCCCCAACCAATGATTGAGTCAGTGAGTTACTGTGGCCCAACTCAGATGGAAAACTCATGACCCCCGTCACTTACTTTAAAATATGGATTTAGAAGCCGGGGAGGTGGGTGAGCACCTGACACTGAATCTGATGACCCGGATGCCGTCCCTGGAAGCTGCTTGGGAGACAGGGAGAACTGACTCCGTCTCGTCGTCCTGGGACTCACCACGCACATGCACACAACATAAATACGTGTAAAAAAATGTTAACAAGAGAATAAGAGAAATCAAGAAGGAGGGGCTGCACTGAGGAATGACTCGGGATGTTTTTCAGAAGGAATCAGAAATTCTGCTAATTCTCACCTTTTTTATTTTTTTATTTTTTACAGGTAAGAATGCTGAAGCTCAAGGTGTGAAATGAATTGTCCATGGGCTGATGGAAAGGACTGACATTAAAATCTACTTGTTTAGGCTCCTGGGCCCCTCTTTTCTTTTCTTTTCTTTTCTTTTCTTTTCTTTTCTTTTCTTTTCTTTTCTTTTCTTTTCTTTTCTTTTCTTTTCTTTTCTTTTCTTTTCTTTTCTTTTAATATTTATTTATTTTATTTTTAATCGGGTTGGCTTTCCTGGGTGACCCCCAGGAAAGCTGTTCTGCTCACAGCTGGGCCTCGTCAGGAGGGGACTGGAGAGGGTGGGAGAGGGTCAGCCGAGGTCCAGCCTGACCTCAGCGTCAGGGGAGGGCGGGGCTGTCTGCTGGTGTCAGGGCTGGGGAAGGGGCTGCGCCGGCCTGCTCCTCTGGCTCCCGGCAGACCTGTGAGGAGCTGCCCTCTGCAAGGGGGAGGCGCAGGGCAGCCCAGAAAGCAGAGGAAGCGCCCAGAGAAGAGGCAAACAAAGCGGAGGCGACAGACTTCTCACTTGGGCAAAAGGCGCTTTGGTCTCCCCGTGAAACCCCGCCCCTCCTCTTCCGAGGCTTCCCAGTTACAAAGTCAGTCCAGGCCCCCAGAGATGGTCGCTGTTTAAAAACCCTAGTTCTAAAGACCATATTGGTCCTGCTTTGTTTTGGCACCCCGGGATGGCGATGTCCTAACTGAAATCCCAGCTGAGCAGTTGGGAGCCAGCCAGCTGACTGACTGCAGTGTCTGGGGCTTGCCGGATCCTTCCTATTTTTATGAACTGCTAACATTTATTTAATGCTCACCATGCCAGAGACATCCTGCTCACCCTCGCCCCTCACTCCCCGAACCCTCCTCCACAACAGCGTTTTGCAAATGGCTACTCTTTATTTGACCCACCTTACAGATGAGGGTACCAAGTCACAGAGAGGCCCAGGATCCTGCTGACAGTGAGGAACAGACTTTGGGCCCAATTCTTTCCTTGAATAAGAGGGGTGGGGGAGGTGTGAAAGGAAAGAAGTGGGTGAAATTTTAGTCTGCCCTGAGGAGCATAAGTGTCTGGCCTGGAGAAGGCCCCAGAGAAACGGCCAACTCAGGTGTTCCCAAGAAAGCTCCATGAGGCTGCATTTCTGTCTAGCACCTCCAAGAGGGCATCCCAAGTCCACCATGTTTGTGGGAGACTGGCTAATTAAAAAGCTTACAGGCCAGCTCCCCTGGTGACCACCTCACGGTTCTCACTGGGAGGCAGGGGAGAATTTTCCCACCAACTATTTTGAAAGTTCAGTTTTAACTGCTGAAAGGAAGGTAAGACAGCTCAGGGGGGATTAATGGGGTCCAGTGGGGGTCGCCCCCTTCTGTACTATCTCTGTGGTCTGCCTGGGGAGGTGTGGTTGAAAGCCCAGGTTTTATGGATTTGAATCCTTATTTGGTGGCTTGTTAGCTGTGTATGTGGCTTTGAGCAGGCCCCTTCTCGGGGCCTTAGTTTCCCCATCTGCAGAGTGACAATCACACTTGCACCTGTCTCCTGGGATGGTGACGATTCAACGATGAACTTAGTGTCGGGCAGGCTGTAAATGGTGACTGGACAGTAAGGTTTGGTTTAAAGGGGCAGTTAAGGAAGACAGGAGGCGGAGGCTTGTGGTTCCTCAGAAGGCCGCCAGCCTGCTCTGTGTGCAGCTGAGAAGGACAGCGTCGAAGGAGCCAGGGGTCCCGGCAAAGCTGGTTCCCTCCGTATGAGCATTTCTGATGAGCTAATAGGCCACAGAGGTTTCTAAGTTGCTTTAACCTGAAGAGTTGTTGAAGAGAAGGAATGCTTTTCCAAGTCTGGATGCAGAAAAGACACTTTAGGCCTTTCCTGTTCATTTCACCTATGTCAGCTAGGTCTGTCCCAACCAAGAACTGTGCTACGTACAAATAAGGAAAAAAACCCAAAATCCTAGTTTCACGCCTAGGCAACCTCAGTGAGGAATGTATCAGTGCACTCGTGCTATCTTAAGAGGCCGAGCTGATGGGAGTGAGGTCCGCACGGCGGGCTCTCACCGTGTTCGGCTTGGCTCTCGATCACTGTCCAGCCCATCTCATTCACAATAGTCTAGATTGGCACAGCCTGTGGAGTGCTGCTCTGAGCTCAGATCCCTGCTGGGGCGGGGGTGGGAGGTGGCTTCTGGGAGTCCTAGGGGAAAGCTGATGGCTGTCTTGGTGTCCCTCAGCTGAGGTGCACACTTGAAAAGGAAAGGCGAGAAGCCACGCAGGTTGCCTGGTGAGCCTGGCCACAGCACCTGCCTCAAAGCCACGCTGTACCCAGGAGACCCAGCACCGGTGGGGGCTTCGTACTGTCTGTTGGCTTAATCGTCTGCTCTTTGCTACCCCACTCCCGGGTTTGTTTTTGTTGTTGTTGTTGTTCTGTTTCTTACTTTTGTTTTTGTTTCACATTATGCAGTTAAATGTCAGTTTAAAATACTTTTTCTCCTCTCAGAACTTGCTCTGTACACCAGCCTGGCATCATACTTAGAGATCCAGCACAGATGCCTTTTAAAATTTTTTTTAATATTTATTTTATTTTAGTGTGTGTGACACACACACACACACACACACACACACACACGTGTGCATGGTGGTCAGAAGAGGCATCAGATCCCCTAGAATGGTAGCTACAGATGGTTACGAGCCACCATGTGGATGCTGAGAGCCTAACCCTGGCCTTCTGTAAAAGCAGCCAGTGCTCTTAGCTGCTGAGCCCTCTTTTCAGCCCCTGGATTCATTTGGTAAGCATAAAAACAAAAACAAAAACATCCCCCAAAAATCTTACAGTTGCCCAGAAAGTTTAATACGATTTAATTTATTTTTACATATTTGTTTGTTTGTCTGTCTTTGTGTGCACCTGTGTGAAATGAATACCATGGCACTGGTGTGGCAGTCAGAGGACAGCTGTGTAGGTCATGGGGTCATGGGTGGGGGGGTCCAATTCAAGTTGTGAGGCTCAATGGCAAGTACCATTTTATTTTAACCCACTGAGCGATCTTGAAATTCTAGTACAATACCCCCCCCACACACACACATACTCACTGAGACAGAATCTCACTATATAGGCCTGGTAGCCTGGAACTCACTTTGCAGACAAGGCTGGCCTTGAACCTACAGGGATGTGCCTGCTTCTGCCTCCTGACTGCTGGGATTAGAGGTGGGCACCACCGCACCTGGCCCTAATACATAATTTATGCAGATGAGTGCCTTGCCTGCAAGCATGTACCTGTGCCATGTGTGTGCCTGGTGCTCATGGAGGCCAGAGATTTTGAGTCCCTGGAACTGGAGAGTCTTGGATGGCTGTGAGCTACTGTGTGGGTGCTGGGAACCAAGCCTGGGTTCTCTGCAAGGGCAAAGTGCTCCCAACAGCTGAGCAATGGCTCCAGCCCCTAATGTGTTTTCGTTTCATCTCCATTTTATTTTATGTGTATGTCTATTTTGACTGCGTGTATGTCTGTGTGCCACTTGTGTGACTGGATCCCCAAGAAGGCCAGAAGAAGACATCTGATCCCTGTGACTGGAGTTAGAGAAGGCTGTGAATAGCCATGTGGGCGCTGAGAACCGAATCTGGGTCACTCAGAAGAGTGCTCTTAACTGTTGGGCCCTCTCTTGCCTTGTAAAAAAAAATGATACAAATTTGTATTTTGTGTTTCTGTTGACCAAACCCAGTGCCCCTTGCACATCAATTAAAAAGAATTAATTCATCTCCCACTAAGATATACTCCATTTCTTGTAATATATTCCATATGTACAGAAATGGGCTTTTAGAAAGACTCTGGAATAATTCACCCAAGACTGTAAAGATAGTGACATTTGGGGCTGGGGTTGGAACCTGTGCAGTCTGAGTCAGGAAGTGGTATCACTTGACCACACTGACAAGTGTATATGCTGCTGGCCAATGAGCCACCCTGCCTACTGAGATCTCACCGTTGCCTGAACCTCATGAAGGGAGGGCTGTCTTCAAGGGCTCTGACTCCATTTAAGACAGCTTTAATTGTTAGAAAGTCCTTCATCATAGCGAACTGAAGTCTGCTCCCCAAGGCTTCCATTGATCTTTCCAGTACATATTTAATCCCTCTTCCATACAATCGCCCCTCAGATATGCGAGTGCCACCCCACCCCAGGCCTCCTCCTCTACACGGTTTGTGGGAACCCTGGAAATAGGCCCTCTCATGGTTCCAAGCTCCCAGGGCAGCCCAGGGGAGGCTGGCCGGGCCTGGGCATGAGGCGAATGTTAAATCAGGTAGCTCTAATAGCTCCCAGGAAATGTTTGGAAGGATGGGTAAGGAGCTGCCTGGGAACCAGCTAAGCATTCTGAAGCATCCCTGAATCGATGCTTGTCTGTAGCACAGACGTTGCCATAAGATGTAATTGGTTCTGAGGATGTGGAGCGCAGTGGAATTAGCAATGATTCTAGTCCTTTGCTTTGCGGGAGAATCTTTGATAAGGTTCTGTGGGTAAGGACACCACACACACACACACAAATGAGTGGGTATGAGAGCCCAAGACATTAGCATGGGGGGATGGAAGGATGAGTGGGCTGTAAAGGGGTCCTGCATCCGGAATGATGACGTGGCACCTGAGTCCCGCCTTTGCTGAGGTTGTCTATGGTCCAAGCACTAATGAGCTAGAAAGGCAGACTTTACAAATGTCTGCTCCACTCAAGACACTGATGACATCAGAATGCATGGGTGTGTGGCCTGGGGTAGGCTCGGGAGGAGAGTGGTGGAGAATTAGGTCAGCTCTCTTGGGAGAATTATCAAGGAAAATGAAAAGAGAGATGCGCCTTCCGGCAGCAGACTCTAACTAGTGTCTTTGCTCCTTGGTGTTCAGCTGGCCTCTGGTACCTGATGCACGAATGGCCTTCCTCCTGTCCCTCTGTGACCACATGGCTGAATATCCGAAAATGTTAGCAATGATGATAGCCCCCAAAGCCTGCGAGAACTCAAACCCTGAACAGATCAGAAGGTCCTTAGAAAGGCAGCAGAAAGGTGAACAGGAAGAAAATAACCATCTTTTCATTATTTTCAAATGCATGATGACCACAGCCTTGTGGCAAGACATTCAAACCCACTGGGCTTCAGGCTGGAGTTATAGCTCAGTTGCTGTTTACCCAGCATGCACAGGGCGCTAGGCTCAGTCCCCGGCTCTGCACACACAGTGCACAGCGGTCCATGCCCGCAATCCCAGGTCTTGAAGGGTGGAGGCAAGCGGAGGAGAAATTCAATGCCTTCCTTGGTTATATGCTGACTTTATGGCCAGCCTGGGCTATAGGAGACCTTATCTCAAAACAAAAACAAACAAACAAACAAACAAAAAACCCCACAACATACTGGATACATATGTGTGTGCTCAGATCTGGGCCCACCTCCACCCTCTTTTGCTGTTTTAAGAAGTGTATGAAGGGGAACCATTTTTCTATTCTTTAGGGACAGGATGTTCTTGCCTGGATGTTGGGACTGCTGGCTGGCTGTCTTGTAAATGTGAGTGTGCGGTCTCAGAGGCTCCTCCGAGGATACTCACAGGGCTCCCTTGTTCACCCCAGTGGACAAACTCCCCTTTGTCTGAACTGGGTGTTGCTCTCTGGCTGAGCAGAGGGGAAGTCTAGGGATGTGCGTATCTCTCTGAATTTGAGGCCAGGTCTTTGAGGGAGTAGGCATGCCTCATCTCCGTCTCTCACTGGCTTCTGGCGATTGGCAATAGCATGATGCCAGGCCCATGGAGATGAGGATTCTAAAGGCCACCATGGCTTCCCTTTCTTCCCTGGCCCTTCTTTACTGCTCTTTGCTTTCCGCTTCCAGCAGGGAAGAGTTTAGAAGCACGGGGCCGGGCTGGGTGCACAGCTTCCCACAAGCTCCTGCGAGGGCTCCAGGGACAGGAGGCATTTCCCTTTAATAAGCTTCTCACACTACATTAAAGATAAAAGGGGAAGGGAAATATTTATATTCTGACAAAGCAGCTCTTCCCTTCAGGCTCTTGTTTTATTTATTAACTTGCTCTGTCCCTCTCTGTCTCTGTGTTTCAGGGGCATTTGTGGTCCTGCTCTTCTTTAGTCATTAAATCGGTGGGTGAGTGACAGTGACAGGGATACTTTCAGAACCATCGTCAAAGAGATGGGATCGTAGGTGGGTGCTATTCCCCAGTGACACGCAAGAGCTGTCCCTTCACCTTCCTGGGTGCTGCTCTCTGCTTCTGCCCTTATTATACAGTGCTTGGGAGAAGCTCACCCTGGTTAAGTTGTGTCGCTTCAAATGAAACTGTGTCATTTGGGCAAATTGTTCAGAGGTGCAGTAACCTGGCCTCCTGGCTGTGGCTGGCCTCCTGACCTTTTCTCTCACCATAGGGACTAAGGAGGCTAATATCATCCTGCTGATTTACACAGAGCCCATTAAAATCTCAAGTCATCCCTTTGCAATGATGAGCATTAAAATTTTAGCCTCTCTATTGCTTCAAAGCCTGGGTGGGTTGTGAATGAGTTACTCTGCTGAGCCTTCCCTCTCCTCCTCCAAGGAGCCTGCCTAGATTAGTGAGAGGAGAGGAACAAAAATCGCTTAGTTCTGCTCCGTGAACTTGGGTAACTTGTAGGAGTGGACACTTTTATTTTTTTAAAATGATGACCCTTTAAACAGAGTTTTAATTAATTTATCCTCTCTCTCTGTGTGTGTATGTGTGTGTGTGCTCACGCATGCACGCATGTGTGGAAACATGGCACAGTGAGCACTGGAGGTCAGAGGACAGCTCAGCTTGTGTCAGTCCTGGGAATGGAGCTCTGGGTGTCATGGTTGGGGCCAACTGCCTTCACCTACCGAGCCGTTTCACCAGCCTTGACCTCAGAAAAGTGTCACACATGATCACCGATTACAATTTCGGATACAATGCAAACAGTCGGGGGCCTACCTGGACCCGTGAGGAGTGGTGTGAGCAGTGATTAAGCACGGACTCTACAGCCGAGGCTCCTGGTTTTGGCTCGTAGCCCAACCCCTTGCCGGTGTGTAGAACGCAGGAGGCACCGCCATGCTCCAGTTTCCTCGCTTGTAAAGAGGAGTGCTGAGGGCTGAGTGCGTCCACTCCTTCCGAGTCAAAGGATTCACGGGAGGCGCTCGCTGGAGGACAGGGCTTGGCTGGAGGCAAAACCACAGTAAGAATGAGCCATTGTTGTTACCACCTAAAAATAACCAGTGAGTAACAGCTGACATGCATTCTAGACACGTCCATAGTCTACGTGTATGTATATACATAGAATCATTTTACAGTAACATGACGACGCTACATATGCTTATAAAAAGTCATTTTAGACGGAGGGCTGGCCGGCCAGATAGTCCAGTGGCTAAAGGCACTTTGTCGTCCAAGCCCGACCTGAATTCAATCCCCGGCACTCATGTAAAGGTGGAAGGAGAGAACTGATTTGTCCTCTGCCTTGAGTGGCATTTCTGACTTTCATGCCCCCCACCCTGCCTCGCCACACACCCACACACATATAATAATAGACAAAAAGTTAAAAAGTGTTAGGTTTACCTGAGCATTAGCAGAAGAAAGGAGAGAAGCTGAAATGAATGAACCTTAACTATTAGTTTCCCGATGTGAAGATACAGTAATTAAAAAAAAAATTTATTTAGTTCTATTTTATGTGCATAGGTGATTTTGCCTGCACCCATGCACTCAGCCTTGGACAAAGAGCAGCAGACAGTTGTGAGCTGCCATACGGGTGCTGGGAATTGAACCCAGATCCTCTGGACGAACAGTTAACCACTGAGCTATCTCTCCAGCCCCCGATACATTAATTCTTAAACTGTTCCAATGGCCTGGAGTGATATGGATGGCTCAGTGGCTAAGAGCATGGACTGCGTTTACAAAGGACCTGGTTTTGATTCCTAGGATCAGTGTCAGGAGGCTCGTAACTGTCATGCCACCTCCAGGGGCATCAGACGATTCTGTCCTCTAAAACCCTCTTCCCCATACCCCCTACCACCCCCACCCTCGAATACACCCACTCCTACCACATACACATAATTAAAAATAAAAGTCTTTAAAATATCATTCCAGAGCCGGGCACATGCCTGTGGTTCCAGCCCTTGGGGAGGCAGAGGCGGGAGGATCTCTGTGAGTTCCAGGTCAGCCTGGTCTACAAATCTAGTCCAGGACAGCCAAGGCTACACAGAGAAACCCTGTCTTGAAAAACCAAAATAAAACGAAAAACAAATAAGCAAAAAACTCCCACATATCATTCCAATGTAGAGAACATCAACGATGATGAAAAGTAATGAAAAGCACATGCATCGTGACGCCCACCTGTGATCTGAGCTCTCAGGAGGACAGGCGGGAGGAATGAGGCTGATTCATGGCAGCATGGTGTACATACTACCAGGCCAGCCAGGCCTCGAAAACAAAAACAAGAACAAACACCCAAACCAATGGGAAATTCAGAGGAGTGGTTTGGATGAAGCCGTGCCAGGCGGTGAAAACCTTAGTGTGCCCCTGTGGCCTCCCATCTCCCACTTTCTCCACCTCTGTGAGTTTTCACTTGTTTGGGCTTACGGCATCTATATCTGATTTGCACTCGTTTCTCCTCCTTGCTCTGTTTTTACTGGACTCAGTGTTTACCGCTGGCACTCTCTCCGTGCCTTTCACATTACTGCTTCTCTAATCGGGGCAATGTCTTGAGGGGTCGTATTTAAACATCAAGCAGCTTTCCTCCCCTTCTCTTCCTCACTGAGAAGGGCTCATTGGCACCTCATTCCCCAGCTTCTCTCACAGCTGGGAGGGTCTAGCTTGTTGCTTCTCTGAACGAAATGACGACTTGCTAGCCGTATCATTCTTCACCTGCTTTGTTGATTAATTTGAGAATAACGTACGAGTATAAGAACAATAGGTCTTGATATTGTTTTTATGCATATGACCATTGTACTTTGCTTGTACTTATTCCCCAACGTCTTCTCTTGTTGCCCTTCTTCTCTTCCAGTCGTTCCCCGCCCCACCCCCACCATAGGCCTGCTTCTGCTTTCATATCCAGTGTGTATATTTGTGTGTGTGAGATTTACTAGTCATATATAAAAGAAGACATTATATTTATCCCCTTCCTATTAGTTGCTCTTATTCCCCCTCCTTTTAGATGTGTAAAGATTCCTCCCCTTCCTCCTCCTCTTCTCTAGACAAGGTCTCATATATACCAGGGTGGCTTGGGGCTTGCTAGTATCCAAGGGTGATCTTGAACTTTGGATTTCCCTGCCTCTACTATAAATGCTTGGATTTCAAGTGTGCCTTACCACGTCTGGCTTTGGGGTGTCTCTTTTCTATGCCTGTTTTTATTTTGTTCTGTTTTGTTTCTTTCTTAGTTGTTGTTTTCTCATTATTTATAACAGGTAATGGAGTTTTGATTCTGAACTATATCTTTAACAGCCTGATTTATATTTTTATCTCCTTCGCTTGCTGGTTCATCTTTCCCAACTTTGAGTTTACTCTGTCTGTCTCTGGGGATTACCAAAGACAGGGGGATTTTTTTTTTCCTCCAACAGGTTAGCTTAGGGTGAGGAAGCAAACAGGACAGGCTAACGGACAGTTAGAACCCACCATCAGCGCAGGCATCGGCCTCGAATTCAAGAGAGGCGATGCGGAATTGGTGGCTGAGGTGCTTCAGACCTGGGAGGGGAAGGGGAGCAGCATTTCATTCCTTCTTCTCTCCTGAGCAGCTGGGAAATGAGGCGGTGGATGGCTAGCATCAGAGTGTGGTGGTCGCCATGCCAGGGAAGGTCCGATTGACACAACTCCTCAGTCCCCAGGCTTCAGGCGCAGTTGGGGGTTTGAGTGTAAAGTCTAGCTTTGTGACCTGGGCCAACAGCTTGCTCTCCTTGGGCTTCACTTCTGTCACTTGTAACATAAGAATGAGCCATTTTATGGCATTGTGGTTTTTGTTTGTTTGTTTGTCTTTCCAGACAGGGTTTCTCTATGTAGCCTTGGCTGTCCTGGAACTCATTCTGTAGACCAGGCTGGCCTTGACTTCACAGAGGTCTGCCTGCCTCTGCCTTCTGAATCCTGGGAATTAAGGCCTGTGCCAGCACTGCCTGTCTATGATGGTATTGTTGATGAAGATTAAATTATAATTTGTCTAAAGGGCAAGGTGATTATACACTCTACCAAGTGATCAATAAATGCTGACCAATTAGATAAAAATAAAATAAAAATGAGCTGTAGCTGTAGCTCAGTGGTAATGTGCTTTCTGGGTGTTTATAAGACCAAAAGTTCAATCCTTTGCACTGCAAAATTAAATGATTCATTAAAAATAAAATTATGGACGTTCTGAGAACCGCAGATTAGATTGGGAAGCCACAGAAAGGAAGGCCTGCACCTTAGGCCTTGCTGGATGCCTCCCGGAGAGTAAAGGGGTCAGAAAGTGTAGGGGTGAAAGTTGAGTGTGATGATACATGCCTGTAATCCCAGACCAGCAGAGCCTAACACAAGAGGATCGCAAGATTGAGGTCTGGCTGTAGCTGCCACCTGTCACACTCACTCACACACACACACACACACACACACACACACACACACACACACACAAAGTCAGTGAACCTGTCAGGTAACTTCTGTCATCGCAAATAGCAGACTCTCTAGCTCTAAGTGGCTTCCCTTGGGTGGCTGGACTTTGGCCTTTAGGTCAAGTCCAGCCTGCTAGATTTTGTTTGTTTGTTTTCTGAGACAGGGTTTCTGTGTAACTGTGGCTGTCCTGGAGCTCACTCTGTAGACCAGGCTGGCTTCAAACTCACTGATACCCACCTGCCTCTGCCTCCCGAGCACTGGGATTAAAGGCGTGTGCCATCGCTGCCGGGCTCTGCTATCTATTTTTAAAAGACATTTATTTACTTATATTCGTGTGTACAAACACTTGGCCTGCATGTGCATGTGTGCGCCACATGTGCATGCCTTGTGCCTATGAAGGCCAGAAGACAGTGTTGGATCCCCTAGAACTGGAGTTATGGATGGTTGTGAGCCACCATGAGCTCCCAGGTCCCCCGCAAGGGGAACAGTGCTTGTAAACACTGAGCCATCTCTCCAGCCCCAGGTACCCATTTTTGGACAGTCTATGAACCAGGAATGCAGTTTGCATCTTTAAAGTCTCTGGAATATATCAAAAGAATAATATTATGAGAAACCTGAAATCTATATGAATTTTGTTGCTCGAGAACAAAGTTTCACTGAGCCCAGCTACCCTCAATCATTTATGGAGTGTGTCAAATGCTCTCTATAAAAGGCCAGACAGGCAGCGCTGCAGGCCTGGTGGACTATATTTAAGTCTCCTGTGGCAGCTTTTCGGTTCTTTCGTTGTAGCAAAAGGCAGCCATAGGCGGCCACCTTAGATAATGCTGAGCTCTGGAAACAGTGGAGAAGCAGAAGGAAGAGTGCCTAGCAGGGCGCTCTGCCCCCGTGAGGTCTAGGAAACCAACCAGCGTCAGGATTTTGATCATGTTACTTCATGCCTTTGGGTCTGATTATCTAGAAAAAAAAGTAAAACTGCACTGGATTTTTGAAGAGTTCATCTGTTTGCCTTATTAACAATAATACAAACCACATTTATTTATTTATTGTGGCCACGTGTGTGTTTGCATCATAGTATGTACGGAGGTCAGAGGACAACTTGGAAGAGTTGGTTTTTGAACCAAACTCAGATTGTCGGTCTTGGCAGCAAGCTCCTGTACTTGCTGAGCCATCTTGCTGCTCGCCCCCCTTTTCCCCCTTTCTAGACAGGCTTTCTGGAGAGTGAAGGGTGGCCTCAGTCTTAAAATCCTCCCACTCAGCTTCCCAAGTGCTAGAAGTACATGCACACACCATCACTCCCAGCTTGAAGACGTGTTAGTTCTAAGATTTCTATTTCATATTTTGGTATTCCAGTGTAATAACCTGAGTCTATTCTGAAGGTGTGTATTAGTAGTTAGAGTATTTCAGTTGTAGGCAAGAGGCATTAAGTCAAACAAAGAGAGACTTACTATAAAGATAGGAGAAAGCCACAGAAATAAAGGGTAAGCAGGAAAAACAAGTTTAGAGCAGACAGGTGGCAGGACAGCTCCTGGTGTTAGGAGCCAGTGGGTATGAGATTAGCTGACCTCTGACTATTTCCAAGACTGTTACAATCACATGAATGATGTTATGTTTCTAGCATAACTTAGCTTTGTTTCAAAGAACTACCACAGTGATTGTACCCAAGAGGGAGCAGTCATTCCTCAAAGCCAGATCAGAAGCTATGGGCAGGAAAAAAGAAAGAAAGAAAGAAGAAAGAAAGAAAGAAAGAAAGAAAGAAAGAAAGAAAGAAAGAAAGAAAGAAAGAAAGGAAGGAAAAGAAAATAAAATAGATGCTAAGTGGGAAAGATGGCAGACACCCAGGACAGAGAATGGCCCAGCCATTTAAATGCCAGACGCTGAAGCAGGACGATGAACCAGCTCTGATCCGTGAGTCATTCGCTCATTCTCTCAACAAATTCCCAACCTCTGAATGGCATTTGGAGGATGCCAAAGAAATAATAGTGACCTGTGGGAAAGCGCATTTGGGTTTTAGTGAAGAAGACCTGGGATGGATTGTATTCTTTTATAATTTGAGTCATTAAACTATATCCGGGCATCTGCTCATTATAGGAGAGATGTTAAGTAATTCTCTAATTATATGTATTACTCTGTGGGCAGAGGATCCGGGACAAGTGACTTCTCTCACATGGCAGGGTGCAGAGCTAAAAGCAGGACTTGACTTCCTGACTTGAGAAACTGTTCTGAACCCACTGCCTAGCAACCTTGGCCCCAGTTCAGGACCAGCAGCTCTGAGAAGCCTCTGGAGCTTGGCTCCCCACGGTGAACTTCTCAGGGGTAGGAGCCTTCTCCTCTGTATCCCCTGGGCCTCAAATGGTGTTGGACACCAAGGAGCCTGTTTTTTAGCTTCCAGTGATGAAGCTGAGGCTATCTCTGCTTCACAGGAGGAAGAGCTGGGGAAAATGGCAGCCAACCCCAGCTGGAAACGGAGGAATTCAGAGTCTCTTTCTTATAGGAGACTGAGCTGGGAGTTCCCTGGTGTTCACGCTGGACGATTTATCCGTCTCAATGTGTACGTTATTACTTCTGGCACATAATGAAACATTATGACCTCACAAAGCAAACTAGTGAGTGTAATTGTCTCCATCCATCTCTCCCCACTTTCTATGGTTAAAAAAGAAAAGAAAAAGCTAGCCCGAGCCTCGACGTTTGCTCAGAAGGAAATGTTTATAGAAATTTGTCTTCAATCAAGAACTCCTGCCTGTGTGCACTCTTTGTTTAGGAAAACTCGCCAGCTCGCTTGGTTGACCTTTGAAGGCTGATACCCAGGCCTTGACTCAGCTATCTTCCATTCTGTAGTGGCCCTAGGACTCAGGCAGGCTCAGCCCTTCAGGGTCAGAGCAGGCCCTAGCTCTGTACCTGTGTGTGTGTGTGTGTGTGTGTGTGTGTGTGTGTGTGTAGGACCTCACAGGCTCTGAGATGGCTTATTTCAAGTTTTCAAAAATGGGGAAATACTGCTGTTTTTCTTATTTAAACTTACCTGAAAGGGGAACAGGCATTGTCAGTACTTTTCTTTCCTAAGGCATGGGCCTGCTCTACTAGGCCAAGATTTGCACAAATACAGGGACTTTTGGCTTTTATTTCGCAACCTTGAGTGTGTCCAACTGTCCCAGGGCGCGTGGAGAAACTCCTCAGAATTAAATTAACCTCAGTTCACTTTGGCCTAATAAATCCTCATCCCTCTACACAGTAAAGCGCAAAGGAGAGAATGCTGGGAAACCGAAGACCTTCAAGATGTCATGTCTGTAAAAAGACCGGCTCTTTTGGACATTATTTGGGGCTGGCCCATCACCACTTTTCTTATCTTTTTGGCAGGAAGATGGTGTTGTTTTGCTGAGATAATGCTGCTTTGTTTTGTTTTGTTTTTTGTTTTTTTTTCCTCCTCCGTGTATCTTAATATGAGGCAGTCCTGCGTACCACAGTTCCAAGTCCACGGAGCTGTTGTTCTGACGGTGTGTTCTGACCACACACCAGCCTGCCCTTCCTCCAGAACTCTCGCAGGCTGTATTGCTCAGCCTGGTATATCACAGCAAACCTGAAGCAACCATTTCTACAGCCCAGATGCGGGGGTTTCCTCCATGCCAACCTCCCTGGCAATTCCAGCGGGCAGTAAAGATCTTGCTATTTGCGTGGAAGAGCTTTCTGGTGGGCTGCCTCTCGGTTACCTTCTCTTGTCCTCACAGAGCTTTCCCTGGAGCCTGTCTCTTAGCTCTGCTGGGCCTCGTGTTCCTCTGTGTAGCCAGAAAGGTGTATACATCAAGAGCAATCCCGAAGGATGACAGAAGGGTGTCAGGAGTGTGAAGACATCAAGGTTCCTGGAGGGTCATTCAGTCCAAGTTAGTGGGAGCTCGTCCTTCGGGAGGCTGACCCATGGGTGTCAGCTGAGCTACGGCAAGATCACCATTGGTCTGATACTTTCTCTTCCTCCGTTCTCCCTTAACAATGGTTCCAAACTTTCTTTCTTTCTTTTTTTTTTCTTCATGTGAAACTCATTTAGAGAATGATTCAAATACCAGGAACATCCAAAGAATGTTTAAAGTTTCCATCCCACCAAGCGGCTCTACCCTACAAACAGAAAGAAGTTCAGGCAGGGCACACCCAAGGCTGCGGAGGGAACCTGCAGCCTGACCCTGGCGTTCACCAGCTCTCCCGCAGAGCACTGTGGGCGCCTTGAGACACCCGCTGGTGGATCCTCCCTGGTGAGGGATCTCTGCATGAGCGAGTGTGTAGAGATAGGGGAGCCTAAGAGCAAAGACATGTGTACAGCCCATAGCAGCTCTCTCCCTAAAGCCCAAGCTGCCCACACTCCTCCAGCAATTAATGTTCTGTGTAATGGGAGCTTTCAGTCAGGGCTCTGTCCTCCATGAAGGTTATAGGGAAGCTAGGAGGGAAGACGGAATTTTCAGCTGGAGTGAATCTGCAAGAGATCAACAGAAAGCAGAGCAAATGCAGGATTACTCTTTTTACAGTATTTTGTCGATCAGATAAATCCCTTGCCCAGACCCTAATCCCAATATGTCTCTATTACACTGGAAAACAGCTACCTCTTGCGCTCTGAGAGGAGGAGGGGAGGGGGCACCCTCTAACACCAAATCTAAACTTGCATCAAAGTTCATCACTGACTACGATCCTTTAGTTCTTTCGTTCCGCCAGGGTCAGTTACCGACAAGCTCCCTTGGAGCTCTCTGTGTCCACAGTCCTGCTTGGAGGGCTGCAGATGACTAAACTAATGATGCCCAGATTCCTGGAACTGGCGTGAGGAGCTTGGGTGGCGATGCCAAAGCAGGAGGGAGGATTCTGAAACTCTTCAGTAAACCAGCGCTAATGAGGATGCTCTTTGCATTTCTTGCCTCGTTCTGAAGTAAAGCTACCAAGGCTTGTCAATGTGATCCCCTAGCCACACTATCCCCAGGCAGGATGGCCCCGTTCAAAGTCACATTCCTGTCTTGTCACCCTTGTTTCTCTTGATTGTCACTGGGGTTGTGTGTAATGTTCAGAATTTCTATTTGATCTGTAAGGAGCGAGAGAAGGCTTCGGTCTGACTGGTGAGAAGCTCTGTGTTTGCGGTCTGGCTCTCTCCTTCTGATCAAGGGTGGTATGTTTTCAACATCTTGGAGTGTCTAACTGAATATATGTAACTCATTCAGAACTTGAACCAAACAAGAGTTGAAGAATGGAGAAGAGAGGCTCTGCTTGATGGGCCAACTGTCTATATACTTTCAAAACTTCAAAGAGACCTTGCAAATCTATCTGTCTATCTATTTATCTATCTATGTATCTATCTATGTATGTATATATGTATGTATGTATGTATGTATGTATCTATCTATCTATCTATCTATCTATCATCTATCTATCCATCCATCATCTATTTCTCTATCCATCCATCATCCATCCCTCTATCTATCCATAGATCTATCCATAATCTATCATCTATTTCCATCTGTCTGTCTATCATATATCTATCGGATATGGCTATTCCAGCAAGGTAACACTTAAGCGTAAATGAGCTGAATTGGGAGCAGGTGAATGAGTGTAGGTCCCCCACGCCCATCAGCCCCTGTACGCAGGTCGTCTCAGGATGCAGAGGGGCTGGGGAGCAGTGTCTCCCAGTGAGTACTCAGCAGTGAGTTTGGGAGAGTTTGAAGCACCTAGGAGACTGTTTCAGAGGACAGCTCATTTATTGAAATGGGGGGGTATCTTATATAGCTGGAATCAGGGTGGGGGAAGGGAAGAAAAAGGTCAAGGGAGGAAGTATTGTGGAGTGAGGGGGCAGGGACATTCCAATCATATCAGTCAGATTAGCGGACTGCTGGTCACAGAGAAACCAGTTCTCTGGTGGGGATACAAAAGCCTGACTGACTTCATCGTGATGTGTCTTTATGGAGTTGAGTAGGCCCAGGCCTGATTTGGGTAGGGAGCAGCCCCACCCCTGTCATGCTGTCTGAGAGATGTCCTGGGTATGGGCACTGCTCTACCATCCCCTGCCTGGTTTGGGAACCCACATCTCCATATATATATGGTGGGGCCTTGCCATCCTTGGTATCAGCATGGTCTGTAGGAATAGCTTCATGTTGTACCAGAACTTGGTTGGCAGTGACTTTGGCTATATTAGGAACTTGGTTTTGAGGAAGTGACGAGGCATGGGGCAAGGAGGAGGAGGAGGAAGAGGCTGTGATGGGGCCCATCAAGGGCAAGATCCAGGCGATGAGGAGACTGGAGTAACAGGATGAGGGGCATTGAAGGCCTATGGGGACCTCAATTTGTTGCGGGGTTCTCGGAGGGTCTTAGTATTTTGTTCATTTACATAGAAAAAGAGCATCCCTCCTCCAGGATGACAAAAGTTATGTGTCCTGAGTCCCACCTTCCTCCCACTCCTAGACTGCTGTCAAGAGGTCTAGAGCCCATCTGTTTTGTAGTATAACTCCAGCAAGGGCTGCCGTTTGTCCTTGGAGGGCATCCAGGCTGCCTGTGGTGGCAGACATGGCTTACAGCTTCGGTGCACCTCAGACTAGATGGTGATCGGAAGGCAAGTCCCTGAACCCAGTATGTTTGTAGCAGCCTGTTATGGCCTGTGCTTGCACAACACGTACATACAGCACATGCTATAGACAAAGCCTTCTAACCGTTAATGTAGTTGAGTGATGGGCAAATAAACTCTGCATTTAGAGTTCTGTTTTTACAGCCACTAGTTTGTTCTAAAAACTACTGTCACCACTACCTCCTCCAACAGCAAACTCTCCAGTTCTAAAAATAAATCGGTTCCATTTCTCCTCATTTAAATTTAGGTGGCTAACTGATGACTTAAACTTTCTGTGAAGCTGAAGCCACTGACTTATCAAAGGCGTAGCAAGGCTAGTCCATGCTGCAGAAGCGTGGCTAGTCCTCAGAATACAGCTCCGTATAACCTTGTTCAGGTGTCTCTAAAACACTCTACGCGGTCTACGTAACTGGACATGCTGCGTTGACTATTTTCCACACATGGTAGGGCAGATAAACAGTGAGTTTAGATTTGAAAAATCCTTTCCATGGTTTATAAAGATCCAGGGACTTCCTTCATCAAAACCAACACAGCAAAGTGGTCCTCTAACAATGGATCATGTTGCCATTATGTTTTGTATGATTTTGGCTGCGAAGCAGACGAGTGAGCTGGATCCTAACATTTAAAGGCCTGTGTGTACTCTGAACACTTCAAGGTCACCTCATGTCCTAGAAGTTCAAGGGCAGTTGAACCCATATAGGCTTTGTATCCCCACTTCTGCTGACTCTGGGTCCTCATTTATTGGGTGAGGAATGATTGAAATAGTCTCCTCTCCTGTGCTTCTGCCTTTCTTTCTGCTGGGGATTAAACCATTTTGAACCATTATATATTAAACCATTCAAGCATTATGTTGCTAAGTATTCTGACCCTGAGCTATACCCCCAACCCAGAATGACCATTCTTGAAAGCCTTATTTTTTTCTTTCTCTTTCTTTTTGGTGGATGGTCAAGTCACACAGTTGAATGTGAACTGTGTGGTTTGTTACTATAACATGCAAGTTTTTTAACTAGCAAATGTTTGAGATGATATTGTTCAGCTCGCCTACACCATTGACTCTGATAGGAATATAAGCATTTTTCTTCCCCATGAAGGGTGAAAAAAAAAATCAATGGCTCTGGTGTCTTGAGGTAATAGCAAATCATGTGAAACAGAGTAAAAGAAGAATTACTGGTCATTTTAAAAAGGAAAATAAAAGGGAAAAAAACAGATTGGTTAGTTGAAGGTCTGGTCATAAATATTATGAATTTATTAGAGCCACTATATATAGCAATACTGCTCATTTTAATACCATCACTAATCATTTGGAATTCTCTGGCATCTTTTCATTGCTTGTGTACTTAGTGGAAACTCTTTAAAAAGTCATGTCACTAGCCAGCACAAGTCACTTTATGGTTCTGATGTAATTGGAAGGTAATATTTCAGGGCCGTCAACATCAAAGACCTGAAGTATGCCTTAAAAACATTCAAGAGAGACCCCTCCCAAAAACCTCTTACAGGGCAATGGCACTTCATCTTCTGTTTCCCGTAAGCTTTTAAAAACAGAATTGTACAAAAGATATATTCTCTAGAGGCATATGAATTAAAGAGTAAAAATAAATAATGCCAGGTGGAATTTCCCTTTTGATTTAAACAGTGGGAAATAGAGGCATCTAATATGTCAAGAACAACAACAACAACAAAAAAAAAAAAATTAAAAAGAGAAACCACCAGAAAAATTGTACTTAAATCATGAAGTAGGGAACCTAAGATGGGGTAAGTAGAATTATACTTGCCTTTAGCCTGAATCCTAAACACTAAGAAAAAAACTTACTCTTAAATTTATTTTTAAAATAAAACTTAAAATTATTTTTAAATTTTAAATTTTTAAATTTTAAATCCCATCTGTTTGAGACAGGATTTTCCTGTGTAGCCCTGTACTAGCTCTGTACACAAGGCTTGCCTTGCTCCTCCATTCCTGGCTGAAGGAATTTTTTTAAAAATGTATTGAGAGTATTGAGTTTATTTTGAGGGGCTTTCTAGTGGGTTAGCTGTGAAACTTAAAATTCTTTACATACAATAAAGACCAAAAATTCTTTCTGTGCAAAAAAGGCCACATTGCCAAATACATTTCTATATATTTTTAAACATTTAAAATATTATTATTTTTTTATCTTATGAGTATTTGTGTCTTGACTGCATGTGTGTCTGTGTATCCGTTCATGCCTGATGCCTTTGGAGGTCAGAAAAGACATTGAATTCCCCGGGGAACTGGAGTTACAGACCATTGTGAGCCACCATGTGGGTGCTGGGAATCGAACCTCGGTCCCCTGGAAGAGCATCAAGAGCATATAACTGGTAAGCCATCTCTTCAGCCCCTATTTGAAATTATTTTTATTTTATGTTACATGTTATGAGTATTTTGTCTGCAAATATGTCGATGTACTACATGCATGACTGATTCCCCAACAAGGCCAGTAGGTGGTGCCTGACCCCTTGGAACTGGAGTTATAGATGGTTGTGAGCTGCCATGTGAGAGCTAGAAAGAGAATCGTGGTCCTCTGTAAGAGCAGCCAGTGCTCCTAGCTGCTGAGCCATCTTTGTAGCCCCTTACGTCTTCTGTAATTTTGACAACTGTCAGCTCAGCTGTGCAATGCTTCAGAGCAATCCTACAATGTTTATCTTCTGCTCATCTAAGGCGATGGAGAAAGGAGATGTCAAAGCGTCTCATGCTCTTTAGCATCATCTGACTTGTCAAAGCTACAAAAAAGAAGAAGGGAGTTGATTGATGGAGAGGTGAAGGAAGGGAGGAAGAAAAGAAGTTGATAGGAGGACATAAGGAAAGCAGACAGGAAGTCGGGAGGGAGGAAGGCAGAAGGAAAAACAGAGGAAGAGAGAAAGACAATGAGTATTTTCATATAAGACATTTTTAAATGGCCAAGATTACTTTCATTCCTGGACTGATAGCCCTTGTGTTTCCTCCTCTGGTAACTCAGCATTTTTCACTCTCTGCCCTATTTGCCAGAGAACATAACTTTTTTAAAAAGAAAGACTGATTCCTAGAGGCAGAAGAACCGGCTGAAAAGTCACATGTAAGTAAAAACAGAACAATAGACGCAGCGGGATCTTTCCTTCAGAAAGATAGAACCTTGGCTTTCCGACCTAAAAATGTCCCTGTGAGTGAGAATTTCAAATTGGTATGATGTGACAGCCTCCTGGCAGACTCCCTGGGGCCAGATGTCCCCACTCTGGTCTTCTTCCTAGTGCTTGGAGCTCAGAGGTGACACCTACCTTCACGGAGCACGGAGATGCTACCAACGTCAGCCATAGCAGAAATAACAGCGCGTAGAGCCCCACACCCTCCGCTCCACACTTCCACGTATCAGACGCCAAACTACACGGTTGGCTCCTGTCGCCAGCTTGTCCGTCCCCCCTGACAATGGTTTATTGTCGCCACGCAAGGGAACTGCTCAGAGATGTCTTTCAACCCAGCAAGGAAACGCTTGAGCTGCACTTTGACCCTAAGTCTGCTTTTAGAAGTAGGCTCCTTTTCTACTACCCCGGCTGACTTAGCAAAGCCGTCCCTTCCTAGCAGAGCCGAAGGCCTGGGGGGGTGGGGTGGAGGGAGAACACATGAGAAATTTCCAGGAAGACCGGAGAATAAACGGTCAGCACATTCCTTGCCTTGGTGATGTAGGCCAGCCCAGTGTGCTGTTATCAACAGATGTGAAGTGATTGAAGATAATGGATTCCCGTCACCTTTGTCCTGGGGCGCCCTGAGGTTGAGGCGCGCTGCTGCACACAGAGGAGGGCTTTAAGGAACGGCGGTAGGTTGAAAGGGGGGGCTTAGGTAGAGCTGGCTGAGAGCACATAAAAAAAATGGCCAACAATGGTAACACCGCTTACGGGACACACTCACTGTGCACTCTGTCCTCACAGCCCTGATCAGACGGTGACTGGGAACCTGTGGGCTCACCGATGGGTCAGTGAGTGTCATGAAGAACTCTCCAGCAACTTCAGATACCACAGGGAGCCTGAGAGAATCAGGAGTGGGTGCCGGAGGGCCTCTCCCTTCTGTGGCCATCCCTGGGAGCCAGCAGCTGCTCCCTTGGGAAGCCGCCCATGGTGGTGGGGCTAATGAAGAGGGACAGAGGAGCACGTTCCCTGATGGGACATTGTAGCCACAGATGGCTCAGCCCTACACCCTACTCGGCCCAGAGTAGGCTGTAGCCAGACTCACCGACCCCATCTCCGAGATGTAACTGAGGGGGGCGCCATGGGTGTGGGAGGGACAGGTTCTCCGACAGGGAAGAGAGATCATAGCACTGACTTCAGAGACAAGAAAGACCTGGTTCCACCAGAACATTTAACCAGCTCTGCAGACTGGTTGAACAGAAGCACCTAGAGACTTAGGAAAACTTTGGGTGTGTTTCTCATGGGTTAGCCTTGGACTGAGTCAAGACCCCGTCTGTTCTCTGCAACCTTCCTAAACAGTCTCCAAGCGTTCTAACTCCAGAGGCCATTTCTACCCTCTCAGCCTCTGTCCACGTTGACCTGTGCGCACACTATGAAGACCCGTTTGTCCTCAGAGACCAGGACTGTGCAGGCCTGAAAGCTGAGAGACACCATCCCAGACAGCCCATACCTGCCCCTTCTCTCTTCAGCAGCCTGCTTATCATGTTTCTAGGGAGGAAAAAAAAAAAAGGAATAATTTCCCAGAACAGCTCACAAAAAAAAAAAAAAAAAAAAAAAAAAAAAAGTTAAATAAAAGCTGGCCCTCCAGGTGCTTTGGACAGGTCTATTAGACTTTTGACCCTTCAAATATAGCTCTTCCGCTCCTAGTCTTTTTTTTTTTTTTTTTTTTTTTTCACTTTCTCACCAACAAAGTGTATCAAAATGGGGGAAAACACAAAATAAAATTAAGCTCATAAATTTGCTTGTTCTTAGGGGTCGCCAAGAATTTATGCCCACGTTTCTATTTTATCTGCAACTGCAAGTTTGTTTTCACTGGAAGGGGAACGTCCTTCAGCAAAGGGTAATTTAATTTAACCAGACGCATTCTGTTTGGATTTGGACTCCTTTTAAAGCGGGCGCTTTCTATCAGCCACTCAGCCTCCGCGCGTTTGGATTATGGACCCTGTTACAAAGGGACCGTCTGCTTATTGATGATTTGGTGACCGGCAAGAGACAGACGCCTTATCTACAGCAGCTTCCCAGAGAGAAATATTATCAATATCCACAGGTTAATTAGCAGGAAATGGCCGGGCCACGTGGCCTCCCTGCCCCCACAGGACCCAACGCCGCAGACTTCCTTGTGAATGGCCGTTATTGGACATTGCCGAAGGGAGAAAATTCCAGCAATAGTGAAAACATCACTTTCCACTCCATCACTGGAAGCCAAACACAGAAACCATATTCAAAGAGTTCTTTGTCCACAAGATAGCGAGGAAGCAGAAACTTGTTCGGCCGGATTCTCCTGTTACAGTTTACTGCTTCATCAGGTGGGGGCTGGGACAGACACAGCCCTTCTTTCAATAAGAGGATGGTTCCCACAGGAAGCTTGGCATCTCCAAGCGTGTGTTTGGAAAAAAAAAATCCCTTTCTTTACTCGCACCTCAACCTCCAGTGTGGAAAATGTGCCCCTGACTGCTGGAGAGCGCTCACTCAAAGTTGGGGGACTGTGGACCCAGGAACACACCAGCGGTGACTTCCAAACTGGAACCAGGGAAGGTGTCAAGGGGTGGCCCTATTTAGAACACCTCCTCACCTGGGGATTAGAGGCAGGAATCCAGGCAGGAAGGGACTGGGAGAGAGGGAAAGGATGGACAGACATCCACCTCCCCGCAGAATTCCTGAGAGAACAATCGCCTTTGTTTCCAGCAGGCTGAGAGTCGCTTGGGCAGAGCAGCCGGATCTGGGCTTAGGGCAGGTTAGAGCCTGTGTGTACACGTGAGGTCTCCTGGTGACCAAGGGCCCAGGTGGGTGGGCCTGGAATGTTGACGCTAACGTGGGGCTGAGGGGGTGTTGGGGCCCATTGTCTGCAGGCCTGCACCCAGCGCTCTTGTTGCACTGGCCTCGGGAGCTCCTCCAACCAGCAAACCCTTCCTTCCCTCAGAGGAGAGCAAGACGGATGCTCAGTACAAACTGATGTTTGGCCTGTCCGCTCTGGGGACGGAAGTGGTTTTGCTCCTCGTTAGGCCACGACTACCTGGAGAATTGAAAACCAACACAAAACAGTTTCACGGAGCCCCAGGGATCTTTAGAGTTGGAATTTCAATTGGAACCTGGCTTGAGAGTTGTTTTTCCAAAGCTCCTCAGGTAATTCTCATCTCCCTGGTAGGGAAACGGATGACTTGTAAGGAACTTTCTAGCGTGAATACAGTCTTTGTTGGGCGTTAAACCTGCTAATGCATGTTAACTAGTTGGAATTCCAAATCCACACATTGGCCAAGTTTCTGTGGGCCTGAGTGTTCTCCGGGCAGATTCCTCTGACCAGTGTCTTTCCTAAGATGAGTCAGGACAGCCTTTCTTCCACCTAGATTCTTTTGGACCTTTGAGCACCTAGGACAGGGACTCAGTAGACTTGGGCTTGTGTTTTCGAGAGCTGGTGCCTTAGAAAAACTAGACATGGTTGCTTTCAGGCCCAGGACTGACACTGGGCTTTGGGAGAGAAAGCCACCCACCTGCCTAAGCCCAGAATGTTCTGCACGTCCTAGCCAAGCTGGCTCCTGCATTATACCACACCCTCCCTCATCCACTACCTCTCTCATTCCCACTTTCCCCTGAGCCCCTCTTCTGCTTCCTTGGGATTTGTTTCTCTAATTCCTTATTGTACTTTTCACTCCATAGGCATTCACGCTTAAGGTCTTTAAAGGGGATCTTTTCGGCTTATGTGTTCTTGTACAATGTATATTCAATTCATTCAATGACTGTGTGTTGAGTTTCCTGCCAGACATTGCTGGGCCACACTGGTGAACGAAACTACGAAAGAGACCCCTGCTCTCATGGGATGTATATTCTAACAAGATGATAAACATTTACCTATAATCATAAAAGTAAGAAAGCTGGACTGTAGGGGCCAGGAGCGTGGCCCAGTTGGTAGAGCTAGAGAGCTAGTCTAACACACACACACACACACACACACACACACACACACACACACAGGAAGCGCTGGGCTTTAACCCCGGCACCACATAAATAACTTTGGCAGCACACACTTGTAATTCCAACACTCAGGAGGCAGAGGCAAGAGCACCAGACGTTCCAGTTCAAGTTCAAGGCCATTCTCAACGACGTCCTGGTCGAGGCTAGCATGGGATACCTTCGACTCGGCTGAGAAGCAGAAAGGCATGCTAAAGGCTCCGGGTTCAATGCCCAGCACCTGAAAAAGAAGAAGAAAAGAAAGAACATTATCAGCATGGTAGCACATGCCCATAGTCTTAGCACTCAGGAGACAGAGACAGATGGACCACTGCAGGTTTGAGGTCAGCGTGGTCTGTATGTAGAGTTGCAGGCCAGCCAGGGCTACATAGCCAGACCCTGTCTACTCCCCTTCCCTCCTTGCAAAAGGAAATTATCAGTAGATTGAAAGGTCAGAAGTGCTGTGGGGAAAACAGCTTAAAAAGGAAAAGCGATGGATGCTGACCTCCATGGGGCAGGGTGGACCACCGCGCTAACATTTTGATGTCTGTACCTTTTATTTGCATACATGCCACCACAACTTATTTAGCCTTTTGCTTTTCGTTGTTGTCATTTTGCTTAGAGCATCACTTTAAAGATCCCTCCAAGCTGTTAGGAGCACAACTCAATTTATTGCTTCTAGCTTTGTGCCTCATCCTATGGTGTGTCTTTACCGTGCTCACCCCAAGAGTGATTGACTCTTGGATGGCTTCCAGCTTCCCATTCGAGCGACATCATCACCTGCTACAACACCATATTTTGGACGGATAGCCAGGAGTAGAATTGCTTGCTGTAAATTCTACCTCTACTTACTCACTAGTTGTGCCAGTTGTTCCACAGAACTGCTAAGGCAGCTCACTGTTCCAGCGGCATGGCCTTGTATCTCCTACCCTTGCCAACACTCGGCCTCACCCAGTTCCTAGACTCTTTTCTGCCAGAGCAGCCTAGTTTCTGCTGTCAACGCTACTGCTGAAATACCAGGACTTCGAGGGCCCCTGGTTTCCCTGGCTTGCCTCAGCTCTCATCTTCACTTCCGCCCAATTCTGCTTCCTTCTAATCACCAACCCATCTTACATGCATCAGCGGTTTCTCTGCTTCGGGATTCACTCCGTTTGGATTTTCTATCCCCGGGTCAGAATTCCCATCCCTTAGTTGTCCAGAAATGATCCCCCTTCTGTGCTGTCACAGTTTGCCTTCTGTAGTGGGTTCCTATCTGTGATCTTATCAAGCCTATGCTGTCCCTTGTGGCTTTGAGATCGTCAACTGAGATGGTGTACTTTCCTGTCCAGCTTGAGCCTTTTTGCCTGTGCTCTTCAGTTGGGAAGGCTGCCTTCCCCCACTCCACCAGATAATCGAGGCTCGCTGCTTTCCTCTCAGTTTTGGGACCCTGTTCCCACAGTTGCTGTGTGATTATACTGTATTGCGGACCCCAGCTTCTTTGAGAGAGGTCTGTGTCCTATTGACTGTCAGAGTTTTGGGGCCTTCCTGCTGTGTGGGGCACACAGGCAGTCCATCAATATGCATCGATCAAATGGAGGAAGGTGAGAGGGAGAGCTTTCCAGCTGTCGCTCACGGTGACACTGTTGCTGAGTTTAAGCTTTTCTGCCCTCTTGAAACACTTCTCTCCTCATCCTAGTCCATCTAGGTTGTTTTAGCCAAATTCTTTAGGTCGAGCTCAGTATGGTGGTGCGTGCCTGTAATCCCAGGAGACTAAAGCAAGAGGACTGCAAATTCAAAGCGCTGCTCTGGCGATCTAGCAAAAACTACGTTTCAGGATTTGAAAAAAGAACTTTTAAAGGCTGGAGGTATGGCTGGAGGTACAACTCTGAGGTGTAGTGGCTGCCTGCTGGGCATGAGACCCTGGGTTTTCTGTACCCAGTATTGCAACAACCAAACAAACAAGCAAACAGAAATGGGGGAGCAGGTTGGTTGGTAAAGTGTGTGCCGAGCAAGCATGAGGGCCTGGGTCAGATCCTTTTCTCAAACACCAAGGTGACCAGCACCAGAGCAGTAACCTTAGGGGCTAACTTCTAGCCTCCCTGTGTCTATACAGGAATCCTCCACCCCACCCCTGCCCCCACCACATACACAGCGAGATAAAACCGGACCAAGCAAACAAAAACACCGAGGGGCTTAGGAACAAAAGAAATTGATTTCTCATATTTCTAGGGGCTAGAGCCCATGTTTTTAGGGCACCATTTCGCGTCTTAATCAACATTCACAGGCCCTCCCTCCGACTGCCATTACCAGAAAGGTAAGGGTATGAACACTTGAGCAAGCATTGTGAGGCAAGCATTGCGATTATAGCAGTCCTCCGAATGTTTCTCAGCGTTTCTTCTTATTCGGAAATTGACCCCTAAACCCAGCAATTCCACAATCTCGCCCATATGGCCTGCTAGCTGTGGAAGCTTCAGAAGAAGAGCCAAGGCTATTCAGGGCCACGATTACTCATAAGTTGGTATTTATATTTGATGGGTAGTATTGGATAAAGGGCAGAAGATTGGGGAGGGGAAGGAAGCCCTCGAGACCAGGAATCAGAATTAAAAGCAAAACAACCGAACAGCAAAACCCTCATTAGTCATTTCACTTGTCGTTGACCACGTTCAGGTTATTATATTCTTGGATGCCAAGATCCTGGCCAGGGGAATGGGCTGAACAAGCTCATGCTGCCTTCTGAGCTTACCTGAACTTAACAGTTGTTAACTCTTCTAAGTCCGGGCCAGGTACCTCAGTTTTCTCAAATCTTTCATAGAATGGTTCCAGGCAGGAAAAATCAGATCTCTCATAAGCCCTGACACTTGGATTGTGTCACTCCTGTAGCAAGTACAAGATTCCGCACATCGCATTACGGACGTAGTATTTGCACTCCTACAAAATTATTTTTATCCTATCCAGTTTCCCCTTGATTCATGCTGCCTCAACAGTGTCTGGCCTAGGACGAAGAGAAAAAGGCCATCTAGACCTCAGCTTGGAGAGTGACTTCGGGCACATAATTTGTCTGTCATTACTCTGTGGGTGGAGATGACAAAGAGGATAATTCACGGCGACATCAGGAATCAAGTTGTAGAGCTTTTTATTTGTGCGTTTGTCAGCTTTTCTTGGGCCTGGATTCTGAGACATTTATGGATCTCCCCTTCCTGTGTGTAAACTTAACATTAAAACAGGCATTTCCCCATACTTTTTTGTTGTTGTTGTCGTTACTGGAAATATGTTACGAGCACATCTTCTTTGTCCTGCAATTCCCATTATTGTTTTATCATCGTTTTCACAGTCAGTGATGGACTTCTCTAGACCAATTAAGTATTTCCAGCCTATTTGTCTCCGGGTAGCAACCAGAGAATGGGGGCAAGCAGTAGCAGAACAGCTACGGAATGGATTCCCAAGCCCTGGTACCCCAGAAACACTGTCAAGAACAATAGGATCTGAGTGGATAAGTAAGCTCAAGTTGTTGTCAGAATGTGCCAAAGGTCCGTGATTGAGAAATGAGCAAAATTTGATGAAAATAGAAAGAACCCCACAAAGATTTCTTTCAGTTGGACAGAAATATTTCTTTCCCCATTTTGTTGTGAGTTTGTGAGTTTTGTTTTGTCTTAAAACTCAAAACCAAAAGAAACAAATACTCAGGATCTTATATTTGTGGTTGTGAGCCTAGCTTTTAATGGCTGAGCCATCTTTCCAGCCCAATACCCAGGATCTTAGAGTCATCAGGCTGGCCTTCAACTTGGTATATATCACAGGCTGGCCTTGAACTCCTGATCCTCCTGCCTTCAGCCTTCCCTGTGCACCTCCATGCTAGGCTGACCAAAACAAACAAACAAATAAAAACAGCAAAACACTTATTTTTAGCATTAAATTTAAACACATCAAGTTACTGGACATTGGCACTGAGTTTTTAATGCACATATATGATTTTAGACCATAAAAGGAAAAAAAAAAACATCTCTCAAAACACATTTCTGTGCAGAGTTGCTACAAATGCACGAGGTTAAAAATGAAATTAAAGCTCGAGGCAGGGTGTAGCGGTCAAACGGCGCTATCGAATGACTTAGGCGGTACTTAAGCATGTCCGCACCCACCAGTCCTAACTTAGGAAAATGTTGTACGTCGCAACCCAGTTCGTGCCCCAGGTGAGCAGGCCAGCTTTGTCTCTGCCGTCACCTCACATCTGTGGGCTCACACTGACCATCTTCCCCGGTCCAGTTTGACTGAGGCCTCCCAATGAGATCACTAAGAATGTCCAGGACGGGTCATGGCCTCGAAAACCCACCAATCAGCTGCTATGTGTAAGGTGCGCACAGTCATGTTAGGGTAGAGATGGTGGCAATAAAACAGTAAATGGGTCACAGACCCCGAGTTTTGTCTGTGAAGCCCCTGGGCCCAGTGGTAAAGGCCAAGGAACGCAGACCAGATGGTTTTTTGTTTGTTTGTTTGAGTTAAAAATTTAAAACAGCCTTTAAAAAAAAACCCTCTGAAACCTAAATAAATTAATAAAAGACACTCACTCCCCCCCCCCCAAATATACTTTTCAAAATGGTGGCATTGGGCTGGAGAGGTGGCTCATAAATTAGGAGCACTGGCTGCCCTGTAGACGACCTGGGATCAGTTTCCAGCACCTACATGGCAGCTCCCAATCATCTGTAATGTTCCGGGGGATCCAACACCCCCTTCTGGCCTCTGTGGGCGCCGGGCACACGCACGGCCTGCAGATATACACTCAGGCAAAACTCTCATAAACAGAAAACACCATAAAATGATTTTTTTTTTTAAAGGGAGATACAGCAGGGAAGGGCGCCCATCATCAAGCCTCATGACCTGAGTTTGATCTTTGAAACCCACCCAGTGAAGAAGACCAACTTCCAAAAGCCGTTCCCTGACCTCCACGTAGACACCGTTTCCTGAGTGCCTTATCTCCATAATAAAGTGTAAATGTCAACGTTTTTAACAATAATAATAATAATAATAATAATAATAATAAATACTTATGAGACCCTCATAAGTAAGTGGGGTTTTGCCCTTACTGCCCCAAAGCCACCGCTCTCACCAGCGTTTCACATCTCTCTACCATCCTAAAGGACTAAATGGGCAGGGAGAAGTGTAGCGTGGCTAGGTCACGTGATTCAGGATTCAAGCCCCATTACTGAACTCCTGCCCGCCTCAGGCTTTCCTGCCTCGGGTTAACGGGAAGGTAACAGCAAGGAGGCGTCACTGTGAAGGACTTAAGGACACATCCTCGGGTCCGTCTATCCCCTTGTCTTCAAAGAGAAGTTTCTGTCTCACATACAAGGAAGATCTGGGGTGGTGAGGGGCTTTGACTCGGACTAACCGAGTGCCTGTTGCTTGGAGGGAGACATTGCGTCTCCCTGACGCTCCAGACCTTGGTCCCCAGGGAGTTTCCGGCGATCAGTATTTCCCACGCTGCCCATTTGCCAGCTGTTGCAGGGAGCAGGTTCTGTGGAGGTTTTAGATGGGGGACCGGGAGCCTGGAGAGATGGCCCAGGGCTCTCTCTTCTGGAGGACCCACATTCCGTTCCCAGCAGCCACGTTGGACAGTCCACAACCTCTTCTAAGTCTAGTTCCAGGGCATCTCCTGGCCCCTGATGGCATCCACCCTCACATGCACATATAAATCTCTTTTATTATTATTATTTTTTTTAAAGGAAAAATTTCTCCAAGTTGGAGCAGGCCAAGTAAAACAGTAACTAAAGATTATGCCAGCTGCTGTCTGGCCACAGGATCATTATTAGGCATAATTAGGCAGATAAAAAAAAGAAAAAGAAAAAAGAAACATTTTATGGTACAGAAATTCAGGTCTGGAGATTTTGGCTTTAGGGGTTGAAGTCACCATGCCCCTTCCACGGTCAAGATGGTCACACACAGGACTGGACCTCACTTTTACTTTGGAGGAAATCGAGGCCAGGCGCTGATGAAGCCTCCACCGGAGGTTCTGCCAAGAGACTTGCTTAGTGGCCCTGTTTCTTCCTCTCCCCGAGGTGTGCCTCTCTCTCTCTCTCTCTCTTTCTCTCTCTCTCTCTCTCTCTGTGTGTGTGTGTTGTGACAATTTGGAATGTAATCTCACGTGTCATCATCAGCTTTCCTAAATACCTGCTTCTCACATCCTCGGAAGAGCTGGCGGAGGGGATGAAGGTGAGACAGGAAATCGCTCTGGAGTCTCTGAGGCCCTTCTGGTTTTGGAGTGTCCCCAGCAACTCCCACAGAATCGAGTCTTTTCAATTGCCTGTTGGGGAGGTTGCCCAGACAGCTGAGTTGCCTCAGTCTGATCTTCCCCAGCTTCCTTTCTGCAGGGCCCGAGAGGAGGAAAGGAGAGCAGCCTGGGGGCAAGACGCAAGGAGAATGAGCCGAGGGATGTGGGCGCGAGGCTGGCGGGTCGCCACGGATGTTCCGTGTGAGCCTGCAGCAGGGAGGGTGGCTTTTCTTCATGCCTTGCCCACGGAGCCAGAGAGGCTGGGTGCCCGGGGGAGTGGTTTCTTTGCTTAGAAAAAGCCAAGGTCCCTCTGGCCTGCTCCAGGGCCCGTAGGTTCTCGTGTGAGATACCGTCCTACTGCTGGACATGGACTCAACAGGCTGGGTCCCAGCGGTGACGGAGAGAAGACCCTGGCCCTGGAAGGGGGAGCCGGTAAAGGCCTTGTGTGAGCTTGTGAACCACAGGAATGATGCAGCCCGGGAGTTGTTCACCTCTCAAATGCCAGCTGGCCTCTGGTACCCAGGACATTGGCTGGCTACAGTGTCCGTTAGAAGTGTCGAGGATGGTAACATAAGGTTCTCCAGAGAGTGAGGCTTAGAGATCCTTGGTCACATAAGGTTAGGTTCAAGGCACGGCCCCACCTTGAGCTAGTTACTCACCTTCCTGGATTCCTTCATCACCCACTAGGGAGACTGAAAAAGCACCCAGTCCGAAAGGCTGATGTGAAAGAGGAGAACAGAATTGTCCAAAGGAGAGACTCAGCCTCCCCTCTTTCCTTGTCTGTCTTGCTGACAGATCTTTTTTTTCATCTTACTGAAGCTGATGAGAGAAAAGGTCAGTGGAGGATGGCCCTCAAAACCCTGGCCTCTACTTCCTGGTCTCCACGCCTTTTCTGCGTCCACCAGAGGCGTTTGGGCCGGCTGTGGGAAAGAAGGCATACCTCTCCCGTGAATAAAACCATCTCAGATTCTTGTCCCTTTTTGTTGCGATCTGAGGAGCAGACACAAGCCTTTCCCAGCCCCAGGGCTGAGGCCTGTAGCAACTTGAACTGCAAAGACTTACTATCAATTGTGTTCTAGGGGCCAAAGGGATTTATGGGCATTTTCTGTGCCTCCACGGGCACAGAACTGTAGTCCCAGATGAACAGAGCCAGAGCGAACACAGTGGGCCTTGTTAAATGAGAAGAATGAGTTTTAATGTATACAGGGTGAAGCTAAAGACAGAAGGAAAGGGGGTTTACCCTGCTAAATATTTACAATTTGAGTCCTGGGCTGTGTGATTTCCAAAGGTGGTGGCAGGAGGGTAATTTCTGTAATATATTCCTCCCTCTAAACCCACCTTTCATGAAAAACTGCATCAGGCACAAAACGATGCTCATGAATATTCATCAGCAAACTCCCCCTGCCATTTGGAAACTGGGTCTGGTGCTGAAACTCTCCCTCCCAACCCCCAAAGGCAGCCCTCTCCAGGAAACCCTGAAGCCGAGCTAACAGTCTGCACTGCAGTGGGGTCAGAGGGCACGGCCAGGGGAGGGGTCAGCTTTGTTTCCACTCTGTGTTGGTGAAAGCTGAACCTTTATGGAACTTTTCTAGCTGCATTTTTGGGCTATTTAGCTTCAAAAACAAAAGATTTATTTTCCTCCTCTTCTCTCTTTTGGGTTTTGTTCTCCCCTGACAGCATTGACACATGTGGTGGGAAGGCAAAAAAAGCAGACTCTTTGACATCCCAAGGGGAAAAAAAGGACAGACTGTAAACTAAAAAGAAAAAAAAAAGCCTACCCTGCAAGCGTGAAGCCAGCACAAACATTCCCAGCACCCACCATTGCTGTGGAGATCGGGAAACCGAGGGGAAGGGGGATGAGTGGCAGCGGAGCCCACGCAGAATCGCAGGAACCAGACTCCCGAGACCAGACTCCAGGTGCTGGTCTAACGTTATCGTCCAGTGTGAAGGCCTTTAAACGATCAAACGGCCAGTCAGATCATCCCACACTAGCCTCAAGAACCGGTAACAATCAATCAGGTTGGTGGACTGTGAGGAAGTGTGGGAGATGTGGGGCAGCGGGGTCACCTCAGGAGGCTTCCCTCACGCAGGGGAAGCAGTCAGCGCCCTAGCCTGACTGCATCATTGTAAGCCTTCACCAGTGTGCTAGGGGTCCCTAGTGGATCAACACTGTGCGCAGCGGGGCAGGATCTTTCGAGGGGTTGTAGGAGTCGCTGACACTTCTCTCGCCATTCCCTCTGGGCCTCCAAATGCTTGCCTCGACATGCCCACAGCAAGCCTGTGCCTGCTGCAGTATCCCAGGCCAGGCCTCCCTTAGCTATCAGGTGGGGCCTGTGGTTCCCTTTGACAGATGAGAAAACTGAGGCCTAAGATTCCATCTCTAGACACAGCACATAAACTAAATGACGTGATCTCAACTTCTTGTGGTCTCAGTCCCCAAATCTGTGTGTGTGTGGGGGGGAAGGACACCCTCCAAGCTCCATCCATACCTTTACAGAAGAAACAGTCAGTCAAACGTGTCAGACCATGACTGACAGGTCTCTGTTTCTCAGGTCCCAGGATGGAGACGGCTGGTTCTGTTTCTACTCTACTCTACATACCTAGTGGATGTCATGAGAGCAATCTGGACTGTCCCTTTGGAGCACTGTGGAGAGGGAAGCTACCACGAGCTTTGCAGAGTATCTGACCGTCGGTGATCCCTTTTCTGCCCTGGCATTGTGAGGAGCGGTGTGACATTCACCATTGGGCCTCCTCGGGCTGCTTCTGCTTGGCTCAAGCCAAGCATTTTGGATAAGAATTTGTAATTAGGCCATTTGTGGGGACTGGTGACCTTGGACATAGTAATGCCCACTTTCAACTCATGTTTTGGTTCTTGGATAGAAAGTTGTATCTTAATTTATGCAACCCAGATAAAAGTGTTCTGGTGACTTTTTTTTTTTTTTTTTTTTTTTTTTTTTTTTAATTCTGGCTGGTTTGGATGTTGCAAAGGGGATGAATGGCCTGTAGCCATCACAGGCGTGAGGTCCCATGACCCAAGTCTGAAAGCACAAAAGCTCTGGCTGGGTGGCTAGGTGAGCCCTTTGGATCCGAGGTCACGATCTAGTGTTCTCTTGTTCCTTTGCTTTCTGCGCCTGACAGGCCAGAGGGCACAGGGGAGCTAACCCCGTCTGGAGTAGCTTTCCTTCCCAGGTCCTGGTCTGCTGGCAGTGGGGCACCATCAGAGAGGCTGCCAGTGTGGAAAAGCTCCCCTGTCTCCTGTCACCCACTCACTTCCTGTCTCAGAGCAGCAGCTTTGGCCCTGGGCTGGGACTGCCTGGGACCTGACCTTTTTATATCTGTCCTTTTTCACATGTCTGGGCCCAAAGTACAGAACAACTTAAAAGGCAGGAGGAGTAATGTTTGCCTCGCTCGTGTTTTTGAAGGTTGCAATCCGTGGTCACTGGGCCCTGTGCTCTAGCGCAGGATGTCATAACAGCAGTAGCCTGTGACAGAGGGCAGATGACGAACAGAAGGAAATGCTGGCCCCTGGCTAGGCTTCTTTTTTTTTTTTTTTTTTTTTTAAATTCTGTCCAAGCCTCCAGCCCCATGGGGTGGTATCACCTATATACAGGTTGGGTCTTCTGAACTCAGTTAATCTTCTTTGGAGATGCAGCTGTCCACCTCACTAACTGCCTAAAGCCAGTTTCTAATTGATTCTAAAGCCAGTCAAGTTCACAGTGAAGTTTAGTCATCAGTGGCCTTAGCGCCTTCATGCTGGCATCTTGGTGAGTTTGCTTACCTCCGTGTGCCTATTTGTCTGTCATGAAGTGGGCCTAACACTGCTCCTTTCAGTCACAAGAGAAACGATGCCCAGGTTGATGGCATTCCCAGGTCACAGCAGTTCTATGGTCCAGCGTCCTCTGCGGCTGCAGCATCCCTCCTCCTGAGGACATCCCTCCTGTCTATAGTCTGGGTGATGGTCGCATGCTCTCTCATAGCAGAATGTTGAGGACTTGCCTGTGTTTTGTTTCACTGGGCGTTGTCAATCTAAAAGTTATACAGAGAAAGGCGAACTCTGGCAACTCTTCCTGTGGCCCGACCCTCTGTGGGTTCTCCACCAAAGCGCACTGCTGTAACAAGGCCACGAGCTGTCTGTAGGCTTTTAGCAAGCTGCTTCCACAGAGGCCGCCAGCGTGGAAGAACTCTCTGCACAGCCGAACTCCGCAGGGCACAGCCAGGAAGAGGGCAGGCTCTCGTGTGCCTGCAAGGCCTGAAATGATCCCAGGCAACCACCACTCTTAAGAAGTCAGAGCTGTGCAAGTCTATTTCACCAGATTCTCCAAGGGTCCTGGGACCCCCTAACGGGAAAGAGGCATGTCAGTGAAGGAGATATCCCTACACAGCCACAGGAAAAAAAATGGATGAGAGTCCCAACAAGGAATGCTTATAGGTGAGTGAATCAGGATTCCACCCAGGGATCTGTCATGAGCTATGGCTGTGTGCGAGAACATACATCTGAACATGAAGGACTTCATTGCACTGTTTCCTGCTGCCAGGCCACTAGGACAAAGAACCAATCACTTCCATTCAGATAAGCGATCTGGGTTGACAATACGACTCTAATTAATACACTTGCAAATGGAAGTTCGCTTTTTTAAATTCTGCAGTTGGAGATCCTGGCAGATGCACATTTCTGGGGGTTCTGCAGATACTTAGAAATTTAACGAGGGGACACAGGGTACTGTAGTTACTTTTTTCTGCGTTAGGGGAGTGTCTTCACTCAGTGGTCTTCTCTTTTGCCTCCTGCAGAATAATACAAACCACCAACAGCGAAGGCAGTGGCTGCACCCCAGCCAGGGAACTGGCTGCTTCCTACTCACTGTCAAGGCCAGCAGTGGCCTTGCCTTGCGGTGAGATGATTGCAGAGACAGGGAGCCGACCCAACTCTTGCCAAGTCCACAGCTGGGACACAGGTGAGGCCGGACTCTCCCAAGTGTGTATGTGAACCGTCTTGACAATTATCATTTAGCCCGGAGATAAGAGCTTTTCTACCGGTCGGCTGTAGAGACGCAGAGCATAGAAGTCAGGACAGCATGGCTGTGTGTGCGTGCACGCGTTCGTGCGTGCGTGCACGCGTTCGTGCGTGCGTGCGTGCGTGCGTGCGTGCGTGCCTGCGTGCCTGCGTGTGCTCAGTGTGCAGCGGGTGGTGTTGTAGTTGTCTCTGTGTTGCGCTTCTATGTAGTGGTATGCAGTGTCTTGAGGCCGGTATGATCTTATTTTATTTTGGGTGCTAGGGGTTTCACGAGGACCTTGCCCGTGCAAGGCAATCAGTTTCCCACCCAGTCTTCTTCTCATTTTTATTCTAAGATGAGGTCACCCGGGCAGACTTTGAACTTGCTGTCCTCCTATCTCAGCCTCACGAGTAGCTGAATTTCGGGCCTGCACCACCAGGCCCGGCTTGGGTGGGTCATCTACGACAGAAGAGAGCAGGACTTTCTCATGCTTGGCCGGCTATTCCTTGGCTAGGGACTCTACTCCTCCTGCCAAAAATCTCAACCCTCCATGCACCCCGCCTGCCACGGACTTCACAGCGGAAAGAGATAGAGCAGCTGGCCCCCATCTCTTTCCTCTCTGGATTTTTTTTTTTTTAAAGTCCCAGAGGCTCTCGATGTGGGGCCGGGCCCAGCTGTCAGGTTCATTCCATGCTAGGAGGCAAGGTGAGAGGCTCAGAGCAAGCGCTTTGGTTTCAGCCTCCTGGTATAAGCTGATGAACTGATAAAGGCCCCGCAATTGGGCAGCCCTTGTGCACACAAAATATGCAAAGAAATGAAGGGTCTGGCCAAACTCTGCTAATTTAATATTGGATACTACCACAGTGGTCATGCAAAATAGTTAACAGTTATACAGACCTATGTTTCAGGCACCCCTTGCTTTCATTGCTGCGTGTGAAACTGTTTAATATTCGGGACAGCCTTTAAGAAGATTTTTGTTCTCTTTCTTTCCTTTCCCTCAAACCCAGAGCCTTGTTGCACGCCAGGTAAGAACCGTCACTGAGCTATGTTGTCAGCCTACTGTACTTTTTGTGCATTGTTATTTATTTGCAAAACCCCCCTCCCCCCATCTAATAGGTGAAGAGCTTGCAGAACAGAGAACCTGGCTGGCAGGTGTTTGTAGCAGGAAACTTTTTTTTTTTTTTGGCGTTTCTAGGGCTTGAACCCAGGGCCTTGTCCATGTTAGTCGAGCACTGAGCCGCATCCCTGGCTATTTCCAGTTGAGATTAAGGGATGATGGCTCAGGGAGCTCTAGATATAAGGTCAAAGGTGACAACTTTTCCCTCTGCCCCAGACTCATTTTTCTTTTTGGGAACTAATGCCTCTGCATCCTGAGTGTTTATTTAATTTTTCTTTGAACTTTTTATTTTACATGTATGGATGTGTTGCTGGCAAGTATGTCTGTGAACCACACGTGTGCCCTGTGCCTGAGGAGGCCAGAAGAGGGCATTGGAGGCTAGACAGGAGCACCTGCATTCTGGATGCAGATCTCCAGGACCCAGCAGGATGCTGGAACAGGCCCAGACTCCCTGGACGTGCTTGGAAGACTTCAGTCCCATGAGCATGCCGCAGTGTGTTCAGAGAGAAGGGGAAGTGGTTGGCTGACTGGTTATTTCGCAGATCTCTATGGGAGAATAACTTAGGGGAATACGCTGTGATCTCAGAGGGGCACAGAGAGCATTCCCATTCCTATATGTCAAAAAGAAAAAGTGTTCAAAGCAAAGGGGTCTGGGGTGAAGCTCGGTAGGTGTGTGGGGTCCATGCTCAGCGCCACCAAGGCTGGAGAGAAAAAGAAGGAATTCTTAGCTGAAGGGTCAGAGGAAAGGTGTCTAAGCGTGTCAGGAAATAAAGTTTTAACTACCAACGAATTAACACTTAGCCCAGACAAGACAACGGGCTATCCACAGGTATCCTGTGGGGTATGTGATAGGAGAGGCTCAGAACATTTGGCTCCACAGTTTTTCTTGTCTACAAAGAGGATGTCTTAAGAAACCTGGGACCTGGTTCTCTTCAGATTCCTTAAGGACAGAAGGAATTCCCTGGGGCTCGCACAAGTCTGTTTCTGCTGGATGTTCAAGAGACGTGGCCGCTTGTGTTTGTCCCAGGCCAAGTCCACACAGACAAATCACCTTTCTCTTGGCCTGTGCTTTGGATTCCTCCACTCCTCACTCCAGGAGATAGGAGACAGGAGGCGCCTGAAGGAGGGTATTGGGAGTCCTTGTGGTTTCTGTCATGGCCCCGTTCAGTTTGATGTCGTTACTGGTGTATTCAGAGCAGAAGAACCAAGGAGAAAGGACTCAGAAACAGATATAGAAGAATATGTTCTATATTCTCATCCTCAAAACAAAAATCCTGAAAAGGCCTGGAGGGAGTGAAGACCAGATTCGCATATAAGCCCACTGCAGAGTGGTTTGGCTAGGTCCTTCTTGCCTTCTGCCAAGCCCTGGCCCTTCACAATCAGGAGCTAGAGTGGGGGGGTCCTCGGCAGCCTTTCTGCAGCAGCTGAGATTCTAGTCTGCTTCTCAGAGCATTCCTACCGCCCTGGCTGGGCCACGAGCACACAAGTACCGCAGAATGCTAAGATTTGGGGGCTGAGGCTACGGCTCACTTGGCAGAACACTTGCCTAGCCTGTTCTCAGCCCCAGGTTGATCCCCAGAGCCAATCAATATGGAAGGCAAAACCCCCTCTTTGTTGATGTTTCCCTTTACGAGTCATGAATCCATCACGCTTGCCATCCCCTGTGATACTGGGAGTTAAACCAGGGCCTTACCCAGGCCAGGCAGATGCTCTACCGCTTAGCTGTAGCACCTCCTTTTTTTTTTTCTTTTTTTTTTTTTTTTTTTTTGAGGTAGGGTTTCTCTGTGTAGCCTTGGCTGTCCTAGACTTGCCTTGTAGATGAGGCTGGCCTTGAACTCACAGAGATCTGCCTGCCTCCGCCTCCCAGAGTGCTGGGATTCCAGGAGTGCACCACCACACCCAGTATCTTTAGCCCTTTTTGTCTTTCTCTTTTTGACACAGGATTTCAATAAATTGCCCCAGACCATATGATCAGGCTCAGCTTCAACATGTTCTAAGACAACCCACTTTCTGAGCATTAGAGAACTTCGGAGTTAAGGAGCCTGGGCCTGGGACACCCATCCCTCCAACTACCAAGACCATGGGCCTCAAAGTTTCAAATGTACACCCAAGAAAAGTTTTCTCTCCCTAAACTCTTTTACTTTATTTTTTCACCCCTAACATATATCTGTTCCAGCATCCTGCTGGGTCCTTGAGATCTGCATCCAGAATGCAGGTGCTCCTGTCTAGCCTCACAGACTGCTCCAACGGGGCCCGCACTTTCCTTGCCACAGATCCTGGACACCAAGAAAAACAGCCTGCTCCTCTTGGACTTGGCCAACATGCCAGCAGTTTTAGACCCCCCCCCCCCCGGCCCAGGCCAACGACACCCTAATGTCAGCAAGAAGTAGTCATAGATGATTATGCTGCCCTTACTCATTCATTATCAACAAAAGGCCATGATGTTGGGATTCAGACACAGAACAAGGGGCTGACGAGCCTTTTTAACCAGGCTCTCCCAACATCCCTGGCCAATACCTGTTACAGGGCATGGCTGGTATACCCTGCCCTCTACCCCGAATTTTCCAGCCCAGGGGCAGGGCTGCCACTCCCCCAGAGGCTACTCACTATGTAAGCCAAGCGTTTTTTTGGTTCCCTTGCTCTTTGTTTTTCTTCTCTTTTTCTTTTTCCATCTCTCTCTCTCTCTCTTTCTCACCCTCTTTCCGTGTTTCTTCTCTCTGCGTGCACTCCCCCCCAACCCCGATTTTCTGCCTTCTCCTACATGGTGACTTTCCTGGCCCCTGTTTTTTGGGGCTGGTGAACCCTCCGAGAGCTGCTCCCGTTATACTTTTAACTTGTCTTGAATTGGCTCATTCCTCCAGCAGAAGATTGATTGTCAGGGACCTTTGTTTTGTCTACTGTTCCAAGACCTGTCAGAGTCTGGGCAACTAATAAGATACCCAAAGCATGTTTTTTAAGGCACAAACATCCCTAGATATGCTTTTTGGTGCAGGAGAAGGGGACTCATTATTAATGTTCAGGGCTTATAAAATGAGGTCAGAGCCAAGGTTACTTAGCTAATTAATGCCAGCAGCAGGGCTTGAACTCAGAGCAGATGAAATAATCAACTTTCAGCTACTTCTTAGTTTGTGACCTTAGGAAACCTTGCCAAAACCCAATTTCTTCACTTGTAAAATGAGAATTTGATCATTTATCCCCACAGATACTTACAAGAATGAAAGGTGTAAGGGTTGGGATATGGCTTAGTGGTTAAGGACACCTCTGCCCTTGTAGAGGACCCAAGATCAGTTCAGAATTCTCAACTGCCTGTAACTCTAGTTCCTTGGGGACTGGATATAGGAGCATGTGCACAAACACGTATACACAGATACCCACAATTAAAAATAATAAAATAATTAAAAAAATGTATTTATTTGCTATGTATACAGTGTTCTGCCTACATGTTTACCTGCATACCAGATCTCACTACAGATGGTTGTGAGCCACTATGTGGTTGCTGGGAATTGAACATAGGACCATCTGGAACAGTAGTCAGTGCTGTTAACCTCTAAGCCGTCTCTCCAACCCCTAAATGTGCATCCCAGGCTGCCCTCCAACTCCAGATCTTCCTGCCTGTGCCTCTTTCAGCAAATCCTACTGGCTTACACCACCACAGCTGGCTAAAATAAATCTTAAAATGATAAATCAATAGAAATAAAGATGGAAGGTGTTTTAAGTTCAGGTCTCTGCTTGAAGGGTGCTTCTTCAGAGAAACCTTTCCTGGCTGCTTAAAGTAGTCCCTTAGACAGTTCTGGTTTGAACAAAAACACGGCTGACTCCGGTGAACTCAGAGTGGAAGGCCACCGGGGGCTGGGGAGTGGAGAAGTGGTGGCGGGGATAGCCAGCGAAGCCGAGTCTTCTGGTTAGGAATGAAGCAGCTTTGATCCAAACACTTCCTGTTCCACCAACTCTTACAGAAGTCCCACGCAACAAGGCTCAGTGGTGTGTGGAGTCCTAATGTGGCCAGAACCGCACAGTGACACACTGTTTCCATCACAGCACAGAGCACAGAGAAGCCACAACCAAGAAGCAACGGAGAACTCTGACGCAGCAGAGCGCAAAGGGAGTGGTGAGGAGGAGGGTCCAAAAACCTAGGCCTTTAGACTTCATCCAGACAACCACGCGCTGTGCTCGGAAGGCAGCAAAGCAGCTGGACACAGCACAGTTAGGAGGCGGCCTTTGGTAACGTCTGAGGATCTAGGCCACAGCTAGCCACCCAGAACGGCCATCGTGAGCTGAGCTCTGATGGACTGTCAGTGGCTGATGCGGCCCGCCATAGTGACTGGCCCTACTGACTGTGGAAGCTCCGTATGCGTGTTGGATTTAGGGGGAATTTTCACTGTTCACACTAAATGTGTGAGTTAGAGTCAGCTGCGTTCTTCCATGATTGCCCTACCGACACATAAGACAGAACAAACCGACCCACCCTCCAGAAATGGTCAAAAATAAAACCTCAATGCAAAACCAAAACAAACCCCTAAACTGTTTAATAATAAATGAGTGTTCTGCTGAAAACCCACCATTCACACATATGATCCCTTCACAGGGCACACAAAACGCCATCAGGATTCATCCTCTGGGCTCCTCCAGCTCATCCCACAGCCTATGAACCCTGAAGCCGAGGTCTGCCTTTCTAACATCCTTCCTCCAAACCAGGGGGCAGGGGACTGCTGCCTGTGAGGTGAGTGGGGTCCAGGAGCTAAGAGTGACTCTGACCACTTTTAAAGCGTAACAAACCAAAAAGGTCATATTTCATGACAACCAAAAAATGGTAAGAATTTAGATTTCAGCGTCCATAAATCAGACTTTGCTGTAGCACAGCCATGCTGGCTTGTTTTTCTGTTGCTTAGGACCGGCTGTGACACAAAAGACAGAGCAGAGCAGCTCTGCTCCAGATCGCTTTGTGAGGTAAGTGGAGGGCAGACAGGTAGCAGTGAGAGCCCTTGCAGCATTGGTAGCATAGTCCTGCCAGGGCCCACCCTGAATACAGAACCCCCAGCTCCAGCCACACACTCTGTGAGGGTCAGGGCTTGGTACCCCCCAAAAGAAGTGTTTACTGAGGACCCTCACCTCACCTTCACTGCAAACCTCCCAGAAGCACTGAGATGTCCGTCGGTGAGTGATCAGGCCTGGCAAACCTCCCCACCAGTTCTGGCTTGAGTCTTCCGGTCCCCACAGGACCCCGGAAATTGTAGAGGCCTCATGCCCCAGTGCTCCGGCGGGTGAGGGGGTGAGGGGGAGTGGGGGAGGGGTGCACTGAGGTCCCTTTCCAGTTCTGGTGAGAATCTCAGCCTGGCCTGCTTTGTGCCTGATCTTTAGCTCCGTGTGCATCAGAATGGGCCAGTGGCAGGTGGCCTCCGGGTGGGTATGAATAGCAGTAATTGTCCTTATGTCAAAAGGATGAGCCAGAAAACACGGCTAGCAAGGGAGGAGGTGTGGGGGTGGGGCACTGCTCTCAGTGAATTAGGCCTTTTCTATGGATTCCATAAGGCTACATAATGAGCAGCTTTTGCTCGGCTACCTCTGACCTCAGGGGGGCCAGAGGAGGGGCCGACCCCTCCTCTGCTAAATACACTCTGCCTTTGTTTACCTAGCTCTGTTACTCCCGGTGCCGGCGGTTCAGCACTGGTGGGAGGCCACCCTGCCTCGGACACTCTTGGAAGCAGCTACTTCACTTTCCCCATCTGCAGAATGGGGACGGGAAAGATTCCCAGCCCAGAAAGGAGGCTGCTGCCAGGACCAAGGGAAACCTGGCCATGTCTGCCTGGTGCCATCTCTCAGGTTCTCCGGGGAAGCAGCCAGGAGTGTTTTTCCATTTTCTGCTCAAGTTCCATACTAAACTATACCTAATCCCTGTAGCTAAGTGTGTGACCCTGGGCCAGCTCCTTGCCTCTTCCTTCTCTCCCTCCTCTCCTCCTTTCCTCTTTCTCTTCCATCAGCGACCTGTGGATTATCACGCCAGGGCCTCCCTGCCTCCCAGGGATGGGAGGACAAATGAGATAATGCAGTCGGGCTGCTCCGGGGGAGAAAGGTGCTATGTACACGGAAGGTGTAATTATTATCCTGTAACTACACGAATGTTTATGTTGTACCAAGCCTGGCAATTTCAAGGTGTTTTGACAAGCAAGTTGTCTAAAGCTTGGAATCCCATCCAAGGGGTGAGGAAGGCTGAGAGCCTCTCCGGGCAGCCTGGAGCCTCCGGAGGATCCAGAGTCGTTGCTCCAGGCAGCATCACTCTGTGGGAGTGAAGGGAGCTGCCATCACCGCTGGCTTCACCCCAAACCTGGGGAAGGCCCCGGCGTGGCTGCACAGAGCAGCTCAGTTAGAATAGAAGTCCAGGCAGAAACATAACAAGGCTGTGGCTGGCAAGGATTTAGGTATAGGGTTTAGCAAATGACAGTCTTAATGTGTTCTGCCCTGTCCCTAATGCTTCCCTCTCTCACTGCCCTGACTGTCATCACTACCAAAACTATCTTAATCATGTCTTAGGAAGTGCCCAAGAGGGCACTCCAACATGTGCACACACACACACACACACACACACACACACACAAAACCAAAAAACTCAAAACTCCTTTCTAGAAGTTTCCCTCTCCTCAAATAGTGTGCCTACAGTGGAGGAGTGCAAAGAGATGGATGTAGTTATGTCCTTTGAAACGTGTATGGGAAAAATGGGGTTCACCAGGACAGCCACCCAGGCAGAAACACAGGCAGGAAACTGGGCTCCGACTCCAGACAGCACCCCAGGCCAAGAAGCTGGTGGCTTGAGCCATTTGCACCATGGTCTCCTTGTCTCTCCACGGGCTGGTGTGAAGATCACATGACTCCCCTGCCAGCAAGTGAAGGTGACAGGGAGTCGGCTGTGACCTGTGGAGAGAGCCGGGTGGGAGCCCCGGCCTGAAGGTTGTGCTATCCTCCCCTTCTTACTTGGTGGGAAACTACCAAATACGTGACCAACAGCCACTTCCCGTGTGCCAGAGGCTGAGAAAGATTCCGGATCTGGAAAGGTGCGCATTGTGGCTGCGTCCTCCCAGCTGAAAGGCAAATGAGCTTTGTCAGGTCTCTGAGAAGGGCGCCACTCCCACCCAGGAGGGCTCTACTCTCAGGACCTGTCAGGTGCCCGCCTCCCACTGCTGTCAAAGATAGCGTACCACCCGGATAGGGCGTGTGTGGAACACCCCGTCCCCAACAGCCAGGAGGGATGTCTAGAGATTCTACACAGAGGACGATGACCATCTGCCGCGGAGTCCAGACCCTCAAACTCGGGGATGCTGAAGAGGGGGTGACAGTATCGTCTTCACACAAAATGTAATGTTTCGAAGTTTTCGGTCTTTTCATTTGGGTGGTAACAGAACTGGATTAGCTGGCAGAGCTTTGAGATCTGTTCCAACTTTCCACTTCTCTGTAGTTCACATGAGCTTTCAAACGGAGGCAGGGTGCATGCGCTTCCTCAGTTACGCTGTCCCCTCCCCCATCCCCCGCACCACCAATGGGCATAAGGCATGTTTCCTTACATTGTTCTGGAGTTGAAGATGATGTGGTCCCTGGGTGGCTATTGTGAGATGGGAAAGAATAAAATTTAAAAATTGGGGTTCTCTTGGAACCGTGAAAGTGGAGCAGACTAGTATATAAAGCCTTTATTAAAAAAACAAACAAACAAACATGTTATCAAACCACTTAATAATATTCAGGTTCTGTGAAAATGTGAGTCAACCAGCTGCCATGATTTGGTGGATACATCCTTTCCAGGCAACCCAGCTCTTGTCTATAGTTCTGTGTGCACAGCCTATGGCTTCATATCAGGAAGAGATATTCTGACAGGGGAGCCTGGTCTGCACAGGCTCCAGGAGTTCAAATCTGATGTCTGTCTTAGTAAGTCTGTCAGGAGCCAGTCACTTCAGGATAGTTGGGGCATCATAGTCTCGGGTGGGGAAATGACACCCAAGGGGACGGCCTGACATCCTCAGACATTTGTTTCCAAGGCTGGTCCTGCTTCTGAAGGACACATGCCACACTGACAGCTCTGTTGTGGAGAGTTCTCACAGGGCCCAGAAAGACACCGTTGAGTCTCAGATGCTGATTTTTAGACCTGATGGGCTGAACTTTAAAGGGAAGATGAGAACAGGAGTATCATGAATTGGATACCAGCCTGGATTACACGGCAAGTGCCTGTCTCAAGACCAGAGGAAGAATGAGGGAGAGAAAGAGAGAGAGAGGAAGGGAGAGAGGGTGGGAGAGAGGGTGAGATGGTAGGGGGTGAAAGTAAGGGGAAGAGACAAAGGGGGATGCAGAGGGGGAAAGAGGGAGAGGGGGGAGGCAGGGAGGAAAAGAGAGAGAGGGAGAGAGAAGAGAGGGGGAGGAAGGGAGAAAGGGAGAGAGAGAGGTTGTATTACTTACTTTTTGTTAACAGGATATGAATTAATATCACCTTGGAGGGGGACCCTCATTGAGGGATCCCTTCTGTCAGGTTGGCCTGTGGGCTTGTCTGTAGGGCATTTTCTTGATAGATGAGGGACGTCGGGCTCTCTGTGGTCAACGCCACCTCTGGGCATCACACCTATGTGGTTAAATCTTAGCTCCTCCACATCTTACTTTATTCCATCTTAGGCCAGTAACGTAGTCTCTCCAAGCCTCGGCTTCTTCCCACGCCCAGGGGGACTGATCCTCAAATACTTTTTATGAGGATTAAACAAGACTAGAATGCAACTGCTTGGCGTAGCGCCGAGCGCAAAGGCAGTCCTAGGTACGTATCTGAACATGACCGTCACTCCTGAGTAGCCCGGAGTGTCCTTGGACAGGCCGAAGCGTCTGGTCGTGGTACAGTGAGGAAGCAGCCACTCACGACTAGGGCAGACTCACATCCCTCTGCCCTAATGACTGGCCGCAGGGACCCTTGGACTCTGTCACAACCAGAAGACGTCACTTTGTAGTGATGGACAGCGTCATGGTGTGGACTGGGAGGATGGGAATCTGGTCACCTCACGGAGGCAGCAAACTGTTTTCTGGAAGGACTGAGTCCTTGGTCAAGTAGAGAGTAAGGGTCAGGACGGGCTCTGGTTCTGTGAGTCCGAGCACAGCAAACGCTTCACGCTCCATCGCTCCTGAGCTTACAGCCCTGCTTCTGCACGAGTGGGAAGACTGAGGTGGAGGGTAAGCTGTGGCCTTATGGACAATGAGTAAGGGGCTGAGGAATGAGGGGGAGAGGAGGGGACTCTGCTCCTGGGGTCAGTAACAAGGGCACCAGGCTGATGACGAGGTGTGGAGTGGAGGGTCACCTCAGGACCTGTAGCTTGGAAGCAGGGAGAGTGGGCAGTAGTGGGTGGCTCTTCAGCCTGACAGTCAGCACCATCCACAGACAGCTTTTGGAGTTCATTAAGATCAGAGCTGGCTTGGAAAGCCCAGCTCAACAAGAGTGAGTATCCTCTCCTCACCCTCCAGAGCCCCTGGCTAAGTTCTGTTTGAGACCTCAAAAGTCCTGGACATATAGGACTTTCCTGATGTTATTCTCTCTCTGGCCCTGGGCACATGGACGTCAAGTCCTGGCAGTTGTCTTTGGGAACCAGAGGCAAGGTGGGGCAATGTGTGGAAGCTGTACCAGGCACTGGGGCAATCGAAAAGCAGCCAGCAAGCTGCTAAACACACGGGAGAGAGAATAGTGGCAGAGCCAACTGCTTTTAAGTTATTGCCTGGGGACCAGGGGGCGTGGCAAGGGCTGGGCACTGGTGGGTTTGTGTGAGCGCTGCCTGGGGATGTTTTAGCCACAGTCGCTTGGGAGTCCTGTTGAAGCAAATAACTGATTGAGAGGGAGAGGTGGAGAGGATCCTGGGTGAGTTTCCACCTAGCCCCAACAGGAAGCAACAAAAAGACGCTCAGCCTCGCCGATGGATAGACTGTTGTCAAGTTCCACTGGTTTGGACAGTCAGCTAGAGGCCCCACAAAAGGAAAAGGCCTTTTCTCAAACCAGCTTGGGGAACAGCCTTGAGAGTTCTGTGTTCTCTCTCTCCTTGGGAACTCATATCTGACAAGGGGAGCTACCCAGGAGCTACCTGTTGTCCACAGGGGTTGGGAAAGATGCTTCCTTTAGTAGGAATGCCTGGAAAATTGTCTCCTCTTTTCTGTCTCAGTGAGGACTCTGCAGTCAGCCTATCTCTGTAACTCTGTCTTCCCCAGGTCTCCACTCCAGTCTCCATCTCTGCCAACACAGTAGAGACACCAAGGCCCATGTAGGTCACTGTTGCCAGAGGTGCTTGTGACAGAAGAAAAGCAAGGCTTCTCATACAGCAGAAAACAGCCCAACCATGGAGACGTATGCACAACTCTTCTGTTCAGATGTGAGTCAAGAGATACAGGAAAAAACGCTGAGTGAAAGAAACCAGGCAGAGTACAATGTCTGATCCTGTCTGTATAGAGGCCTACTGAGGCCAGACTAATTCACGATGGCAGAAGACTGAGGAGTAATTACTTGTTTGATATTGGCTTCGAAAAGGTATAAGGAGCCTCCTGGGCTGCCGCAAGGCTTTACTGCTTGATTTGGCTGGAAGATACAGGGGTAGACACTGCTGTAAAGGAGCACCAGAGTTCATCTGCCCTGTCATGTTTTACGCCCTGTGACCCCTTTCTATTAGTTCTCCTGTGCTTTGGGGCCATCACTAAGTAAAATCGGGGTTCTAAGCTCTGTGTTACTAGGACAGCTGGTAACAGATGGCTCCTCAGTGACTCATGGGCAGGTAACAAATCCAGTGCGGATACACCGAGCTAAGGGCTGAGGTAGCGACCCGGGAGGGGAATGCAAGATCTCACCATGCCACTTGGAAGAGTGTACACTTCTTTCCTGGAAATTCCTAAGTATTATTTTCAGGTTGTAGCTGACTGTAGGCAATCCGAACTATGAGAAAGCAGCCTGCAGAGAGAGAGAGAGAGAGAGAGAGAGAGAGAGAGAGAGAGAGAGAGAGAGAGAGACTACTGTATATCAGGTGTTGTATTCATCAGAAGTCTGCTTAATTCCTCTTAGGCGTTTTGGCCCTAAGCCTTCTGGGTAACGCGTGGCTTTGTACTCTTCAAAGCAGTCCTTTTGGACTTTGGAGGTGGGTCTCTAGGAGTGAATCCCTCCTGCTTTGCCCTCCCTTCTACAGGCTGGGTAGGAAGTTGTGGTACCCAGATGTCTCGTCCTACTCCCGGAATCTCCTGGGCAGGAAGAAATTCTGACTCTCCGTTACAGGAAGCTCCTTGCTGGGAGGAACCTTGGGCCTACCTCCTCCACCAGGGTGTCACAGATTGTTTCTCCTTGAGGATGAGCAGGCATAAACCCTGTGTCAGGCAGGTCAACGCTCCACTTTCTCCTCCCTGTGTCGGCATTGGTGGGAACAGCAGGAGTGACCCGGACAGGAAACTATGGGGTTTCCTGTCCGGAAACCCCAAAGAGAAGCCACAAACGGAGTCAAGTAATTCTCTCCCGGCTCTCCCTTTGTAGAGCGTAACCTGCAGCCCGGTGCTTAGCAGGGAAAGGTGAACTCCTTCGTTAGCTTCTCCATAAGGGGTCTCTCCAGGGATGTGGGGAGGGCAATCAGGGTGCAGGCAACCCCCTGGCTCAGTCTGCGGGGGCAGAAGGAGAGCCACTGCCTCTCTTTCAAACCCGGAACTGCGCTAACCTCAGAAAAGTGCTGACGCACAGCCGGAATGCGATCAGACGCATCTCTCCCATTTCTCGCCGCTCTCCTTGAAAGCTACCAGTGTTTGATGAGCAGAAACAAGCCGCCCTGCTGAGATTTCCTGCTAGAGCCAAGTGTTTCTGCCGAGAGTGCTGAGCGGCCACCGTGCTGAAGAGCTAGCTTTGTGCCTTCAGTTCAGCGAGAGGCCTCCCCCTGGATCAGCGGGGCCTGCAGGATTTCTCAGCATTCCTTCTTCACACGGTGGCCATGTTTAAGTGTGTGTGGGGGCATGCATGTATGTGTATACACAGATACACCTATGTATACATCTACACAGCTCTTGCCACCCAAGGATGGAGAGTTTGATACGTTCCCTGGAGCTTCAACTCACCTGTAATAAACCTTTAAGAAAAATAGTTCCCTTTGAATGGCATCTTTCTTCTCCTTCTGGGCTTATTTCACCTATCCTCGGTCCGAGGAGAGTCGAACACCCCTGTAGTACTGTGTCTTCCCCCCTCATTCTGTGACAGTCTCTGGGGTGGGGGTGGGGCTGTCAAGAGATGCTATTATTTCTCTGTTTGGAGCCGTCTATGCTGTCAGCAAATAAAAAACCTGCAGCTTAGGAGCTCAGGGGAACTGGACACCCCCCCTTCCCACCTTTGGTATAACTGCCTCTAGGCTCCTTTCTGGGGTTCCCAGGTAGTTCTGTTTGTTTTCTGAGACAGGGTTTCTCTGTATAGCCCTGGATGTCCTAGGATTCGCTCTGTAGCACAGGGTGGCTTTGAACTCAGAGATTCACCTGCCTCTGCCTCCCCAGTGCCGGGATGAAAGGTGTGTGTCACCACACCTGGCCCAGGATACTTTTTATTCTTTTTTTGAGAGTCTCCGCCCCGACTGGATAAAGGTCTGCCTGGGCCCAAACTGCTCTGACCTCACTGTCTCTCTCCCTCTTCCCTCTGATCTATTTCTCCTCAACAGTCACAAGGGGCTATGTATCCGCAGCCAGTGGGAAGGAGACACCGGTGTCTCTGTTCTTTTCATGCAGTCTAAGTACCATGCCGAGGAATAGAGATGCACAGGGGGAATTACAGGGGCTTTGCCCACCGTTCCTGGTGGAGCATAGGTTTTCCTTACCCTGAGATCTAAATCAAGACAAGAGGACAAAGAGCAGGCCACACAGCCCCGGCACCATTGCCAAACCTCCCAGGAGTTACCATGGCTAAAACCTGGAATCCCTACTGGCTCCTCTCTTGAAAACACAACTTTTCCTAAACGTGATGAGCTGCCCACTCTTAAGACAATGGGCCTGTCCGAGCATCTTGTTTAGGAATCAAGGCGAGAAAGACATTGAGGGGCCCGAGAACAGATGAATTGCTCCCGAGAATGGAAAACAAATGAGCCGAGGCATAAATGGATGGAAAAACAAAAGGAAGAGATTCCCCAAACAATGTGGACCATTGAAGGGAGGCCGCAGGCACAGAGACCCAGGTCGTGGGACCAGCTGGGGGTGGTGGGCCAGGGGAGTTGAGCTGTCAGCATACGACTCAGGCAAAGTGTCTTCTCCCCGACACCCTGCGCTCCCATTTTCTTGCTGCCATTATCTGTCCTGCTGCCGTTTTGTGGTCGTAAAAGGAGTGTGTGTGTGTGGGGGGGAGAGACACACTAGGTGGGTCCCTGGACCACCTGCTCCCTCTCCCACACTGGCTTGTGTGAGATGTGAGCAATCTGCAGTGGCCAGCCCTTTCTTCCCCAGAGCAGCCTGCAGAGAGGCCCTCCGGTAATTTCAGTGAAATGTACTGACTCCGGAGTAACGGGATCTCATTGTCCCTGGAGACGATGGAGTCTCCAGGAGTGCAAGAATGGACCTGCGGGAATCTCCCATGCCCCAAAGTGGAGCTGAGGTACCAGTTTCTCTCTAGACCACATGATCACCTTGCCCTCAGGGTACATCCGTGAAAGTCATGCTAGGATCATGAGGGGCTGTGGCATGCAGGGAGGAGTTTTTTTCAGCTGGAGTCCCAAGATTATTTTCTTTTGTGGAGCACAGATTCTTTTTGGCTTTTGATAGAGTTCTGCCCTGTATATCCATTGTCAGCTGAAGACGTTTTTAAGTTGAAGACGTGCTGAGCTTATCCAGCCTGTAGACCATCATGGTTTAGTAACACAGCTTATAATCATGTGGCCAAGAACCACATCCGTGCCCAGCACAGAGAGAGCATACCTTGTTCCCATCGCTAGCAGCAGGGCAGGAGGGAGGGTCCAGTGCAAAATTCAAGGCGTGGGTTCTATAGAAGGTATATGGCTTGTACACCACTGTAAAGCTGAAAATTGGCCAGACCTACCACTGTCTCAGGGGGCAGTGGACTGTCTCTGGTGACCAAGACCACTGGTGACATTTGCATGGGGAATGGACAGTTCTCATTCCCTGCTGCTACTCATCAGAGTTCTGGAGAGTCAGTCCAATCTGTGATGCTTTCCTCGGATGGTGGCGGGAGCTTTGGAATGTTTTTTCAGAACCCATGGCGGTTAATCTTAGCACTCCTTGGGAAGAGAGGGCTACGCCTCACCACCTCCCACTGAGGAACAGCAGCACCTCCTCTGGGATGGAAGAGATCAAGAAAAGTTCTGATCCTGGCCGATTACTTCACCTGAAGAAACAAGGCCCTGAGAGGGGGCAAATGGCCAGCCTACGACCACACAGGTCATGTCAGAGAGTAGATTAGGGCCAAGGCCTCCCTTACAGAACCCATGCAACTTTTTGGTAACCAAACAGTTGTCAAGGCCACTGATTTCAACCCGGGCTCTGTCAGATGGACAGAAACAAATGGCTCACTCTTGCTTAGATGCACATCTCTTTCCTTCTCACCTGGAAAAAAAAAAAAGAGATTCTTTGGAGCATTAGATGAAAACTTTCCAAGTTCAGAACCAGTGTGCCAGAGGAGGATCTGCATCTGTAGGCAACAGCTAAACCCTGTTACTGGGGAGCCCCTTTCTTTTCTCCCTGGTGGCAGAGTGAGCTTCTCACTGGGTGGCGGAGCCTTTCCTCACAGGTCCCCTCAATCAGGGCTGCCTCTCCAGCAGGTGCTGCCTGCCCTGTGCTGTTATTCCCATCGATGCTCGTGGGCATTCGAATTTCCTCTTGGCAGAGAAAGCCACTGAGGCCCAGAGGGGACTTACTCAAAGCCCCCTCACCAGGAAGGAGCGGCGTCAAATTCCAACCCAAGTGTCCCCATTCTACAGCCTAGGTGTCAGGCAGTCATTCCTCTGCCTCAGACACTAAGTAACGGCAAAGTCAGGCAAGGAACCGGGAACCTGAAGGAAGGAGTTCGAGAGGTCCCAGATACAATGCCAAATAGCTTCCCAAAGGATCCAGTGGGCCAGGCCCCAGCATGCCTCCCAGGTCTCCGTGTGTTGGAGAAAATATAAAATGGTCTAATAATGTTCTTTTTTTTTATTAAAGCTTGTAATTATTCCTTCAGTCTTATCTAACCTGCTACCAAGCCAGTAAAAGACACAGACGCCTGACAGATTTTAGATAAGCCTTATTTTACCTGGGGCTGGGCAGATATTAACCCTCTAAACTACCTTTACCTCCCGGCCCCCATTCCCATGCCAACTGCTCTAATAATTTCTATCTGGGCTACTCCCCCCCCCCATAATTCCATAAACACTTGCTTATTCTTCTCATCTGGGCTGCTTCCTCCATCCACACTGATCCGGCCGTGTGCCTCTCTCCACGCTAACCCACGGCGGCTCTGCCTCCTGTTTGCCTTCCTCCTGTCTTCTCTCCCATGATCCTTCTGTCCCCAAAGCCCTCAAACCATAGCTCCGCCCCTTCCTTCTGTCCTGCCCTGGTGTAGGCTTTTTATTTAGCCAATCAGGAATAATTTCTTAGGCAAGGTTACAAACGTCCTTCTAGGGTATGTGAGTGTCTGCTTAAAAAAGACAGCAAGCAGTCCTCCGGAGCAGAATAGTAACAACCAAATACAAAGCAGCAGGCCATGCTGTTACCTCCTTGGGATAACTTCTCACTTCCACTTGTCTCCTCAATTCAAACCTTAAAGTCACCCCCAGGAGAAAAGAACTTTTGCTTTTTGCTCTATCCAAATGGGTTGGGTTTGGTTCAGCTGCTTACTACTCCAGCTCATCCCCAAGGGAGCATGAGGTTTTTATAAGCATGAGCTCACACACACAGGCGCATACTCCAAAAATGCATGAAAATGCAACCGCGGTTTTGGGAGTGAATTTTACTAATTCTTTCTCCACTTAAGAAGCAGCCAGACGTCTTCCCAAGCTAGAAGGGGAGAAACTGCAGTTTTTGGAAACCCGGGAGTTCAGAAAAATGGGCACACGGAACAGCATGGGTAAGGGAGCTAGTGTGTCAGCACGGAAGGCGAGGCCAGAGAAAGGTCAGCAAATGTCTCTTAAGGTCAAGTGAACACTGTGGCTATGAGTATAAAGAAGACTGGCCAGGGAGTAAATGCTACCTGGTGATGGCTACAGAGCGACTTTCTCTATCACAGCCAGGACACCTAAGCGAATCCCCCTGAAGGCATGAATGACTGCATCCCACCAGCCATCTTACTATGTAGCCCTGGTTGGCTGATACTTGCTAGGCAATCCCGGCCTTGAATTTGCAGCAATCCTCCAGCCTCAGCCAGCCCCCCCACCCCCAGTCCTGGGATTACAGTGATGTGCCACCAAACCTGAATAAATTTTTCACTTTATTTTGTAATTTAATGTCCATATATCTTTATGACATAATAAAAGAAATCAATATTTGTATGCAGTGTGTAGTGACCCTATCAGGGTGAAGTAAAGATTTCTGTCTTCTCAAATATTTCTATTTGCTGGAAAACCTTACTCTGTTTTTGTTTTGATTTTAGATTTATTTATTTTTATGCGTATGGGTGTTTGCTTGCATGTGTGTTTGTGTATCATGTGTCCCATGGAGGCCAGAACTAGACTAGAGCATGACAGACAGCTGTCACCATCATGTTGGTTCAGGGAACAGACCTGTATCCTCTAGGAAAACAAGTGCTCTGAACTGCTGAGTCATTTCTCCAGGCTCTTGCTCTTCTATTTCAAAACACTGTTGTGGACTGTGGCTAGCCAACTCTACTGTGGAATGCCAGAACTAAATCTTTGGGTCCAGCTATGTTTCATCGGCTTTTGCCCTAATTTCTTTCAGTTCCCACACGATTCTGTACCTTTTCCAGTTCTTAGTAACTGCTATCCCACTCTCTTGCTTAAGATCAATATTTAAGTTTCTACAAATGAATGCGAACAGAAAGAATTGTCTTTCTGTGCCCGGCTGGTTTCACTTAGCGTGATATCCTTTAGTTCTGCCCTCTTTGATGTAAATGACAGGATTTTTTTTTTTTTTTTTTTTTTTTTTTTGTGGCTCAGTAATGGTCCATTAGGCACATGTACCAAACTTTCTTTATTCAGTCACACTTTGATGGAAGAGCTTGGTTGGTACCAGATCTTGGCTGCTGTGAATGGTGCTATAATCATCAAGAGACTGCAAGTGTCTCCCTCTTGTAAGAGTTCCTTTCCTTGGATAAATGCCCAGAAATGAGAGTGCAGGTTCATACAGTAGTTCTACTTTTTGTATGTAAAGTAGTGGTTCTCAACATTCCTAATGCTGAGACTCTCTAATAGATTCTCCATGTTATGGTGACCCCCAACCATAACATTATTTTTGTCGCTAATTCACAACTATAATTTTGCTACCACTATGAGCAGCGTGTGAATGCCTAATATCCCTCTGAGATCTTGACCTGTGGGTCAAGCACCACTGATGGAAAGGAATCTCCATAATTGTCTTAGGTAGGGTTTCTATCGATGGGATAAAATGCCACGACCAAAAACAACATGGAGGAAAGGGTTTATTTCATCCTACTCTTCCAGGTAACTAATAGTCTGTCCCTGTGGGAGGTCAGGGCAAGAGCCTGGAGTCATGAATGGAAGAAGCCATGGAAGGGAGCTGTGTGCTGGCTTGTTCCCCATGGCTTGCTCAACCTGCTTTCTGATAGCACCCAGGACCACCTGCCCAGGGGTGGTGCCACCCACAATGAGCTGTGCTCCCTCACATCAGCCATTAAGACAATACGCCACAGACTTTCCTCCAAGCCAGTCCCGTGGAGGTGTAATTAAGATTCTCTCCTCCCAGATGTCTAGGTTTATGTGAAGTTGGCAGGAACCATCCAGCACTGTTTTCTGCAGTGGCCACCCCCACCACCCGTGTTTGAGTTTTCTTCCCTCTGTGTCCTCACCAGTGTTTATCACTTAGTCCCTCGAATAATGGCCGCTCTGACTAGGCTGAGGTACCGGGTCATTGTGCCTTTGGCTTGTGATTCTGCTCAGTGATGTTGAACGTTTTCATCTAACTTGAGATCATGTGTACATCTTCTGAGAAATGTCCATTTGGCTCACTTGCCCGAGTTTTGATAGGATGGCCTTCACCGGGCTGTTGTAGTACCTTATAATATCTGGATATATAGCTTCTGCCAGTGGAAAGGTTGTAAGTACCTTCCCTCACTGTTCTGGTTGTCCCTTCACACCGACAACTGTTTCCCTTGCTGTGTAGAAGGTCTTAGTTGGATATAATCCCATTAGTACATTTTTTACTTTTGTCTGTGTTTTGGGGGTCTTATGCAAAAAGATCTATTCCAATCCCATGTCTGGGAGCATTTCCCTTATGTTTTCTTCTAGTAAGTACAAAGCCTCAGGTCTTAATTTAAGTCTTTGATTCTTTTGAGTTGATTTTTTTGTGTGTATCTTGAGAGGTAGGAGTTTAGTTTCATTCTGCATGTACTGCCTGATTCTTGCCAGAAAAATGCTGTGGCGGCCACATTCCCTGGCGGTGGGTGGGAAAGGCAGCCTCCCACATCCTCTCCTGGTTCTCATTGTCCTCTGCTACAACTGTTTTGGGAAGTGTTTGTTGATTGCCAAGCAGACATGCCGATAGGGACTCAGCGAGCTGGTATCAGTGAATTACTTTCAGAGATGCGACACCCATAAGGCATCTGTTCTTAAGTGACAGCCAAGCCTGGTCTGGCGAGACTGTCGAGTTCTGCCAAAGCTTCAGCCACCACAAGCTCTGGAGCTCGAGTTCTAACTCGTGGCCTGTGCGGCCTAGATGGTTCCTTTCCTTCGTTTCACGGAGGCACAGTGACAGAGCTTGTCTTGTGTGCGCCCTCCAACTGGTGACACTCCTTGTCACATCCCACACTTCTCCAGCTTTTCTTCGGAATATCCTGAAAGCTTTTCTTCCTTCCTTCTTTCTCTCCTCCCTCTATTTTTCCAATGACAGTAGAGCATGGGGGGGGGGGTTTCTGGGTTTGAGTCCTACTTTAACTATGTGACCTTGGGCGAGTGACTTTACCCTCTGTTCATTGGGCTTCTTCATATACCAAAATGGGAGCAACAATCGTATCTGCCTCTCGGTTCTTGTGAGGCCGAGGGAAGGTGAAACAGACAAAGTGGCCTTTGTGGGAACAAGAGATACAGGTTCTCACACCCTTAATCCATAAAGCCTGCTACCCACCAGCAATCTTTCTCTTTCCCTGTCAACAGTGACTGAAAGGTGGCTGTCCCTCCTCCCCCTCTTCCCTTATCTTATCAAGAGAAAGGGAGAGAGAAACAACACCCCGCGAGATACAGGAAAATGCCAAGATGTCTCCAAGGATGAGCTGTCCACAGATCTGTATCTTACCTGAGAAAATCCCTTAAACTTCTAGGAAGAGACTTCTCTAAAAACGCTGTCCTCATGACTAACAAAAACCACCCACCTCAGACCACTCAGGCAGCCTGATAAGATGGCTGCCTGCTCTCTGTCAGCCGCAGCCCAGTCTCCAGAAATCCAGCGCAGTCCCCTACCTCAACCCATTTTTTTCCCTTCCATGAAAACTTTTGCCTGAAAGTTTCTGATCGCGATTTAGTTCTTATTTCCATCACAGCCAGGACAAAGTTTCATTGTGTCTCAAATGAGAGGCAACCCATACCAAGTGTTGAGAACTATAAAGCCTCCAGTAATTATAGAATAGATGCAGCTATCATCTTGGGAGAGAAGGTCATTTCCTAAATGTTTCCTTCCTTCAGCTCAGCAGTTTTTGTTGCAGGGGAATAAGACCCAGAAGAAAAAGCATAGTCCTGTGTGTGTGTGTGTGTGTGTGTGTGTGTGTGTGTGTGTGACTGGCTGGCTGGGTGTGGTGGCTCATGCCTGCAATACCATTTGAGAAACTGAGGTAGAATTGCTGAGTTCAAGTCCAGCTGGACTATAGAGTGAGACCTTTTTTGAAAAAAAGAAAAGAAAATCGGTCATCAAATAAATAAATACATGCCAGAGATGATATTTGTGTGTTAGAAAGTATTGAAAAATGAGAGAAGCCACTGAGGCCCAAGAACTGGCTGAGGCGGAGTGGGGGGATGTGACAGGTTAGGAGGTCGAGGCTGAAGAGTTGACCCTAGCTCTAGGTCTTAAAGGAGAAAGCAGAGCCATGTAATGTGGTCCAGCTGTGGTTGCTATTCTGTGACCAAAGGTCACCAGCGTGGAGGAGGGTACAGAAGGGGCAGCCAGGGGACAGGTCAGGTCACTGACATGAGGACTGAGGTCACCCAGGATGATAACAAGGGAAGGGAGGAACCAGCAGGAATGCAGGGGCGGGTGGCTGGCCAGACACTAAGGGTTTGACTGGCGGGACCAGATGGCAAAGGCTTACACACCTTTCCTTCCTGCGGCTTTTACAGAGAGGGCACTGAGAAGCCGGATGTGGCCTGGCATCGGCAGGCTTGGGTGACGAGGAGGGGGCCGTCAGGGCTACTCGGACCGTAGGGTGGGCTTTCGCTGGGTTCTGTGAAAAGGTGGGAATCGAGAGCCTCTAGGAGAGTCCCTGGCTCCCGAGGGAAGGAACCTTGTGTGTTTGACGCTGTCCCTCTGGGACCAGGAGCTCATCCTTCGGTTAGAGGGAGAATAAACCAACACACAGATGCTTCGGTGTTGAGAAGACTGCCAGGTTCCCATTGATGCCCACATATTTTTCGGGAGCCAGGGTGGCACTGACATCGCAGCTCTGGAACAGCCGCCCCGGCACTCTTTCTGGGCAGCACGTGTGGGCAACACTGGGGCCTTTCTCCTAAGACGAACGTCCTTCTCCTTGGGCCTGTCAGGGGGCTCAGCAGGTAAAGGCACTTGTCACAATGACCTGAGTTCCATCTCCGTGGTGGAAGACGAGAACCAACTCCTGTGGACTTCCGCACATGCACAAAAGCAAGTAGATGAGAATGTAGTTCTAAGACATCTTTCCTGATCTTGGCTTTCCACATATTTTTCAATTCCTAGTCCTTGGTCTCACCTCAAGGCAATTGCACTTCAGTTGAAATTCAAGAAATTCAAGCATTTCTCCAAGCAAGGTATCCTTGGAAAATGCTCCGCATTTCTTACTTCTGAGTCACCTCCTCCTGTCTGGTCATTTGCTGACATGTCATCATCCTCTCTCGGAAGGGAAGTCTGAACAGAAGTCATCAGACCCTGCAGGGTCTGTTTCTGCCCGTTTCCCTTGATCCCTATCCAGTCTATCCAGAGACTGACTCGCCGTCCTCATGTCAGTTCAGAGCCTCTGGGTGGTCCGAACCTGTCACAGCAGGTCACACCCTACACTCGGTGCTCTGAGCCATTCCAACCATACAGATCAACCACTGAATAGTGCAACTCTCCCCGGGGCATTCCCACCCCCTGGCTTACTGTAGTTCCCTCTTACATTCTCAGGTTTGGAAGGGCACTTTAAAGCACAGCCCATAACTAGAGCAAAAGGACATCTGGCTGATGACTGGTCCCCGCGGGTTCATGCCTGACACTTCAACAATCTCACGCTTTCCCCTTTTACTCTTTCACCATATCCATTTTACTTTTTCTATGTATTTTCTTTCACTCATTTAGTTGCCGTCTGTTTCCTCCATCGGAGTGTGTCCAGTTAGAGGACAAGGGTCTTGTTCGTTTGGTCCACTGTGGCACTGAGCGTCTGTCTCAGCCTTTCCAGGCCCTCAGTGGCTGGGAGTGTTTATTGGGTAGGAAGAGGGATGAAGGCATCCAACCACTCCCTCTTCCAAATCGAGACACATGGCCACCTCAGTTAGTTTAGTGGTTTACCTCCTTGGCTAGCCAACTTTGGTATAGACAGAAATACAAGCTCCAAGAGTGACCTGTCTGAGAAATGAGAAAAACCAGGCCAGCGTGAGGTCTGTACAGTAACTTCATCAAGAAACTCAGTGTTTCTGGGGTAAAGCTGTGCCTTCAGGCAAGTTTTTCAATGTAGGAAGAGCTATCGGAGCTATAAGTGAGGTTTCACTTGGTTCACGTACTAGATTTAATTTTAACCCCTGGGATCTTGAATGTCCTCGCAATTCTGAAGTAATTAAGTGGAGACCGCTTTGTTCAGCTCCCTCCAGTTTCTGCCGGTCTCACCCCAAAGCATAGCTGGGTGGTAGGTGGGGATCTGGTTTCTCAGGAACCCCAGCTGTTTTCGGCCTGAGCCTTGACAGAACCAGAGGTGGGCAGTTCAGGCAGAGGCCAGGCTCGCAAGGGACAAGCTCAAAAGTGCTCAGTCCAGGGTTGGGGTTGGGGGCAGGGTGAGGAGGGCTAGGGCTGGGAATGGGGTGAGAGCCGGATGGAACTCACTCAACCCGGGAATCAATGGCAGGAGCAATTGAGTAGAGCAGATGAGGGCCTGGCGCAGCAACTTTGTGCGAATCAGAAAAAGATGCTGCTCCAGGCTGAGGATGGGAAACCTCATCTCTTCACAGCTGTAGGCAAGTCCGGACGAGAACAGAAGAAAGCCAGCCAAGCCCTGGGACAAGCCAAGGACCCAAGACCTCCCTGGGAGGCTGAGATTCAATGATATAAAATTTGGCCTCTTGGGAGCTGTGGTACTTGCCTGTGGTCTCAGAACTTGGGAAACTGAGGGAGGAGGATAAAGGTTAACAACAGGGCCTTTAAGACGGCTCCACAGGTAAAGCCATGTGCCTGGAAAGGCTGTCAACCTGAGTTTAATTTCTGCAGTCCATATGGTTGGTAGAGCAAACTAGAGTACTGACTCTTGGAAGTTGACCTCTTACACACACACAGACACACACACACACACACACACACACTTTTTTCAAAAGAGAGTGAGCCAGCCTGGGTCATAAGGAAGAGTCCATCAAACAACCAGCAAACGAACAAACCCTGGCCCCCTTAGAGAACTGTATCCGAAGCAAGAGGAGCTGTGGCTTGTCCCAGGGCTTGGCTGACTTCCTTTTCTTCTCTGCAGGGCCTCGCCTATCATTGGAAGGAGACATCCTTTCCCATCCTCTGCTGGGAGAAGCATCTTTTTCTAATTCATACCAAGATGCCATGCCAGGCCCTCATCCACTCCAGTCAGTCTGGCGACCATCACGGCAGAACAAAGTTGAGCTGCAGATAATCAAACAACAGAAATCTGTTTGTAAGAACAGATAAATCAGGGCCCAAGTGTGCCAACCTCAAAAATGACTCGAGTGTGTTGATGGAGTCCCCATTCTTGCTGACACAGAGAGGACCCCCAGCGTGAGGGCTCCTGAAATCCCAGGCAGCCATTCACTGGTCTCAGTGGCACAGGCACCAGATTTATCTTAAAATAGACCCACCTGTGGGGTTTACACTTAGGGGTTCCCTAAGTGTGGGCCTTGGACTAGCAAACTCTTTGAACTGGCTAGAAATGCAGATTTTTGGGCCATTCCCGGAGATGCTGAGTTAGAAGTGGATTGAGGGGAAGTTGGGTCACAAGTCAATTCTCTCTGGAATCGAGAACTTGGCATGGTTGAACTCAGCATGTCAGGCTTGGCAGCAAGCACCTTTACCTACTGAGCCATTTTACCAGCCTGGAAACGAAAATATTAACAAGCTGCCAGGCAATCCTGATCTCCGGTACAGCTTGAAACCACCCTTGTCATTGAAATGCTCCTGCTACTGGGTTAAAGACAGCCTTGGTGTTGATGGAGAAACTCCCGTGCTTCTGGAAGATACTGGGGCGGATATTTATGGCAAATCTCCATCTGTTTAAAACGAAGAGCAAGGTTCTGACTGAGGTTCAGGGCAGGAGGCTCATGCTCATGCCCAGCGGCTGGGGAGGCTTTTCCTTGATTCTAATCCTTAGGAATTGTTCCTCATCATCCAAGGACAAGATGGATCAGAAGGAATTATTGCCACTCTGGTAGCGTAGATGCAAAAGAAAAGGTCCTTTTTGGGGTAAGATGTCTATTGAAGTCTGTGGGGCTGAAGCGACATTTCTACTATTTTCTTTAAGTAACAAACTTCAGTAAAGATGGAAAAAGAAGTAAGACAAGTGTGGCGATTCCTGACAGTCCCTGAGTAAGCTGTTGACAAGCGACTTTCCTCATCGCCTCTACGGAACACCTGAGGATCCATCTTGAAGAAGGGTTTGCTTTGGCTCATGGTTCCCACAGTTTCGAAGGGTTCAGCCCATACGTGCTCGGGTCGATGCGGGACAGATCACGGTAGTAGCTTATAGCAGAAGAAACTGTTCACTGCTTGGCTGAACAGGAAGCCGGGAGCAGGAGAATGTTGGGTTGGAGAGACAGCTCTCCCTGCGCAAGCGTGAGGGTCTGAGTTTGGATTCCAGCACCTATGTAAAAAGATGGCATCTAGGTCTGAAATCTCTGTCCTGGGGAGGCAGAGATAGGTGGACCCCCGGAGCTCACTGACCTGCCAGCCTGGCTGGCTTGGTAGGCTCCAGGCTCGTCAAGGGACTGGGTCTCAAACAAAGCAGAGTATGATGGTCGAAGACACCTGATCGCAGCCTCTAGCCTCCGTATGCATGTGCCCTTACATGTACACACTCATACACCACACACAAAGATAAACGCTCAGCTAAAAGCAGTCTTATTTTGTGTAACTGGCTTCGGTCTAAAAGGGAGCGGGTGTCTCCTGAGCGCAGCAAGGTAGATGGCCCCAGTATTAACTGTCCCCCCTCCACCCTGTTGTCCCAGAGAGGCCCACCTTGGCCTCTTTACGTTTCCACCTGCAGCTTCTCAACAGCCAGGGTGGCTGGAACCAGCACACACCTGTGGGAACCAGAAATGAACACCCCTCTGGAGGTCGACTTTAGGGGAAAGGGCAGTTCTACACCGTTAAGCAATACAGGCTTGTGGGGGTGGAGTATCAGATGTCAGGTGGAAAGGAGGAGAGGAGCGGCCTCCTGGCACCAGCTGCCTTCTCCCAGCTCAGCATGCTTTTAGAGTCTGGGGAAGACTGCTTGGCTGTTTGCAGGAAGTCTACTTTGTACATTTATTTTGTTTGTCTGGCTAAACCTTTTCTTACTATGTTCCCTAGGATGGCCTTGAACTAACGGGCCTCTTCTGAGGACTACGATCATAGAAGCACTCCGCCCACTTCCCTTCATTTATTAATTTAAAATGCAGGGCTTGACTTCTGTTTAACGGTGTGAAATAGGTCTCGTCATTTTCCTCACTCTAATTTCTGATCAGGGATTTTTTTTTTTAACGGACAACTTAGAGGCCTTGGGGTTGATCGCTAGCTCTTCATAGCTCTAATGAGGACCTCTTGGAGGTAGCAAAGTCATCACCAGCCTCTGGGCTTTTACTAGCTGGACAGCAAGAGACATCTTTCGTACTTCATTTACCCACAAGTGGAGAATGAAGAAATGGCTACGGGCAAGATCACAGGACATGACACAGGTCAAGAGACTGTGCTTCGTTTTTAGACAGTTGTTTCCTCCTTGCTGGATGTCATGCTGTGTGTGCATGGCATAAGCTGCTAGTTTACAAGCTCTCTGAGGACCACCACTCCATCCAATGGTCATGTCACACCATTCTCCAAAATAACCTCCGGCTCTCCATTCGAACATCTTTCATAGGCCTTAAATATGTCAACAGCAGCTAGGTAACCGACTAGCTGAGTACCTACTGAGCTTTGACTGGAGAGTTAATTAGCTGAGTACCTACTGTCTTACCTACTTGCTTATTTTACACATTCTCCCTCCTCTCTGTAGTGAAATCTTAAGATCCCAGGGTACCCAGCCTTCCTTCCTTGGAAGATGGCGAGGAAGAAACACCTAAGAAAGTCCTGAGACAACCTGTGAGGCTCCGCACACTAAAGGACGGGGTTCAGTTTTGCCCCTCTATCCATTTGAATGGCTGCTAATACTGGAAAGAATTCAACTCCAGTGGCTGCCTGTCCCCAGGCCGGCTCAGATAAGGATTCTTATGGAGCCACTCAAGCCCCAAGATGGAAATACAGATAATCCTCTGCTATTTAAATCGGAGCTCCAGTCCTTTGGAGACAAATTAGAAAAAGAGGAGGGAGGCAGCGGGGGGAGAAAAGAGGCCTGTTTAAATCTCTTTATTTTCAGGAAAACAATAATTTTAATGATTCAACCTTTAATTTGGAAAACAAACACAGCTGCCGCTCGACGCCCTCATCTGATTTCAAAGGCACTCGTCCTCCAGCAGGGCTCCAGGGGACATCCCCAGGACTAGAGGTTGTGGCGTAGGTTCAGACCTGTTGCAGAGATTGGGGGGCAGGGCCCGGAAGCCCAGTGGCCACCAGAGTGGAGCTTTCTACAGTGGACGACCCACGGGTGTACACCAGGGCCGGGACATCTTCTGCAAAGGGTCAGACAGGAAGACAGGTTTTCCTAACGGACCCTCACGGCCATGGAGCTTGAGTGGACAAGCCACTTCCCCACCGGGGAAGTCACAGTGTACGGATAGATGAAGAAGGCTGGCAGAATTCTGCTTAGCTCGGTGTGGTTTCTGTAACACTCCCCAAAGAAAAAGTTTCCCATTAGGAAAGGTTCGGGGTTAGGAAACAAACAAACAAAACCAAAAACAAACAAAACAAAAAGGCCTAGCCTAATAAAGTGTCTTATGCCTCTTTGGGGAGGCTGAGGCAGAAGGATCACTGCAAGTTGGAGGTTACATAATGAATTCCAGGGTCAGACTGGGCTGGTCACTACAAAAGGGAAAAGAAAAAGAAGTTACAGAGACACAGGAAGAAGGAAACGTGACATAGAGGATGACATGGTTCCCTATGAAGCCTTGTTAAAACAGGTGTTTATCTGAGACCCACGATTTCAAACTACCCAAAATGGCTCGGACAATAAAGAACTCAGCCTGAGGATGATAAAATTTTCTCTTTAAGGGCTTGTTTCTCGTAAGTAATGATTCTGCCCCTACAGTTTTAAGCAAAAACACTTTGGGGAAAGCCGTGTTCCTAAAAAGCCAGCAGCATTAAGGAGCCTTCATTCTTGGGGGAGGGCAGGATGGCTTGGCAGGTAAACGTGTCTGCTGCCAAGCTAGTTGACCCCGAGTTTGACATCTGGTACCAATATGGTGGAAGGAGAGAACCAACTCCACAGATTTGTCCACTGACCTTCATATTTGCTCCATGGCTCTTTTGTTCACACACACACACACACACACACACACACACACACACACACACACACTCACGGGAGGAAAACATGCAGTTTCATCAGTACAGATTTTACAGTGCTTGATGTGGTGGTACCTGCCTATAATCCTGTACCTTTTGGTGGAAGCAAGAGTAGAAAGTCAGGAGTTCAAGGCTGGCTTCGGTTACTTAAGAAGTTCAAGGACAGCTTGTTTTTTTTTTAAGACCCTATCTTTAAAAAAAAAAAAAAAATTCAGGCATGGTGGCACCCATGTGTGCCTTTAGTGCAGAAAAGCTGGAGGCAGATGGCCAGCCTGGTCTATGGGGTGAGCACAGGCCAGACCAAGCAGGGTAAGTGAGCTGAAGATGTCTTCCTGCAGGTGTCACAGTGGCCTTCTCCAGCTTGGGCCTAATGTCTGCTTCGGAAGGGAGAGCAGCGGTGAGCGCCCAGGTTTCTCTAACCCACGTCTGCTGTTTTCTCAAATGACAAGATAGCACACTTTGAGGTAGCATGTTCTAAACTCCTGGCTGAAGGAGACAGACGGTGCAAAGGAGCCGGATTGCAGGGGCAAGAGGTGGAGCGATGCCTTGGTGGGTAATGCCTTGCTGCCGGGGCTCCCCACGGGTTCTGTGGCTCCCGAGTTCTCCAGGGGGACCTGACCTTGGAACTTCGGTTGAGTTTGGAGGTGCTGCAGGCTGAGTTTGGAGGCTGACCCCTTCTTGTAGGTTAATCCAAGCACCAGCTGCCCCACAGCAGGGCAGGCAGTTCCCACCAGCCGTGGAGATGGTACCGGTTCTTTTCCTCTGAATCCTTGACCCTGCTGTCCTCCAGAGTCAGTGATCCGGACAGGGTGCTGCAGGAACCTTCCTGACCCGTGGAGGGGACTGAGTGGGCTCCCAGTCACCGGGCTGTTAACATGAGCACTGAGGAGAGAGAAGTCTCCATACTGCGTGTGAACTGGGACGTGCAGCCCAGGCCTGACCTGCCCGGTCTCCTCCTTAGAAATGTGCCTCTGGGACTGAGCCTCAGGCCCGCTAACAAATACTTCGCCCAGTAAGGCCTGCTCCAGTTTTTATTCTGCGCCTCAGACCTCTACCTGCCTGTTGCCGGGGGCTACAGCAGAGAGGCAAGCCACTTGTCAACAATTTTCCTGTGCTGAAATTCCCTGAATCCTTGATGCCACCGTCCCCTTAACAAACAAAGGGGAGCATGAGAGACCCCGTACCACTCACCCTCCCGCACCCTTCCTTTCTTCTATATGCCTCCCCCCCCATCCAGACTGGTGAGAAACTCCTGAGAAACCACATCCACAATTAAGTTCGGAGGTCACATTTAGTTCAGCACCATTGGCTGCTTAATTGGCTGAGTCTATCGCCGCTCTCCTCATCTGCCAACACAGCCTCTAACAAGCTGCTCACAGGGCAATTAAGCCTCGGTTTCGGAGCGTGGCTGATGCAAGGCTCCACTCGAGTAAGTACACTCTCTTCTAGACTCCCGGACGAAACTATGGGGCTCAGTGAACACAGCCGAAGGAGCTGGCACCAGAATCCAGGAAAGAGCTCTTCTGGGCCCCGAGGAGACAACTCAGCCTGACTGAACCTCTCAGGTTATCTGGGGCAGAGAGGCAGTGATGCTAAAGGGTTAGAGAATGCAGGGTCAGGTATGTCCCTCCGCTTGGAAATCTGACCTTGCCCCTTTACTATCGTTATGACCCTGGGAAAGTTACAACCTTTTCTGAGCTTCCGTTTCTTCACCACCAAATGTGGATGACTTCATGCTGCAGAGATAGAGCACTTTGCATAAGGCCTGGCGCTGTATTAGGTCGACAATGATGTTAGAGAAGCAAATGAAATCACATAGCCCAGGGCAGATTATCTCCAATCCCAGATTGACAGGAGGACCTGTAAATGACAGCGGCCATGAAGAGATGGTAGGGATGGAAGACAGCTGTTTATTCAACCAGGAGGAGCAGAATTGAGGTGGAAGGGTTTTCATCCCTTCCCCCACTCAGTTTATCCACTGACTATCCGTGGCTATTGGAAGCGTGCTGTAGCATGGATCTGGAATGTCCCTCACAGGCCACACGTTAAAAGCGTGGGCCTTAGCAGGCCTGGTCAGCACGCCTTTAACTCCAGCACTCGGAGGCAGAGGCAGGCAGATCTCTGAGTCCCAGGCCAGCCTGGTCTGTAAAGTGAGCTCCAGGGCAGCCAAGGCTACAGGACTACACGGAGAATCCTGTCTCAAAAAATCAGAAGCCAAAACCAAAACCAAAACAAGCTGAGCCTTGGCTTGAAGCTATGGTGACATGGTGGAGACCCGTAAGAGCCAGGGGCCCAGTGAGATCAGTGGGGGTGTGTCCTCAGAGGAAATGTTGGAATCCCAGCCCCCTCTTCTCTTTCTCACCATGACTAGTTCAGTTTCACCATGAGTTTGCTACAGAAGGCTGTAGTTGTTAGTATTTTGGAACACAACCTGCTGGGTTACCTAGCAACTTATGTCATCATGTGGCCACGTGGTCACACCGGGAAGACGTGTCCTTAAAGGGACATTCCCACACAACACATGGTCGCTCTCTTGCTTCTTCTCTTTCACTCCTCTCTCTCTCTCTCTCGCTCTCTCTCTCTCTCTCTTTCTCTCCCCATCATGTCCTGTTCCCCCGTTCCCTCCATACCCACCTAATAAACCTCTTGCCTAGAAGATCAGTTGACCAGCCTCATTCTTTTATAAATCTAACAGTAGTAACAGCCAGCCATGCCCTAAAACCTCTAACTCTATGAGTCAAATAAACCTTTCACCGATTGTTATAGGTGGATCAGCACAGGGCTTTGACACAGTGATAGAAAACCGTCATCTCCATTATCAATATCACTATTCAAAGCCAAGCATGGTCTCCAAGCCCATCTGGAGAGATTAGTGTTCAGTCCTCAGATGAGGTCTATGATGTGTGCGGAGGCTCGTCCTTCCAGCCCTGAGGTTCTTTACTTTCCTTGTTTGATCACACACATGCCAAGGCGCTCGGAGCCCGTTTTTCTGTTGCAAGCCAGGCTTCGTCACGCGGGTGTGAGAACGTTACTGCTGGGATGGCCGAGGGACGTCCGGTTGATGATCTGAGCAGCGCTGGCAGTCATCTGTATCCCTCTCTGCCGAGGAACACGAGGGTGACCCGAGCCCAGGCACACTGCTGGAAAAGGAAGTGCTGTATCCCCATGTGGGCCGAGGGGCTGGATGTGAAAACATTTCCATCCATTTCATAGCTGGACCCGAAGCCTCTGCGTAATTCAGAGGGTGGCGTCGGAGGGCTGGCCCAGACAGACACTCCCACTGCTCCTGAGGGTGAGGCAGGCATGTCCATTCCACCCCTTATGCTTGCTTAACAACAAGAAAATGGCTTCTTTGTTTCTAGATGGGGGGGGGGGATTTGTTCTGTTTCGTTTTGTTTGTTTTTCAAAATAAAGAGCTTTTCTATGTAGTTCTGGCTGTCCTAGAACTTGATCTGTAGACCAGGCTGGCCTTGAACTCAGAGATCTGCCTGCCTCTGCCTCCCCAGTGCTGGGATTAAAGATGCACACCAGCATAACTGACTGGAAAATTTGTTCTTAATAAAATAAAAATAAAAAAAAGAACCAGGGAGATGGCTCAACAGGTAAGAGTATTTGGTCTGAAAGCATAAGGGCCTGAGTTCAAATCCCCAGCACCCATTCTATTTATTAACTGTTTATTTATTTATTTATTTATTTACTTACTTACTTACTTATACCCAGGTGAGGGCTCCAGTATCTATAGCCCCAATACTGTGGGATGGGAACAGGTGGATCCTAAGAGATTGCTGGCCAGCCAGAATAGCCAAATGGAGAGCTTTCAGTCTGGCCAACAGGCTCTGTCTCAAGACAATTGGGTGAGAGTTAACAGAAGATCCTGCTCTGGCATCTGCATGCATGATCACATGTGTGCACTCACACACACATTTTCCATATATAATTTACCACACAGAAGCACACACAACTACCATGCACACGTCGGTATGCACCATACATACAATTCACCATACACAACTTTAAAAATATGAGTTAACTTTGGCCTCTTTGTTTAAATTCTGTGAGAGTCCAACACCCCAGCGATGGTGGTCCAGTGTGGGTGGTGAGGAGAGACAGGGTGAGATGCTGAGGACAGCCAGTGGTAGTCCTGCTGGCAGGCCCTCATTTCTGCGTGGTTCTGGCTTTGTTTACTGCTTAGCGGTGGCTGTGGTGGCTGCCTGCTTGCCTTCATGAGCAAACTTCCGTCCTTTCAGTATATGTTAAAACAATTGTTCCTGCTTTTCTAAAAAGTTTACTTTGAAATGGGAGCAGTGGTGCACACCTGTAATCCCAGCACTCAGGGAGGCAGAGGCAGTGGATCTCTGTGAGTTCAAGGCCAGCCTGGTCTACAGAGAGAGTCCAGGACAGCCAAGGCTACACAGAGAAACCCTGTCTCGGGGGAAAAAAAAAGGTTCCTTTAAAAAGTTACTTGAAATTGGGCATGATCCCACACTTAGGAGGCAGAGGCAGGAGGATCATGAGTTTGAGGTCAACCCTGTGACCAGTCAAGGCAACCAGCAACCTTAGTTTTCTCCTCTGGAAATGTAAACCTTGGCAACCATCAGAGAGGGTCAACGCACCAACACACAGGGACAGGACTGGAAGTGTCACCTGGGACTTGAATAACCCTGAGAATGCTGATTCCTGAGCATGGGCTTCGTTAGTGACTTGAGATACCTGGAAAATGAAGAGTGGAAAGGCGTGAAGACGCTGGAAATGTCTGGTTGGCTGAAGAAACTCTCTGGGATTCCTTAACGTATGTGTTTCTGGGTTCAGTCTGAGGATCTCCTAAGAAAGACGGAGTAGAGTTACCACAGATCCTGGAAATTCAAGATAATTCCCCTTCACCTTTCTTCTTGAAATCTCCCAGGATTTGGTTAAGAGTAAGCTGATTGATTGGGGCCTGCCTCCCTGCCTTCCTGACTCCATTCCTTCTTTCCATTCTTTGTTTCTTCTTCCTTCTTTCTTTCCTTTCCTCTTTTTTTCCCTCCCTCTTTCCTTCCCTCTTCCTTCCTTCTTCTTCTGGGCAAGACTATTAACAACCAAGGAGATGGTTACAGGGTGGGCAGTAATGGTAAGAAAAGGAGATGTGGTAAAAATCTAGTCTGGGCAAACAGTCCGTGGTTCATCGAGGGCAACACTGTGGCTCTGAAGCACAGACGGGAGCCATGGCAAGAGTTGGCATCTCAATCCCTCCCCACCAGGCTGAATGAAGAGTCCTGCTCCCAGGCAGGAGCGCTAAGGAGTGTGAGAGCAGTACTATATCCCTGACCGAGGACTTAGCCCTTGTACGGGTATTCACTCCAGGAACTATTAAGGAGAGTAGAAAATTTGCTCGGTTCAGTTCAAAAAAGCAATGACTTCCTCAGTTTTGCAAATCCTCATTGGTTGGTTCCCCATGTCCATAATTCATATTCATTCTCCCATTTTTCTTACCAATACCCCCAGTTCCCTGTGAGGAATCAGCCTTCCTCCCATTCTCTGTCACTTTCTTCTAGAGGATCTAGGGGATTCAGATTTCAGTGCTCGGTAGGGGGAACGTGATTTCCCATAAACCAGTCGATACTTGAATTTCTCCTGTTCTTCTCTATCAGTTGTTCTTAACTGAGTCTGGGTTGGGAGCCACCTCGGGGTTGTTAGGAAAAGCCCTGACGTGGGTAGAGCCTGATGGAATGAAGAAGCTGAGAAATGGAGAGAAAAGGAAGCAACCCTCTTTGGTTGCTTGTTTAGGTTATGAGAACAGTCTTTCCTGGAAGGAAGAGGCTGCCCTACTTCAAACCCTAGTTTAAAGAAAGCTGGTAATCGGCCCCCTCTCCATTCACTGTGGGTGCCGTGGCACAGAGGTAGAGGTTAGGAGACAACTTTCAAGGGTTGGTTCTCTCTACTATGCAGGTCCTGGGAACTGAACCCGGGATCGGCTGCAATTGTCTTCAGAAGCTGAGCTGCTCCAAAAGTTTTGATTTTAGAAAATGCTTTGATAAAATATCTTGAGCCCATTTGCATGGGGTCTCCCATTATTTGTAACTGAAAGCGTCTGATCAGAAACAACCAGCAGCTGAGAATGTAGCTCAGTTAGTGGAATGATAACCTACTATCTGCATGCCCTGGGTTCAAGCCCTAGAACAGCTAGAAAAGAGAAAGAAAACAAACAAACAAACAAACAAAAACCAGACTGCTTGTATCTGCCACACAAGGTTACAGTAAGGGCTAAATTGGAATACATCAACATGAAGAGCACAAAGCTGCTTTTAGTCTCTCTCCCTCCCTCACCCTAAGTGCTGTCAGTGTTAGCAGGTGAGGCAGTCTGTGGGAGTGTCTGCCCAGAGGAGAATGGATGCTCTTCTTGTCTCCGAGGCTTGCCTCTGCCCAAAGGGAGACCCGCCACTGAAGCAGCTCCCCTCCTTGGAAACTGAATGAGTTTCCCTAACATACGACTGTACTATCACTGAGTTGGTTACTTTTTGGTCAACTTGATCCAAGGTGGGATCATCTGGGAGGCGGAACCTCAGCCGAGAAGATGCCTCCTTCTGATTGGTCTGTAAGGTATTACCTTGATTTAATGATTGATGCGCGGTGGTGCAGCCCACTGGGGGCAGGTGGCCCTCGGTGACATACATCATGGGGAGCAAGCCGGTAGGCAGCACTCCTCCGTGGTCTCTGCTTCAGTTCCTGCCTCCAGGTTCCTGCCTCGAGTCCCTGCCCTGACTTCCCATCAACTGTGAACTGTGAGCTGAGATAAACCCTCTCCTTGTCAAATTGCTGTTTGGGCGCAGTATTTTATCACAGCAGCCGAAAGCAAAAGAGGACAGGCGGGACATATGCATTTAACAGTTTGGAAGGATGACCAGAAGTGAGAAGTCAGCTTCACCTGGCTCAGAACGAGCCGCCGGAAGGACGGGCTTTCCTGAGGCCACGGGGGAGATCTGTCCTTGACTTTTGCTGCTTTTGGTGGCTGCCTGTATCGCCGGCCCTTGTGCAGTTAGTCCTACTAAGGCCACTTGTGATTGTGATGGTTATGTAGCCCACACAGGTCAATTTAGGAATAGTCTAACCATCTGTGGTGGTTAATATTGACTGTGAGGCTGGGGGTGGAGGTGCTCGGGAGCAGAAGGAGGAGGATCAGCTTCAAGGGCAGCCGTGGCTGTAGAGTGAGTTTGAGGCCAGTTTGGATTCTATGAGGCAGTGTTCTAACCCCCACCCATTCTCTCTCTCTTTCTGACTTGGTTGGAACTAAAATCACTTAGGAGACAAGGCTCTGAACACGTCATCGAGAGAGTTTTTCTAGACTGGGTAAACTGAGGAAGATCCACTCTAAATGTGGGTGTCACCATCTGTGGGCTGAGGTCCTAGATGGAATAAAAAGGAGAAGTAAGCTAAGCCGGGAACTTCGTTCATCTCTGCTTCCTGGCTGAAGGTACCACGTGGTCAGCTGCCTCGAACCCCTGCCACCATTACTTCCTTGCCATGCTGGACTATATTTCCAGCTGTCGGCCTAAAGAAATCCTTCCTTAAGTTGCTTTTGCCAGATGTTTTTTGTCACAGCAACAAGATAGTAATGAACACATCATTCAGGATCCTTGACATGACATCTGCCCAAGTCCCTTTTGTCATTAGAGGCTGCATCCCAGGTCCTAACCTCAGGTCCTCCTGGGGTTAGGACCTGAGTGCCTTTGGGAGGACATTATAAATCCTTTCACTGCAAGTCAAGGGGAAGCCTCGTTGGTTCAAGACACACTCAGGAGCCCATTTTTCTTTGCTTTGCTGATGGCTATGCCACCAGAGATGACAAAATACACTTTTCTTCAAAGGGCTCCATGAGCTGTTTTTGTTGTTCGTGGACTCATTCCGCTAACCGCTGTCATTTGTCAAAGGCCGCATTTGTAAAATCCCGACCACATTTATGCCTCCCTCTCTAGGATGTAAGTTCCCGAATGACGCTGCTGCTGGCTGTGGAGTAGCCTTTGGTCTCTCTCTCTCTCTCTCTCTCTCTCTCTCTCTCTCTCTCTCTCTCTCACACACACACACACACACACGAAAGCCAGTGAAGATGTAGACTTGTTAGACTTGGCTCAGCTCTCTTCCAGTCTTCAAAATCATTTCCCTCCTCGCTAGGTGGGATGGGCGGTCATTTGAGCCTGTGGTAAGTACCAAACTCCAAGAAAGTCTTTCTCACACAGCCAGTACTGAGCTCCACCAAAGAAGGGCATTCTGTCAACAAAAACACTAAAGCTGTGGTGTCCTGTATGCTGGGGGCTTTGTTCAGCCAAATCCGGTGGCCCCGCTGGGGCTCTTTCCTTGCTGTGCCAGGGTGGCCTCCTGGGACTCGGCAAAGGCAACACAGCTTTCTGTCTCGGAGGAGTGACAGATGGCTTCAGAGAATCCTCCTCTCTAGAGGACAGGGGAGAAGGAAAAAAAAAAGAAGATTTTGCTTAAACTGTGAAAGGGGAAAGTAGCTCTTGCTGGGATCGGGATTAAATTGAGATGTTATTTTTGGGTGACTGTGACTTAGCATTAATTTTTAATAGCAAGAAAGACGTGCCTATCCTAACTACCTCCAAATAGAGCCAGGGAAGAATAACTCAAGATGCTGGAAAGTAGCATTTTTAAAAAATGTATTTCTGATGGATACATGTAAGTTTGAAGCATTCACTTAATGTCTTCATTAGATGCGGGCAGATTCACACTAAGTAGAAGCCTTAAGTGAGATGCCTGAGTTACTGTTTATTTAAAAAGCACGGTTTTATTATTCTTAAGAGCTTTGAGTAACAAGCTAACAAGGTGTTACCTAGGAGACATAGTTGTGGATTTATTCTTGAGGAAGCAGAAATGGCTCCAATTTAGAATTCCAATTCTGCTATTGGGAGGGCAAGGTCTGCAAATTGAAGGTGTGCCCTTGCTGCAGGTAGGGGCATTCAGTCACACTCACACACACGAGAGAGAGAGAGAGAGAGACAGAGACAGAGACAGAGACAGAGACAGAGAGAGAATTTCAACACCACACAGTCATGACCTATTGGAGTGGAACAACTCTGCAGCCATCTGGTCAACCCAAAAGACCCAGGAGCCTCTCAAAGGCCAGAGTGGTGAGGTGACTTACAGAGGAGTTCACCACGGGTGGAGGAAGGGAACTGAGGTGTGAATCTCTGGTCCTAGGGCCAGTTCTCTTTTCCTGGTGCCTTTTAGGCCACATTAGGAAAGGGGGAAAGAAACTGGTAAGCAAGGGCAGAAGGGGGAGAACTTTTAGATTTGGAGTGAGCTACCCTCGGCCCCCTGCTAACACAGCAGCAACAGCAACTGCACTTTCCCTGGGGCTGGTCCACACCAGCCTTTCTAAGCACTTGACATGGATTGACTCATTTGACCTTCAGGACAACTTCTTCAAGGAAGAACTGTGATTAGTGCCTTAGCACAAGTGAGAAAACTGAGGCAGAGAGTCAAGAATGACTGTGCCCAGATTCAAATCTAAGTGTTTTGACTTCAGAGGCTTCCCCCCCCACCCCCGCCAACACACAACCACCATCATTCTGCCACAACCATTTTTCTCTGGGTGGATTGGGGGCCAGGGGTATCTGTCATATTGTATTGTCATTTGCTCTGGGTGCCATTATATAAGAAAGTCTGGGAGCTGCAGTTCTATTCTGCGTCCTGGTATTGATGAAATCTGTTTCTACCCCGTTTAGGCCATCTGGCCCACTTAAGACGAAGTATCCGCAGCATAGTGAGTAAGCCTCCCAGATCTTACTTCTTCACCTCATAACTGTGAGAGAGAGAAAGCCAGGGCGCACCCAGGTACATGCAAACCCATCAGCTACCAGAAAGGCTTCTGGAGTTTTCAGCTGAGCGTAAGTCAGCAGATCATGTACATGTGAAGATAGGACTTGGGCCAGTGAGAAAAAAGCTCTCCCCGTGGCAGCCTGATGAGCTGAGTCTGATCCCTGGGACTTCCTTTGAAAGGACAGAACCAACACCTAACAACTGTCCTCTGACCCTCACACAAATTTCAGGAGGCTGAAGCAGGAGAATCCAAAGCTCAATGCCAGCCCAGACAACATAGACAACACAGTGAGTGAGACTCTATCGCTATAAGAGAAAACAAAAAAACAAAGTCAATGTAAAGAAACCATTGCTGGGCATGGTGGTGCACACCTGTAATCCCAGCACCCAGAGGCAGAGGCAGACAGACCTCTGTGAGTTCGAGGCCAGCCTGGTCTACAAAGTGAGTCCAGAGTTATCAAGGCTACACAGAGAAACCCTGCCTAAAACAAAACAAAACAAAACAAAACAAAACAAAACAAAACAACAACAAAAGTCTAAAGAAAGCACCAAGGCTTTGAGTCACAAAACCTGAAATGAAGGGTTAGGTCAGTTCCTTTTCAAATGTTTCTGCCTGTCATTCAGGGAAGCTAGTTTGTGCTGGGAAGGCCATGTTCTGTTCCTTGAATGAGAATTACCTGTTCTGAGATGCCGGGGTTAAAGGAGTCAGCAATTATGAGCTTACAAGATAATGACATGTGTGTTTAGGGTGATTGGCAAATTATACCATAGAAAAATTTTTTTAAGATTCGGATTGAACTGTTTTCCCATATAAACTTACTGCCTCGGGAAAACTGTGGTTAAAATTATAAATTACCAGGAAACTTCAAATTTGCCCTAGAGAGCCAAAATAGAAATACAAGAAGCATTGTTGAAACCATCCCAAATTGGAAGCAATGGTTATTCAATTAAAAATAAGTTAGTTACACTTTGTGTTTATATATTTTCCCTTAGCTAGAGGCTCAAAGGGAGCCTTAGTAATTCTGGCTTTTGGTCTCATCTATGATGGCTTACTTAGGAGCTAATCATTTTGTCAGTTGTTTTGTTTTTGAGACAGGCTGGCCTCAAACTCATGATGATTCTCTTGCTCCAGTTTCTGAGTGCTGGGATTACAGTATGAGCGGCCATACCCAGCAATGATAGCAGCTAATCTTTCCCCCCCAAATCTCTAAAGATACAGCCTCCTCTAACGTGACCCTGCTTTACTCTTCCTAGCTTTCACGATCAGCAAGTCCCTTCTAATGCCTATTCAGAATTTTCTCATTACGATCTAAATTTATCTACTGTTGCTAACACCCCTGCTATGACTCTTTCACCCATGATCTTTTGCTCTGTTTTAGGGAAATGGCGGGCAGTTAGCTCTCCATAGGCATAGAGAAAATAATCTGCTTAAACCCTGACCTTGTTCCTATAGAAATAGGCAACCTTATGCCATACAGCTTCCATCTGGGGAGGGAATGGCTAAATATAAGCAGACAGGAGGCAGGGTCATCACTGGAATGCACTGTTGTCTCGGTGGATTCTGCTAGTTGCCACTGTTGACTGTTCCATCTGTGGAGTCGTGGGTTGGCCAGTGTCTGGCCTTCCAGGAGCAGGGAGTTGACTTTTTCCTTTATCATCCAGGAAACGCGGAGTCTGCAGGAAGAAGAGGTGCTCTCCAGGAAGGCAGAGATGGGTTTCACACACTGTACACTGGCCTGGCACCTTGGGTATCTCAGTGGACCTTTGAGTGCCACAGTGTCCTCCTTTGTAAGGATAGTGACCTCTTCACAGAGTCTCCAGAATGATGCTAAGATCAGACAAGATGTAGGGCTGTTGGTGTGGCTTGGTGGTAGAACGCTTAAACTTATGTGAGGCTCTGGCCTTGATCCTCAGCATCTAAAACGTATGTGTGTTAAGGTTAATTGGAACGAAATGGCCAACTCTAGCTGGATGAGAAGTGAGATTAAGCCACCCATCGGGGGGGCTATTTTCTACCGGTTTAAAAAGTGCTTTGCTACCTAACGTTGCTACCTTCCCTTTGCTTCATGTCACCATTAACTCAGTGTGTGTGGAAAAAAAAAAAAAGTATGATTTCTCACTAAGCTAATGTAAGATTTCAGAGTACTAAGTGTGAGTTCCAGGAGACCAGTGTTCTGGGCTAGGCTCCTGCACTAGGCCTGAAAGACCAGGCTAGCATATCGGAACAGTCACTCATGCCGGAGTCCTGTGCTGCCAAGATGAAACTAAGCTACCCATTTCACCTTTGAGAAATCAGGATTAGGAGACAGCAACTAGATTTCCCAAGTGGGACCAGTTTCAACTGGCAGGATCGGATTCCCTCTGCCTTAATCCCACGTAGGCTAACTTTATGTAACCTACTTCATGAAGAGCAGTTTCCTACAGTCGTTTCTGCCTCCCTGCCCTGCCGTACAGGGCAGGTCACTTTGAAATGACCAATCTGTTGGCTGTTTTCAGTCGTTCCTTCCCTCAGCCCTTTTCCGTCTGTGGAGCCAGCCTCCCGTGCTTGGCTCCGGGAACACACATTCTGTTTCATGGAAGGAAGTGTTGCTCAGTCCTAGACTAAGAAAGAAAGCCAATTAAGACCTTCAAAATGAATTCCTGGAATCTGGTCCTTTGGCGTTCCCTGCTACAGTCAACAAAAGATGTCCATCAGCATGGAGATTTTTCCCCCTGGGATGGGTAAAGCCTTGATGGCAGTTTCTGTTTTATCATAGGTACATTAGAGAATTCCCTCTGAGGTAGCTGGGCTCTGGGGAGAAAAATGGGGAGGGGCTGTTACAGGGGACCAATCCATCCAAAGTCTTCATGTGGTGGGTGCTGGGCAAAAGGCACTTTGGATGGAGAGAAAGAACTTGAAACTTGAGTTGCCATTTGTAAGCCATCTGCCTTTGGGTTACCACTGCTGATGAACTTTTCTTTTCCTAGAAACAAGGTACAAAGAGCTGAGTCTGTTTCTCACAGCTGAATCTGAGGGTAAAGCAGCAGGCTGTCCATCTCTGCAAACCGGGAAGGGAAGGCAAGAGTTGCTCAGTGCTGTGACTCTGCTGTATATCTCTAGATCCAGGGCCAGCAGAAAGAGACATAAACCCAGTCAGTTTGTTGAGAGCACCGCTATGCCTAGTGTGTCTCAGAGGTATGGGTGCCTGGTGCCATCCACACAGGAAGTCTGATAACGTCCTGGATCCCTTGCTGGGAACCCAATGCTGAGCTAATGACCTGCCTTCCTTATTTCCAGCCCTCACGTCAACCTGGTAGCAGTGATATGGTTCCAGCACCTGTCATTATGTATGAGGAAAGGAGGCCAGAGAGGTCAAACAACAGTCTAAGGTCACACAGCAGTGGCAGGCAGGAGCTAAGACTCGAACTGAAGACCCCAGGGCCCAAGTTCTTGGTCTTTGCTTCCATGTAAGTTTTTCAGGCATGGCCCCCTAAGACCTTCATCATGAAGTCCTGGTTTAGACAGGAGACAACCAGATCCCCAGCACTTCCCCAGCTCAGCTTACAGAGATGGCCAGCAGACTGGGTTACCCAGGCTTTCCATTGGGTGGGCTTGTAGATCTCAGAGGAGAGGTGGTCACCCGTCCGTGTGCTGGTACCCAGAGCACCAGGTCCTCATTTGAGGCATGAGTGGTTGTAACAGAAGTCAAAATATTTCTTTTCTTTCCTTGTCTTTTCTTCTTCTTATTCATCTTCTCGTTCTCTTTCGAGACAGGGTTTCTCGATGGAGTCCTCGTTGTCCTGGAACTTTCTATGTACACCAGGCTAGCCTCAGATATCACCGGCCTGCCTTTACCTCAGGAGTGTTTGGGATTAAAGGTGAACAGCACCGCAGCCTGATTTAGAAGTCATAATATTTCAACAACAGTCATCAGTGGGGAAAGAAGCCAGTGAGGGCTCATGTCCATGTCAAAAGACCTCTGGTCCTTCTAGGCACCGGGCCATTCTCTCCCGTTTCAACACACAGTACTCACACACTGCGTGGCCTCCAGCCAGCAGAACTGTTGTGACACAAACCTCTTCAAACTCAAAGAGCTTTTAATCAGCTGGCACAGGAGAAGAGGGGGAAGAAAGACAACAGGAATGCAAGTAGGGCGAGCAGGGTGCAAGGGCCCACTCAGAGGGAATTAACTCCTTTGGCCCAGCCCTTCCCCAAAGAGAAGGCAATATGAGGGGAGCTGAAGGTGGGAGCGGAACAGAGACAAGCACTGTGGAGGCCCAGACATCTATTTTTAAACCCCCGAAGTCCCAACTCAGCCTTGATTTGATGTCACACGTTCATTTAGGGCTCAGCCATCCGGCAAGTGTGACTTCCTCCATCGCCAGGAAGTAGAAAGACTGCTGCTTTCCTCTTGAGGCCTCCAGAACCAGAAAGCTAACATTGTGGGTGTGCAGTTTCACACCCTAGGCGTCTACCATAAGGGGACTGACGGGCAGACGGGAAGGAAAACATCCAGTGATCCGCAGGGGTTGCCTGCTGCTCCGTGGGAGGCCTGGGAACTAGCCAGGGTGGAGGCCGGAGCCAGGGGAGAGATGGGTGTTGCCGAGTGGCAGGAGCCAAGAGCAAATGGGAGTGAAAGAAAGAGGCCTAAAGTGGTAAGAGCTCTGTCATAACTGTCTCTTCAGCAACCATAAGGCACAGGTTCTGGGCAAGATGACTGTCTTTTTTCAAGCTCAGGACAGATCCATATTAACAATCCAAGATGGTTCAAGGAGGGCTTTTGCTGTTGCTGTTGTTTCAGTGCTAAGATTCTTGGTCTTTAAATCATTACTTACATTTAAATTTTTTTTTTCATAGCTACTCAGTAAAACCCCAAATTAAAAATAACATTCTGCCCAACTCTTCCTGATTTCTGAGTTTATTTCACCACTCAGCCTAGCGGGATAGAGAGTGTTAGGCTCTCCTCGTTGGCTAGAAATGAGAGGGAGGTTGTGTGGATTGACACAAACTGGATTGACTAGAACCTGGGTCTTTTGACTCCAAATTCAGCCTTCCCACAGCCATTATCCACCAACTGAGAGAGGAGCTTTCAGAGGCAAAGCCCTACATTAATGTTCCTTTGAAATGCCCATCCTTTGAGACAGTTCATTCTGTAGTCTAGGCTGGCCTCCAAGTGCTCTACCTGTCCTGGTCTCTCCAGTACTAGCATTATGGGTGCGTGTCTCCATGCTTAGTTCTGTCTTTGCTTTTTAAAATACAAATCAGGCTTGGTGGCGCACAAGAAATTTGAGGCAGCCAGATCTCTGTGAGTTCGAGGCCAGCCTGGTCTACAAAGGGAGTCCTTTGTGTGTGTGTGTGTGTGTGTGTGTGTGTACACTGTCATGCCATGGCACAGATATGGAGGTCAGAGGACATCTCTCTGTGAGCAAGGTTCTTTCTTCTACCTTTATGGGTGCTTCCAGTTTGCAAGGCCTGTTCAGCAAGGCCTTATTACCTGAGTCAGCTCACTGGCCCCATCCCTTTCTGTTTCAAGTTAAAACTTAAAAAAAAAAAAAAACAACAAACAAACAAACAACAACAACAAAACAAACCTGAGACAGGGTCTCGCTGTGTAGCCCCAGCTGGCCTAGAACTTGATGTGTAGACCAGCTTGGCTTTGAACTCACAGAGATCTGCCTGTTTCTGCTCCTCTTTCTCTTGTTTCTGCTGGGAATAGCTCCATACCTAGGCCAAAACTACTACTACCACCACTACCACTAAGAAACGTTTTAGAGAAAGCTGAGTGTAGGCAGGCGATTTCCTGTTCCCATCTTTGGGGAGGATGCCTGTGTTTCTGTCCATATTTTAAGCTCTCAAATACCTGCTCTATGTCCTTGAGCTCACCTTGCCCCAAAGTGTGTCCGTCACCTCACCTCCTTGAACTCTGACCCTTAACTGAACATGCTCAGCACTCCTAACTGGAGTGCTTTTCCGTTGTGACTCTGAGTTGGTTCCCCAAATTAATTCCTCCCTTCCTTTGTTTGGAGCACCTCTGGGGCCTTCAATTCCTTACCTCAGTAACACATCGCCTCCACCCCCACCCCTCCCTCATGCCCCTCCATCGCTTCTTGGCTTTTCATCCACAGAGATGAGAATCCATTGCATTCAGTTGCGCAGGGGTCTGCAGTCACTGGAAAATTAAAGCAGTTCTTAGGGCCCCCTGACTTGGTCTGTCCAAAATGCTCTAAAGCAGCCATTACTTATCAACTGACCAACCAACCAACCAACCAAACAAACAAACAAACCACTTTTCAGAGCATCTTAACTGCCATTGTCCCCAGCATGGCATTTCCGAGGCCTCGTGGGTCTTTTCCCACAGTGGTTCTCTATCAAAGTCCTGCCTCTTGACCAGGCCTGCCTTTCTCTCTAGCTCTGGTTTTCGTCCACTCCACTTGCCCCAGACTGTTCACAGAATCTGTTCTCCATCCCTCCAGCACTCTAAAATCCCCAGCGCACCCTGGAAGGACCTGCACATTTGGGGTGGATAGATAACCAGATGGGAGCTCCCCCTGCTCTCTGAGTTCTGCCCTGGCTCCCTTTGCTCTTACTCTGGGGTCTGTATCTTCCTGGAAAAGGTTTGAGGTGGACACAGAGTTAACACAGCTCACCTCTGGCGTCTCTGTGAGGGACGGCTTGGCATTCGATAGAAACCTCCTCGCTGCCGGGGGGGGGGGGGGTTGCTGCTCATCATCTTCTGCTCCCTCTTGCCAATAAAATGACCCATTTAAAACAGATTTTTCTGATTAACAAGCTTCTTACTAAATGGCTTCAGCTGTACTTGTTAATTTATGAGGCTCGGGGAGTGTTGCTCAGCTGCAGCACTCCTCGTTTGTCCAAGTCTGTCTGTGCCCCCCAAACCCCACCCGTGAATCTTTGTTGCCCAGGCGATACCATGGCAGGATACCAGCACTCTCTGAGGGGCAGCCCAGAGGGATTTCTCTTTTCTTTTGAAAACTCTAATTGTGGACATATCGAAACAAACAAAATTCAAAAATGACATAATAAAACCGGTGGTGACAGCACATACTTTTAATCCCAACACTCATGAGGCAGAGGCAGGTCAGTCTCTGTGAGTTCGAGGCCAGCTTGGCCTACAGAGTGAGTTCCAGGACAGCCAGGGTTACACAGAGAGACCCTGTCTCAAAAACAAAACAAAACAAAAAGCCCAAACTCTTTACAAATGGTTCGTCACCTGCCAGCCGTGTTTGGTTCACCGGCTACTGTCTCCCCAAACTGACACCATCCTACTGAGATTGATTTAAAGCATTCATTTAACCTATGGATGCTTTAGTGCATTTTCTAAACAATAAAGACTATCTGGGCTTGAACATATCACCAGACTATTGTTACATCTAAAATTAGCAACCATAATTCCTGAATATTATCTGATATCTACCCAGAGTTCAAAACTTCCTGGTTGTCTCACCAATGTCCTCTTGCGTTTAATTCCTTTAAGCCGAGATCCAGCACACACTTAGTGCAGTGAACCTGTGATCCCAGGACCAGGGAGGTGGAGATGAAGAGGCTGGGTCTGCAGACAGCCCAAAAAAAAAAAAAATCCAGTCACTTCCCAATTACATCTAATTAATGTGCCGGCTCATGTGGCTTTCTGAAACAAAAACAAAAACAAGTTTTTCTTTTCATTTTCTCTTCTCTCTTGCCTCCAGGTTCCCAAAACATGTGTTCACTGTGTCCTAAGCAGTAAACAAACCTTGAGAGCCCTTACCAGCTGACAACATCCTGATGCTGGGATGGAGCTGTTCCCACTGCCATTGCCCTAGCCCACAGGCCTGTTCCCTGCAGTCCCTGCGACTCTGTGAGAAGGCTAAATGGTTGTATTCCAATACCGGGGTCCCAGGGTGCTGAGTCGGTACCAGCCCACTCACGCCAATTACTCACAAATGTGTTAATAAACTTGCCATGCAAGTTCTCGCTTCCCTCTGGGGCCTTCCTGAAGCGTCCAGGTTCCTCTCAGGCAAGGCCAGCAAGACCCTTCAAGGGAAGGGTCAGTGGGAGGTGCCCTGGAGTAAGGTTGTGAGAAAGAGGAGGCTGGGAGGAGGGGCCTCCAGAGACCTAGTGGCCTTCTGTGGAGCCTCTTTGTCTATGCTGGCCTTGCTAATATCCAGGAGGAAGGCTTTCTCTCTTCTCTGTTTTCACAAGTCTACACAAACCTTTATAACCACACACTGTCAAGCCTACACAAGTACAATGTCCACATGCCCTCATGACAACAAATTCAACACAATTGGTTGGCTGATTGGCCAGCCCCACTAGTGGGCACTTCTACTATCACAGGTTTTCGAATATGTGAGCATGACACACACACAGACACACATGCACACACATACATGCACACATAGACACATACACACACACTCTTCTGTGTTGAACAAAGTCAGACTCTAGAGAGTGTAGGGAAGGGAGGGAAGAGGGAGGAAGACTAGTGTTTTGTCTTGGTGGCAGCCACAACAAAAGGCTATTTGACTTCAAGTAAAAGGGCTGTCTGTCCATCCATCCATCCATCCATCCATCCATCCATCCATCCTTCTATCCATCCAAATTTGACAGTTTTTGTTTGTTTGTTTTTGTTTTTCAAGACAGAGTTTCTCTGTTTAGTCCTGGCCGTCCTGGAACTCTCTCGCTGTAGACCAGGCTGGCCTCGAACTCACAGAGACCCACTGCCTCTGCCTCCCCAGTGCTGGGATTAAAGGCGTGTGTCTGGCTATTGGCAGGCTTTCTGAAATCCTGGAAAAGAGAAAAACTGTGGGGTGCCTGGTGAAGGTGGGGAGTCCGGCTGTGCGTAGGAGCTGGCTGGTTAAAGAGCCTTGAATCCAGTTCTCTCTAGGAGAGGCCTCATCTGTGGTCCTAAGTGATAGAAAAACACCAACTGCTAGCAAGATAATCCAATTTCCTTTCTCCATTGCTGGAGAAGGCCTGCCTGGGCCCTCCTGCTCCAACTTCCTGCTGGGCCTCAGTCTGGCTAGAACTCTCTACCCCTCCAGCAGAATGCATATCAAAGCCTCAGCCCCCAGGGTTCATTAGGAGGCATTTATTTCTGCATATTCTTGGCGGGGTGGGAGGGAGGATAACTTGATTCGCAATGCAAATTGCTCGGCTGTAATTTCAACTCTCCCTCCCTTCTCACAGGGAGATTTTGCAGGTCATTAAAAATATATGATTGCCTCCAAAATAGCAGTGGCAGCTGCTCTGCTGTGCTGGGCCAGGTGCTGGTGTCGAGGAGTGATGGAGGGTGGATTCTCTGGGGGCAAATGGTGCCAAGCCCTCACTGCCTTGTATGCCAGCGTCTGGGCTCCGGATCACGAGGCTGGTGGCCTCATCTGTCTTCTGTTTGGTTGTGCCTTCTGCTGCTGTGGGAGGCAGGGCGAGCGTTTTTTTCATCCCTGAGCCCATGGTTTCCTCCTCCACAGGATGGGGATGAATAAAGGGTTGGGCATAAAGCGGCTGGCATGGAGTAGGTGTGTGGTCGGCTGTGTGGGCCAGGTTTGCTGCTTGGCCCAGCACCCTTCTCCACAGGTTTGCTGCCCAGCCCAACAACATAGTGCCCTTCTTTATCCTCTGGCCCTTCCCAGTCTCGGGTACTGGAACACACCATTACGAGGAAGAACTGTTTAAGTTTATGATAAGTACCTCACTTGGCCTTTTCTTCCGCATGCTGCTGTGGGTAGGAAACTCCAGAACTGTCCAGGCCTTTCCCCCAGGCTCAGCTGATTCTGTAGATAGCACCATACTGGGAAGAGGAGCAAGGAGTCTGCCTTAGTCACTGTTCTGTTGCTGTGACAAAACACCATGGCCAGGGCAATTTCTAAAACAAAACAAAACAAAACAAACCAACAAGCGCATTTAATTTGAGGGCTCACGGTTTCAGAATGTTAGTCCATGACCATCATGGCAGGGCTCACGGCAGTAGGCTTACCGGCATGGTTTTGATGCTTACATCTCATCCACAAGCATGAGGCAGAGGAAGAGAGAGGAAGAGAGAGGAAGAGAGAGAGAGAGAGAGAGAATAAAAAGAATGCTAACAGGCAATGGCTTGGCCTTTTGAAACCTCAAACTCCCCAGTGACACACTTTTTAAAAACAAAGCCACACCTCCTGATCCTTCCCAAACAGTTCCACCCCGGGGACTATGCATTTAATACATGAGCCTATGGAGGACATTGTCATTCAAACCACCACAGGCCTAATGGATGAGAGCACCAATCACAGCCAGTAGTAACAAGAAAAGATTTTAGAAAGGACACTTCCTTCATGAGTCTGAGGAATAAACCTGGGATTCTCTTAGTAGGTCCTTCAAGCTTAGGTCAGCAGAGTCCCAGGATGCCACAGCCTGAGCATGAGGGACATGGTGTTCTGCTTCAAAAATGACCCCACAACAATGGAGGAGCACAGATTTCTGTGTGCAACTGTAAGAGGGAAGCCAGACATTTTGAAGAGTTAACATTACCTTTTGTATTTCATTTTAATTTTGAGTTTTGGTGTTATGAGGTTAAACCCAGGACCTTATCCACATTAAGGCACTCTATCTCCCAGGTCTAACTCAGATTTTAATAGTGTATACATGTGTGCCAAATAGTTTTATGCCAACTTGACATAAGCTAAAGTCATCTCAGAGGAGAGAACCTCATTAAGAAAATGCCTCCATAAGATCTGGTTTTAGGGCATCTCTTTAATTAGTGATCAGTGAGGGAGGGCCCAGCCCATTGTGTGTGATGTTACCCTGGGCTGGTGGTCCTGGGTTCAATAAGAAAACAGGCTGAGCAAGTAATGGGGGACAAGCCAGAAAGCCATACCCCTCCATGGCCTCTGCATCAGCTCCTGCCTCCAGGTTCCCGTTCTGTTGGAGTTCCTGTCCTGGCTTCCTTCAATAACAGACTACAATGTACAAGTGTAAGCCAAATAAATCCTTTCTTCCCCAACTTGCTTTTTGGTCACAGTGTTTCATCACAGCAATTGAAACTAGGACAGAATTTATAAGAAAACAGGTTGGTAGTTCTTAAAAATGGCAAACATGGATCTTTCACATGAGTCACCTTTTTATCTATACCAAGAGGTAGAAACAAGGTCTCACGAAAATTTGTCCATCCATAGCCATAGCAGATTATTTGGTAGCCCCAACCTAAAAAACAATACACATGTCCTTAAGGTTATGGGGCAAAATTATAAATAAAGACCATTAGGCGTACGACAGATCTTATATATAAAAGAGGTTTATTAGGTGGATATGGAAAGGGAGAGAAGGGAGAACAGGGAGAGCAGGACATGATGGGGGAAAGAGAGAGGGAAAGAGAGAGAAAGGGGAAGAGAAACGGGGTACCCCGATAGAGAAAGGACCAAGAGAGGAGGGATCAAAAGAGAAAGAACCAAGAGAGAGACCACATGGCCGGCTGGTCCCTGTAAGGGGCAAGGTAACCACACCTTCCAGGTGTGGCCACCTGGCTGGCAACACATGATGACATCATAAGTTGCTAGGCAACCCAGAAGCAGGCTTTGTTTCAAAATCCTAACATGTCCATCAAAGGATGAATGATTGAAGTATGGTATATTTTCAAAATGGATGCTGATGAGCCACAAAATGAAATGAAAACTAGAAGACAGTACAAAGTAAAGTTTGAAAGCCTTATAAGGCCTAAAAGGCCCATGACAAAGATCACACATTATACAATCCTGTTAGGAGCAATGTCCAGAATAAGCAAAGCACTGAGACAGAAAGCAGGTTAGTGATTACCTAGGGTGAAGGGTAAAGGAGTTGGGGGAGAAAGAGGGGTGCTGGAAATGGGTGTGTCCTTTCTTTGGAGGCAATATGTCCTGGAAGGTATTGCTCAGTACAAATGTATTGTATGGGAACTGTGGGAACTTAGCAAAAATTACTGGATTGGGAGCTGGGCCTGTAGCTCAGTTGGTAGAGTGTTTGCCTAGCATGCTCGAAGTTCTGGGTTCATTCCCCAGCTTCACCTAAAACTGGTTGAGATAAGGCGGGGTGCATACACAATCCCAGCATTTGGGAGCAGAGGCAGGAGGATCTAGGGTTCAAGATAATCTTTGGCTATAGAACAAGTTTGAAGCCAGTTTGGATTAGAGATCCTTCTCCCCCCAAAAAAAAAAAAAATCCCTAAAAGCTCCCACTGAATCATGTACTCTTTTTTTTTTTTTTTTTTTTTTTTTTTTTTTTTTTGAGACAGAGTTCTCTGTGTATTTCTGGCTGTTCTGGAACTCACTCTGTGGACCAGGATGGTCTCAAACTCACAGAGATCCAACTGCCTCTGCCTCCCAAGTGCTGGAATCAAAGGAATGCGCCACCGCTGCCTGGCTTGAATCATAGGCTCTTAATCAAGTGAACCCTATGGCATAGGAACTTTATTTCAAAACAAATAGCAAAACAGGAAGGAAAGAGGTGGATAATGTGACAAATCCTTGCTGTTTCTTCCTAACACCGCTGATGGGTTCCTGAATCCTGAGCACAGAGCCAGGGGCCACTCACCAGCCAGAGATGGAAGTGGGTTTGGGGTAGGCAAAGGGGGACAGAGTTAGTGGGAAATCTGCACACTCCCTTGACATTCAAGGGATGCACATTCTGAAAATATAATGAGCACATTCACAAAAAGGTTTCAACAACTCTCTGGCTGACAGAGGCTGTCCTCACCTAAGGCTGATGCCCTGAGCTTGTCAACTTAAACAGATGAGATCTTATGCAACCAGAGATCAGAAGCAACGGCTAGACAAGGATTCCAAGCTCTGAGAAATGTGCTCATCACAAACTCTGGCACACACGCACATGCGCGTGCACACACACCTCTGCTTGCACTCACTTTTGTTTGGACAGTTTCCTGAAGAGAACCAGGTGCCGTCCGCACAGGAGAACCTGGGAAGAAAGACCCCTCTCGCCAATTCCATCTGTAGCTGTTCCTCCAGTGTTGCTCTTTGGATCCTCAACTCTCTGTAGTTCTAGACCCTTCTATCCTGTTCTTTGTCCAGCCACCACTCAATTGTCTTCCAGAGGAAACTTCCCTAGCCTCGTGTTTCCCCAGAGGCGGCTGTTCTCTGTCACCTTCCCCAGGCTAAGGAGCAGTCACGTCCCTTGGGTAGTGAACAAGCACAGGCCACAAGGACTGGGAGCTCCCAGCAGGAAACCAGACTTTCCTTACTGGTATGGGAAGGAAGGAAAGGAAAGGAAGACAGAAGGGGAAAAAAAAAGCTTTTTTTAAAAGTTACTATTTCTGTGTGTGTTTGTGTGTGATAGAATAAGTATGTGATGATGTGCTTATATGTGTGTGGTATATGTGTATGTGTGAGAGACTGAGTATGTAAGGGTATGTGTGTATCATATGTGAGGTGTGATTGTGTGTATGAGTGTGTAGAAGTGTGTGAGCATACAAGAGAGTGTGAGTGTGTAAATGTACGTGAATGTTGAGGTAGGTAGGCAGGGCAGAGGTTGAGGTTGGGTGTCTTCTTTTTTTATAATTTATTTAATTTTATTTTATGTGCATTAATGTGAAGATGTCAGATCCCTTGGAATTGGCAATACAGACAGTTGTGCGCTGCCATGTGGGTGCTGGGAATTGAACCCGGGTCCTTCCATAGAGCAGACAGTGCTCTTAACCACTGAGCCATCTCTCCAGCCCTGGGTGTCTTCTTTTATTGCCCTCCACATTATATTGTGAGGCTCTCTCACTAACCCTGAAGCTCTCCACTTCTGCTAGACTGGGTGTACAATGGCTCCTGGGGTCCACCTGTCCCCCCACAGCCCTGAGGGGTTGTACTGAAGTCTGGCCAATCTGGCTTCTCACGTGGGTGCTGGGGACCCAAATGCAAGTCTTTACATTTGGGCGGTAAGCACTTTCCTCAGCGAACCTTTCTCCACCCTTGGGTGCTGTTTCTTACTTTTATATGATAACGTTTAAGAAGAAAGAAGAGGAACGGGTTTCATGAGGTCTCAGCTCTAAGCTTTTATTGTTGATCTTGCATAGGTTCATTTGTGAATAAGACACAGAGGGGAAAGCTCTGGCACATTTTACATGCTAAATAAACTAAAAGATGTTTGAAGAACTGAAAGAAGTAGCTACAGACTAGACATGGTGGAATCTGCTTAGAGTCCGGATTTCTCTCTGCTCAGATGGAAACACACACACACACACACACACACACTCAAAGCCGTTTCCTTCAGCGCAGGAGGGCCTAGCTGCCACTACATTTCTCTTTGGTCCAAATCTATCCTGCCCAGGGCTAGTGTGTGCAAATGCTCAAGGCTGACTGTCTATGAAGTTCAAAGGGCGTTCCATAAGAGCACTGGAGATGTGGAGATAGGGCAGACAGGGCTGGCCTGTCTATAGCAGTGAGCAATTACTGTGCTTTTATAATCATTAACTAGTATCCTGCTGGAGCAGGTCCCACAGGCGTGGATGGAAATTGTTTGAATGTGGCAGGGTAGAAACTGACCTTCTGGCTAGGTTACTCTCCCCTCCCTCAAAGCTGGTCACCGTGAAGAAAAAAACTCTGAAAGGCTTCCCCTTCCATCTCTGCCATGAGGCAGCTGTGTGACCTTAGGTGCTGAGGTCACCTGTTTCCTTGACAGTTTTGTGGCTGGCTTCAATCAGTGGACCCAAATAGGTATCAGATGTGCTACCACGGCTGTGCTGCCGTCATCCCAGCAGACATGGCTAATCAATCCTGGTGCTTTCCCTCAGCCTGTGCAGAGCCGCATGACTGTAGGTGCCTGCAACCGAGCTGGTGATGGCCTGCGAGCCTCTGCCACTTCCCATGCCTGGATTAGAAGACCTTTACTCCTTCTCCCAGGGCCAACACTCATCGATGGTAAGTCTTGTAGCCGTTTATTTTGTTGTGGAAACGGCCATCAACAGACCTCATAAAACTACACTCTCTGCCAGGCATCCCAAAGAAGCTCTTTCCTTAACATGCTTATACAAAGACAGAAAAATAGGTATTCTATTTCAACACTCCAGACGGTGAGTCTGCCTGGAAAAAAAAAAAAAAAAAAAAAGAATTGGCCTAGCTACTCTATAATTGCCAATCAAGACTAAAAGCTGTGGCCACTGCTGCAACCGATTCCTACTTCTTGCCTCTGGAGGAAGAGGCGAGTCTTTTTTCCCAAAGGGAATTCATACGGTGTGAACCTGGGATGGAAATTAGTAGGCTCGTTGTACATGCCCGTGAGAATATAAGACGGTGCTACGGCTTGGAAAACAGACTGGCAGTTCCTCCAAATGTTACATGTAGGCATGCCATATGACCAGAGAGTGTGCCCGTGGGTGTGCTAGACCCGTAAGAGGCGCACATCCACAGAGACACCCGCCCGGTGTTCTCGGGAGCCATTGCCGTGCTAGCCCTGAGGTAGAGAGAACTGGGACCCAGAAGTTCCACAGCTGCTCAGCATGTAACGGTGGGAGCCGGGCATGATGGCACGCACCTGTAATCCTAGCACCTGGAGGCTGAGGTGAGAGGATGGGCAGCTCCAGACCAGCATGGGCTACACAGCAGGACCCTGGCGTCACAAATCAAAAAAAAAAAAGTGCAATCGCGGGAGTGAATAAAAAGACCTCACATTGTAATACTACACAGTTGTAAAATGCCTAGAATAGGCAGATCTATGCAGACAGAAAGTAGGTTAGTGGTAGGATAAGACTGACAGGGATCTAAGAGGCGTGGTTGATAAAAATATTCTGAAACTGACCCTGAGGGAAACCAGAACAGTTGCGTGTGTGCGTGTGGTACTGGGGTCGAACAATGTGTAGATAGGGTACTAGCTACATCCCAGTCCTCAGATATTATTTAAAAAAAATTCTCAACCTGCCATTAGCTGAATGTGCAGATACGGAACCTGCAGATGTGAGGAATACCTAAGTCCCTACACATATGAACGTATAACCTTTGCATGATTTCAAATTGACCTGTTCATAAAATCACACTTGTCAATATTAAAATAAGATCGTGTATAACAGCAACATTCAAACTTTTTTTTTTCTCAGCAGCTTTAAAGATTTTTGTTTTGTTTTGTGATAGGGTCTGAGGCTCAGGCCATTCTGGAACTCAGAGTCCTCTGGTCTCAGCCTCTTGAGTGGTAAAATTACAGACGTGGGCACCACGCCTACTTCTTACGGGTCTTAGCTGGTGTCGTCACTCCCTCCCAACTACCACCCCATGCTGGAGGATCAGCCGCAGAACAGCACAGATCCCAGGGAGCACAGCATTTATGAGCCAAAGGATGAGCCCCAAGCTGCGCAGCTGGCCGATGGCAGGCCTGCCCACCCGGTCTCTCACTAGTCACTAGTCTCGTCGGCAGAGAGCCTGGAGGATTTCTGTGAGAAACCAGTGGGCACACGGACTCGATGCACAGCTACGTTAGGGGCAGAAAGAAACCACCCCTCACCCCCCTTTCGAAACTATTAGAACACGCTACAATATGTATTCTAGTGGACCAGTGTTGCTTCCTTCAGTTCCTGGGCCTGGACCCTTGCACACGGCAGGCCGAGGGTTGCTAGTGAGCCGGCCCTCTGTGTATACACAGGATAAGTGATGGGCCCCGTAAAACAGAGATTTCTTTAATCTTCCGAGGGAGCACCGTGGACGAGACACCACGAGGGCACAGCTGTGCTTACTCCAGGGTCACCTGGTGTTATTTATAATAAATGCTTTTGCTTTTGCACTTTTGGATATGAAGTATGTTACCCCAGAACCAGACACCGTTAATGGGCCCACATGTCTCTGAACACACCAGCCGGTCCCAGATTTTATAGCATCCATCACAGGACGCCAGGATCCTTATTAAAGAGGAGAACTTTTGCAGCGTTTCCCAGAGCATCATATATTTTGGAGTCAGCCCACAGGGAGAATGCTACGGTAAAAGATATTGCACTGTAGGCCGTTAGCTGGGGTCTAAGGACGTGAAGGCAAGGGGGAAAAGTCATCAAATGGTATTTATTACGTGCTCTCCCGGGTTGACACAGTGCTAGGAGCCATCCAAGGAAAGTTAGAACGCTTGACACTTTCCCCCTTAGGAGCTTCTATTTGGAAAGAGAACACTGAGGCCTAAGTAAGAATTATGACTCACTTCTCCGCATGCACCGTGGAGTAAAAATGTAATTAACTTTGATTTACGGTGTGCAGTACAAACCCTGATCTTTTTAACCCCCCTGGGCCACCAGAAGTTCTTTTTCATTTCAACCCTCATGTAATATCTTATCTGCTGGTCTCGGGCCCCTTTCCCTATTTAGGAAGTTGAGTTTACCAAATATAATCTTATCTCTCTCTTTCAGGACTAAAACTTTCGCGGTGTCCTACTGGCGTTTGAAGCTGGCCCGAGCGCTCTGTGGAGAACTGCAGAGCTGACAATGGGCCAGCTTTGATGTTGACACCTGCCCTGCCTCTCCACTAGCCGGGTGGCCTAGGACACGCTGCGCCAGCCACCAGCCAAAGCCCTGGTGAAATGGAACTAGCAGCAGTCACCCTCCCGGGGCTGCCGATGGCAAGTGGGAAGTCCTTAGCACGGGGTGGGCCCGGCTGCGAGCACCAAACGGATGATTGCTGTTATTGGTCATGTCTAAATGGAAGGAGAGCCCAGCGTAAGATGTCAGGACCTATCCCAGAAATCTCCACAGCTTGTACCAAGGGCTTCAGCACCCATGCAGCTCCCCGCTCAGGGCTCACCCTTCCAGCCCCTGCAGCTGGGCCTATCAAGGGCTGATGGTTCACAGCATTGTTAACCTCTCACTGTTCTCAGCCACCTCGTCAGAGGCTGTGCCCTCCCCAAACTGGTCACTCAGACAAGGAGGGACAACCCTTTTTCTTGCTTTGGGGCAGCGAGGAGGAACTATGCCAGCCCCAGAGTTGTCCCTGAAGCCAGCTACAGCCTTGGATGACATCAGGCTGATGTCCCCCTCTGTTGAGTTCAAATTTTCTTACCAGACAGCTCTTCCCAGTAAACCTGCGGCCTCAGCCTGTTGGGTCAGAGTTTATTTTAGAAGGATCCGGCTTAAGCTGTTGCTTAAAAGTAAATAGCTGGCTTTAACTTTTCTCGCCATTTTATCGTTTCCCCGACATGTGATATGCATAAAACCCGCTGCTGAGATGCCGGAGCAATGGCTCCGTTGGCTGAGAACCTGTGCTGCTTTTCTAAAGGACCCACGCTTGGTCCCCAGCACCTGTGTCAGGCATAACCACCCGTAACTCCACCTCCAGGTGACCCAATACCCAGTCTCTGGCCTCTGGGCACCTGCACATATGTGGCGTATGCTCATACATAAAAACCCATACATAAAAATACAGTCTTTTAAGAATGCTGGTGAGTACCTTTTCTGGTTGCTCAGATTTTCATTTCTGCTTGCTGCTACAGCAAGCCACCATAAGCCTAACGGATTTAAACAATCTGTATTTACCATATTGTAATTCTGAGTTAAAGTCAAGGATTCCCCCTTGCTTTTTGAGGGTGGTAGGGGAAATCTGTTTCCTCATCTCCCCTGGCAGCTCGCACAACCCTGCCTTCTGTTTCTCCTGCCTGCTTCTGCCATCCTCAGAGCCAGCAACGGCGGGCCCAGTCTTCCCAAACAATTCTCTGCCTGCTTCATCTTCCCCCCTTTTATTGGCTTATTTCTTTTTATATTTTTGTAAATTGGTGTTTCACCTGCACGTATCCACGTGTGAGGGTGTTGGAGCCCCTGGAAACTGGAGTTACGGACAGCTGTGAGCTGCCGTGCGGGTGCTGGAAATTGAAGCTGGGTCTTCTGGAAGAATGGCCAGTGCTCTTAACCGCTGGTCAGTCTCTCCATCTCCTCTGTCTGTAGTCCCTAACTCCTGCTCATCAGATAACGAGACACAGACATGGGTGTCTGAATGGGGACGTGGACATCTTTGGGGACCATTCCTTTTCACACTGAGGGACATTTAAATAATTAACCAATAAAACAAACCAAATGACAACAGCCAAGAAACCAGAAGTGACAAGAAGTTATGTAAATGCAAAAAAAAAAAAAAAAAAAAAAAAAAAAGCAAGACTATTCTTTGGGTAAAGGAGCAAAGAGGCCCATACATAAGGCCTAAACCCAGTGACAAGGCCAATAGACTGGATTAGCCAGCACTCTGCCTAAGGTGTGTTAAGAGCCGAGACTAAAGGAGCCAAGAATGGGAAATGATGGTTGCCTGTGTCTGGTGCTGAACCGATGAACTGGAGGATAGGTGGGTGGATGGATGTCTGGTTACAGTATGACTACATGGAGAAGCTGACAACATTCGTCAGAGGTTGTTGGGCATTGTCTGGGCTAGGATGTTACACCACATTTCTGGCGACCTGAGGAGCATCTCAAAAGTCTCAGCATGGATGCATGAATGAGGGATGGATGACTTCCGGTCAGAAATGCTGCAGCTAATACCTAATCATCATCTCTTCAGAGCCCCAAAGAACTTCCACTTCCGGACAGAGACGGGATGGTGTGTATGCTTGGGAAACATCTCTGTTCAGGTGGGGTCCCCTTCCTCAGGGGAGCCTCTTGCTCATGAGCAATTTAGTAATTAATTGACCTTTGCAGCACTGGGGATTGAACCTACGGCCTTGCACACACTACGAAAACATTCTACCACTGAGCTACATCCCTGGCCCTTTCACTCATGTTTATAGTACTGCATAAAAGTTCAAAAGTGCAGACAAGACACAGTCCCAAAGGACTTGGTGACCTCATCAATCCCCCTTCCCCAGCAGAGTGGAGTGTCAGAGGCACCAGGGAAGTTGCTTGCGAGTCTGTGCAAGGACACTGAAGGTATGTTTTAAATAAACATACCAGACAGCATGCATCCCACAAGAGCCTCCCTTCAAAGCAGTCTCCTTGGAAGACGAATCGCCTAGCCCCAAGACGCTGTTAAGAAGCCCCCCGGTTCCTCTCCTTTCAGACACTGCGCTGCGTTCTTTGGAGTATCCTGATGAGAGCACATATCTATCCTTTGAAGGTGGATTTGATTTTTAACAGCAGCCAAAATTCATTCAGATCAAAGCCCAGGAACTGAGGTGCACAATCAAGTTGAGGAATACCATTTTGGAGCAGATGATGGAGATGGTGAAATTCAATAAGTGTCGTTTTCATGGGAGGTTTGCCTATGCTTATGGCAACCAAAGAGTAGGGACAACGGAGGGTTTGCGAGGACAAACTGGCGGGTTTGGAAGCCACTTCTTTACAAGACAATACACACGCGAAAGTGGAGAGTGTTTTAGAATTTATTCCTTTTTTAAAGCTGTTCCCTCAGAGGCCCCTATATCACAGCTTTGAAAACACGAACTCTGGGGTGAGCCCCGAATCTGCGCACCTCCGGGGAAGTTGCCTGGCCTGGTTGAGTGTCACCGTGGTTACGTGAAAAAGAGGGTCAGAGGGTCGTAGCATCAACCGCATCACAGGACGGCTTCATGTCATCTGTGTAGAGCCGAAGTGCATGCGTGCAAACTACTCAGCCTGTACTGCATGACGTGTGGAAAGCGCTCAGTCAATAGCGGTTAATTTTCCCCTCGTAGCCACGCTGTGCACTCACAAGTACACACATGTATTCATAGTGTTAGCTGTGTTTGCCATCCACGTGACAGTCCTGATAACGACAGTTGGATGAATCTCCCTGTTGGTCAGCTCCCCTCCAGTCTTACTGTAACCCCTTAGAAATAGGTGCTATTGCTGGACCCGTTTTCACAGGTGACGAAGCTGAGGCCTAACCCATCCAAAGGCATTCAGCCAAGAAGCCACTGCATCATGCCTTAGCCACTTCCACACAGCGGCTCCTTGTTTGAACCCTTCTGCAGAAGGAAGGCCTCCAGGACAGACAGTGGAGTCCCATAGGTGTGATTTGACTGACTCCTGCTTATGTCTGATGAGGAACCTCATGCAACACAGAACTGATCCCTGGGCTCGGCTGAAGCCAAATGAGACAGACTGATATAGCCCTGAGGAATGAATGGAGCATGCTGCCCTGGGCTCAGCTGAAACCAAATGGGATTGAAGGCCGTGAGGAATGAATGGAGCGTGGTGCCTGGTTTTGGTCACCTACCACCTACTCATGAGGCACACACACCCGACTGGGTGCTGGGAGATAGCGTTCTGGGCTGTTCTAAAAGCCTCTGGTGATAACCCAAGTATGAAACACAGTCTTCCTGATAGTGGAGAGGTCTCCTGAAAGCAGGAAAAGTGTCTCTATCAGATGGCGGCTGAATTCCCGTGAGAGTGGAGGAGGTGACAGACAAGAACACTTCAGTCGCTGCTCAGCCTACGAGTCGGCACTCTGATCGGGCACTATTCCTAACACACGTTCCTGGAGAGCGCCTTGTTATCTGGGGCTGGGGGTTGCCTGCGGGCCCCCACGCTAATCTGAGGCAATCGCCACCACAGCGCTTCCCCACAAACTGCCAGGCTAAGCCTGAGCGGTCAGGGGAAACCCAACAGGGTTTGCGGTTTGGCCTTGGGCTGCTCTGGAGTGTTCCTTCACCCCTTTTCTCGTGTGCATCTGTTTCTCTTCTACCCGCTCCCAGGTGACCTAGTGCTGGTCGTCCTGGAAGCAGTTGCTCAGGCCCCCCGGGGAGGACTCAGATCTGTGGAGGACATTGTTCTTTTAATACCGTTGTTTACATGGGTTCCTGTGCTGCATGCCTGTATTGGTTCTTTGCTGTTGGTGGAACAACACCTGTTGATGGTCACGGCTCAGAGCTTCAGAAATTCCAATGCGTGGTGAGCGTAAGGCGCCTGCGGAATCACGGAATCTGGCTGGCAGTGCTCACACATGTGTCTCCAGGGTCTCACTGCGTGAAAGAGCAGCTGCGTCCTTGGTTGTGTAACCACTGCCACCTTACATCACTGTCGGTGCCACGTTTTACAGACACAGAGTTGCTGCTTTGTCGGCTTTGGTCTCTAACTCAGAAATAGTAAGCTACAGCTACCTATGCATTTTGAGGCTAGCCTGTGCTACATGAGACCTTTGTTCAAAAAAAAAAAAATTTAAAAAGGCCGGGAATGTTGCTCAGTTGGTAGGATGTCAAAGGATTTTTTATTTGCCTGATTTAATTGTTGTTTCCAAGGCTTACTGCCTCTGTCTGCTGACTTAGGCCTAGTCCTGAAAGCTTCCAGCCTCCATACAATCTAATCTAGGCCTAGAAGGTTGTGAGCTCTGAGACTTACTGCTGAATAAGCTCACCATTTCTAGCTCTTTTTGAAATCTGGCTGGCTGGTTCAACTCAGTTGCTCTGGCTCAAACTCTTCTCCAAGCTGACTGATTCAAACTGGCTTCTCTCTCCTTCTGACTAAATTACTCTGCCTGGCCTCATACTAAATTTGGCAGTACGTTCTAAGTTTCTGGATCCTTCTCATTCTCTGACTTGTTCTGGCTTCACCTGTGTCTAGCTTGTTCTCTCTCTGCCTGTCTCTATAAAACTTTCTCTCAGTTCTCTGCACTGTTCTCCTAAGTCCTTGTTTTCCTGTCTCTTCTGGTGAGAGTTGGGCGTATCCTATCCTGACTCATTCTGTTAAGTCTTTCTCTGATTCATCACTTTATCTGCCCCTAAACTAGATGACACTTTCAAACATGGGTGCTTCCTTCTACAAACTAACTTTACTTTCATTGCTTGGGATTAAAGGCGTACACTATCCGTGTTGCTGGATTAAAACCCCTCCACAGCAGGGTGCTTGGCCATGCATTCACCACGCAGTAACCACCGCTTCCAGTTCAAGACCAGACTGGGATATACGAGATGCTATCAAAAAGAACAAAACAGAAACCAAAAAGCTTTAAAAATAGGGGCTCAGCAGCTCAGAGCATTTGCTGCTCTTGCGGAGAACAGAGGCTCGATTCCCAGCACCCACACAATGCCTCACAAGCCTCCCCAAGTCCAGTTCCGGGAGGTCCGATGCCCTCTTCTGACCTTCTCAGGCACATCCACGGTACCCATAGACAGACATTCGGGCAAAACATACACATAAAACAAATTAGTGAAAAAATTTCAAATTCAGGTAAGCGATACTGTTTAAAGACACTGTTGTTTTTGAGACAGGGTCCATGGCATAATGCAGGCTGCCTTGGGACTTGCTGTCCTCTTCCCTTTGCTTCCTGAAGTGCTGGGAGGTATTACCACACTGGTTCAGAATTCTTTTTATTAGGTGCTAAAAATAAGATGGTCCTTCCTAGCCCATTTCCTCACCAGTACGTGAGACTTTAAAGAGGGTCTCTAAAGCTCTAGCGAATTGCCAGTGAGGGTGAGTCCTGAGAGTGCCAAATGCATGAGTCTTTTTTGCCCCCAAACCACCAGCCTCTATCCTAACCCAAATATTATTTATTTCTTTCATCAACATAGTAAATGCTTGTTGAATGAGTGACTGAACTCACTAATGAATGCCTACTGTGTCCCACCCCAGGGAATGCCTTTGAGGACCTGACAATCTGGAAGAGGAGGAAGATATAAACAGAAGCACCATTCAGCTCAACTTTATTTTCGTTCACTTTTTCTTATTGTTATAATTAAAATTTAATTGACCTAGTCTAGTCCTTTTCCAGCTGCTGGTTGCCGTATAATGACTATACGCACTTGCCCTGCAGAGCAGCTATCTCTGACCCAATAATAAAGCCTGGTGAAGGCGAGCAGAGACAGGACCGTCAGCAGTCCGTCACCTCCGCAGATGGGACTCTTTAGCTTCTAGCTTCCCCCACGCTGGGCTACCCGACCTATCCGTAACCCATCCGTTCGTTTGCTTAAAAGTGTCTAGCAAACTGTACATAGTTTCTTAGAAACTTTGTTCTATGTGTTTGATCAGTAAAAGGCTATAATGATGTCTTTTTAGCCACCGCAATATATTACATATATAAAAATATACTGTATATGATCTATTCCACCTCTCTCTCTCTCATACACACACACACACACACACACACACACACACACACACACAACATTGAATACTGTTAAGTATACTTACGTCAAAATGTTTACACTGCTTCTTCCCTAGTTCTTCCATTGAACTTCACACAGGATTTTAAAAGAAAAACAAACGTTTTCTTTCTCTCTTCTATCCGACCTCCATGCTTTCCTCTTATTGGTGAGAAGAGCCTGAGGCGTGTGTCCTAGCCTCAGTTTCCCCATGGTGAAGCAGAGATGCTGAGTTTAGCGACTGTCAAGGGCTCTGTGACAGCCGCATGCTGAGTGGTCTCTTTGATTCTGCACCGGTTTTGCCACAGGATCTCCAGAAGTTGGTAACACTGGGAAAGTTATTTTTTTTTGCCTGGTTTAATTTAACTTTTTCAGAGTACATTTCTATCAGAAAGTAGTCAAGCCCTATCGTCAGAGATGTGTCTTAAAGGTATTTCCAAACTTGTTTCTTATTCTTTGCTTGACACGGGCTGTCACAGGCTCCATCACTCCTAGGCTAACAGCTACCAATAAACAGAGAATTATTTCCCACTGTTTACTTTCCAGAAAAATTGCACTTTCCAATCTGACAGTTGATCAAGGGCGTCCCGCTGCTGTCAGCAGGAAGAAATGTTTAAACACAGAGATGGGAGTTTAAACATTTTCTCATTATCACAGAATAAGAAGAAAAAACACAAATAAATAAATAAGTAAAAAATGGCATCCAGCCTCTCCGGACCCCTGCTGGGAGCGTAATGAAGCTGTGTCATGTGACCAGAAGGAGTGGGCTTTTATCTCTGGCCTCAGTATCTTACTCAAGTGACACCTGTCACATGACCCAACTTGGGTCTTTTATCTGCCTTCCCCAGGCACCCTTTTGGGGAATTGTCTTTTCCAGAGCCTTGTGTCCTTTAACAGCCATTGTCGTGGGCACTGTTAGAATCTCTTAGATTCCCCAAATGTGTTTAAACACACTAAATGATAAAACTAAAAGAAAATCTTGAAATGGTCTGGGGGTGGGACGGCCATGTCGTGCTTGTATTTCCTGTGAGTTTGCGTGGCTTGGAGCCTGTCTGTTGAAGGTAGCATCTGTGATTTGAAACTCCGCTCATCGGTTTTGAATCTGTTTATCAGAACAGTTCTGGCAGTGAGAGGCAAGCATCCGAATCATGGCCACACCCAGGCAGGTTCACGGAGTGAACCCAAGCACAGCAGAGGCAGAGGCAGGTGCTGGGACCGTCCCCTTCACCCCCAGCCCCAGCCTAACTCTGGAACCTGGATCCCTGGTCACTCCTCTGCGTCCTTTGTCTTTCGCTTTGCTGGGGCCCTGGAACCACCTGGCCTGCCTTTGCCAGCAGCAGGTTCTATAGGGCCCACGGTGCACCAGGCGGTGTTTAAAGGGACCCTGGGTGTTAGGTTGTTTAATCACAGGCAGCTCTCGCTCCGAGAGATAGTCATTATTTGTGCTTTACAAAAGAGGACAGGAGCAGACAGGATGGCCCAGGCCTCTAAGGCCGGCACTCACCAAGTTTAGGCAGGAGGATTGCTACAAGGATGAGGTTAGCCTGGACTACACGGTGATATCTGTGTCTGGTGAAAACAAAACAAACAAACAGGAGGACGTGAGAGTCCAGAGGCACAAGCAGTAAGTGGCAGATCTGAACAAAAGGAATCAGAGTCTGCGTCCTCAATGGAGCTTAGCAGTTTAACATCTTTAACATTTTTATTTTATGTATTGGTATTCTGCCTACATGTGTGTTTGTGTGCCACCTGCATGCCCGGTGCCCTCAGAGGCCAGAGACGGGTGTCGGATCCCTGGAACTAGAGGTACAGACAGCTGTGGACTGCCATGTGGGAATCCAGCTGGGTCCTCTGGATGAGCAGGCTTGGCTCCTAACTGCCAAGCCATCTCTCCAGTCCCTTCCTCCCACCTTCCTTAAGCTTTTGTTTTCCTTTCCTTTCCGTTTGAGAAAAGGTATCAGTAGGTAGCCCTGACTTGAAACTCTACACAGTCCAGGCTCCTTCAGACTCTCAGAGATGCGATTAGCCAGTGCAGGCCGCTGCTCCCTAATGCTCTTCAATGGGTCCCCTTCAAGCTCTGAATCCTAGCTATTTCTTGTACAACCGTCTTATGAGCACGGCCCTATGCCAGGGAGAGCTCTGGATGCTTGGTGAGGGGTGACGCTGAAAACACAGCGGAGGCCAGGAGTGGTGGCATGCATCTATCATCGCCGTACTTGCTCTCAGCTGAGGCAGGAGGATGGTGGGGTTGAGGCCAGTCTGAGTGAGGCCGTATCTTAGAAAACAACAAGAGAAACATGGTGACAGAGTGCGTCCATCCCGGATGTTTCTGAAGCAGCTCCTGGGGGAGAGAGAACAGTTTGTCTTGACAGACATGGCCGCTAGGAGGTTGCCCAGTCACATGTGCGGCCTCCCACCCGTGCACTAGTGGACAGCATTGATTGGACTCAGTGGGTTAAAAACAGGAGGACAGGAAGTTGGCAGGGACCTGGCAGGAGTTGGGAGGGAGAAAGGAGGGGTGGATATGGTGATCCATTATATATACACATGAAATTCTCAAAGAATGCATTTGTTTAAAGGCAAAAAGGTTTTGAAAGCAAAAACCAAGAAGATAAGGCACTCTCCGAGGTATGTTTGTCAGTGATTGCAGTTCTTGCCTTCTAGAAACAGGAGCTATCACAAGTAAGTCATAAATTGCTGGGCATGAGATCGAGTGAGGACCTGTGCTGGGACTGGAGCAGAGGCAGGGGATTAATCCAGAAGGCTTTTGGGTCACACAGGTGCTGTAGGAAGCTGCCCTGAGATGTGACGGTGAGCAAAGGCTTGACACAGGCCAGGGAGCTGTCTGTGAGGGTTATTTGGGAGAATAAGCCAGACAAAGCCAGTGAGGGAAAAGGATAGGCTGTTGGGCTGTTATTTGGTTGTTGTTTTCTCTTTCTTTCTTTCTTTCTTTCTTTCTTTCTTTCTTTCTTTCTTTCTTTCTTTCTTTCTTTCTTTTCTTCCTTCCTTCCTTCCTTCCTTCCTTTCTTTTTCTTTCTCTCTCTCTCTTTCTTTCTTTCTTTTTTTCTTTCTTTCTTTCTTTTCCTTCCTTCCTTTCTTCCTTTCTTTTCCTTCCTTTCTTCCTTCTCTGTCTCTCTCTTTTTCTTTCTTTCTTTCCTTCTTTTGCCTCTGATGCTGCCAGCTTTCTTAGGCATGTAAAAATGCATCACCTCTCCTGTGCTAAACAAAACAGGGAGCCTCTCGCCCTTGTTCTCCCTACTGCTATCCTATCTCCTCTGTCCTTTCAGGAGAGAATTACTGAAAGGATCAGCTTCTGTTTTCTGGTCAACTCTCTTTAACCTGCTGTGTTTTTCTATCAGTGGATGAAGCCCCCCTGTAACTTACCAGGGATCAGTAGCCAACAAACCATGGCCTTTCATAGCTCATTCCGCCCTTTCTTTTTTAAAAATACACAGTTGGGGAATACATATAAGCACACCCTTTTGTGTGTTTTTTTTTTTTTTTTTTACATCTTCAGACTTCCATTTTTGTTTCACCTATATGGGTGTTTCGCTTGCACGTATGTCCGTGCAGCAGTATATACAGTGCTTATAGAGACCAGAGGAGGGTGTTGGACCCCTGGAACCAGTTTCAGACAGTTGTGAGCTGTCATGTGGGTGCTGGGGATTGAATTTGTGTCCTCTGAAACAGCAAGTGCTCTAACCGATGAGCCATCTCTCCAGCCCAGTTGACTCCATCTTAACAGTTTGCTTTGTAGGCCACCAGTCTGCAGATGCTTCTCCTAAGTTCCACTGCATGGAATGGCCCTAGTTTCTACCTGCCTTCGCAACCTTCTCTCCTTACTAATTCCTATTGGCTCTGTTAGACTATTTTATGTTGCTATCATAAAACAGCAGAGCTTCCCCGTACTAGGGAACCCACTTGGATACTGAGCTGCCATGGGCTACAACCATGCTTTAGCTCTTTGTCCTGGGCTCATCTTGAGAGATTCTGGCCCACATAACAGCAGGAGCAAAACAAAGGAAATCTGGAGAGGCTCGCACAGGTAGCCAGCAAACACTCGGCCCAGGCACCGAACCTGTCATTTCTTCTCACAACCTGTTGGCTAGAACAGGTCAAGCTGTCCTCCCCACCCACTAACGAGGCAGGGAGTACATCTGGCTGATTACGGATGATCCAGAGACAGAGGTCCCAAAGGAACAGCAGTAATGGCTAAGGGTGGCTAGTCGAATGGAGTACAAACAATTATGTTTTTGAAAGCCAAGTGTGTCGTTATCAAAGGACTCAGCAAAAACATGGGAGAAAATGCACAAACAGCAGGAATCCTTATTTTACAAAATCAAGGAATGAAGGAAAAATTCAATGTTTTAAAGCCAGTGTGCATAATTTTTATTAATCTTTCCAATAGGCAGATCCATTAAAGGAGGGAGGGGAAGGCACAAACATAATTTATCTTCCACTTATTTAAAGATGATACTTCTTGTTTTTGGTTTTGGGTTTTTTTTTTTGTTGTTGTTGTTGTTGTTGTTTTTTTTTTTTTGAGACAGGGTTTCTCTGTGTAGCCGTGGCTGTCCTCAAACTCTATCTGTGTAGTCCAGGCTAGCCTTGAACTTGCAGAGATCCACCTGCCTCTGCCTCCCGAGTGCTGGGATCAAAGGTGTGCACCACAACTTCATGGCTAAAGAGGATAATTTTTTTCATTTAATAATAATAATAATAATAAAAATCTTTCATAGAAAAAAAAAGTCTACCTATTCGTGCAGTGACAGGATCTTACAGAAACCCCAGGGCAGTCTGTCACAGAGTTCTGAGGTCATGCTCAAGAATCTGCTGTCTTAACCTCCCAAGGGGAATCTTGGCTATAGCTCTCCGGTCGTCCAGGAGGTAGAGAAAGCCGCCGCTGTGGTGAGGACTCATGGCCAGGTGAGCTGGTTCATGGAGCTTTCTGGCCCAGCCCACACAGAGCAGTGCTGATCCTGCAGGCCTCAGCAGCCCGCCGGCCCCTTCACTGTGCCACAACCCCTAGCACTGGAAGGAGGGTCTCTGGCTCCTGGGTTTTCCTCTTCTGGCATCTCGTCCCTCCACGTGGCTTGTCCCACATGCCTTATTCCTCCTGGTAGTTCACCTTGGAGCACAGACTTTGGGGACAGAGTTTGTGACTCAAACCCTAGCGACTTCCATCTGATCTGAGTGTCCTCTGTAATCTCTACCCTGTCTTGGCGTTGTTAAGGAGATTATGCACGATTAGATCTGCAAGCTAACAGGCGAGCAATAAACACCTATTTCATAGAATGCTTCTTCTAAAGCGTGGTATGTGATGTGCGGAGCTGAGCTTAATGATTTGAATGTGCCCGGATCAGAAGAGGCTGCGCAGTTTTTCTTCTTGTGGGGCATCTTCTTAGGCTTTCATTTCTGAAGGCTGAAGGGATTAGTGTTATCTGTTGGGGGCGGTGAGATTATATAATTAATTCACCTCATACTTAAAAGTGCCACTTTCCAGTAAGTCACAGCCTTGCTTCAGTTATGAGCACTTTGAGCCCAACGTGTAAGAATTCAAATCAGATAAAAACTGACAGGAATAAGTATTGTTTTGACTCACTGCTGATTAGCTAGGTCTGCTTCCTCTGAATCAGGATCCAGTGGAAAATATCAGCCGCCTCCTCAACAGTTCAATGGTATACAAATCTGACTGAGCAGGCTTTGTCAATGGCTTGTTCATATACACAAAGGCTGCTTTTTTTTTGGGGGGGGGGGCTATCTACACGTATTTCTTTTCCTTTTCTCATCTCAGACACTGGGTGGATAGTTACCATTTTAAAATTCTCTCTTAATTGGTTCCTGCTTCTAAGGGATACAAACAAGTCTCTGGTTTCTGGGCTACTATACTGCCTGAGATGATCCCTTGATGAAGTAATTTGAGTTTCCCAGGCTTCCTTTAGGAGGCACTATAAAAAAAGTGGCACACGTGTCAGCTGGGCGTGCGTGCACACGTGTCTGATGGTGCCACAGAGATTGAATTGCGTCTCTGGAGCTCCAGTATCTCCGCCATCAGTGGCAGCTTAGGTTCCCCGGTGCTTTGGCCATCGCTGCGACGATTAGGATTCAGTAGCGGGTGATAGATAGCCTGCAACTCAATTCTAGCCAGCAGCTCAATCTGAACTCCTCAAATCTGGGTGGACTGAAGTGCTAAAGCACCCTGAGAGCCACCGAAGGAGGAAAAAGCCCGAGCTCCACCCCAGGCAGGAGCATCAGGAAGTCCCAAGCAAATCCGTTTGTTGACAACTTTATCCAAGAGACCACCTTCCCTGGAGACCTCGTTAAGCCGGACTAATCCTCTCTGTGCCCCAGAAGTTGGGAGGAACTGTAGGGGCCGATGCAGCAAGCACCAGCTCTGGCTCCAGAGCATCCTGCTGTCCGTCTCCCACTCTGTCCTGTAAAGGAACAGAGCAGTGTGGCCCAGGGAACTGGCAAAATGGCTGGAACTGTTAGGAAGTCTGCTTCCCATGACATCTCAGTTTGTGTCTGTTTTGTTGCTGTTGTTTTAAGGCAGCAATAATGGCAAAAAGCTCCCATTGCATTCCCTTCCTGTTTTACATCATTGCCTTGAACATGGTGTTTTAAATATTCTGGGCGGCAAGAGAGAAAGTAAAGATCTCTGATCCAGCATGAAATAGGGCACGAAGCATGGAGATAAACTGACACAGTGAAAGAGCATAGCTGTGGGCCTGAAAGGGAATGAGGAGAAAAACCAAAATGAAACAATGAGTGAGAAAAGTACAGACTGAGTAAAGAAAACGGGTTAAACGCTACTGAAGACGGAATTCCATATTTTGGCTTTAAAAACGTGCTGATAAAGGATTACAGAGGCAACATCTTAAAATAGTCATTAAAACATCACTGATTGTCAAGTGTCTGGGTGTTTTGGCTGCAGGTGTGTCTGTGCACCACATCTGCGCAGGGCCCAAGGAGGCCAGAAGAGGGTGACACAGTGAAAGAGCATAGCTGTGGGCCTGAAAGGGAATGAGGAGAAAAATGAGTCCCAGGGACCTGAGTTGTGAGCCCTGTGAGGGAGCAGCGAGCAGCACTCTTTAGCCCTGGACATCTCTCCAGCCGAGAGAGACATCATCTTGTCCATCATAACAAGAGCCAGGAAAACTTTAATAAAAAGAACTCAGTGTGCCAGTGTAACATTTAATCCCAGCAATTGAAAGGCACAGGCAGGTGGATCTCTGTGTGTTCTAGGCCGGACAAGGCTACAAAGTGAGACCTATCCTTTTTTTTTTTTTTTTTTTTTTTTTTGTGGTGTTTAGAAACAGGGTTTCTCTGTGTAGCCCTGGCTGTCCTGGAACTGCTTTACAAACCAGGCTGGCCTCGAACTCACAGAGCTCTGCCTGAGTTCTGGGATTACAGGCCTGGCTCTAGAATGTATTTTACATCTACCTCTGACTTTACAAACTGCGGTTGTAACTCAGCGCACCGGGGGTGGAAGTACCCTAGTTTTAACACGCCGCCTGAGAATCACCATGGTCACAGGGGTGACTGGTATGTTTTGCACACAGAACACTTCGGTTCCTCTCCACTCCTTTGCTGTGGACATCAGTACCTGTGTAAGAGCCCCAGACTGATATTTTTATGACCCTGCCGAGAGTCTTGATCTTGAGGTACTGCTGCCAGTTACCAAGTCCTAATACCCCGATTTACATTTTGACTGAAAAGCGAATATTTTAACATGAGTCAGATTTAGAGGAAAAGATTTACAGACCCCCTGTGTCCCTGTGAGCACAGCTCCTAGTCTCCTTAACTCCAGCACTCTCCAGTTTTACAGACCCCAAGCCATTTATTAAACCGTTTAATTGCTCTAGCTTCTCCCACTTGTGGTTCACCTCCAACAGGTTTCGTCTGTGTGGCAGGACAGAGGCCTCCGCACTTCCTGGGTCTGCTCCACGAGAGGCTGATCTGCCTCCTCCCGCCCACCATTGCTAGGATTCAGCTCCACATACCACATCGGATTGATCTTTCGTCGTGACCAATTTTGTGTGTAGAGGTAGCCTGTTCTTTGTGAGGGTCCTCCGTAGATCAGAAAGGCAGGGTTCTCTCCCTCCCTTCTGGCTGCTTAAGAGGGACAAAATCTGGGGTACAGCAACAGCTCCGTGGCTAAGAGCCCTTGCTGCTCTTGCAGAGGACCCAGGTTCTGTTCCCAGCACCCACATGCTGGCTCACAACTGTCTGTCACTCCAATTTTGGGGATCTGCCTTTTTCTGGCCTTTTCAGGTAACAGACATACATGTGATATACATACTTACCTATGATAAGGCACTCATACAAATAAAACTAAATTTTAAATAATTTTTTTTTAAAAGTAGGCCAAGACTGTCACAATAGAAGGAAGAGCAGCACTGAGGTAGGCAAGCATTTGAGGCTGTTTTCCTTAGTCTCGTCTTGACAGGGCTTGGGCTAGGATGTTTGCCTAGCCCACACCAGGCTCTGGGTTCAGTCTTCAGTTCAGGAAGGGATGGCAGCTTTGATGATGGCGTGAAGGATTAACCCCTCACTTTGGGGATGGTAGTTTGAGTTGATCCTGCTCTCAGCTAGTTAGTCTAAATGGGGAATTTTTAGTCTCAGTTTTGCGTGGGGAATAATTTCACATTGGGCATCATCAAGGCACACACTTAGACATTCATAAAATGCTGTGGGGGATATCTGTAATTCTCAACTTCCCTGCTATTTAAAGGCAAATCATTGCTGAAGAGCCAGAAGGCAGACATCCTGGATTCGTAGATACCTTTAAATCGTGACAGTCGGAGACAGAGATCCAAGAGAAGGTCACAAAGAACCAGAGGATGCCAGGCAGTGACACTGGGGTGCACACAGGGGGGATAGGCCGTGGTTTCCACTGGGAGACAAGGCCAATCTGTGGTTGCCAGCTGGGTGGCCCTATCACAAAACAGTGCTTACGGTGTGGACTCTGTCCAGGGACACCTAAAGGGCCTCCTGGCCCTGCACGTGGCTTCACACTAACGCCATCCGCATCACTGTCCTCAGGGCAGAGGCTCTGTATTAGAATTGCTCCTGAGACACGGGGTGTCTGCACTTGGCTTTGGGGAGTGTCCCACCAGCCTTGTGTGCATGCTGGCAGATACCTTCAGGGTACGGCGGACCTGGGAAAATCTACCATGGTACCGTTTACTCCTTGAGACTGCCAGAGAAGATAGTTCACCACTAAGATGACAAAGCCTCTTGATTTAGCAGTGTCACGTCAGCACTGACTAGCCTGTGACCCCCCCACCCCCCAGGAACCCTCTCAACTTTGGGAAAAGTGGCTCTGCTGATCAACCTTAGCCCTGATGTGTGTCTCGCCAGCTAACACAGGGGCCTACCTGGTTAAGGAAAACAGTGCCACTGAAATTCTATTCCACTAGTGTTGGTGGAAAGCCTGAGAGGCTGTGACTCAGGAGCCTGGCTCCAGGGGTGGGAGAGGTGGCCACACACATCCTCATCTCTCCCCCGTCTTAGGAAACGGGGCCCTAGAAATGGGGACAGGTGAACACTGTTCCCTCCGGCCAGCAGCTGCCCCCTGTGGTCCCGGGACCGCTTACCTGAAATGATCTGGATGACCTCACCAACATTTGTTAACCCCGGCTAGGCGGTGACCCTTCCGGTAGGAGGCCGAAAGGTCACACATTTCTGGCTTTAGCTTCACTCCCGAAACTGCGAACAAAGACTCCTCTGTAGGGAGGAAAGGAGAAAAGCATCAGTGTGCTATTTCCCGAGATCTTCCACAGCACATATATTTTGTCTGCTCTGTTTCCCAAAGAGGTGTCAGGATAGGCAGGCTCACTCATAATTTATGCTGAGTCGGGGTACACTACCAAATCCGTAAGAGCTGTCAAGTGCTCCCCATTTAATTCAGCTCTGTGCCTATCGGCCAACGGACAACGGCGAAACCGGGGAAGGGTCTGGCACCCACACGGAAGTGTTAGACTGTCATGCCAAGGACTCTTCCACCAAGTCGGGCAAAGTACAGCACTAGTACAGCCTAGACATACCGTGGGAGGTTTAAAGACATGCCAGATCCATTAGTCTCTAAAGTGAGTCTAAATAAACCCTCCGGCATGACTTCCATAAATTAAGGAAAAAAAATACTATTTTGAGATATCCTTATGTCGAACCTTCATCCTTACATATAGACAGATGTCCCTTGACTCACCACGGGGATATGTCCTGTTAAGCCAGTGGAAGACTTTGGGTTCAATTCCCAACGTAAAAGAAAGACGATATATATCATAAGTTAAAGATGTGGGTTTTTTTTTCCATTTACTTTTTATTTTATGTGTACGGATGTTTTGCCTGCATGCATGTCTGTACTATCCATGAGGAAGCTGTGGAGGTCAGTGGGCATGGAGGTCAGGTTCCCGGGGACTAGAGGTGCAGACAGCTGTATGCTGAGGTGTGGGTGCTGGGAACTGAACCTAGGAACTGGTCCCCTTGAAGAATGGCTATTGCCTTTAAGCACTGAGACATCCCTCCAGCATCATTAAAAACTCACTTCATAGGGCTGGAGAGCTGGCTCAGCGGTTAAGGGCACTGGCTGCTCTCTCAGAAGTCTGGACTTCAGCTCCCAGCACCCACATGGTGCCTCACGACTGGCCTGGAGCTGTAGTGCCACAGGATCCGATGCCCTCTTCTGGTCTGCAGACGTACATGCAGACAAAATACCCATAATAACCAGATACAAAAATGCGCTTACTAAGACCTTATCTCAAAACAATAACAAGCATTGAGCACACCTAACTTACAGAACATCGGCTTAGCCACGCTGTTCACTGTAGAGAGCTGGTTGTTTCCCCCATGAATGTAGTGTGGAGAGAGTACATCACTAGACCCCAAAGGGACCAAAACTTGAAAGAAAGGCACCCCTTGTGCCCTGGTCCAGGACTACCGTGAGCACCCAAAGATGCTAAGTCGCTCATGTATAGCAGTACCGTATGGACCATACGTGCTGTCTGTGCATATTACACACCCATACATAAACACACACACACACAATCGCCTCTAGATTATTCATCACACCCAGTGTGGTCCACACTGTGTAAATAGTTACACGGCATCTTAAAGGAAATGATGACGAGAGAAAAGTTGTTCTGTGTTAAGTAGGGACACACTTTCTCTAGGCTGAATACGTGGGGTTGTCTGCATCTGAAACACAGTCATGGGAGCCATGGACACGGAGAGCCCGTTCTATGGTTCCTATGGAATGCATATGGCTTTCACCCCATGATAATGACGAGACAGCTCTGAAACGAAAGCGTTGCCGATCAGAGATAGCCTGTGTGTGACTGGCTGGGCACCCTGGCAGCTGGCAGTTCCACAGACGCCCCTGTTTGTCGCACCCCTGGGGTGTCTGTGTGCACTCAGCAGGGCGCTGGGCCAAGTTCTTCCGAAGTCAGTGTTCACTTAAGGGGCTCCTCGGCATGAAGGGAAAACAAAACTTCCCAACAGATTGCTATGAGTTAAATGTGCACGTGTGCGAGACGCCTTACACGGCTCCTCACACCAAGTAGCCACTGGACCACTGCCATCGCTGGGGGCAAGGGCAGAGCAGTACTGGGGCCTCGGGTCCCCAAGGCACACATCTTGCTCACACATCCTCCCTGCTCAGGCATTGCTCCTCCAGGCTCATAATCTGAAAAGCTCGTAATTTAACAGACAGAGCATCTATGCTCGGCACACCAAAGGCACAAAATGTCATGATAGAATTGTTTGCTCACAGATGCTCACACCCAAAGGGCAGAAAGAAGCCTGTACTGTTAGCTCAGCCGGGGCTTCTCTGTGGGAAATCTGCGGTTCTGACATCTTTGGTTTAAAATTATAGATTTGCTTGGCTGGCCCGGGGAGAAGGATAAATTTTTGCTGATCCAAATAAGACATTTTTCACTCTAATATGCCCTTTTGTACTCTTCCTTAGCTCACCATCACAGCATAAACGGTTAAACAGCTGAAATAAACAGTGTGTATACTTTACAGATGACTCTCCGTCAACCCAAATCCAAGCCGATTTAGGAGCCTGTCTCCAGGAGAAATCTCTTCTTGCCTTGGAGACAGTGGCATGAAAGCCGGGGTTTCCCTGAGGCTTTTTTGCCCCTCAAAAGCAGGGATGGAGATGGAGGAGGACAGGGGGAGAGAAGAAGGGGAAAGGCGAGAAGGAAGAGAAGAAGGGAGGGAGGGAGAGGAGAGGGGAGGAAAGGAAGAGATGAAGAGAAGAGAGGAGGAGGGGAGAAAAGAGAAAGTAGGGAAGAGGAGAGAGAGACTGAGAGACTGAGAAATTAATCAAAAGGATTCAAGTTGGCTTGCCAGACTCTCCTTCCTAACTCACAGTAAAAGCAAAATGAAAAAGCGGGGAAGAAAAAGATAGAAAGGGAAGGAGGGAAGCCAGCAGACAGGCTCCCCCAGTGATCTCGGCAAGGCAAGCCCTTCCACTCCGGTGACTGTTCATTAGCTTAGTGAATCTGACAGCGTAATTATCACAGCTGCTTTGCACTTAGAATAAATAAATACGAAAGTGGGTGCTTAAAAGTTTTTTTGAGAAGGGAAATTCAGTCATCTAGACTGTCGGCAAGACAAGTTTATTTAAAACTTTTAGGTTCTTATGTATTTGGACCATTTCAGAGGAGATAATGAGAGAGTTGTCTCTCAGTCTAATTGAGTTCCTCAGCTCCTGGCAGCTGGCTGTCACCCTTTCAAACTTTGCTTTGACTTTCTTCCTTAGAAATCGGATCCCAGCGTCTCCGTTTACTCTCCCCGTGCTGATAACCTGGGGAAGGCCGGTGCACTGGAGTGCAGAAAGTGACTTAATGGGATTGGCGGCTGACTAACCGGCACAGGAAACAAGATAATCAGATCTCCCTTGTCTGTGCTGGCTAAAGGAGAGGGCACAGGTTACAAAGGGCCTAGAAATTAAACTAGCCTTGCAAAATCCCATCACGTGGATTTTGCACACCAGCTAGAGCGTGTGTGCAACTATTCCAGGCACACACTTCTGCACAGGGTGGCCAAGGTCTTAGCTCATGTATGCACATACGGCAGCTCCATGGCTTCAAAGCCTAAGGGATCAGAGAGTGCCTTAAACTGAAGAAATTGAAGTATGAAACATGCAACTTGGGGACCGTGGAACCTTTCCCAGAAAGGCTTTAAAATAAACACAGCAGCAACACACAGAGGGGCTGAGAACGGACCTTGACTCTAAAACAGTTTTGCCATAATGTCCTTGTGAGGTCTGTGTAGGAAATAACTACGGAGTGGGGGGAGAATGGGCTGGGAGTCTCGGGCGAAGTCAGGCCTCCGGTCTCTGCTACTTACAGCTAGGTGACCTCACTCGCCATCCCAGTCTCTGTTTCCTTTCTGTTTGAGTCAGTCTTCCTAGGGGTGGGCTAGACCAGACTCACTGCCATCCTCCTGCCTCAGCCTCTTGGGTACTGAGATCACAGGCATGCAGAACTATAGCCCGGCAGCACCAACTTCCTAATATGTAATGTAAGAAACAGTAACTCCAGCTGGGTTGAATGAGATCTACTTAAAGCCCATAGGTGCCAATAGGTTCCCCCCAGTGTCAATGATATTTCTCTATGATAAAGGAATAAACAGGCTAAGTGGCCTTGAGGGTGCTTTCCCTGCCTGACTAAGGCCTCATTCTCTCCTGAATGATTTTTCTTTACTTAGAGACTCTTTGAACCTGGGAGGCCACTAATTTTTTTTTTTCTTTTTTTCCTTTTTGAGACAGGGTTTCTCTGTGTAGCCTTGGCTGTCCTGGACTTGATTTGTAGACAAGCACCACCACACCTGGTTGGTGCCAGTAAATTTAAGCAAGTTACACACTTGGTGGGATTGGGGGAAGGGTTGACTGAGATACCTCCCAGCAACACAAACCTATCCAACACCGTAAGCCACAGCTCCACTTCCAATCATGGGAGCCTGCCGAGGACAACTTTACAGGAAGAAAGTGACTAAATGGGTTACACTAGACACCTCCTTATTTGCTTCTTTTTTTTTTTTTAATTTTCCTTACAATTATTTACTTTGTTTATGGGGGTGGTGGTGAGGGAGCTTGCATCCCAGCGCTTGTGTGGAGCTCAGAGGACAGCCTGAAGGAGTCGGCTCTTCTCTTTGACCATATGGGTCCGAGGGATTGGAGTTAGGTTGTCCAACTTTGTCAGTAAGCACCCTTATCTGCTGAACCATCTCACTGGCCCTTGATTTACTTCTTAATTGATTGCTTTAAAAATTGTGCTCAATAAACAACTTAAAAAGTGGAGAAAGGGGGCTGGAAGATAGCTCAGTCTATAAAGTACAAGGACCCAAATCTGAGCCCTAAGCTACATAAAAAGTCAGGCATTTGTCGAGTGGTGGTGGCACATGCCTCTAATTACAGCCTTTCTGGAGGTAGAGACAGGTGGATCTCTGAGTTCAAGGCCAGCCTAGTCTACATAGTGAGTTCCAGGACAGCCAGAGCTAAACAGAGAAACCCTGTTTCAAAAACAAAACAAACAAAAACACCCAACCCAACCCAACACAAACAAACCAGAAAGTCAGGCATGGTGGTAAAGGCCTGTAATTCCAGACCTGAGGAGGCAACGCTTGAGGCTTGTTGGTCAACCAGACTAGCCAAATCTATGAGGTCCAAGTCCCAGTGAAAGGTCATTTCTCATCAGCACGTGCACACACACACACACACACACACACACACACACACACAAATGAATGAACAAATGATCAAATGAATGAATGTGTAGAGAATGGTCTGTGTTACACTGTTTTAGTTCCTGCTATGGTGGCACACAGCTGTGAGCCTAATGCTTGGGTCTTTGTGGCAGGAAGATGACCTACCTGTTTGAGGCCAGCCTGGTTTACAAAGAAAGGTTCAGGCCAGCCAAGACCCCGCCTCAGGAAAAACAAAGAAATGAAGAGACCGAGAGGAGAGGGTGTGGAGCAATCCTCTCGTAGAGTCTCTCCTCCTTCTCCAAATATCTTCAAACTTTGAACCGTGGCCTCAAAGTTTGCTCATTACAGTGTGAGCAAACTGGATGCAAAAACAATGAACAGAGGCTGGAGAAATGGCCCAGTGGTTAAGAAAACTCACTGTTCTTCTGGCCGACTCTCTGTAACTCTATTCCCAGGGGATCCAGTGCCCTCTTCTGGCCCTCGTGAACAGCAGGCACGCACATGGTACACACACATTCAGGCTAGCAAAACGCTCACACACGGCTCTCCAGCCCCAATAAGGCCTTAAAAAAAATAAAAAATAAACAATAAACAGGGGAGGCTCTGGGAAGAGGGGAGAGAGGGGATGTAGTCAGGATGTAAAAATGAGTTTTAACTATAAAATTTAAAAAAATCAATTGAATTAACATTTCCATGTTTAGTTGCAGCAAATTCATTGCGAGAATGAAAAGAAATCCCGGTGATATTAGTGACAGTAGTATCTATTGATGCACTTCTAATCCATTAAATGCAAGAATCTCAAGTCCCCAAAGATAACAAAATTAATAATAATAATAAAGCAATGAACAGCAGCAGCTTGAAATCAGAAGCAGCCTGCGAGCTTACGGTGTGTGTGGTGTTGTAAGAACGTATATTATGAAGAGAGTGAAGGCTGTGACGTATCAGCTTCAGGGTCCTGCCTGTTACTGGAAGAAGGCAGCTGCAGAACTGAAGAGTACTGCAGGACGTGACCGGGATAGGGACATGGTAAATAGCACTTGCGTAGCACACACAAAGCCCTGGCTCCATCGCCAGACCCTCATCCACTGTGAGTGATGGGCCTACTTATAAATTGGAAACAAGAAGACCAGAAGTTTGTAATGAATTCAAGGCCAGCCTAGGGCACGGATGACACTGTCAAAACATGAAAAAAAAGAAGGGAAAGAAAAAAAGTATTCAATTATATGACATTTCTCTTTTGATTTTTTTTGGTCCTAACCACTTAGACTTTTTTCTTTTTTTAATTTTTAGGGTGGCTGTATGTATTGTGCATGCCCACATGTACACAGAAGTCAGAGAAGGATGCTGGGTGCCCCCATCAATCACTCTTCACCTTAGTGTTTAAGGCAGGGTCTCTCATTGAACTTGAAGCTTCTGTCTAGGCTGGCTGGCCAGGTCTCTGTGCCCCCAAATGCGGAGGTTACAGGCCATGTCCCACTTTTTCTTTTTTCTTGGTGGCCGTGGTGGAGGGGCGATCAAGACAAGGTTTTACTGTGTAGTTGTTGTCCTGGAATATGCTCTGTAGAACCTTGGACTCAGAGTTCCTCCTGCCTCTGCCTCCTGATTAAAGGCGTGCGCCACCACTGCCTGGCACATGGGGATTTGAACTCAGGTCCTCATTCTTGCACTGAAAACACTCTTGCCCACTGAGCCATCTTTCCAGCCCACTCCGCTCCCCCAACTCCTCATCACTGAGATCCACCCACAGTTCTCCTGGCTCTCCACAGTGGCATTCACCTCACTTTTTCTGCACCCTCAGACCATGTTGCATATGACAGCTGACCTGTAGCTACTCACGTACCAGCCTCGTTACCTTAAGAACTGTCTACTCTTGGAGGGTAAAGCCCATGCCTAGTTCACTGTTCTGTTCATCAGCACCACACTTAACACACACCCCATAAATCTTTGCTGAATGAACTGAAACACATTTGTTCATTATGTTAGAAACCCAATGCTATGTTGGGTCTAGAGTCTTAGAGAGAGAAACTGGAAGACTTTCATAATACAACAATAAGACTCAATGACTAAAGAAGGAGGAGAAATGGAGTTTATAGCTGATGTGTATGTGGTGGGGAATTAAAGAAACTTAATCTGAGGCTAAGCAAAGCGCAGTGGCGGGGCTCTTGGCCAGTGTGTGTGAGGTGCTGGATTCAATCTCCAGTGCTGAGAAAGAGAGCAAGAGATGGAGAGATAGACAGAGACAGAGAGAGACAGAGGAGGAGGAGAGAGGAAACAGGAGTCCACCTGGGATGCTATGCAAGCATGAGGACCCATGATCAAGGCTGGACCTGAACTTGAACGTCAGCATCCATCCGTGTAAAAACCACAGTGGTGAAAGCCAGGTGTGGTGGTGCATGCCTTTGATCCCAGAACTTGTAAAGGTAACTTTTATTCACCTACTTTAATTGCTGTCTCAGATGTTTACAGCCTTTGACTGCTAACCTAGGCCTACTCCTGGAAGCTTCTAGCCTCCATACAATCTAGTCCAGGCCTAGAATGTGTCTGGCTTCTGAAACTTAACTGCTGAGTAAGTTCACCCTTTCTAGCTCTTTCTGAATTCTGGCTGGTTGGTTCAATTCAGCTGTTCTGGTTCAAACGCCTCTCCAAGCTGACTGATTCAATCTGGATTCTCTCTTGACCTCTGACTGAATTGCTCTTCTCCTCATACTAACTTTGGCAATCTGCTCTAATCTTCTGTTTTCACCTGTGTCTAGCTTGTTCTCTCTTCAATCTGTCTTTTGTAAAAACTCTCCCAGTAAAACTGCCTCTGAATTCCACAACCTCAACTCACAAACACAACTCCACTGTACTGCCTCTTGACTCACTGACTCAACTGAACCGTCTGAATAGAACTGACTAGAACTCAGAGATGTTTGCCTTTGTCTCCTGTGATTAAAGGTGTGCCTGTATTTCAGCTGGATCTCACAGAACTAGAAGGTCTCTGGATGTGATCTTTTGCCAGAGGAGCCATGTTCTGAATTAATATTCCTCTTCAAGCACTCAGGAGGCAGAGGCAGGAAGATCTCCTGAGTTTGAGGCCAGTCTGGTCTACAGAGTGAGTTCTAGGAGAGCCAGGGCTACACAGAGAAACCCTGACTTTAAAAGTCAAAGACCAAACCAAACCAAACAAACCATGGTACAGAGAGCTTGTTATGCCAGTGCTGGAGGGGAGACAGGCAGATCCCGGTAACTTGACCACTAACTAGTAAGCCCCAGTCAGTGAGAGGCCCTGACTTCCATCTCAAAAAACAAGGTTGACGGTTCCTGAGGAAGGACACCCAGGTCAGCTTCCACATATGTGCGTGCAGATGAGCATGCGCGCGCGCGCGCACACGCACGCGCACACACACACACACACACACACACACGCACAAACAGAGTTAAGGAAACCTAGACTAGAGAAGTGACTCTGAGCAATAATGTCACGGGATCATCAAATGTTTAAAGACATGCTGTTAAAGGAAGACTTGAAATTTTTCATTGTTTTGGAGCAAACTATGGCTCCAACGTTAATGGGGCAGTAAGAGTGAGTCCGCTCTCAGAGCGGAGGTCTGAGAGGGTTGAGGAAAGGCAGACGTGGGTGCTGTGGGCTCTCCCACCCTTGTGCAGCCCGGAGAATATTGTTTCTACAAATGTATTTGTGAACCATGGCAAGCTTTTACACTTCAGGAATTTTTTTTTTTTTTTCCTAAGATGCCAAGACCTATTTTAAAGGAGAAGGGGAATTTAGTCCAGGAAAGAATGGTAGAGACTGACTCAAACCTGGATTAGGAGAGAAAATGAGACCAACCAAAAGAGAGAGAGAGAGAGAGAGAGAGAGAGAGAGAGAGAGAGAGAACCTTTGATGTCTTGACGAGCAAGAGCCTTGGCTTAAGGACCAGACTCTTAAATCATGTGGCATTTACTGGCCCGGATTTAAAAAAAAAAAAAAAAAAAGCCCTTGTGGGTCAGTGTATGTGCTCAAAATGGCAAGCTTCCAAAGTCGGCCTTAACTTTCTGAGGGTGACGTTTGGAAGGCTTCCTATAGGAACTAAGGAGCCGTCTGTAGAAGGGGCAGCTTAATGATTTTTCTACTCCCCCACCCCAAATAGTTAACCAGAGTTCCTTTCTCAGAGCCCAAGTTCATGCTGAGGGCAGAGGGAATTAAGCAAAGAGGTTGAACCTGCAGCTAAGATTAGAGAGCTGCCAAGGGCCTAATTTTAGGCCCTTGCTGGCCCAGCTGACGCCCTGCATGGCTGGCTTGGCCGTGGGGACCACAGGCATGGCCGTGAGCCGGTGCTGGAGTGGAGAGAGCTGCTCCCTGGCCATCTGCAAAAGCAATTAGCTTGCTGATGGGTGTGTTTTGAGAGAGACTACCAATAATTTCCCCTTCAACAAATGTTTCTTCAGGTGTTCAAGAGGCAAGGAGGGAAAACGTCAGAGCTTGGCAGACGTTCCCACAGGCTCCCCATTCTCGCTTTCCCACTTAACAGTGATCGCCACCTGGGAACCAGTTCTGGAATTCCTGGGTTTTCATGGCAAATCACCCTTGATCAATTTCCTCCGGCTCTAAACTTACTGCCACAACTTAGAGAAAGCGTCGTCCGAGGCTGGCTTGATGAAAATCGACATAGATTGATGGGAACTGTTCTTTGATTTTGCGGGGGAGTTTGCACAGCAGCCTTCTGTGGGGATTTGGGCTGTCCTCTGGTCTCCATATATTTTCCACTTACAGGTTTCATGCTTAATTGTCTTCTTCAGAGGCCAGACAATAAGAGCTGGCATCTTCCAGATCAAAGGGGAAACAGAATATATTTTAAAGTGACAACTCCGTTACCCTGCGACCAGAATAATAATAAACTGATGTAAATATAAACCCTAACGAGTCTATGCTAAAATGCTACCAGAGAGCAAGATCTTTCTCCTAATTACAACACAGCGCCACCCCCCCCCCCCACACACACAGATCATTCATGAGAACACGTCTTATTTCTGCAATCCTGATGCCTGCGGCAGCCCACCTCAACAATGCAGAGTTTTCTGTCCCTGCAGGTTGGGAGCTGCTGGGCTTACCCACTGGGTCCCTCTGCCTGCAAAGCAAGCTGTTAACAAAGGCTCCTTGCCAGGGGCAATGAAAAAGCAGGCTGGCAGTGGTGCTCAGCCCAGGGAATGCAGCCCTTAGTGGAGGAAGTGCCCTTGGCCAGGGCCACTGTTGTCAAGGTGCCCGGATGGGCTCCCGGGGGTCTCTCTCCATTTTCCTCTCCAATCTCCCCAGAACCTTTGCTCTTCCTGTCACTTGCCACACATCCTAATGTTACCTCTGTGTTTATGTCTACACTTGCTCCAAGCACACATGCACACACACACACATGCACACACACACACACAAACGCGCGCGCTCGCGAGTGCACACACACTGGCACCTCTCTTCCCTGTCTCTCGGTGCTGGTCCTTTCATCTTCTCCCTCAGGGACTCGAGATGTCGCTGCAGGAAGTGCTTGTCCGCCAAGGCAGCAGCCAGCAGAGCCCCGTGGCTTTGACAAACCTCATTTAATTGGGAGGAAGCCAGGAGAATTTGAAAGAACTGAAACATCCACGAAAGTCCTTTTATCAGGCATAATTTAAACTCTGCATGGAAAAACCCCTATATGTATAAAGAAAAGTCAACTCCCCTCCTGCTGTGGGCACTCCGCATCTCCCCCCAGCACACCAAGGCTTCTGCAAGATTCCATCTTTTCATTTTTCTCAAAGTGTCAAAGTAGATTTGGGCTCTGCAGCAGGGTGAACAGAGGAGGAATACAGATTGTTCTCTCTCTCACCCATGCACACACACACACATACACACACACACACACACACACACACACACACACACACACACACACACCCCTTTAGCTGGGTATGAACCAGAGTCCATTCTAGGGAGAATCAAAACCCAAGTTCTTAGGAACGCATCTGTTTAGATAGTGATTGCTGCTTCTTAATTAAAGAGCTTGGCGCCCAGAGAACCTTGAAGATCCCAGTAGTTCTCAGGGCCCAGAATAATCGTCTCTGCAGGAAGCCGACAGGGCACATTTGTTTAAAGAGAGAGATGTGAGCGCGTGTGTGTACAGCCAGGCGTGCACACGTGTGGGATGTGGTGTCCTGAGAAGGAAGGTGCGGATGGGAAGGAGGGGAGCTTGACGGGACAGGCAGGCTGGACCCACGGGTGCCAGGAAAGGGGCGGGCTCTATGGGTCTCGACCCAACCCCACCTCCCACCTCCTTGCAAACCCTCTGCAGATTCACCTCCAGGCTTATCCGGCTCCCCTGGCTCGCCCCCACTTCCCCACATGCAGTTTCTGAACATCTGCAGCTGGTTATAGGCAGATCTTTGCTGTTCTGATATGATTTGTGCTAATACATGTAGAGGGCGCCCCGTTTCCTCTTCTTCACCTTCTTTTCCTCCCACTCCGTAAGATCCTTGAGGCCAAGGACAAGTGTCTTGTTTTCCTCAACTTTTTATAGCACTTCATGTGCTCTTGACACTTCATGGCAGCTTCATAAATCCTAATGGCTGCCTCTTCTTACGGGGGTTCAGCAAGATATTAACCTCAGATGTATGATGATGGCTATTTTTAGAGGTCTTAAGTGACTCACTTTAGTAATAAAATTTCTCAACAGCCCCAAACTAAGAGATTTGTCCTGTTTCAGGACCCTGTCTGAGATCCTGAGAAACTGTGTTTCCAAAGCCTGGCAACTGGGCCAAGCTGTGCCTACGCCCCTTAGGGAGTAGCTCTACATGCCATCCCCACTCCCACCCCACTCCAGGCTGACCCCCCCCCCCCCAGGCCTTCCTGCTTAGCTTTCTTTTCTTTGGCTTAGGACTTCAAACAACGATTTCCCATCGAATGTGGATATTTTCAAAGAGACCTCACCTAAGGAGACTCTCCCCAGCACTCCCTAAACGGCCCAGGCCTTGACCGCACCACCCACATCCTCCTCCAAGCCCTTCTGGACCACATTCTGAGGAACCCAAGTGCCGCTCCTGCCCTGTGACCCCTCCGCAGCTTTCAGATTTGGAGGATGACTCAGGCGCAGGCAGCAGGGCCTGGTTTCAGGGTAACCTGTGCTTGCAGTGGGCGCCTGGCCTGGGAGCGCGCGGCCCTTCCCCGGGCGCCAGCCTCCCGAGCTTCCTTGGGCAGTATTGGGTTACCCATCCAGCCGGGCCCATCTCTCCTTCCTGGCACGCCCATGTCACCTATTGGCTTACTCTCGGTGGAAGAGGGAAGCGGCTTGTTAGGAACTCCGGTTTCGCTTCTCCCTGCAGACGCCAGCTAAAGCAAACACCTCAGAGGCAACTTTCATCTCCTCCGATTTCTAAGCGCAGGCTTGAGTGTGTGAAAGGTTCACATTATTAGGAGGAGGTCCTTGTCACCTTTCCCCGCTTTAGAGTTTCAGAGAACCTGACTCAAAGCTCAGGAGAAAGTGGGCTCCTGTGCTTCTTTCTGGAAAGCAAATTAATCTCTGACTTCACTTCTGGTTGCTTCTCCAGTGTTGAGGGAAAACACCTAAGAGGAGACTTGATGCATTATGTGCACACATACGTGTACATACACACAAATACACATACACACACATACACACACACACACACACATGCACACACGCACGCACACTCACCATCTGGAAGCTGGTACAACTGGGACGGCAGGACACTGAAATAATCATGAGCAAGGGCTTCTTGGGCTGAGACTCGGTCCCTGGGGAAGCCTTTCAGCATCTGCGAGGCCAGGTCTTCAGCTTCGGGAACTCCACCCAGCCTGGAAAAGAGAAACAGTTTCTCTAGAGGCCGCTATGATGGAAAAAAAAAAATGAAGAAGAAGAAGAGGCGACAGAGGCTTAACATATCTCAAAAGAGTTCCTTCCTGGGCCACAGATGGAAAGTGAAAATAAATAACCCAACACCAAAACTCTTCCCCAGCCTGGCACTAGGAGGGGAAGAAACACCACTCCCTCCCCATGTCCCTGGGTACTATGGGCACACAAAGGACACAGGTTTGTGGCTGTAGAGGCAGGAACGTATGAAGAAGGCTCCTTCGTGGAGGAATTCTGTAGCCCCAAGCAAGCGGAAAGGCCTAGTCAGCAGAATGTTCCAGGTTCTGGATAGCAAGGACAGAAAGGATGGAGTCCTGGAGGGGAGGAGTGGGCAAGGCAGTTCCAAGGGTGGAGGTCGGTGGAAATAGCCTATTAACAGGGTTTCTGAAGCTCAGCCCCAAGGTTACCGGCCGGGACGGTTCCTTGTATCCCCTCCCGTGGTAGAGCTGGGCAGTAGTAATAAAATATCCAAATTCCAAAAATCATGACTCGTCCCCAAGCTGGCCCCGTGCTGACTTATGTATCTGGAGGTCAGCAAGTATGCTTACTGAGCAACTGTACATGTTAAAGAGGCTGGCTCTGGGAGGCCCAAGGCAAAACTGCCCCCCAGTAGAGTCCAGGCATTCCCCAAGCTATCACGCAAGAACACAGATACATCTGTGGAGGGAGCAGCCCTCCTCTGGTCTGACGGTTTGTAGTCTCGGCCTTAGAAGGTCTGGCCTAGGGGAGATAATCAGGGTACAGGAAAAGAGCCTTCATGAGGGGCTTAGGTCCTTCATCAGAGAAACTCTGGGGAACCCATCTGTTTCTTCTACATATGAGGACGTGCCAAGAAGGCATCACGGAGGCAGCACAGAATCGTCGTCAGACACTAAATGAGCTGGTGCCTTCAGCCTCAGACTTTCCAGCTTCTAGAACTGTAAGCAATGGTCTTCCGGTGAGGATATAAATCACCCAAAGCATTCTGTCAGGCTGGATCGTCCAGTTGAAAACACCATTTATTCTCACGGCCTTGATCCTTAATCTAAAATGGAAGCCGGTGGGTAGGCCTGAAGCCTGACATTCTGCCTTGAGTTGCACAGCCACAAATGAACCTGTCGGAAGATCCTGCTATTAAGGTCATGGTCCACCATGTCCAGATAGCTCCCTGAGCTTGGTGCAAAATGGAGGACTCCCTTCATCAGTAGGGACTCCTCTTCTTTGCCTGACCTTGCGTGGAGGATGACCCTGCACAGAGCCATGTGACTCAACACACGAGTGCCTCTCCTTGGTCTGCCAGTATGATAACTAGGTACCATCAGCCCTTCCTGCCCGTAACCCTGAGAACCTTTATATACCTCACCCCAAAAGCAATACAATGAGCTGCCTCTCTGAAGCTGATCCTGGAAGGCTTCTCCGTCATACTCACGGCCATCTGAACCTCATTCATTACTTCTGCTCCCTTTGTCCTCGTGGGCCAGTGGCCAATGACCCCGGAGGAAGGGAGGACTACATGAGCAATCAAACAAAACCTAGAGGGGCTTGCTTACGTCAGCATGAAGCAGGGAGGAGCTTGTGTTCCTCTCGGGCAGGCATGATGCAGGGATGCCCCAGGCCCTGTCCTACAGGTGTGACGTGTCTGATTGAGATTTGCATAAGAAACGTCCAGGTATCTGATTTCTACACTGCAGAGCTGTGTCTGCAAACAGGTTATTAGTCTCTGACTCCAGGGTAACTGTTTCACAGACAAGATAAAGACATTTGGAAAGCCCAGGCTAAGGACCTGCTTACCGGCTGTGCGTGAAGGAGGACGGGTTGGCCAATTCTCCACGTCACGTGCTCTGTCCAGGCTGTGTGATTGCATGAAGCAGTAGCTACTAACCATCACTCAGCACAGGTTGAGTATGGCTGTTCTCAGAGGAGTGAGCGAACCCTGCTTAGTTTTAATTGCCCAGCATGCCCTGGCTCTGAGTATTAGGATCTCCTACCTACACTGTCGCCACTGACCTTCCCAGTAGGGGAGGCGGCTCTCTGCCGTGAGCTCGCCTGGGCACCGTGCTTGCCCTTACCTCATATAAAGGAGAGGGTGTACGAACAGAGTGGCCACGTTGCTAATGCTCTCAGTCCAGGATAGACACCCACAGTAAGAAGCACCCGTCCCCAGCAGGAAGAAACAATCATTAGGAAAGCTGTCGATCTGAAACGTGAGTGTGTACTCACGAGGCCCACGTTACAGAGATCACCATTAAACCCACAGCGAGGTCCATTTCTAGCCCTGTGCACAATCCCACTGCACCTTTGTGGGAACTGTGCAAAAGGCTGGAGACAACTCCACTTTTCTACACTCAACACACTTGCCAACCGAGTCTATTGCAACCCTCTGCGGCACACGAATCAGGGTTCCACCACCGACCTTCGATAGGCGACCCAGTTTCCTCAAGCCTCAGTTCCTTCCTGTTTGACATCAGAACAGGACTGTTAAAAAAAAAAATGTAACAAATGCAGAGGCAGAGGCAGGCAGATCTCTAAGTCTGAGGCCAGCCTGGTCTACAGAATGAGTTGCAAGACACGGTTTAGGTTTTCCTGTCTTGAAAAAAAATTCCAAAAACACCAAACAACAACAACAACAGCAGCAAATGAATGTAACAATGTGCAGCCCCAGGAGCACACGGTGGGCACGTATCCTTAGTCCTCTGCAGAGCCAAGGATTTCCTCATGTGCTAATCCAAGCAAACTCTGTCGGATAGAATTTTCCACAGTGATGGGAATTCTCTGTTTTCGCGCTGTCCGATGCAGTCGGCGCTTGTCTGTGTGCGGCTGTTGAGCTCTGGGAATGTAGGTAGTGTAACCGAACAACTAAACTTTAAGTTTAGTCGGGAATCATTTCTATTTAGACGGCTGTTTATGTCTCGTGGCAACGGCACTAGCGGTGCTCCAGGTATTATTTCTTGCTCCAGGAGCCAAGGAGGGAAAAAGGAAGTCTGAGCAAGGGCCAGGAACCCAGGAATGGGCAGGGCAGTAGGTGATACCTGCTCGGGAGAGTGAGAGAATTCAAGTCCTATCAGCTCGGAAGGGGGGGGGGGGCGGTGTTTCAAGCGACAGCAGTTAAGCCAGTGGCAGAACTGTGACAGCCTCAACAGCAGCGGCAGAGAGTATTAAGGTGCTTGGCGTTTTAAAAAGCCAATAGGAATGAAAGGAAGCTGTGGAGCTGTGTGGAGTTTCTCTAGGCTAGGCCTGGGGGGCCAGCATGCCTGCAAAAGGGTGGTGGTACCTTCCGTTGTTATTGTTTTCACAAGTTTAAATTTATTCCAGTCTCAAAGTTGGAACCAACTAAAACCGGAGCTGCTCTGCTTAGCAAACAGAGCTTCCCCAGCTCCTACTCAGGACCTCAAAAACGCGTCTTTGACATTCTAGGGACTCCAGGGATCACTCCGGGTTAGACTGAAGTTCCTGCCGTCTTTGACATAGTTTTTGAACGAGTATCTTAAAATCATTGATACCTAAACCTAAAAAAAAAAAAAAAAAAAAAAAGTGTGTTTTTACATGCCAGTACTGCTCGATTAAATGGCTTGTAGGAAAGGTAACTATTTTAAAATGTCGTGATAAATCGAAGCGGGAGTCCACAGACGGCTGTGATTGCTTAGCGGTGATCGCGAGCAGTTTCTGTATCCCAGAGGATATAACAAACAGCAGTCCCTGGGAACATGCCTCCGAAATAACGGAGGCTTCGAGCCATCCTGGGCTTTGAAAATAAGAGCAGAGCGTCTGGGCATCATGGGAGCCTTGTCTCTCCCCATAAAAGATCCCCTGTCAGTCCATGGCTCTCTGCTCATTCTTTGTACCCTCTTTTTCACTCTTTACAGTGCCTTTTAAAAGCATACAAATGGTACATAAGGAATAATCAAGCCACCTTTGGTTAGATTAAACCACTCTGTATATTCAGGGACCAACGGTTCAATGTTCAGTTGGGACTTTGGCTGGGAAACTCTTTCCTTCTCTCCACCTGCGAGAGTGTTTTTCTTTGACATCTGAGCTCCTTTACCCAGTCTCTGATGTTTCCCTCACCGCCCTTTTTGCCTTCTCACTGAAGCAAAAAGAACAGAGCCTTCACTAATTACTCTCAGATCAAATAATACTGGTTATTGTAATTGGTCATTGTCCGAAAACACTGAGTTCTTCTTCGCCCAGAGGCTGCCTGGTGCAGCATAGTTAGCTAGCTATTCCTGGAATGTCTCTATTATCTGTTTTACTTTGCAAAAGAAACTAGGGATTTGTTGAAAGCTGGTAATAAAAGTCTGCCCTGGTCTGAGCCGAGACCATGTTGAGAGGGCCTGGGAAAGCATGACCTCCATGAATCACGTTCCCCTTCCAATGCCCACTCAATGATGTTATTTGGTTTCCCTGTGTCAGAGAATAATAAACCCACTAGGTTTTCTCGGAGGCCAACACTATTGCTCTCAGGGCCTGGGGCATGGCTGAAGGGCACAAAACAATTTTAATGACCAAACTCACTGAAAGTAAAATGGTTCATAAAGAAAAACCAACACCCTACCAGGGGGTTGGCTCTCTCAGAGGCTCTCTCTGGGGCTCGGATGTGTGGGGGGGCTGGAGCCCAGTGCTCTGGGGTCTAGAGAAGCATCTCTGTCTTCTCTGTGTCTAAAGAAAACTTGCCAGTGTAGTGCTTACCTACTCCAGACACTCTGCAGGCTTTGAGGTTTAGGCAGCGGGAACCATTCTGGAAAGCACACAGAGAGAAACATTAAATCCAAGAGCAAAATCCTCCAGTCTGTTGCCAAAAAATATTATTAAAATTCCAAATGCCCTTCTTGGCTGGGGGGGGGGGGGGAAGAGGGTTCTAGAACTGGGCAAGCTGACTACTAACTTTTAAGGCCCCTTCTCTGAGTGCTTGTGAGTCACTGAAAGGTCCTGTTAGGCATGAGCTTTGTGTCCTCCAGACTCCCATGCTGAAGTCCTAACACAAAGTACCATAGCATAGGACCTTACATGGAAAGGCCAGAGTGACGTTCTCATCAGAGTGGGTCCTGATAGGATTTGACTGGTATCCTTATTAAAGGGGAAAATTTGGACAAGGAGATAGGCATTAGGAAAGATGACACAGAGAAATATGAGAACAGCCAAGGATGGATACCCCAGAGAGATTCCACGCTCAGAAAAACCCACCTGTGCCGATGCTACCCTTTCAGACTCCCAGACTGGAGAACAAGGAGCAGGCACTTCTGTTATCTGAGCTTCTCAGTTTGTGGTCTTCGGTATGGCAGCTTTCACAGACCAACTCAGTTACAATATTCAGTTGAATTAATAAGCATTTAACACACCGGGTATAGTGTGTGTGCGCCAAGTACTAGCGAACACAAGAAATCAAAAGACATTCCTTCGTCCTCTCAAGCTTACAACCCACCTGGGAGAATAGAATGGAACACACACACCCCCCCCCAAACAAACAAGAGTTTTCTAAAGGGGGTGGGGTGTTGTGGGAGAGTTGGCTCTGGGGCGAAGAGCGATCGCTGCTCTTGCAGAGGACCTGAGGCCAGTGCCCAGCACCTACCCTGGGTGGCTCACAGTGGCTCATCACTCCAGCTCCCAGGGATCCAATGCTCTCTTCTTGCCTTCCCAGACACCTAACACACGTGGCATTCATTCACACAAACACCCACCCACCTGCATATACACAAAAATAGTAAAAATAAATCTTCAGGGCTAGCACGGTGGCGCGGGACCCACATCAGAGAGCCCACAACTGTCTGTAACTCTAGATGTGGGAGATCCAGTGCCCTCTTCTGGCCTCCACAGTCACCTGCACTTGTGTGCATATTATCCCCCCCCACATACACATAATTAAAGAAATAAAATAAATCTTTAAAAAATCTTTTTAAAAGCTTTAAAAATTCTAAAGCAGCTAATAAAAAAATAGAATATTATTTAGAGAATCCTATTCTATTTATATTTGGACATGCATATTTCTTTTGCATTTGGTTAATACATTAGTGCCAACCCAAGCTAAAACCACAATGAAAGGGGACTTTTTTTTTTTTTTTTTTTACATTTTAGAAATAATTAAATTGGTTGAGTTAGCACCAGCTTTGCTGGCTCTTGGGGGGTAGAGGCAGGAGGGTTACCACAAATTCAAAAGCTAAATAGAGAGACTTTGTTTCAACAAACAAGAACTCATAATTGACCTCTGGGTGTGGTAGCACATGCCATGGCACAAGTCCTGGAACTTGGCAGGCAGGAGCAGAAGGTGGGGAACTGTAGGCCGGCCTACACTACCTATGGGGCCCAGAAAAACAAGCAAACTGTGAAATAGTAATTGGAAGTCTAATACGTGAAAGGGCCTCAAGAGAAGCCATGAAGGATGCCAGTGATACAACTCATCAAGTCCCCCTCCCTCTTTTCCTCTCCCCACGCCCTTTCCCTGTTTCTTCCTTGAGATGAGGAACTCAGGGTGGCCTCAAACTTGTGATCCAGGCTGAGGAGAAATACTTCAGCTCCAATTTAAAATGGCACCACCAGCTTTTCCTTTTCTTGGACCTAAAATGCGATTATCTTGATTTTTAAAAATCTCTTCGCCCGGGTTCTGTGTAAATGGAATGAACCAAGATTGTGTATCATGGTTAAGAATTGAATCATCCTTAGGTAACAGCTGCTTTGTAACTCTCGCACATGCTTGTATGTAAGTGGCTGGGCTTAGAGGGACTCGGTCTTCACACTTATGTATTTATTTTCTCAAAAAATAAAAAGTATATGCAGGTAGCTTTCTATATCCGAAGGCTTCTACCCCAAAATTCCTCATGGCTTCAATCAATCATGAATTTAAAATGTATGCAGTTTTTAGTTGCTGGGCCAGGCATAGTGGCTCAAACTTATAATCCTGAGACAGGAGACTGAGGCAATTCAGGGCCAGCCTGGGCTACGTAAGGAGACCCTTGTCTCAAACAAACAAACAAATTAAAAAGTAAATTGCTAGGGCAAGTGTAGAAAACCCATTCAGATATTTTTTGTCATTATTCCCTAAACTATGCTATTATGTTATAACAATTATTCACATAGCACTTCACACTCTGTCAGGCAATGGGCTCACGTGCTGAGGATTCTGAGTGATGATGCTGTTATTTTTAGTCCCAAAAGTAAGTTCAATTAAAAGTTTATTTGTAGTGCTGAGTTGTAGAGTAAAAAGAGTGATTAAAGAAAGCTGTGGTGCCATGGCGCATGCCTTTAGGCTCAGCACTGGAGAGGCAGATCTCTGAGTTCAAGACCAGTCTGGTCTACAAAGTGAGTTCTTAGATAGCCAGGGCTACACTGAGAAGCCCTGTTTTGAGAAACGCTGTTTGGAAGAATAAAACAAAAAAAAAAGAAAGGAAGAAAGGAGGAAAATAAGTTGTGGAAACTGAGTTTCCAAGGTCAGGTCCACCCCTACAGAACCATGCAGCTAAGAGCTGAGTGCCCTCGATGGACTCCAAGGGGTCACAGTAGAAGATTACTCTGTTTACTAGCCTGTGCCTGCATTCAAAATAACTAAAAACAAAAACAAAATAATTAAAACACCACTATCCGGCATTTGTTAGAGTTCATTTATAAACTACTTCCTGCTGCCTGTTTGTCACTCTTCCAAAAGAAGAAGAAAAAAAGAAATGGTCCCTCATTCAATCACATCCCAGTTTCCAGCCAACAAAACAAAATCACTGGGATTTCCAGCAAGTTACTTCAAGTATGGTGGCTTAGTTACTTTTCTATCGCCTTGCTCAGCTACCATGGCCAAGGCAACTCATGCAAGAGTTTCCTGGGCTTACAGCTTCAGAGGGTTAGAATCCCCGGCCTTCACAGTGGAGAACATGGCGACAGCGAGGCAGGCTAGAGCCCCAGCTGGGCACTCACATCTTGAGGTTTAGCCACAAGGCAGAAATAGCTAACCGGGCTTGGCTTGGCGCGGACTTTCAAAACCTCAAAGCCCGCCCCCAGGGACACACCCCCTCCATCCAGGCAACCCTTCCCAACCTTTCCCAAACAGCTCCACTCACTGGGGACCAAGCATCCAAATACATGGGGTCACTCTCATCGAAACCATCATCTATGGTGACCACCTGCCCTTGATTTGTTTCGTGTACTCAACGTAAGAGGCGTTGGCTTTGATTTTTGTGGGGGTGGATATGGGTGTTTGAACATCACTGTGCATACAAATTTTGGGGGTCAGTTCTTTCCTTCCACCACCGGGTCCAGTTGAACTCGGGCTGTCAGGCTTACACAGCCAGAGCTGAGCCATCCTGCTGCCCCCGATATTGCTTCCTTTTTTGTTATTTTATTTTATTTTATTTTATTTTATTTTATTTTATTTTATTTTATTTTATATGTATGGGTATTTTGCCTGTACATATAAATGTATGTGCCTGGTACTCACAGAGGCCAGAAGAGGGCATCAGATCCCCTGGAACTGGAGTTACAGACAGTTGTGAGCTGCCATGTGGGTGCTGGGATTAGAACCTGGGTCCTCTGGAAGAGCAGCCAGTGCTCTTTACCTCTGAGACCTCTCTCGAGCTCTAGGTATTTCTTTACAGCGGGGTTTAGTAACATGAACACAAAATCCCAGCTCAAATCTCTCTGCCATTCAGGTGCTCTGGGACTTGGGGGGTTGAGGAAGCTACAGAAAGTTTGTGGAGCTGTAAATGAGAATCATTTTCAGGTTTCCTGGAAGGTTAGATACCACCTCTGGCGAGTAGGAACTCAAAAGCTATCGGTCTCTGCCTTTCTTCCCTTCCTTCTGCTCTTGAACATAGTTTCAGGAGGGGGAGCACCGGCCAACAGGGTAGGGCGGCCTCACCTGCAGAGCTTTTAAAAGGAGGCAGCCTGGCTCCGCCCCATAGGGAGCCCGACGTGACAGGTCTGGGAGGGGCCACCCATTGGTTGGTTGCTGTGCTGTTATTAGGTCTTTAATAGGCTCCAGATGTTTCTAGTGAGGTTAAGCCTGGAGGCCTGCCGATCCAGCCAAGAAAGCAGGGTCTGGCACTTGCCAGCAGCTCTGGCCCGCTTCCCCGAGCCTCACTTCCTCATCTGCGACAACTCTAGAAGGCTGTTGTGAGAATTCCATTAATCAGTGTACATAAAAATTGCAGAATGTAACATCAGACTCCTACTTAGTACGTTTTTTTTTTTTGTTTTGTTTTGTTTTGTTTCTTCAGTACAGGAAAGAGGAGACATGACAAGGGCAAAAGAGGCTCTCAGGAATTCCTAAACGGATGCCCTTGGCCCCTGGGAGGGCAACATTTTGAACTTGAGCCCTCTGGTTCTGCATATCCTGACTCTTCCCACATCTACTCTGTAGCCACCTCAGCAAAGCAGCCATGGTCAGTTGGGCAGCTGCAGGGTAGCCAAGGCAAGCCCCAGCCTGTGACCCACCCTCCCGCCTGGATGCCAATACCCAGATGACCTTGCCTCTGCCATTGATTTTTCCCAGTAGCTAAGTTTCGAGCAATCAATGAGAGAAAGGTTCACAGACAAACGGGCATCTTACAAAACAGCACCATTTTAGGTGGGTCTGTTTCTCTGACTTCAGCAGCCTCTATAAATAAATAAATAAGTCTAGCGATGGTAGTAAGTCATTAGGGTGGCTTTTCCTCCTTCTCATTTGAGTTCAGTTGGGACTCAGGCAAAAGTGACCCGGAGAAGCAGAATATTTAAATTTCCAAACGAAGCCAATTTCAAATGAGGGCAGAGCAGCTGTTATCATAAAAGATTAACGCAGGTTTTTTTGTTTGTTTGTTTGGTCCATCAGTGTTTCATAGAACTCATTTCACAACTGGACTCAAGTGTGGGAACCTTTAGTCACCCGAGATTTGTTGACTGATCAGTTGATAAACTTCACCTGGCCGTTTGGAGCCTTGGCTCGGGGTAAAACATTCCCTGGTTACCATAGTCTTGCCGACGTCCTGAGGTTATCTTCTGGTGCAGTCTACTGAACTACACCCCTGGAATTTCCTGAACACAATGCATTCTTGAGATACCACCTGTTTATATAGTTGATAACGCTGTTAGCCTGATTTCGCTATCTCAAGCAGTAACGTTTAGAGGGTTCTGCAAAAATCTGCAGCGCTTTCGTGTCCACCTGTACTCCCATCCGGTTTAACCCTCCCCCACTCCCCCAGCTGCTGGTTTCACTCTTTCTCTGGGAGCTGGCTTGGAAACGTGTTTAGGCTTTGACTCCCGGACCTTTGTCGGACTTCAAGGATCTCTGGGAGAGATCACGTTCTCGGCTGTAAAAGCCAGGCCACTCACGGACGGGGCTCCCTGGCACATGAGGCCCACACTCCAGTCTGTATGCATGGCTTGTTGTTTGGGGGACCCTGTACCAAAACTTCCTGTGACTGCAAGGCCACTCCCACCTCTGAGGCCTGTTCCTAAGGTGAAGAAAGAGAAGCCAGGCCTGACCGCTGGGGTTGGAGACACAGGAGCAAATCTCAGTAGTCAAGGCTGTCCCCATGCTTGGGGACACTGCCTGGCAACTGTCTGTCCACGCTCACAAAGGATGCCTGAGCTTGACCACACTTTCCGATGCGTCGTTGGGCATTTGCCACTCTGCTGTAGCCTCTGCAAGCATGTCAGCCCTAAGCACACACCTGGCAGTCCCCAGGAAGCTTAAGGTCACGTGGCATTGTTGTTAACAATGACTTGTTAGTCCTCTGCAGCCACTCTGGTTCTCCTCTCAGCTTCCAAAGGCCCTTTTCCCGGTCCTTGGCAATTGTTTCTAGTCTGTATTTCTAGATTGGGATCTTACCATAGGCTGGCTTTGGGTTTGGCTTTAAGAAACCTGTTCCTCCTCCCAGAGGTGGGTCCCCGGCCACCCCCTCCTGCCTTTCTATTGGCTGATCGGCTGGAAGGGGCTCTCTTTCTTTCACCATTGAGGCAGATTTTTCCCCCTTCACAATTCAAATCTGATTAGTCACAACTTCTGACTTCCTTCCTCATTGTCCCTACTCCAGTACTGACACCTGGCTTGTCTCCCAGGACTTAAAGCATTGCCACTTTGCCTCTGGTCTTACCTACCACCAATTTTCAATTCTGCATCTTGTCACCCGAGTGAGTATCTTTAGAAATTAAGACTTGATAGATCAAACCCTTTGTGTGTCCTCTGTTTCCTTATAGGTCAACATGTACTTCTCAGTGGGCCCCGCCCACCCACCGGCCTCCTCTCCTGCAATGGCCCCCTCAGGGAAGCAACAGTTTAGGTGTCCAGAGCAGTTGCCTAAGTACACCTGCTGTTCTGTTCCCAGCATCTGGCTCCTTCATCTGGCACATACATTCTTGCTCACCTGGAGACAGCTATCCTCCTCTGTTACCTTTCTCTAATCACCGTGGAGACTACGTTCACAGCTCTCATATACCTTAAATTAAGCTCTGCCTTCCCCAGAGTCCTTGATGGTCCCTGGGTGACCTGCTGCTGTATAGTTTCCACATCGTATGACTAGTTCACTTCCTTATTTCCTGGACCATATTTCTTGAAAGCAAGAATCCATGCTATGGTCCTTTATATTTCCTGCCTTCAATAAATACTTGCTGGATGAATAAGAAGAGTTGAGGTTTGGATTAAAAAATAGAATGGAATAAATTTACTACCTCTTACTTGTAGAACTCACATTTGTGTCTATTTCTGTGTCTTCTGAGAGTGTGAAAGGGACCTCTGGTTTGAGCCAGTTCCATGAATTACATTTAGTGCTTTTTAGACCCTTCTTGGAGCTGGGAAGGAACAAGGCAGGACTTAACTTCGTGTTTATTTTTAATATTTGACATTTTATCTTAGTTAATAAGCACAAACTGTAATCTATGTATGCAAGTATACTCTTGTAATTCCAGCACTTGGGAGGCTGAGGCAGGAGGATTGTGGGTCCAAGGCTAGCCTGGGCATAGCAGGTTACCCAGGGCTACAGAGTAAGACCCTGTTTTAAGAAACAAAACAAATGAATAAAAAACTTTATATACACACACATACACACACACACACACACACACACACACACGGTTTTATATTAAAAATATTTTTACCTGCTTTCACTTGTAATTTTCTTAAACTTAATTACTTTAAGCTCATCTACTCCCACTCCTTAAAAACTAATAATTGCTACCAAATAAATTAAAGATGAGAAAACCAAAAATAAATGTGGAAACTAGAAGAAACTATTAATGAAGATCAAAGTGGGCTGTGTATCTAAATTGATTTCACTGACTGGCATAGGGGACGGGTTAATAAAGATGTTAATAGAAACTCCCCAGGAGCTTTCTGCAGCGCTCCTGAAGTGATATCATAATGAGCCGGTCAGGCTCACAGATCCCTGAATGCCTGTGGCTTCATCAGCCGTGGCAAGGGAGGGCTGCTGGAGTCCTAGGAAAGGAACAGTACATTCCAGACGCCACACTTAGCTTCAGAAATCTAGGCTTGATGGAAAGACATCATCCCAAAATGGGCCTGGAAGAGTATCATTAGCTTGTCCCCTGTGCACGGCACTTCACTGTTTCATTACCAGACAACCTTTACAGCTTGATAATGCGTGCATATGGGATACTGTTATGATGCCCGCCTTCAGATCCAATGAGCCTGGGTGTACTGGCTCAAATGCTTCCTGGCTAGGTGACTCTACAGCAGAGATCTGCTTCTTTTGTTTGTCTGTTTGCTTTATTTATTTATTTTTTTGAGACAGGGTTTCTCTGTGTAGCCTTGGCTTTCCTGGACTCGCCTTGTAGACCAGGCTGACCTTGAACTCACAGCGATCTGCCTGCCTCTGCCTCCCGAGGGCTGGGATTAAAGGCGAGAGCCACAGCTCTCATTTATCAGGTATGGCTGGGGGCTGGAGAGATGGCTCAGCTGTTAAGGCTAGGCTCACAACCAAAACATGAGGTATGGGTGGTAACATTGCTCCCATTTGATGAGGTGGTTATGTATCAAAGTAAGATGGTTTCATTTCACAACTATCTATTGATTAATATTATGTGCCAGTTAAGGGGCATGCATAAAATTCTACCAGAAGGGCCGGAAGTAGCTGGTTTGACCCCTAGAACAGTCCAGATATCTTTCTTTTGTAACACATTTGAGCAAAATAAGCAGCGAAGATGCCGAGACAGCTAATTTAAGTGACCTACTGCATTCCGTGGTTGGTGGAGAACCAGGGCTCTCCCAGGGAGGCCTCTGCGGGCACAGGGTGGGTGGGTAGGCACCTGATAGCAATTTAGATGTGGGGAACAGACGTGGGCAGGTTTACCAGGCACGCAGACACACGTAGGCCGGTGCTGGAAAACCAAACATCAACTTTAACGATGTGGGAATCCAGACAACGCTCGGGCCCACGCAAGCCCAAACCAAGAGTCAGTCCCAGTGCCCACAGGGACGCTGGACAACCTGGAGGAGGCTGGTCAGCATTTCTAAGGTTCTAAATATAAAAAGAGAGGCAGTGTGTTCTTACACACCTGTCGTGGCGCCTGAACCACGATGGATCACTGAGCAGCTGAACTTGAACACCATGACCAAGAGAATGGGGGTAACCTTGATCGGCTTTTTCTGCAAAGCTAGGCTCTGTGGCAGTTCAATAATTTTTCAGCACCATGCTTCAGCATGGGACGGGAAAACAGCATGAGAAACAGAAGGAGCAAAACTGGGTGCCGAGTCCGTCCTTTGCGATCAGGAAAAGCCTCTCTGTGAGCCTGGGGGGGAAATGTCCCCATCTGTAAGATGGCACAACCTCTCCCAACAACGACCTAGGCCAGCAGTAGTAGAGATTAACGATTATGTGTAATATATGTTGTAGATAATCTATAATGCACTGTGTATACATATCATTATATATGCATACACTTATGTACTTTGCCTGGGACACGGGGGGTATGATAGGATAGCTCCCACTTTGCCTCGGACATGGGGGATATGCTTTAAGTGATAGGGTAGCTCCCACTTTGTGGCCCAGAGAGCTGAAAATAAGAACTCCCTCAAATTCTCCCAGACAATGAATGGAGGAAATTGGGGCTTTCAATTCAGAAAGTAGCCCCTTCCCTCTGAGTCCGGCCCTGTGAATAAGTCTCCCAGCAAATACCTCATGCGACTGAGCCGACGCCAAAGCAGAGGCAGAGTTAGGCTGCGTTCACGGCAACGTACGTGCTCAGAGTTCCGAGAGCCTAGGGCGTAATAGCACTTTACCGTCCCATTCAGGGCGAGGAGCATTCTCAACCCGATCTCTATCTCTTGCATGACTCCCACCGTGGTGTCAATTGCAGCTGAGCTCTATCCTGTCTTCAATACACACCTACATATATACATACGTGAATGTATATTCACATACCTACCTACATATATAATTGAGATGATATAATTACAGCGTTCCCCCCTTTTCTTTCCTCCCTCTAACCCTTTGCATGCACCCCCCATCTCTATCTCCCTCAAACTTATGACCTATCCCTAAGTACATAAATACAACATGCTTAGTCCATGTAGCATCACCTGTCTGCACAATCGAGCCCTGAGAGCGTATGCATACGGGGAACATCTTAAAGCGGTTTTAAATTCGGGACTCAGGAGTGAGGCCTCAACACCTGACAGCTGCTGTCACTAGTCCATCCCAGTTATTTCTTGCTTCCACCTAGCGGTCAAACGCTGCAAAAGCAGGCACACAGCAAAACAACAACAGGCCAGGCAATGCTCCAGTCCCTAGGGCACAGACTCGGGTGCCTGGGGGATTTTTGTGTGTGCTGCTTTCTTGCCTTTTGACTTCCACTGAACTCCTCCAGTGGAATAACTCCCCAAATGAGGTGTTCTTTCCTGGGACTGAAAACCAGCCTAATCCCGGATGCTTCCCTGTGGCTGAGCTCATGAGGCAACTCGGGCGAGCTTTTCAGCGGATATTTCTTTAAAAGTCCTAAGGCCGAGCCGGACGCTGTTCGCTTCTCTGTGGGAACAGGCATCAAAGAGAGGGGAGTAAAGTGCTTTGCGCGCGCATCAGGAACTAATTGCCAATTTGGCAAATGTATTGACTAATGTCACGCACTGTTATTTCTAAATCCTCTCCTGTCCTTGACCCCCAGTATCTAGATGTAAACTTGGAACCATTAGCGAAGAAGGATAAAGTCTTCTGGTGCCTCAAATGGAATTGAGAGGGATTTAAACTCAGCGCTTTTGAGTGTGGTGAAATGAACTCAGCAGTACATTAATGCTAGGATTTGAGCTCACACAGCATGAGAGCTTTCAGAAACTGTGTTTAAGGAAGCAAACAGAGCCCCGACAGACCCTTTCAGGGGAGCAAAAGGAGCTGGACGGAACAATCCCTGACACATTAAAAACCACAACTGCGCTGCGATCATGTGGGCAGGAGAAAAAGTTCCTCTTTATCACACGATCTTCCCATCTAATGAGACCTCGCCTGGACAGCCTCCAGAGGAGCCGGCCTCTGTTTACTTTAACGGAGACACGTCTAAATATTTAGCTGAGTCCCTGAAAAGCCCTACATGATTTTGTAGCAAACGGGTCTCCAACGTAAGCCCCTATGGCCTGTTGCCATTGAAAATCTAGAGAAAGGGGAGTTGGAAAAGAAAAAAAAAATATATATATATATATATATATGGTGATCAACAGCGCAAATGCTTACATTTCTTTCCCTCTCAGGATGAACTATATTTTAATGCTCCTCAGGTACTTAGGTTGTTACATAGCCTTAACTGAGCCTGCTTCCCTTCTCCTGTAGCCTTTATTCCTCTCTGGATGGGGAAGCCCACACTGTCTCTGTTTAGTTGGCCCCAGCATGCCTGAGGTTCAAATGACTCTGACTGTGTTTTCTTGTGAATGGAGGGAACTGAGGTACAAAGACTGGAGGACCTTTGTGAAAACACCTTCAGGCGCCTGCTGCTCAAATTCACCCACTGTCTCTGCATCAGCAGATCTTAGCCAAGACGAACATCTGGTTTGCTCTAAGCTTCTGGCATCTCCTGTGCCACAAACTCACCACATCCCGGATAGCCCGTCAGTTGGGGCTTTAACCTCTTCAGACATTTGGGCAGAAGAATCCCCTCCCGGACTCTGTCGTTGCTTCAGGATGCTTAGGAAGGGTCACCAAAATTTCTCCCCTCCCCCGCTGCAAGAGGCCGGCAGCCTCAGTGCCCGTCAGTTTGATTAATGTGTCTTGGCTAATTGTGTGAAAGATAGCAGTCCTTTAGCAAGTGTGACCAGTTTATTGTCCAGCCAATCACAGACACCTCAGTTAGCATGAGAAAGGGGGTGCCTTGCAGGGGGAGGCGGGGGAGTTCTGGCGGCTGAGTCAAAGGATGAGAGTTTTAGGGGGGGCGCAGAGCAACACCCACTCCTTTGAGGGGAACTTACTGTGCTCTGCTAAACCTGTAAACCTCCTAGTCAAAGACCTTTTTCTCCTCCCTCTTTTTTCAAGATCTTTTTTTTCCCATGGTACAAGCAGGCAAGGCCCTGGCTACTCTGCAGATGGAGTTCACGTCCCAGGGTTTTTAATATTTCACTTTTATATTTCTGTTAGAGGATGATCCTGCTGAGAGTCTGGGAATCCGGGCTCGTCAGAACCCCCTCACTGACACTTGGATATACGGCTCTGAAAGCCATCCCAGGAGGAAAGATTAAACAACAAAAAAAGGGCCTATTTTTCAAAGCCTACTTCTCAATCTGCCCACATCAGAATAAGACAACTGGCCCTTTGAAGTGGAGGAAAGAGAGTTCTCAGCCAGCTTGCTTAAAGTGGGGAAGGAAGGGAAGGAAGGAAGGAAGGAAGGAGGAGAGAAGGAAGCAGTTTTGAACGTGATACACTCCACTCGCCTTCCTGATTTAATCAGGGATGAGTATGAAGCCGGGAAAGCCAGGCTCACTAGAACTGGGAGAAAGCTGGGACTTAAAGGAGTCAGCACTGGGAAAATTTTTAATGTCCCCAACAGAATCAGGATGGTTCCTTAAGACACAGTCCAGACAAGGCCTCACGACGGCAGCAACTGGATAGAGACTGGACTATTCACCCAAGTTCAGGGCAGCCAAACACCTTCAGCTGTGCTACGCTGCTAAAAGTTTTCTAAATGAGCAAATGACTAAAAGGAATATTCCTCAAACAAGCAAGACATGTGAATGGCCAGGGAACACACACACACACACACACACACACACAAAACAGTCACCAGTAATCCTCAGAGAATTTTTTGAGCATCACAAAACCAAGAGGCAAGTTCCAATGTTAGAATAGACACTATCCATAAGACAAGTGGTGAGTGGGGCATGGTGACACATTATAGTTGAGAGGCTGAGGTAGAAGGATCACTGAGGATGAGGTCAGCGTGGGCTAACGGAGTGAATTCTGAGCTAGCCTGAGCCACATGGCATGATCTTGTCCTCAAAAACTAAAAAGGCACCCCCATACACAAACAATGATGATGCTGGTGATGTTGATGATGATAGTGATGGTGATGATGGTGGTGGTGGTGGTGATGATGGTGATGATGGTGGTGGTGATGGTGGTGATGATAATGATGAATATGGGTAAGAATATGGATAAAGACAAACTCTCACTATTCTCACCATTGGTAGGAATGTAAATGAGTACAGCTATTGTGAAAAACAGTACAAATATTTATTTAAACGAAAACCAGGAGTAAAACCCCAGGACCCTGCATTCTCGCTACTGGGCATATATCCAAAGGAACTGAAGGCAGTGTATCGGGTACACAGCTATACTTGATGCTCACCCCAGCACTGTTTATACTAGCCAAGGCACAGACCAAGGTAGGCATCCACCGAAATAAAAATGGAAGCAGGAAATTGCTGTGTACTCCTAATAGGATACTATGTGTCCATACAAATAATGGGATTCTGTCATTTCTAGTAACATGGATGAAACTGGAGGACATGGTTAAATGAACTAAGCTGAGCACTGGAAGATAAGTCTTGTATGTTCTCACTTCTATGCAGGAGGTAAATGTTGGCTCAACAGAAAAAGAGAGTAAAGTAGCTGTTAACCAGAGCCTGGGAAGGGTATGGCGGAGGGAAGGATGGAGAGGGAGTGTTTGCTAGGACAAGGGGTGCATGGGATAGGAAGGTAACTCGTAATGTTCTAGTGCCCACCTCCTGTTCAGTTATTAAGTTATTTAAGTTATTGCAGGTCAAATCTGTGGAAACAGCAGTAGCTCAGGAATGGGGGTAGATGGGCATGCCTCAAGAGAGATTTGCTTATTCATAAGACTCACCCCCGGGACAAGATTCTCAATGACCTCTTTAAAACACGGTCCTTTTGTCTGAGGTGTTAATATAGTACCAACACTATGCCTGAGATAAGCTAGATACGTTAAGATTTCCAAAGGTGGGGTTTGAAATCCCGGCTATGATTAAGGTTGTGACTCCCTTCTCATGCTCAGCTTGACCCGCAGCCATAAGCTTCCCAAACCCACAGAAACAGTCCCACTAGTGAGCACTGCAGTCCTAGTGAGAACCGGGGAATGAATCCAAGCCCATGCGCAGGAGACTCAAGAACACACCACGTCCATCCAGGGACTGTAGCACCTTGCAGGAATCTAGCAGATAAAAAGTATGCTAGGCGCAGTGGCCTACACCTATAATCCCAGCACTCAAGGAGGCAAAGGCAGGCAGATCTCTGTGAGCTCGAGGCCAGCCTGGTATACAAAGTGAGTCCAGGAGAGCCAAGACTACACACAGTTTTTGTCTTCAAAAACAAACAAACAAACAAAGTACTAAAAACCAGTTGTATTTTTCTGAATTAAACAGAAGGAAACCAAAATATGAGCCCGGTTGATATTGGGCCTGGAGAATTTTCTTTGAAAATAAAACCTGCTTTAGCCTGACAGCAAAAGGAACAACGTGACATATTTCTCTCTGTTTTTGCAGAGCCCAGATATCTTCTTAGCATGGCATCTGGCAGGGAAGCATTTGGCAGTGTGCCTGGCTTTGATGACCATCTGCCATGGGCATATCTCATTATTGCCTGAACCAACCTGCAACACAAGCATCTGAAGTTTGGGGTAGCCGCCGATGCTCCCAGAACTACTGTGTATGCATATGTACCCAAACAGCTTCCGGTTCTAAACTTCTGCTTCTATCTGTGTTAGGGAACAGAGGAAGGTAACTGGACCATTTCCACTCAGGCAAAGAAGAGGGGATGGGGTGGGATTACAGGCTACATGGGAAATGAGGGGAACGAGATTCTCCTGGAAACCATGGCAACTAGAGCTAGGAGCTATTGCAGACTGGACCAAGACCTCCATAAACAGCTTTTCTTTCTTACCTCCCTCTCACCCCAAAGGAGAAAGACATTATTCTACACTTCAAGACCGGAGTGTTAAACGACTAAAAACAGATAGTTGAAATAGTAAGCCAGTTCTAAAATGACTTTAAGGTGATTTAGCAAGGAACATGATCATTTACAAAGAGGTCGAAAGGACTTGAAAGGACTTTACAGTTAGTCTTTAGCTTTCCATAGACTTTGTTAACTATTTAGTTAGGAAAGACTGGTAGCTATGCATGGCTTTTGAATAAAAGTAGTAGATGCAGAATAAAAAAGGGAAAAACCTAGACTCCTTTTCATGTCTTTCATCAATTTCTCCTCTTCCTGTTCTTTGTTCTCTCTCTTTCTCTCTCTCTCTCTCTCTTTGCCCCTTCCTCATTTTCCTCTCCCTCCCTCCCTTCCTTCCAAGTTTTTCAAGCTCTAGCCTCCCAAGTGCTGGGATTATGGGCTGATAGTACCACACCCGGAATTTTGTTTTCTCCCTTAATCACTTTTGAAGTCTCCCTGCAATTTTTTGTTCTTGTAGAACTTTTCCAGGAAAACTTCAAACCAAAGTCAAAGTCTATAATGACAATTTTGGAAAAATTTGGGGTTTAGTAATGGGACAGTGTAAGAAAATCTAAACCCTATAGTCTAGCTCAGAGGACTTCCATCCCAGTCAAGTCCTTATCTGTTCACGTGTGCCTCTCCTTTAATCCTGCCGGGGAGAGGTTAGCATCAGCATGGGCTTTGCTTGCATCTCAGGGCTTCTGAGATGCCCCATCTTCATCCTGTGGCTCATTGGATGTCTCCTCACTTCTGTCTCAATGCTTTGAAAGACTTCTTGGTGATCTGACCATCAGCCATGGCTTGGGGCACACGTCACAAAGAATTTCTCTGTGGACAATACTCCTAAGGCTTCCTTATCTATCCCCGGCAGCTACTTGTGGGCGACCACGTGTGACAGAAATGACCAGTTGTTGGGCAGAGAGACAATTCTTTAGTGGCATCTCAACGGCCTTATCTTAGGTCTAGCTTGTCTCTTGCACCCTCTGTTGCTTTAACTTTCCTTTTATACAAGGCTCAATCACGTCGGAAATAAGCCTGGTGACAGTTATGGGCTCAAAAGTGAGAACAGTTCCTTCTCATGGGATTCAAAGCATGCTGTTTTTTGAGCCCTGGGCTACTTGGAAATGGATGTAGACTCCATGATAATTGTCCTTTCCAGTTATTTTCACCTTACTATCTGGGGTTTATGGCATTGGAGAACTGATTTCACCTTAGTGACTTTTTCAATATCTTTTTAATAAAAGAGTTAAGCTGGGCATGATGGTACAAGCCTGAAATCCCAGCACTTGGGAGGTAGAGGCTGGTAGTTCTCAGTGAGTTCAAGGCTAGCCTGGTCTACACAGTAAGTTCCAAGCCAGCTAGGGCTACACAGCGAGACCCTGTTCTAAATAAATAACTAGACAAGCAAACAAAAGAATGAGTTGGAAAATACACAAATCGAGTACTCTGTGTGGTTGGGTTTAATACAGGATTGACACTCTGTGTGGCCAAGGCTCTCCTGGCGTTGCCAGTCCTTAGAATGTTTAGAAGCTTACCTGGGTTGTAGTTAGGCAGCTTGGAGACTCCCGGCCAGGTGTCCTCTGTAGGGACCCCCAGTACCTGCACAGAGACACACAGAGAGAAACAAAGGTTAGAAGGAACCAGCTGGATAGAGCAGGCACAGACACAAAGGATGGAGCAGGGAGGAAGGCCGAAGTTAGCGATGCCACACGGCACCAGCCCAGACACAGTAGTTCCAACATTTTTTTTATTGTGTGAAGTGCTGTATCCCCGCAGTCCCGGGCCTGTGTCTCCGCTCACTCCAACTGCATGATCGCCAAGTGCTAAGACTATGAAGCAGCAGGAGTGACTGTCCATCGCCTCCCACCACAGTTCTATACGCTTATTGGTGGGAAACGCCGCTGGCCTCAATTACCCCCGGGCCTAGACATTCAGTTTTTCCTGGCTGTGCTCAAATTCAGAAGGATTCAAATTACTGACCTCCCGGCAGCGGAACGGTGGCTAAAAATGACCCCACTCCAACCTTTGCATTTCTACTAAATCCATCTCATTTTTCTTGTTTTCTCGGCGCCCAGCAGCTTAGACTATAATCTGGTTTTCCGCCAGCAGATTATAACGGTAACATCATGTGAAACAGAGCTGGTTTATGCCTTTAAAAAAATTGTGTGTGCACGTGTACGCGTGGAGATGGCCGAGGACAACTCTGTGAAGCTGGTTCTCGCCTTTCATTTTCATGTGGGTTCCGGGCATCAAATTCAGTTCTCCAGGCTCATGCAGCAAGCAAGCCTTACCCATCGAGCCATCTTGCTGTCCCTGACCTAAGCTTTAGACGTCCACATTTTAAGTTCTTGCTTCTAATGAGGGTGTGGCAGGAAAATAAGAGTCTTCCGGAGTATGAGGCCGAATGGAATTCGGATGGAGCTGCAACTGCAGTCCTCTGCAGACACCATCTTAGCATTCTTTGAAGGTGACCATAAATCCTACGGTCAGCTGTGTGGCAGAGACTGGGTCGTGCGACTTTTGTGACATGTTCTAGTAGTTTGCTTTGCATCACTACCGTGTGGCTCTTCTCTGCAGTGTATCTGAACATTATTTCTCCTGTAAAACATTGACTAGAGACACTGGCCCGGTTTTTTATGGCAGGAAGCTATTGTCTGGCTGAAGATAATTAATGAGGAATGCAGGACCTTAAATCCATCGGTGTGGTGACTAGGTCCCCGGAGGAGAGGTATGCTTGTGGGGTCTTTGCACTTGTCTTTACACAAAAGACACTAAAGTGCTATTTTTCCCTCCCACGATATATTTTGAAAAGTCATGCCACCCAGTAAAAGCCTCCAGCTTTGATCTAGTCTCTAAACAAACTGAGAAGTGACTGAGAGGATTACAGGCTTTTCCTATCAAGCAACCCAAGCCTGAGGGAATGCTGAGGAGCTTGGATTCCATTTTGAAAAACCAACTAGACTTCTTTTGTGAGTGAAGCCCGGAGGAGGGGAAGCTAATTCTTTCTCAGCCTACTGTCATCTGTATTTGTACAGACGCATGTGTAAACAAGTGGGTGTGACTCATGGGTACCCATTCATCTTCTGTTGGTTGGCAAAGCACAATGGAAAAAACGCACAGTCAGAAGGAGGAGGAAACAATACAGGAAATGAAGACCAACCACATCCATGCTCTCTGGAAGGTGAAAGTTACCAGACTTCTTGATTACTTTGTACTATGTTTAACTGAGGCCAGATGGATACCAAATTTTCTGGAAACTTTTATGCTAAAAGCTTATTAAACTGAGATGTTAGGAGTTTAAACAAAAATTCAATTATTCATCTAGCGAAAATTCATTTAGTAAGATACAACCTCAGAAGCTAAATCTGTTTGATTTTCTAACTTATTGCACAGGCAGGGAAAGCAAAAATAGATGAACAGGACTCCATACAACTAAAAAGCTTCTAGAAAAGGGAATAATGGAATGGAGAAAGTCTGCAGAATGGTAGATACATATGCAAACTGTGTGGTTAGAGGCTGAGATCCAGCATGGACAGGGAACACAGAGGACTCAGTAGCAAGTAAACAAAACACCTAATTAAAAAAAATGGGCAAAGAACTACAACAGACATTTCTCGGAGGAAGACACACAAATGGCCAAAAGGCATGAAAAAAAAAAATCCAACATCATTCACCATCAGAGAAATCCAAGTTAGGACAACAACTATAGTTAGGACCATGGAAGTATTACTTCACTGTGTGTTTGTTGGAGTGGCTTTACACCAACAAAATCAAAGAAGAGCTCAGCTGGTGGAGTGCTTGCCTAGAGTGCAGGAGGACCCGGGTTCCATCCCCCACACTGCATAAACCAGGTATGGCGGCAGGCACACACCTGTAGCCCTAGCCCTTGGGGGCATCAGGAGGTCAAGACTGGCCTACCTGACACCTATCTCAACACCCTTCCTCCCGCCCCCAATGACAAAAGAGTGGTGTTGGTTAGGATATGGTGAAAAGGTAGCCTTTGCTCTTTGTTGGTGAGACGATGAATTAGTACAACCATGATGGAAATCGGCAGAAACTCCTCAAAAAGCTACTCTTTAATCTACCCTACTGCATATGTATTTGAACAAATTAGCATGTCAAAGGGATGGGTTCATATTTACTGCAGCAGGAGGATAGCATAAATGTACCATGGAATATCTCAAAAAGCATCTCCTTGACAAGTGTGTGTGTGTGTGTGTGTGTGTGTGTGTGTGTGTGTAAAGTGATGTGTATGTTAATTGTCTTGGTTTGGCCATTCTTCCAAAATGTCATTTTGGGAGCTAAGGAACGGCTCAGCAGTAGAGAGCATGCCCAGCATTCAGGGAAGCCCTAGGGATCTGATGACCTGAGTTTGAGGAGGAAGCCGAGAACAGATTCCCACAAGTTTTCCTCTGATCTCAACATACAGGCTGTACCCACTGATGTGTATGGGAATGAACATTCATACATATACAAACACAGCAATAAATAAATCAATAAATAAATGAAATAATTTAAAAAATGAAACACTTGGGCTGGAGAGATGGCTCAGCGGTTAAGAGCACTTGGCTGCTCTTCCAGAGGTCCTGAGTTCAATTCCCAGCAACCACATGGTGGCTCATAACCATCCATATTGAGATGTGATGCCCAACTCTGGCATGTAGATATACATGAAGATAGAGCATTCATATACATAAAATTAATTAAAAAGATTAAAAAAATAAAAAAACGAAAAATTTTCACATCTGTTCTGTCCTCATATACCCTTCAAAGACTTTCTTCCTGCCCTAAATCCATACCGATTACAACCATATTTTGCACAAGGAGACTAAACTGAGATACAGTTATTTCTGTTGCCCAGCATTTACCATTGATTACTCTAAGGAAAAAAGGAAGCCTCAACTGCTTGAGATACAGTGCCGTCATAGAGTTATTGGGCCGTGGAGACAGCCCAGCAGGAAAAGGAGCCTGCTACCAATCCTGATGACCTGAGTTTGATCCTTGGGTTCCCACACGGTAGGAGAGAGCTGACTCCTTCAAGTTGTCCTCTGATCTCGAGTTTATGTCATCGTAGCGCACCCTCCCCTACCCAAAAATACATGTAAATCAACGACAAAGTCCCCTAATGTAGGAATTTTGTCCATTTTCCCTTGGAATATGGGCCAGATGTAACAGGAGACTGAGTTAAGTAAAGCAGGCCAGAGCTAGACAGCACAGAGCTATCTACCCGGGACAAGGGAAAGCCGACAGCGAGCCATGCAGCTATAACACGCAGAAATAACTAACTAAGGGAAAAGCCAGTGAACAGAGGAGCACATTATGATTTAAAACTACCATGCTAGGGGGATGGCTTGGTGGTTAAGAACACTTGCTATTCTTCCAGAGGACCTGGGTTCAGTTCCCAACACTTACACGGGGAAGCACTCTCTTCTGGCCCTCACGGGCACTCGCATGCACATACCTGCACACACTCACATGTTAGAGAAATCCTTTTAAAAATGATAGGAGCTACAGTTTTCCCTTTGTAGGGGCTGTAACCTCTCAGAGTCAGAGAATGAGGCGCATCTTAAGACAGTAAGACACAGGAGAGTTTGGGTGTAGTCATGTTCTCGGCTCTACCCGAAGCCAGAGCTGCGTTCAGAACTCATGAGCTCTGACTCCAGGCCAGCATTATTTTTGACATGCTTACTTGATTTAAATTTGTAATAAGTTGTCATAAATGTCAAAATAAAGTCTCTGGTTGACTTCAGTGTGGAGAAGATAAAGTCAGGCATGAATATAATTTTTTGGGCAGGGTGTATTGGGGTAACTGCCAAAGCACTTGTCTCCCAGGACCTCATGTCCAGATCTGAGCATGGAGCCTTTCATTAACTGCCTCACACACATGTGATGTGGCAGTGTCAATCACCAAAGACCAACAACTACAGGGCCAGGGCAACACCTAGCCCACTCCCTTCCTGACTCCCGAGTGCTGTGCTAAATGCAAAGAATTGCAAAGTGACTGTTTTTGAGGCATGTGGTTATTTAAATAGTGCCAAATTTTAAAAAAAAGTTATTTATTTATTTTACATACATGAGTGCGGTATCTGTGGGCACACCTGCATGCCAGAAGAGGGCATCAGATCCCAGTACAGACGGTTGTGAGCCACCAAGTGCTTGTTGGAAATCAAGCCCAGGACCTCTGGGCTGGAAGAGCAGACAGTGAGTGCTCTTAACCACTGGGCCATTTCCATTTCTCCAGCCCAAATCCGGAATATTTTTCAAAGCCGGGTTTATACACGGTTCTCTGAACACTAATAGAACCTGTGGCTATACCGACATTCTTTTCTAATATGGTATTTTTCAACTATGCTAGCAGCACGCCGCCCTCAGCACCAGCTTATGTGAGCTCTCTGCACATACATGCTTTACAGTACATTCGCCTCAGGTTTGTTCACGTATGCCGTCACTCTACCCTGGTGGGAAAACATATTCCTCAGGTCCTCTTCTCCCCCTTTACCTTTGGCTTCTCCTAGTCTCTGAAGAATATTTATATATGATTATTGTCTGATAGATATTAAGTAACTAGGTAGAAAAAATTATCAACTGTGTAAGGGGCCATTGCGGGGTGAAGGCCAGCAGCGCTAATTGTTCTCTTGGTTACGGACAGGAGTAACAGCTCAGAAATGAAAGAGCAGAACAAGAAACATCCCTACGACAGTTTATGAAAAAGAAAGCAAATGTATGTTTAAATATATATATATATATATATATATATATACTTGAGACACAGTCTTGCTAAGCAGTCCTGAGTGGGCTGGCACTTGCTACACAGCACAGCTTAGACTCAAACTCATCCTCCTGCCTCAGCCTTCCAACCACTGGGATTATAGGAGAATTCAAGAGAGCAATTCTTCCCCCCACAACTCTGTGTGTGTGTGTACACCCATAAAGTTCTCTTCCTCCACCATGAAGTCCCAGGGACCAAACGCAGGCTGGCAAGCTTGACAGCGGTGGTGTTTATCCTCTGAGCCGTGTCTCCAGGGCTATGAATATTTACTGAGCACCGACAGTGACCTGGTTTAGCTGTACATTCCATCTCACAGAGTTCTCACAACGAGATTACAAGATCACACGACTAACCTCATTTTGTACATGAGAAAACTAAAGAGTAAGAGATGCTATGTGAGCCAGTGTGGCGGTACACGCCTGTGATCCCGGCACTTGGGAGGCAGAGGCAGGCGGATCTCTGTGAATTTGAGGCCAGCCTGGTCTGCAAAGTGAGTCCAGGACAGCCAAGGCTACACAGAGAAACCCTGTCTTAGAAAACAAAAACAACAAACAAACAAACATAAGAAGGGGTGTTATGTGAACTTTGTCCATTTTCATAACTAGTAAGTAGCAAACAAAGGCATCACATTAACCAAGGAGAGATCTAAAGTGTGATTTCTCTCTCTCTCTCTCTCTCTTTTTATATGTCTTTTGTCTAGAAAAAAATAAAATAAAACTTTGGTTTTGGTTTGTGAATGCTTCCCATTTGTCCCACATTTCCCATAATATCCTCCAGGCGGCAAAAAGCTAATTTAAAGTTAGTGATTCATTTATATACAAGGTCTTCGTTTCTTCACGAGAAGACACAGAGCTGGACTGCGCATAGCAACTGATAGAAACCCCCACGTACGGTACCTTGATGCGCATACAATATGAACGAGCCTTGAACACATTATGCCCAGCGACATAAGCCAGACCTGGAGAGACTAACGCTGTTTGACTCCAACAATGTCAGCTGTGTGATAGTTCACAAATTCACACAGACAGAGAGTAGATGAGAGATTCTCAGAGGCTGAGCTGGGCGGGCCGCAGGGAGCCGCTTACGGCTGCAGGGCCTGTGACTGGGACGGTGCGAAGGTGCTGGACGTGAGCGCGGGGATGCCAGCCGGATGTGCAGGCGCACTGACTGCCGGGAGCCGTGCCCTTGTTAAAACAGCGCGGCTGCCCATCTCCTTTATTTTCAGGGTGCCTTGGAGCTTAGTGGGTGCTGCGTGACTTTTTTAAGATTTCACTGATTGGGTTGTGTGTGCTGGGTTTGGCACATGTGTGGAAATCAGGGGACAGTTTGTGGGAGTCCTTCCACAGTGTGGGCCGGAGGGTGTCCGGCCTGGCGGTGACGGCCCTTACCCAGTGAATCACCTTGCAGTCCCACAGATTCAGCATCTGCGCGCTGTGTGGTGTTAATATCAGGGAAATGTATCTATTCTCTCAAACAGTGGTCATTTTTGTGACTAAAAAAACATTTGAAATTCTTTCTTGTATATATATGTGTGTGTATAAGCAAGAAAGAATTTGAAATGTTACATGTTATATTTATTTATATGTATGTATACACACACATCTATATACACACACATAGAGAACGTCATGGCTACTTACCTACAATATACTGGACAAGAGAGAGCCAGATCCTAATTTATCAAAACTGTTTTTAACTTGATATACATTGACCAACCTGGCAAATGTTAGCTATACTTTACCAAAATATGAAAAAGCATAAAAAAAAAAAAGGTAAATAGACAGTATGGCTATATCATTGTCTATAAAGCACAGAAAAACAAAACACATCAGAGCGCAAATAAAGTAGAGAAAATGATAAGGAAAGAAATGAAAGCACACATATGCCTGCATATATCCACACACAAGAATACATACACACGTGCACACACACAGATGTTTATGCACACACACATTTATCACGCGCTTATACACACATTCATACATACAGACATCCATACACACATACGTACACACTATACAGACCCACGCTCACACACGCATTCACATATGTGTGTGCGCACACACCAACATTCTTAGCATCTTAGGTGTCATGCCATGTGCATCTCCTGTTGATGAAGGTTCAGGCCAAATGTATGTAGAGTTAAAAACTGAAGGCTAACAGCCCAGGTAGGTCGAGGCAGTACTGGCAGAGAAGCTGCTGGGAACTGACAGAATACTGCCAATAGGAAGCAGGAGGACCGAGTGCCTTCAGTGGGTGGATTAACAGGCTGGTGTGGGACAGCAGGAGCTACAGAGCCTCTCATACCGAAGGAGCTCATTTCTGAGACAGATTCAGTTTCCACGTCTTAGGCCCAGCTCCATCTCTTGAGCAGATGGATTGCTTCATCTCTAAGGCAAAGCAGGCTCCAGTTAGTAACGTAGGTGTTCCTTTCTTCTTATAAGGGATTCTTGTCTTACCTCCCAGATCTTCTCCAGCTGTTCAAGGATGTTGGAAACCCCAGGAAACAAAGGTTGACCCTGGAACATTTCAATAAAGATGCAGCCTGCGCCCCTGGCAAAGGAAGCAAGACATCTATAAGGAGGCCGTTCATATAAAACTGAGTATCTACAGTGTCTCCTTCTGAGAAATACTTGGAGACTGCTAAATACGGACCACGTGTTATTAAAAACCCAGAGCCAGAAAGTTCCTAAGTGAGGACAGTAAAAGGAAAGAGATTTTGTTCTCGTAGAGCAAAGCCAGCTGCCGTCCGGCGCATGCTCCGGTTATAAAGCTTAAGGCACCTCAGCTCACCAGCTCTCCATCCTGTGGGTGGGAAAGCCCCAAGCACCCAATTTAAATAATTAAACCTAAGATGCTACCTCCATAAGATGTTAGGGTATGTGCCATTAGGAGAGAAAAAAAAGCACACATTACTTCATAACTACATACAATTATTCTGTGTCAATTAAAAGCTGGAAAAATGTTTTTGAAGACTGCATCCCTGGATATAGTAGTACACGCTATATTCCTAGTCTCTGGGAGGCTGAAGCAGGAGGGAAAGAGATTGCAACCCTCACACACACACACACACACACACACACACTCGCGCGCGCACGTGCTTTCTCTCACACGCACACACATGCACACTCACCCTTTGCAAATTCTATTATGATGTGGTCAAGAGGCTTATTTTATCCTTACTGGAAGGATTGTTATAAATGTAATTAAACATAGGTTACTTTCTAATATATACCATACTTGTACATGCAAAAAACATGAACATTGAAGTGAAATAAATTGGTTTGAGCATTCCTAAAACTTCTGCACATTCAGCATTTGGTTCAGAGCCTCTGCTGCGCGAACCCACGGTATCAGCCTCTGTGTTAAGAGCCGGTGATGCAGCAAGTCTTAAAATGAGCCATGAAAGAGCTAAGAGTCGCCGCAAATGAGCTTCTCAGTGCCTCCACATTTATACAGCTAGCTTGCTCTCGGCTCCTGCCTGAGGACGGTTGCTAAACATGTCTGATTCCCTTCTCCAAACCATTTGGCTCCTCGGGGGTTTAAAACAAAGCAAACCTTGTGTGCAGATTTTCCTTCAGTCACTGACATCCATTCTGTAAGTTTTTATTTTTCCAAAGATTTTTTTTTTTTTTTTTTTTTTTTTTTTTTTTTTTTTAGTGTGTATGTGTGAGTGCCTGGACATATGTAGGAACACCAAGCATATGCCTGGTGCCCGTAGAGGCCAGGAATAGGGCATCAGATCCCAGGGACTGGTGTTACAGACAGTCGTGGGCTGCCCTGTGGCTGCTGGCAATGGAACCCAGTCCTCTGGAAGAGCTGTGAGTGCTCTTAACCTCTAAGCCATTTCTCTAGCCCCTCCCTTACTTATTCTGCCATCCTTGTGTGATGTAATCAGGAAGAAATTTTAAGTAAAACATTTTTGTTATAAATGATCATAGTAGTAAATATTTATTATGAGGTTCATTTGAAATATAGCCTTTAATAGTATTCATACATAACTTTTTACTTTTTCTAGGCATAGTCTGTTTAGTTTACTTTCCAGTGATTGTATAGGGGAAAGCATATTTCTTGAGAATTAAATTTTAAACTAATTCTTATCTTGTGCTTTATCTGAGGGTAGAAGATGTGTTAAAAGAAAGATTGAGCTGGGCATGGTGGCATATGCCTTTAATCCCAGCACTCAAGGAGGCAGAGGCAGGTGGATCTCTGTGAGTTCAAGGCCAGCCTGGTCTACAGGGTGAGCCCCGGACAGCCAAGGCTACACAGAGAAACCCTGTCTCAAAAAAACAAAAACAATATACAAACAAACAATAACAACAAAAAAGAATTCCTCTGTGGCTTTTAAAAATATTTTGGGCTGAAGACATGGCTCAGCAGTTAAGAACACTGTCTGCTCTTCCAGAGGACCTGAGTTCAAATCCCAGCACCCACATGGTGGCTCACAACTATCGATAATGTGATCTGATGCTCCCTTCTGGCATGCAGGTGTACATGCAGATAAAACACTCATATACATAAAATAAATCTTAAAAAAACAAAAAACAAAAAATGAAACACTCTCAAAACCCAAAACATCTCCCACCATCACAAACAAAATGACCCAACATAGTTATTCCTAAGTATGAACCTGCAGCTCTCCTGTTTTTCCCATCCTCCCAAACTTTCATTGTCTTAAAACAAAAGGTCTCTTTTCCATGGTATCTTCTTTTTGGGGGACTTCTCAAAGTTAAGTACCACTAAGCCACAGCCTGGGACCCGCCTTGTTTTTTTATATTTGTGACTGTGGGACACCAAGAAGGAAGTCTTTTTGTTAGACAATTTCATGCATCCTTTATCATCTGCACAAGGATGACGTACAAAGTTACATAAAGTGTACTTTGAAAAACCCTAGAACATTTGGACCATTATGTAAGCAGTACAAAATAGCATGGGGTCTTAGTGTTCTAGAGGAAAAATGCTAATGTTTAGTTAAAATTTCCCATTTGCATTTTAAGGTAGCTTGAAACCTTTATTGAACAAATCTAGAGTCTGAGGATACTCATATACATATCATATATACTATCTATAGCATGTATACTCTTATATACATATGTATACAATATGTATATGCACATATATATGCTTATATAGATGCTTTACAAATAAGACAAAATCCTGAATCAATTGTGTTTCAGTACCTGGAAGATCCATTAAGTACCATCAGTGCCTAAATGAATATTTAATTATCTCATCTAATGCTTTATTTAAAACAAAGAGGTAGATACCTAAATATGTCAGTGAGTTTGAGCTGAAAGTTTTAAAGCTGAAAGATATTTCTGGATATAACTGTTGTTTTGGAAAAAAAAAAAATCCAGTCTATCGTCCTGTTATGCAATTTGTTTTTCAGAACCCTGTTAGTTTTTCTTTGTTTTTTTCAGCTTAAGAATACGGGTCACTCACACACACACACACACACACACACACACACACACACACACACACACAGTGGGGGGCTGGAGAGATGGCTCAGAGGTTAAGAGCACTGTCTACTCTTCCAGAGGTCCAGAGTTCAGTTCCCAGCGACCACATGGTGGCTCACTATCATCTATACAGGGATATGAGGCCCTTTTCTGGCCTACAGGTGTACATACAGATAGAGCATAAAATTAATAGATAAATCTTGGCAGTAGGCAGTGGCTCAGGCCTGTGATCAGTTCAAAAATCAAGACAGCCAAGGCTACACAAAGAAACTCTGTCTGGAAAAACTTAAATAAACAAACAAACAAACAAACAAAATAAAGAACAGCCAGGTCACAGCCAGGCTTGGTGGCATATGCCTTTAATCCCAAAATTTCAGGAAGCAGAGGCAGGTAAGGTCTCTGTGAGTTCAAGGCCAGCCTAGTCTTACAAAGTGAGTTCTAAGACAGCTAGAGCTACATAAAGAAATCATACCTGAAAAAAAAAAAAACAACAAAGAAACAAAAAACAAAGGGCTGGAGAAAGGGCTCGGCGGTTAAGAGTACCAGAGGACCTGGGTTCAATTCCTAGAAACCACACGGCAGCTCCCAACTGTCTGTAACTCCAGTTCCAGGGGATCTGACGCCCTCACTCAGACATACAAGCAGTCAAAACACCAATGCATATTTTTTAAAGTTAAAAAAAGAAAAAGAAAACAACAAAAAGTACAGGCTCTCAAAACTAAGGGCTATTTTGCCTACCCCAGACTCTGGTAGGTAGGGGAGGGCGAGGCAATGCTTTAAAATTTCACCACATCCAGGTCCAGCTAAGGCGCCAGTTCCTACTTCCTTTGATTCCTCAGGTTTGTTTTCAGTCTTCATTCTTGTGACTCTTCTTACGCCCTTCATGTCCTTGTGCTTCCGGTGGGTTTCCAGTCCGTGAGTACCAGAGGGCAGATGGGATGGGGTGGGAGGGGGCAGCCCCTGGGATGGAGGCCTCACTCAGTTGGGGGCAAAGAGCAGGTGGCCTCAAATAGTGCAACTTTTCAGATGCTGGCAGTTGGCAGGGGTCAGTTTATAGCTCCAAACGTTGCTCTTCAAGTTAGAACAAACAGCTTCAATGTTTTCTGGCTATCTTCCGAATTTTTTTTCTCTCTCTATTCTAAGCATGAACAAATTCTTCCAGAAGAAAAAGATTCCTCAAATTCCTTCAGCAATCCCCTAGGGGAGAAAACCATCTCAGGAGTCTTTAGCGTTTCAGAGATGTGAGGAGCATATAAAAATTCTGTTGGGTGAAATGAATCCATATTTCATTTTTTACTGTTGAAGTTAACTCACAGTGACATGATATATGGCAATAACACGACATTTCCAGTTACTCTCCTTGGGCCACGTTTTATGTCTGAAAGTTTGCCGCAAGAAGCCTGGAAGTGCAGAATGGGGCAGGGAATGCTTTCCATGATGGGAAAGCCAGCAGCCACCTGAAGTCAGCACTGAAGAGGGGACACTGTGTTTCACAATCAAGGCAGTCAGTGTGCTAGGGGATCCAGAGGTGGTGCAGTGGTTAGAGCCCTGGCTGCTCAAACAGAGGACCCGGGTTCTGTTCCTAGCCTCCACTTCCGGCAGCTCGTTAACACCAATAATTCCAGCTCCAGGGGATCCAAGATCCTATTCCCGTCTGCAAGGATACACACCCCCTTCCTCCCTCTCCCCAACCCCTCACACACCACACAAATAAGTCCTAATGAAAACCTCAGTGTAGTAGACCAGGATAAACTTAAAAACATGCTAAATGAAAGACACCAGACATGCAAGGGCAAATATTGGCATGGTTCCAGTTATGTGAAAGAGACAGAACAGCCGAGACTACACAAGTGCAGAGAGCAAAGTGGTGTTTCCCAGGGGCTGATGGGAGAGTTGGTGGGATTTTTAATGGTTAATGAGAGCAGGTTCACTACGGGATAACGAAAGGTTCTAGAGAAACACAGAGACCACGGTCACATGACACAAAGGCGCCGACTGCCACTATTTGCTATTTTAAATGGCAAAATACGCTGTTTTATGTTACGTGCATTTTAATATAGTCCCTGCCCCTCCACCCCCCTCCCAAAGCAAGCAAACAGAAAATGACCACGGGGTGTCGTAATGATCCTAAAACATCTTTTCTCCCCACAGTCCCTAACGAGGGACTTCTGAGGTCTGAAAAGGACAAGGAGAAAGTGGAAGTGTTGGCGGCCTAGAGAGCACTGGCTAAGAACCTTTGTCCTAATGCACCAGAGCCCCCAGGGCCTTTGTTCCAGGCCCCCCACTGATGATGTGGTCGCCAGCGCTCCCCTAGATGGCTGATTGCTCCCCTAAGAACATCACGTGTCCCTGCAAAGACGCTCAGCCCAAAGCTGGAACACCGCATACAGCACCCAGCAGCATCGCCTTTTCCTCCTCTCCGCTTTTTTCTCACCCTGTAGAGGAAAGTGCCAGAAGGAAGAAGATCTCCGTGTAAACCCCAGTTTTTAGCAAGGCCCTGAAAGCAGACAGGCAGTAAACCCAGGGGCAAAGTCAGCCGTCCTGTTTCTGGGTTACTTTTTAGTTTTATTAGGCCAACAACAACAATAGCAAGGTGGGCAGAGAAATAATGGAAGTGACTTTAATTTATAACTGAATAATCCCTTCACAGGGGGGATGTGGGTGTGGAGCACATTCGGAGGTCGGCTGGAGGACAACTTCCGAGTTGGCTCTCTCCTGTCACCTGTGTGGAGGTTCTGGCTATGGGGTTGTCAGGCTAGTGTGACTGCCGTTACCTGCTGAACCACCTCACTCGGCTGGAAGGTACTCGCTGTTGGAGAGGAGATGCCTCTGTAGCATCTTTAACCTGGAATAGTTCTCTCATTTTTTTTTGACTCTGACACGGGGGTTCCACAGGTGAGTGTGCAGTGCACCAACAGACTGCTTGCCTAGAACGTGCGAGGCACGTGCAGGGTTCGAGTCCCAGCACCACCAAAAGAAAAATAATTGAAAAAACCAACCAACCAACCAACCAAGCTCTGCTCTTTCAAAGGTTCCAGGCCCACTGCTTCAGGAGACTGTCCCTAGACTTGGGCTTGTCTGATAGCTCCTCATGATCAGAGCTGGGTAGACCTTCTTCCAGGAATCCCGCATCAATGACGCTGGGCTCTCGTACATCTCGTACTTTGGGAGGCCCAGGCCAGGGCCTCCATTATTCATCATATTCACTTTAATTGCTGCTGTGAGGTGTGGTCTGCCAAGTCTCTCTGCCGTGAAGTCTCTATTTTCTCTTTGTAATTGACCGGTAATTTGTGAAGCTGTGCTCTGTGGCTGTGTAAACGTCCTGCTCTTCAGCAGTCTTCCCCTTTTAGTTACGCATCAATGAACCTTGTTTCGACATAGCGCTACTGTATTGGTTTCAAAATAGTGATTTGCCAACTGTGTCTTTTTTTTTCCTCCTTCTGTCATTAGTTGGCATTCTATTGTGGAGGTGGGGGGCGGGGGAGGAACTTTTCTTTCCACCCCTCTGGCTAGTTAGCCAGCTGTCTCCAGTACGGACTCTTACCTTATTCACTAGGCTATAATTAATTTCTCTCATAATTTACTTTGATGTTAAAATAAAAGTGTCCCAGATTTGGCTGGGGGAAGCTTCTTCAGACATGTCTCCATTTATTTTGTATTATTTTGTAACCCAACACTTTGGCCCACCAAAGAAGTTCCAAGACCCTTTCATACTCCCACCTGAAAATCAGATGATTCCTCCAAGAGTCACAGTTCTTTTTAGTAGCCAGTGATATAAAGAATTCAAGATTTAGATGCTAGCCTGGTGGTGGCGCATACCTTTAATCCCGGCACTCAGGAAGCAGAGGCAGATGGTTCAAGGCCAGCCTGGTCAGCAGATCCAGTTGATCCAGATCCAGAGTTCCAGGATAGCCAGGGCTACACAGAGAAACCCCGTCCAGAATAAACAAAACAAGATCTAGATGGCAGAACAACACTTACGTAAGATACATTAATAAATAACAGAGTCTCAAAAACAAAACAAACAAACAAAAAAAACCCAAACATTTTTTGGAGAGATGGCTCAGCAGTTAGAGCTTTGGTGCTCTTGTACAAGACCCAGATTTTCATCCAGCACCTGGGCTGGAGCTCTGAGCTCTGACCTTGAACTCTGCCTCCTCCTGTCTTCACCCCCTCCCTAGCGCTGGTGGGCAGGAATGTACCACAGTGGCTGGTGAGGGCTGGGGGAAGAAGGTTCTCTTTTGTGCTTTCTAAGCAAGTTCTCTACTAATTGAGCTGCATTTCCCACCCTTAATAAACGTCCTTAAAAACGTATCCGAGTTGCACTCCAGGAGAATCCCACAGGCGTTACTCCTTTGGGGAGTAACTGTGAACGTGGGGCTTTTTATTCAACCTCATCGCCTTATAGAGCAGTAGGAATTAGACATGGCGCCACTGAATGTGTTTGCTGTGTTAACCCACTTAGAAAAACGTCATTAAAAAAATTGTTTTGAAAAGATTGGGAGGTGGGGTGGCACAGACCTTTAACCTCAGTATTCAGGAGGCAGAGGAAGGTGGATCTCTGTGAGTTCAAGGCCAGCCTGGTCTACAAAACAAGTTCCAGGACAGCCAGGGCTACAACAGGAAACCCTGCCTCAAAAAAACTAAATAAATAAATAAATAAATAAACTTTAAACAAAATCTTTAAAGTTCAAATATTTATTTATTTTCAATTTTATGTATATGGGCATTTGGCTACATGTATGCCTATACACCACATGCGTGCCTAGTGCCTGAAAAATCTAGAAGAATACATTGATTCCCCTGGCACTGGAGTTACAAGTGGGTGTCAGCTTCCATGTGGATGCTGGGAATCAAACCCATGTCCTCAGGAAGAGCAGCCAGTGCTTGTAATTCCTGAGTCATCTCTCCAGCCTCTGGGATCAGCACAGGGAGGTTGTAACCTGAAAAAAATTTGCCTTTTTTTCTCTGTTTAAAACTATATAAAACATGAAACTATAATGTTATATAATGTATAAAGTATATTGCCATACATAAAGTATAGTTTTAATTACACACATATATGTGTGTATATATACATACACACACACACACACACACACATATATGATCTCAGCATTTTCAAATGCAAACCCTCTCCAAGGGAACCCTTTGAATGTCCTTTGAATGTCTTCAGTCATGTACCCTCATGTGCTCTTGCAGGGCATTCTGATCTTTTCTGTTGTTTTGCTTTACACAAAGTTTCCTTACCACTTTTCACACACAAAAATATCACAAATATAATTGCAGGAAAGTTAACCTGTAACTATCAAAGACCACATTCTCGGGAAAAGACACCACACTTGGGGACCAAGAGAAACGGTCAGCAATAACAGAGATTTGGAAGGACTTTTGCTTTAGATATGTTCGGCCTTAAACAAAAAGTTATAAAATGTTCAGAAGACCTATGCAGGCGGAAAGATAGGTTGTGCTGATCACTTGGAAGTCAAGCACAGTGGTGCACACTTACAAGGAGGTAGGAGCAGGAGGATCAGGAATTCAAGGTTATCCTCAGCTACAAGCAGAGTTTGAGGCCAGCCTGGGGTACGTGAGTACATGAGACTATTCCTCTCTCTCTCTCTCTCTCTCTCTCTCTCTCTATATATATATATATATATATATACACATACACATATACATATATAATACATTTATTATACGTATCTATAAAAAATGAAGGGCCTAGTTATTTTCACAATATTCTATACATTCTATGCAATTCTAATGAAAACCCCTCTTAGGAGTTTTTTACGTAACTGGAAACACAGATTCATGAAGGGTGAGACAGGTCCTGTGAACTATCGATTATTATTATAAAGCTGTGGAAATTAACATATCAGTACAAGGACAGATAAACTGACCTCAGTGTGACAGAAGGAAGAGCTTAGAGACAGACCCGGCATTCGTGGAAATTTGATATAGAAGAAAGCTGGCATGCTCTCAGGCCTTGGACAAGGTCAAGCCAGTAACTTGCCTACCTGGAGAAGAAAGGGCTCACAAGCCTCCTCGCCTAGCCGAGGACCACTGACGCCGGCGGGTGCTGGGGAAGGCCGTGGCCCTAGGGTTGAGCGTACTCCAGCAGATGGCATCACGCCCATGAGTACATGGGCAACATAAACTGGACTTGGTGGGTTACTATAAAAAAGCATCCTAGGCCCCCTACACACGTGAAGCTGATGGGCTGCTTGGTCCTCAAATGGGTCCCCTAACAGTTAGAGCACAGGCCGACTCTGATTCAAACCCTGTTGCCTCCCTCTGGATCCCGTTTCCCTAGCAGGGCTGCCTTGTCTTGCTGCGGTGAAAGAGGAGGCACTGAGTGCTGATGTGACTTGATGTGCCAGGGTGGGCTGGTGCTTAGGGGTGGGAAGGTGGGGGAAAACAAGGGTATGGGGGAAGTGGGTGGTGGGTGGGAGGAGAGGAGGGAGTGGAGTTGCAATTGGGGTATAAAATGAACGTATAAATAAATTAATAAAAAAATACTTCCAAGTCTTAAAACACACACACACACACACACACACACACACACACACACACGGTTGAAGTTAGGAGGGAAGTTGGGGGAGGGATCTGAGTGGAGATAAGGGGAGAGTTGGGGTGAACATGATTAAAATATACTGTTATGTGTGTATGAACGTCTCAAAGAATTAATAAATACATTTTTAAAAGGAGAAACCTGGCATGAGAGATAGCATAAGAAAATGGAATGAGACAGCTGGGTAACACGTATTAAAGTCGGTGTTGAGGTGAAAGGCAGGCACGGTGGCTCACTGCAGTGACAGAACCCAGAGTGCAGGAAGTCGATCAAAGCTACCTAATCAATCAATCAATCAATCAATCAATCAATAATTAACCGAATCTGAAGGGGCCTGGAGAGATAGCTCAGCATGGCCAAGAGCGTACTTCCCCTGCAGAGAAGCTGAGTCCAGTTCTCAATATTACAATAGGCATCTCAGAACTGCCAGTCACGGGGGAGCTGACACCCTCTTCTGGCCTCCTCAGGCACCTTGGTTCACGTGCTCATACACACAGAGACAGGGAGTAAAGAATACAATAAATACCAAAACCTGAAAAGAAAACAGCCCAAAACTTGATGAGTGTTTCATTCTTATGTCCGGGACTTTTTTAAAACAAGAAATAAAAAAGGGGGAAGCAAAAGGAAAAATATTAACAAAATATTAAAAATATTAACAACTTTGGGGGCTGGAGAGGTGGCTCAGCAGTTAAGAGTACCGTTTGCTCTTCCAGAGGTCCCGAGTTCAGTTCCCAGCAGCTACATGGTAGCTCACAGCCATCTATACTGGAATTTGATGCCCTCTTCTGGCGTGAAAGTGTACATGCAGATAGAGCACTCAAATAAATCTTAAAAAAAAAAAAATTAAGAACTTTGTTCAAGGGCTGGCAAGATGGCTCAGTGAGTAAAGGTATTTGCTGCCAAAACTCCCTCACAGCGGAAGGGGAAGGCCCCGCAAGCTGTGTTCTGAGCCCCACATCCTCACTGTGGCATGAGCGCCTGCACATGCAAACACAGATAAAGCAAATCCATCAATTAAAATGTAATTTAGACTTTTAAAAATCCTTTCATTCAAAAAGAAGACATCAAGACTAGAAGACAAAAGTCCTGTATGGGGAGAGACTACTTGTAATATAAATAACCAATAAACTACCTAAAAAAGATCCAGCAGAGAGGATGATGAAAAGGAAGTGGATGAGTCTTAGAATTCATTACAGTGTGTGTGTGTGTGGGGGGGGGTTGGAACAAGCCACAGAAGACTGAATACAATATAATACTGCTTTTACAAAGCTCAGATTGAGCCTGGCAAGATGGCTAACCTGGTAAAGGTACTTGCTGCTAAGCCTGAAGAGCGTCATTCAAGCTGGAGGACCCAAACAGTGGAAGGAAGAGAACCAGCTCCTGAAAGCTGTCCTCTGACCTCATACTTGAGCCGCTGTACTCATCTCTCACCCCCAACGAGTAAATAGATGTAATTTTTAAAAATTAGTTTTCAAAGATTCCAAAGTAGGCAAAAATGAAGCCGTTAAAAAGATTTTTTTTTTTCTTTTTAAGAACACAAACAAAAACGGAAAATGATTTGTTTCTGAAGAAGAAAGGGGGTGAGGGCCGGAAACTAAGGTAAAGATCAGGCGGAAGCCTGTTCCATGGAAGGCAGGCTGCACAGAAAGGTGCACAGGACAGTAGAAAGTGTCTGGGCTGTAGCCACTGCACGCAGTTTTGGGGTTGTGCTTCTGATGCTGGCTGCTCCCCTGTTCTTGTGTGCCGTCACCGACATTTTGTGCTGAATAAATGTTTTCCTTAGAAGCCGTCTTTTGCAGTACGGGACTTTAAGCAGCTTCCCAAGCTTCTCTACTCCAGCTGCCGGTACCTTCCACCAGCTGTGACAACAAAGATGTCACCAGACATTACCAAGGAAATGACAAAATCGCTCCACTGAGATTTGCTGATCTTTCCTATGTGTGTTATATATATCTCATTGTTTTAAATATTCTATAATATGACAGAGTTTAAAATTGATGGCTGGAAGGTCCTCCCCTCTGCCTGGGAAACACCAGCTGAAAGGCGTCATTCAGAGCAGAGCTCCCGGAGCCTGCTGAAGGCCTTTGAGGTTGAGCCCGAAGAGAGGGTGGGCTGACGGTTCTAGAGCAGTTGAGTAGCAGGTGACAGCTCTAGAAATGGCACTCAGTACCAGAAGCCCACAGCTAGTTACACTGGGGGGAGGGGAGACATCTTCATTTCCCAACTTTTTGAGAAATCTAAAAGTTTAGCGCTGCTTAAAAATTACCTGCTTGGTTAAAAAAAAACATCTATCATTGACATGTACTGCAGATACCGGACCCAGAGGCTCTGCTCTGGGTCTGACCTGAAAGCCTCCTTCCCTCAGGATGAGCTTTCACAGCACTGGAAGGTGCTATACAGGCCAGCCGCCAAGGGAGAGAGGCAGGGACAGTCCTACCCAGCTGGGATGCCTGTATCCATAACGATGACCGCAAGTCAAGCTGTCCCTAAGGGAGCAATAGTGCTGCCAGGCAGTAACCAACAGCTCTCAATTAGCTCCAAGGCCTGCTTAACAGGAAGGAAATCATGCCTGGCACTGAAAAACCCAGCCAGCTTCTGAGGCTAGTGGGGCCACGGTCTTTCACGGCTGTGAAAATGTAGAGGACAGCTCATCAGGGGTGCCTATCCCCAGTGGACACGCCCACAACACAACCCCTACACCTAAAGCTCAGGAACATGGAGGAAGAAGGGGCAGAGAGACTGTCAGAGCCAGAGGGCCAGGGAGTCTGCTGTGAGATTGTGTCTCCTAGACAGGACAATGAGGCTTCACTCCACCACGCTTCAATAAGATGGCTGCTTTAAAAGACCTGAACAAGAACAACAGCAACAGAAATGCTAACACAGAGGGGGCAAATCTCACAGGGACCCACTCCCAGACAAAGAGCTATAGGCAACAAGGAAATGCTGCTGGGCGCTGGAAAATTAGCCTTCCCCTGGGATTTGCCCCCTAATTGGCTACGGCTATCTTAGTGGTCAGTCCTGAAATCATATACATACAAACAATACTAAATGGCCTCAGCAGTATTTATAGATTTTATACACACACATGCACACACGCGCACACACACACACACACACACACACACATGTAAGCACAATTAAAGAAAACGAGGCCATGAATTTGTGAGGGAGTGAAGAGAGAGACATAAGAGTGGTTAGAATGAGAAAAGGGAAAAGGAAAATGATTTAATTATATTTAATAAAATTTTTAAAAAGTCTTCTGTTACTAGAATAAAAGGAAATGCTGTCTTGTCACATTCAAATCAAATAACAGCTGAACTTTAAAAATAAGCATGCAAAGAAAAAACGCTATAACTGATTTTTAAAAATAGAGCCCACATTCCTATAAAGCCTTGGAAAAGGTCCATGTGTTTTATTACCTCTGAGGAGCGGGTGAGACCTGAGAAGTCCCTTGGTCCTCACATGCCCAGGCTAGCTCGAGAAGTAAGAGCGAAGTGATGGAGGCTGGCATATGGCTCAGGGGGTAAAGGAGCCTGTTGCTAAGCCTGACGACTTCAGTTCGAGCCCCCGGAACCCATACAGTGAAAAGAGGGCCCTGACTCACAGAGGTGTCGTCTGACCTCCATACACGAACCTTCCAATAAATGAGCAAAGTGTAAGGCCCACACATCCGGCTCTAGGATGACAAGTGCCTGAGGGCACCTGCTACCCACTGTACGCCGGTAAATCCTCCAGCCCCTCGTTCGCAGGCTTGCATCCTGGTCACGTTCAACCTCTGATGGGGGGAGCTTATTGTCATTTTTAAACATTTATTGCGTATTGGTACTGGTGTTTTGCCTGCATGTATGTCTGTGTAAAGGTGTCAGATCCTGGAGTTACAGACAGTTGGGAGCTGCTATGTGGGTGCTGGGAATTGAACCCAGGTCCTCTGGAAGAGCAGTCGGTGGCCCTTAACCGCTGAGACAGCTCTCCAGCCCAATTATCCTTATTATTATTATTTTCGTTTTCTCTGAGATCCACCCCCCTCTGCCTCCCGAGTGCTGGGATTAAAGGGGTGCACCACCACGGAACAGCTATCTTTATTTTTTTTAATATTAATTTGTATTACAGTTGTGTGTGTGTGTCTGTCTGTCCACCTGCCTGTCTGTAGGTCGAGGGTGAATGTCTGTTTCTCTGATGACAAGTGGACAAGAAGGGGAACAGGCAAAGAATGAAGGGGTGACAAGCTAGGAGGGGTGTGATGAGCTGGAGACAGCAGATAGCTCGGGAAATCCCTCTTTGGAACATTGTTTCTTTACCCATAAAACCCCACAGGATGCAAAAAATCAAGTGAGGTGTGTATTACAAAGCACGGCGGGTTTCCATGCACAAACAATGCGTATCCTTATTAGAATAATTGCTAAGACGGAACACAGATGGAAAGTGAAGCAGCCATCACCGGTACCCTCATTTTTTTTTTTTTTTTGGCACTATTTCTTACCATATGTCTAGCTCTGAGGAGTACTCCGTGGCTCCCAGCAGTGCGTCAGGTGGCCGGTACCAGAGCGTCACCACTTCTGAAGAGTATGTCTGGCTGGGGATGGACTTGGCTCGAGCAAGACCTGTCCAAAGAGGGTGAAGATGGTACCCATGATCCTGGGCCTCTCTGGGGGTATTGGTGACACACTGTACTACAGAGCATATAAACAACACGGAAAACAAAATCCCGGGGGTGGGCACGCTCCCCGGAAGCATTCAGCTACCCAGGGAAGGTCGTTTCTAGAACAGTGCCTACTGCACTTGCATCTCTGCGGTAGCAGTGAACTAACTTGGCTCAGGATGAATGTGTCTGCTTCACATTTCGGTACTCTATGACCCTCTCTGCCAGTGTAGCAGAAAAAGAGGGAGGACTGTTGGCCCAGATTAGTTAATGTGGTAGACTGTGAGGTCATTTCCTCTCAAGGGCTTCTCTGCAAAACAAGAACATTATTGACAGGAACCAGTGTGCCAGAGCCGGAGAGGCAGCCCCGTGGTAGAGCAATCTCCTCTCGTTCATAAGGCCCTACCTTCAATCCCCGGGATTAAAGAAAGAAAGAAACAAACAAACAGAAAAGTCCCAACCAAACAACAATAAAATACTAGAACCAGTGTGTCATCCAGTGGTCGTGCATCCTTGCAATTCCTGCACTTGGGAGACGGAGCCAGGAGGATGACTGTCAGTTCAAGGCCAGCCTGATCTTTACAGTGGGTTCTAAGGTCAACCGGAGCTACATGGTGAGACCTTGTCTTCAGGAAAACCACTGCGCATTTAGTACTACTCTAGGAATACAATGATAAGCAAAAACAGACTCTCAGCTACGTGCTAGGAAAGGAGAATAAAATCGGAAACTACATATAAGTGTGTGTGGATAGTATGTGTTTATGCACTTCTGTATTATGGAGCTGTGAACAGAGACTACGGCATGCTGAAATGGAAAGACCCAGTTGGGGAGGACGGCTGCTTCCATTTGCTAGGAATATGGTCAAGATGACGTAGGCATTTAAGGGTGCAGAACAAAGCATTGTTTCCACTTGTACAGGGGTCACGCTACATCCCAGTGCCAGCTTCACCCTTCTGCCATCCTGGGACAGAGATCTGTTCTGACAGCGTTGTCATTACCCACTTAGACGCAAACACATCTCCTGAGTACCGTCTACTCTCCAACACCACTACACCAAGAGTGACGGTGGGATCACACGAGGGCCTCTTTTAGGCTTCTGGCTAGTCCTAATGGAATTCTAAGATACTTCCACACTCCCTGCCTCTCGCCTCACATTTCCTGCGTGTGAGTTTGACATCCACACGCAGGGTCATGTTCTTGAGCTCTAGCTTTCAAAGGCCGAGCCTCGTCAGTGCTTCAAACAAGGGCGTACAAAAGAGTCATTGTTCATTGGCCAGAAGCAGACCTGAGGGGCGACTCACCAAAGTCAGCCAGTTTGAGCTCTCCCAGGTGACTGATGAGCAAGTTCTGAGGTTTCAGGTCCCTGTGAAGAACACGCTGGTGGTGGATGTATACCAGGCCCCGCAGAAGCTGAAACATGAACAGCTGGAAGAGATGAACACCATACCTGAGGACACTTGAACCACTGTGTGCTGATTTCGCCTCTAAATCAAAAACACTCCTCTAAAAGAATATAGTGAGAGTGTCTCTTGAGAGATGAAAGGAGGGAGAGATTTTTTTTAGAATCAGTCAGAAATAGGGGGAAAGGGCAAGGGAATCGTGGCGACTGCATTTCAAGCAAAGGATTCTGGCTCCTCCTGCCATCTTGTTCCCGATAATGAAGGAGTTGCCCTTCCTTAAAAATCTAAAGTGAAACTTTGGGGTCTCCTTAGGAGGAGCACTTGCATTGATTTAGATGTGAATGATATATATACATTTTTTTCCGCACATGAACTCTGCATGTCAGGTCCAAGTTGACCTGGAAACGATAGTCTGGAATTTACGATTGCTTTGTTTTTCCAGGCTCCGATAGGAACCCTTTTAAACCTATGATCCCAGGCGACACGACTGGAAAATGTATTTTAAATGGTGTTGAGAAATGAAGGGGTGTGTGCGGGAGAGAGATGGCTCAGGAGGTAAAGGTGTTCTCTGTGAAGCCTGGAGCCCTTTGCTCACCCACATACAGCTGGAAGGAGAGAATCAAGTCAAAAGTGGTTCTCTCACCTCTGCCTCCATGAGCACTCACAAGTGATGGTCCGTTTTGTTTGTTTGTTGAAACATGAGAAGACTAAATAAAGGAACCATTGTCTTCATGAATTATCTTTAAACCCTTAAATTCAAAGTTGAGAACAAGGGAAATGCATAGTGTGTGTTAGAAGGGAAGGGAGCCAGCTCCGGGAGGCAGAGATAGTGGGTCGGCGGAGAGCCTGACCGGGGGCTCTGTACCTAATTAGTCAGCACCCACTTCTGGCTGTTCCTCTCTGTCCTCCGAGCATTTGTAAGTGGGAAAGCCCAGGGGGGTTTAAGAATGGTATTTCACAGCATCTTAAAACCCTAGCCTTACCAAACCTCACCACCCACTCACCCTTCCACGCCCTCGAGCCAGGTTCTTCCTCCAGCAATTACAGGAGAGCCAAACCTGAAGGCGCTTTCGCAATTAGTGTCAAGTTGGATCTTGGCCTCTCTTTCTATAGCTGCTTCCCACACCCCAGAGTTTGGGAGCCATGAAGTAAGTCTATTGAGTTAGTGCCATCTGGGCTAGAAGGCTCTCAGAGCCACAACTGGAGGCTTAGCACTGGAGAGGTTGAGGACGGAGGATAAAGTGTAAGTTTGAGGGTAACCTGGGCTACATATTAAGACACTGTCTTAAAACAAACAAACAAACAGACAGACAGACAGACAGACAAAGAACAGAACAGGAAACAAAAGAAAAAGCATAAAGATAGATTACAATGGGACCAAGCAAGTCTGGGCCTTATTGCTCCTACAGCCTCAGTAAACAACTGTCTTCAGAGCATTTCAAAATCTTTAACGCAAGGCAATTTCTCGTGTCATGGTGAGCCTGTGTATGTCAGAATACACCTCTCAGGAGCCTGTTGGTTCCTCCACAGTGGGTTCCAGGATCAAACTCAGGTGCTCAGCTTGTGTGGCAAGTGTAAACCCACTGAACCATCCTACCAGCCCCCACTTTATCTTTTGAGACAAGGTCTCTCACTGAACCTGAACCTTGTTGTTTTGGCTGGACTGGCTGGCCGGCAGGCCCCAGGGATTCACTTGTCTTCAGTCCCCTTGCTGAGGCCACAGATGCCCAGCACCAAACCTGGCTTTTGAATGGCTGCTGGGGTTCAGAGCCTCGAGCCTCAAGCTTCTGTAGAAAACTCTTCACCCCTGAACTGCTTTTGACTTTTAGACTCACAGACTCTGACATTCACTTGAACATCCCATAACGCCCTCCCTCAGCAGGCTAAAGCTTAATTCACTATATTTCTTCAAAATCCGTTTCCTTCCTGGTCCTCCCTCGCTGGATCCACCTCCATCCATCTTGTTACTCAACGCCAGAAATATTCTTGCTGACTCTTCCTTCACCCATCAACTCTGGATAATTGATCACAGACCCAGCCACTTTCCCAGAACCGCCGCACATCTGTAACTGTTGTCTTAACCAACCTCACTGTCAAGGCTGTAATCCAGCAGAGGAAGAGGATTGTCAGCGTGGGAGTTGGAGGTGACCGTAGAAGGCGAATGTCAAGTCAAGGGACTATCACACACACACACACACACACACACACACACACACACACAACTTTTCAATAAACTCCAGCTCCACCTCATGTGGTCTCAACCTGAAACCTTTTATTCTGTGGCAAGGCCAAGGCCCTGGTTTCCTAAAAGGTGGGAACTGACACTGAGGGTCCTGATGTACCTCCAGCTGCACCACATGTGACAGCTGTGATGCCCTTAGCCGTGTCCTCCTTGAATCTGTCTCTTGGCTTCCACCACCAGGAGTCCCAGGGATGACTTGCAGGCCTCGAGGCGGCTTGCTTTCATCCACAACCTTCTCTTACCGTTTAGCACAAGAATCCCACCATGAGTCCTGTCTCCATGCTCAATCTGCATTCCAAACCCTGTGTGCCCAAGGCCCGAGACCTGTACTTCAGCTCCCAGCCTCCGCACTCACCAACTCCTCACCTGCCTACTGCTCCTTTCCCTGTGGGTGGCCGGCCCCAAGCGGGCCCCAAGTAGAGTGGATATGTCTAAAGCCCCTTCCCTTCCTCCCCAGGCCAACTTCTCCCATTTTGGTCAATGTGGCTATCACTCTGCCGGTCAATAAAGCTCAAAAGAAGAAAAAAAAAAAAAATCAATCCTGTTTGCCCAGCCACCTCCTTTCCTTGTCACGTATAGCTGGTCAGCAAGAGCTCACTGAAATCTCCTTACTCTCGTTCACATCCCTTCCCACTTCTGCCATCACTACTGGTGTGATGAGATTCTTACCTGGCTCCCTGCCACTCAAAGTCCGTCTCCCCACAACCTCTGCCTCACCGTGGATGATGCCAGAAGCTCACCCAGGCTTGATGCCGGATTTACCAAACCAGGTCCTCAGCCATTCACCTCCTCACTGATCTGACAAGCAGCAGGCTAGCGCACACCAGAAACTTCCAACCGGGATTCCTGACTCTAGCCTCTTCTTCCTTCTAAAACTTTTTTTTTTTCTACACAATATATTTTGATATATATTTTGATCATTTATTCCCCTTCCCCCCAACTCCACCCCACAGTTAGATGCTTGCTACCAAGCCTGACACAGCCTCAGTTTGATTACCATGACCCCTATAGAAGAAGGACAGAACCAGTTTCTACAAACTGCCCTCTGACCTCCATACCTTCGCCATGGTGTGTGTGTATTCCCAGCACCACACACAAAACTAAAGAATAAACTGTAATACAAACAATTAAACACACAGGAAAACACTGACTTCTCTGCATAGCTACAAGACCAGGCCTTACTTTTCATTAGAAATTGAAATGCTTTTTTATTTTTATTTTACGTGTGTGAATGTTTGGCCTCCATGTTTTTCGTCTGTGTACCACCTGCATGCAGTGCCCATAGGTACAGAAGAGGGCGGCAGATCTTGTACAGATGGTTGTGAGCCATCATGTAGGTGCTGGGAACCAAACCCAGGCCCTTTGCAAGAGCAACAAGTGCTCCTAACCCTTAAGCCATGTCTACAGGCTTTATCTATCTATCTGTCTATCTGTCTATCTGTCTGTCTGTCTGTCTCTCTCTCTCTCTCTCTCTCTGTATATCTACCTATAGAGTGCAGCCTTATCTCATTTTGTAGAAAGGCTCGTAAGGGCAGGAATTGTGTCTTCCGTGTTTCTATCTTTCTCAGCCTTTCAGTGTCTGATATGTGAGTTACTCAAGCCCCAGATCTGTTTTCCCCAACGGTTCTAGTTAATCAGTCTCTCTACTTCCTTCAGCAGTGCACTTTCTCCTCAGCGTCCTGCTTATCTCAGCATAACGACCCGAGGCTAGAAGCAATGGCCATAACCACCTGAGGCTAGACGCAGTCTGGAAGCAATGGCAGTTGCATTGACTTCTCTTATCAGTTTCTTCTAGACCCTTGTTCCACTGGTTGTTATTCCCACATCTGGCAAAACGCCAGTTCTGAATCAACCGAAATGTCTGCTGTCCTCCACCCCTCTACTGGAATATTTTTTTCCTTTCATTTATTTCAATTTATTCACTTTGTATCCCAACTGTAGCCCCCCCTCTCATCCCCTCCCAATCCTGCTCTCCCTCCCTCTTCTCCCCCTATATCCCTCCCCCAGTCCATTAATAGGGGAGGTCCTCCTCCCTTCCCTCTGACCCTATCCTATCAGGTCTCATCAGGACTGGCTGCACTGTCTTCCTCTGGCCTGGTAAGGCTGCCTCCTCCCCCCCTCAGGGAGAGGTGATCAAAGACCCAGCCACTGAGTTCATGTCAGAGACAGTCCCTGTTCCCCTTACTAGGGAACCCACTTGGATACTGAGCTGCCATGGGTTACACCTGTGCAGGGGTTCTAGGTTATCTCCATGCATGGTCCTTGGTTGGAGTATCAGTCTCAGAAAAGACCCCTGTGCCCAGATTTTTGGGTTCTGTTGTTCTCCTTATAGAATTCCTGTCCCCTCCAGATTTTTCTATCCCCTCCCCCTTCTTTCATAAAATTCCCTGTACTCTGTCCAAAGTTGGCTATGAGTCTCAGCCTCTGCTTTGATACCTTGCTGGGTAGAGTCTTTCAGAAGCCCTCTGTGGTGCTCCTGTCCTGTTCCCTATTTTCTCCCTCTTCTAATATCTAACCTGTTTGCCTGCTGAATGAGGCTTAGCATCTTACCCAGGCTCCTCCTTCTTGCTTAGCTTCTAAGGGATAAACATACTAAAATCTCTACTGGAATTGTTAAGTACTGCCACTTTAAAAAAGGAAAGGTGGTGCGCTGGAGAGGTGACTCAGTGGTTATGAGCGCTGGTTGCTCTTGCAGAGGACAGGAGTTGGGGTGCCCAGCTCCCACACAACAGCTCATAACCATTTGTAATTCCAATACCAGGGTATCAGATGCCTCCCCTTTTTTGCCTTCTGTGGGTGCTTGCAATTATGTATACACACACATAATTCAAAAAATAATAAATCTCATAAAACAACATTAACAACCTCCCCCCCACGAAAATAGGCATGTGGACAATTTAATGTTTTATCCTCAAGAGGGTCCTTGAGACTACTACCCATTTCCTTTTTCCTTGCTTCCCTGTCTACTTCTCATTCTCTCTACCTCCTTTTCTGAGACCCTCCCCCCTTTTCTTGTGATGGTGGTGTGGAGACAAGGCCTCTACAGCCCAGGCTGGCCTTGATCTTGAGCGCTTCCTGCCTCCACCTCCCGAATGCTGGGACTGTTGGCATATGCCACCACAAGCTCATCCCTGCCTAGTTCTCTAGCGTGGCTCCGCACCGCCATTTAATTTTTATCACTCCTCACCCTTCCTTGTCTTTAAACCTCCTCCTTAAAGGCTTGCTCCTCTGAGTAGGCTCTCTCTGCTTACTAAGTGTGCCATAGAACTCCTGTCCACATAGCCAAGCACTAAATGTTGTGTTTCTAACTAACTAATAGAGGCCATGCTGCACTTTAAACTCATTGCGGATAAGAAACACAAACTTTTCAAAATTGAATCGTCAGAACTCAATGCAGCACTCAATACTCAATGTATATTTCTTTAATAAATGAATAATATTTGTTTATTAAGCATAATTAAATATTAAACATAAGTAAATATTACCTAAATGAATAGTTACACCAAATGCAACTTTCATATATTTTACTGCTGTCAATAAAACCCTGAGGAATGAAAAGTTTGAAATATAAATGGTTTCTAAAATGCATAACATATAGAATTGCAGCTAGCAAAGGGTTTCTGATTTCTGCTCTGATGAACTAGAAAGTGAGATTTAGCCTTTTGTGTATAGTAGGACCTGATAGACTAGGCATTACAAACTTTATCACAGGCCCCAACAGCCTGCTAAGAAAAGGGTCTTTTTCATACTGGCTCCTGCCTCTCTTTTCTCCCTTTGAGGTAATTATATTTAACTGGTCCATCAATCTAAACACGCACTGTTGGGTTAGGCTGTATAGCTACACATCTTTGTATCTTGAGGTGATAACTATCTTCTTTCAGTGTGCTTAGCTGTTGTTGTGAGACAGGGTCTCACACTGTAGTCTAGGCAACCTAGCCCTCACTGTGTAAGCCGGGCTGGCCTTGAACTCACAGTAATGCTTTTGCTTCAGTCTCCAGAGTACTGGGGGATTAAAGGCATAAAGCACTATGCCTGGGCCCGTGTTCTTTTATCGGATCACGGACTTTACTCTGGGATGGTTGTCTGTTTCCTGATGCTCCTCCCTGGCAGGCCAGAGGAGAGCCTGACTCTGACAGTACTCACCCTGACGTTGTGAGGATGAAGTCCTCCAGGATGCTGGGACATGTACTGAGCCAGGTCGGTGTGCTAAACAAACCAGCAGAGAGACAGAGGGCAGAGCAAGTCAGTGGTGCATGGACAGTACCCTACATCGCAGAGGAGAGACAACAAAACCAGCCAAATGTTTGAGACTACCGTGTAAGAGAGGAATAGCCACATTTTTCTGATACCTATTGTTAAGGTCAGGTAGAGTGTGCCTTTCTAGCTGGCCACTGGCACAAGGGAGCCTGTTTCTTGGCACAGAGATGCTCATGTGAGTGGCTGACACAGGGCACAGCAAAGGAAACTTTCACTTTCCAAGTGTCCTTGAAGGCAGGTCAAATACACTTACCTCAGAGTTTCTTTTTGTTCATTTGAATCTTTTCTTTCCTTTCCAAAATACAAATTGAGTTATTCTTTATTAGTCTTATATATGGTCTTTAAATATCTTGTGTTTTATGTCCATCCATTTAATCAAAGGAACAAAATCAGGTTCTACTAGTAACTAAAATGGCCCTTAAAAAGTGCAAAGTTTTATGAGATGCAAAAATCCTAGTTTATTACTGGTGGTGAGGGGGACAGGACAGACAAAAATCCAGGTGAAGAAGTACTAATTGCCAGCCTGGGACATCAACGGAGGAGCATGCATGGTCTGCACCTAGGCCCCCTGCACATATGTGGCCCATGGGCAGCTTGGTCTTCGTGGGCTGCCTGGCGAGTGTAGGGGAGGAGACTGTTTCCATCATGGATTCTGGTGCCTGCTTTTGGATCCCTTACCCCCTGGCAGGGCTACCTTGCCTGGCCTCAGGGGATGAGGATATGCTCAGTCCTGATGTGACTTGATGTTCTGGGGAAGGTTGATATAGGGAAAGGGGGGCTCCCCTTTTCTGGGGAGGGGGGAGGAGAGGGGAAAGGAGGAAGGAGAGAAAAGGGAGGGACTGGGAGAGACGAGGGAGGGGGCACCCTTGGGATGTAAAGTAAATATTCTAAAATAAATTTTAAATAAAAGAAGTACTGATGGCCAGTGAGAGCAGCAAGGTCCCGCTTAGCACATCAATGATCCATCATACCTCCACATCATAATGGAAGTTTTATCGTGTCATAAAATATTAACAGATTTATTATACAAGTACTAGGCCATCTCCCTCGTATGTAGTAAGAGTCTGGAGAACTCACCATGTATTCAAACACGAAGGTCAGAGTCTCTTTGGTGTGAACAATGTCATGCAAGAGGACGATATTGGCATGCTTCAAAGCCTTCAGGAGAGATGCTAGAAAGATTTAAACAAGGTGTTAACAGCAATCACTGATAATGAAAGTGCCTCTTTAAACCTATTAACCAATATTTATTTTTTTCTGTAAACATTTCAAATCAAGCAGTCTTGGGTTTTTACTGCTGAAAATGAACCTCTTCTGGAAGAATATCTGAAATGACAACGGACTTTTATACTTTTATTGCTTTAAAAATGGCGAATCACTGTATTTCCACAACTGCCTTCTCCGGCCGGCTTGATGGTTGCAAACAAGGCTTCCATCCACCTAATCAATTTCCTCAGAGCACTCAGGGCACTTTGTGAGGCTCTCCTCTGAGATTCTCACCATCCCAGCTTCAGAGCTGTAGGAGCCTGGGCTCAGAGACACACACAGGCCATGGGTGGAGCAGGAAACTGGCTGTTCTACCACCTTTTAAAGCAGGAGTTTGCAACAAGTGACAAAGCTCTGAGAGCCAAAGACTAGCTGGGGGACAGTGGGGCTGATAGACGGGGTTGGTGGGAGGGAGGCTCAGGTGCAAAGAACACTGGTTACCTATACAATAGGGAAGACTTCTTAAGGGAAAATTACAAGCCTCCTCTACGGAAATACAAACTTGAAAGAGAACGCTGAGCTTGGGGAGCCTTGGGGAAGAGGAGTGCTGACAGCTGTCTTTTGCCTATTCAGTAACAGGTCATTGTTAGGTTTCTAAAAGCAGCCATTTATTATTATTATTTATTTGCCTACTTATTTATACTGTGGATTTAGCCCAGGGTCTTGCTTCAGGCATTTTACCAGTGACATAGCCCGTTGTTACCTCCCAAAAGCATCCAACGAAAGAGGAGAGATTGCCACGCAAGACCCAGAAAGGTTGTATTTGGGAGTTTCAGAGAGATGGAAGACCCATGACCTCAGAAGGATGAAAACAAAGGAGGCATAAAGAGATGATAAGTCTCAGCATAAAGAAAATAGTGTCTTTGAATCTAAGGGTGGTGCCTGATATGACTATAGGACCAATAATCAGGTGACTGAGGCTGGAGGTTTACTGCAAATTCAAGGGCAGCTTGGGCTACAGAGTGAGACCCTGTCTCAGAAACAAACAAAAGACTTAAAAGAATGAAACTCAAATCGTCAATATATGTATATGTGTATTTAGGACATAAGAAGCAAAAATATAAGGTGAGAAGATCCCTAAAGGGAAAGAAAAGGAGAAGAGGGCAGGGTAGAGGAGTAGAAAGACAAAATATCACATGTTTTCTCTCACAGGCAGAGTCAGGATTTAAATACATAGGGGACTGGGGAGATGGCTCCGTGGGTAAAGCGCTGCCATGCAAGTCTGCGGACTGAAACTCAGACGCCCAGTGCCCACATAACACCAGGTAGGAGTGGCGGCCCATCTTTAATCCCAGGAGGTGGGCAAAGGGGATCTCTGGGCAAACCACCACAGAGACTAGCTGAATCAGAGAGCCCAGGGTCAGTGAGAGGCCCTGCCTCCCTACACACTGTGGGAGTGATCAAAGAGGGGAGCTCAGGTCAACTCCTGGCCCTGTGTGGAAAACAACACACATGCACACACACTAAAAACATACGTGCATACATACATACATACATACATACATACATATATACCTATTCAAAATGGGGACTATTTGGTGGGAGGAAAGGGGTCAGTGATAAGGAGGAAGGGACAGGAAAAAGAAAAATTCTAATAAGATGCAATGGGTATGAGAAGATCATAATGAAATCCCATTATTTTGTCCTCTACCTAAAACCATGAATTAAACAAAAGAAAAATAGTATATTTGAAAACAAAACAAAAAAAACGCCTCAAAATCAGTGTTCTGATCGTGTGCCTCCAGTTCTGCTTGACAAATCTTCTGCATCACCTCTTTCCTCCTGAAGAGTTCTGCAAAATTAAGAACAGGAGGTGGCTCAGTGGGCAAATCAATGCTTGTCCCACAAGCAGGAGCGCCTGAGTTTGGATCCCCAAAACCCAAGTAAAAGTGGGGTGTGGCCATGCAGGCCTGTAATCCCAGCACTGGGGGGGCTGAGACAAATGATTCCAGCGGCTCACTGTGGAACGGCCGGCCTAGCGCTCACTGTGCTCCAGTATTCATCAACAAATAAGGTGGAGAAGCCACCGAGGACACAACATCTATCTCTGGCCTTCACACACCCAACCACACATGTTACAAGCACATGTGTGTGCACAGACACGCATCTCTCCCCCTCCCCAGATGAACTCTAGTGCTCTCTGCAGTCTGGGAGCATAATGATTCCCTCAGGAACCTGTCCTGTCATGTTTGCCTCCCGACGGTCAGTCTCCCCTCTAGTGGGAACACCATTCTTTCCCTCACTCCTCTTAGTCCATTCCCTTCTATTCGAGCTACTCTGCCTTTACCCAAGAGTGGCCTTGTGACCTAGAAGTGTCCACGACTGGACATTTCACAGACACTGCCCAGTTTCAGTGACGATTGGTTCAGAGACAGGCAAAACCCAGCCGCTCAGAAAAGCCCTCCCCCGTTCCCACCGTTAGTAAAGAGCTGCTTTCCTTTCCACTGTGTGGGATGTACCCAGGAGCTAGCTGCTGGGGACAGACTACAACACCTGCTCACAGCAGGCCTGGCCATAGAGGAAGGCAGAGGTGCACTGTGCTGGAGCACTGTGCTGGAGCTCAATGCAGAAGGCCACAGGTTCTAGCCTCAGCACCACAAGCACGCACGCATGCACACACACACACTCGCTCTCTCCCTCTCCTCGTTCACCCCTTCTCACAAGATTAAGGCAGAGAAACCAATTTGGTTCATGGTAGCACTGTTAGTGCCAGGCAAGCCTGGTAGTTGTCAAAGCAGCCACCACTCTTAATCCTTTTTAAAGTTAGTTTGAGCTATGAGCAGCAAAACATGCCTTTAATCCCAGCACTCCAGAGAGTTCGAGGCTAGCCTGGCCTACATAGTGAGTTCCAGGACAGCCAGAGTCACATAGAACGATTTGGTCTCAAACAAACAAACAAAACAAACAACAACAACAATAAAACCAAGTCAGTTCGGGGTTAGCTGCCCTCACTGCTGAAGGGGTTCTGCCGGGCCTGTCAGGCTATTGTGCTCTTCTGAGCTGGGCCCGCAGGGTCCTTAGGGAACAAATGTATTATTTCACTTTTAACAGTGAATTCATTTTGCAAATATGAGGACCAGTTTCACAGCACGCGTTTCATCTCTCTAGGCCCACACCGACATCCACACGGGAGCAGAGCGACTTCCTCTGTCTTTTGGATGCCCCAACACCACCTCGGGCAACCGTTAGCCAGTTGCTTAGCCAAGAGTAAGAGCTTAATTCATCAAACATCTTCACTGAGTGCCTTCAGACACTGAGTGTCTGCCGAGCCAGGAATCCTGGCCCTGCCACTTTCTCAGTGAGCACTGGGGAATGTCCCGCCTCATGGAGAAAGAGAGAGAGACCGTCTTTCCTGACTTCACTCCACAGGGTTCTCGTGAATGAACTCAAGCCTCTATTCTTAAAACCTTTCGTGAATGGCAAGTGTGACAGAGATGCAAATTACAGTTACTCTCCTGACTTCAGCTTCCCACTCTCTTGAGCCCACTAAAACCCCACTCCCAGTCATAAAGCCTAATCTTCGGTATGTTTCTCCTAGAGTTTTCAATACCGCCCAGATTTATAGCAATGGCTTCTGACCATCAGTTGAGAACACTTGCATTTTATATGCATTTTTATTTACAAATAATTTCATAAGTTCCCGTTTCTCTACACACACATATACACAGGACAAAGCTTTTACAGGCGTAGCACAATGCTCACCTCGTATGTGCAAGGCCTTGGATTCAATCTTTAACACTACACAAAAATTACATTTTTTTTCCCCTCTGAAGGACATGGAAAACAAATGGCAAAGAACATTAAAACATTTTAATTAATTAATTTACTACTGACATATTTATTTCAAGACCAGGTCTCCCTGCAACCCTGGCTGTCCTGGAACTCAGACTTATAGGTCAGGCTGGCCTCAGACTGATAATGATTCTTCTGCCTCAGTTTCTCAAGTTTTTAGATTGCAAATACCTGGTGACGCCCCCCCCCCATTTTAATTTCACGTTTAATGCAATTTTGTTCTTACATAATTATATCACGAAGACTCCTTAGGCTTACTTTAAAGATGGTGGTGGCAATGGCTTACTAATCACAGTGCTAAGACACTCAAGGACCGTGTGATTGGATGAGGCTTCCTGCTAACAGCCACGGCCATCGGCCATCAGCCTTCGCTTCTGTATTTTTCTCATATAATCTCAGGTTTGCAGGAATGGGGAAAGTGCCCCTTTCATTATTTCTCTCTGTTGGACTTATTTGTATCATCAATCTTATCCTGAGTTCACAATATCCTGTGCCCAAGTAAGTTAAAGCCCTTCACGCTTTTTACGTAGGTTTAACACACTTGCGAACAGCAGTCCCTCTCAACTGGTTGTTTTTTTGTTTATTTTTTTTTTCATGCTCTCAACTGCCCCATCTGAAAATCTGTTGTCAGTTCTGCAGAACATGCCGTGGCCCTCACTTCTTTCCCTGTTGCCGACTGCCCCGCCTCGGCCAGGTCATGTGGTATCTCGCAGCAAAGGCACCCCAAGTAGTCTCCTTATCTGTCTGTCCCACAGACTCTTCCCTCTGGAAGAATCTGAAACTGTCCAAGCAGATCCCTTCTGATTCCCAACGCCTAGAGTGACTGCTCATCTCACTCAATAAAATCCAAAGGGCTTGCAATGTCCTGTCCAGCCTCCTCCCCTCTCCCACTCCAGGCCTTCATTAGCTCTCCTCTCCTCCCACTCTCACGTCCCTGTTGTCCTCTTAACTGTTCCTCCCTCCCCCTGCACTCCCCCAACCCTGTCTTATGACCGTCATTGTCTCCACCCGCAATTCTCTTTCCCTGCTCTTTGCATGTTTTCCGCTCACTTTCATTAGGACTCTGCTCAACCGGTATAGGGTACATGTAAAGTATGGGCTTTCTTGTCCACATCATTGCAGATGAAATCACAGCCTTCCACCTCACTCAACCCAGTAAGCCTCAGCTATCTTATTCTCCTCCATAGCACTCATCACCACCTTTCATCACATGGACACCTGATCACACATATACACGCACATACGTGTTGGTTGTCAGTCTCCCTTCTGAACACAGCTTCGTGGAGGACAGCCACGCTTAGCCTTTTCTGCTTATTGGATCTTTAGTGCCTCTTAGAACAGTGTCAGGAATGTTTCCGACTGCTGGGTTTGGGATCTTGTCTTCCAAAGTATCATTCAGATGTGGTGTACGGTTGAAGGCAGGGTTTCTGTCGAAGATGTTTCGGTTCCTTGCTTTTTTTTTAAGCACCTTCCTCACCTACATCAAAAATGTTCTGTCTCCAGGTCATGTGTACCATTGCTTTCCTAATGCCCCAGGATACTGAAAAAGCTGTATGGAAATAGAATTTTACTGAGCGACTAACAGGGGATTTGCCTGAAAAGCAGTTAACGGTTTAGTCCGAAGCTCATAGAATTACATGGTGTGTGGCTGAGTCCACACACCAGAGGGTCTCCCATGCCCTAGCCTTCAGGTATGTGTGAGAGGAACACTTGGGGGAGGAAAGCTTGCTTTCTCCTACTTCTGAGGACTCTCTAGTCATTGGAACAGGATGTGGGATCTTGTGTGAAGACTTAAGGATACTAAAGTCACCTGAGGAAGAGGGAAAGCAGCTAAAACAAGCATGCTGATTCTGGAAAAGTTGTCCACACACATCCACACCTTTCAAGCCACTCACGCTTGTAGTCCCATCACTTAGGAGGTGTATGCAAGTAGGAAGGTCACCCCCAGCTACAGAGGTCAAGGCCAGTCTAGGCTACATGAGACCCTGTCTCAAAACAAGACAAACAAATGGCTTATGTGTCAACATCCTTACTTTGTTTTTCTTCAGAGAAAAGACACAGAGATAAATTGGGCTCCAGGGGAGTCACAATGGGCCTGCTGTTTTGGGTGAGTAGAAGACTGGGGATAATCCCAGAGCCTTGAGTGTGTTTTCCACTGAACTATATCCTACAGCTAACACTCCTAGATTCTTTAAGATACACCAGTCATTGCTGTAAGAATTTCACAGACATTAACTTGGTTTGATCATAAAAACACCAAAAATCAAATAGTAAAGATGAATAAAACAACGTATTTTTTGCCTGAGGAAAATGGTCAATGCTGATATTTTTGTTTTGTTTGTTTGTTTTGTTTTGTTTCCAGATAAGGTTTTTCTGTGTAGCACTGGCTGTCCTGGATTCACTTTGTAGACCAGGCTGGCCTCAAACTCATAGTCATCCGCCTGCCTCTGCCTCCCCAAGTGCTGGGATTATAGGCATGCACCACTAGACCTGGCTAATGCTGGTCTTTATCTAGTATAAAAGATAGTTAATATAGGAGGATGGGGAGGTGGCTCAGTGATTAAGAGCACTGTTTGCTCTTCCAGAGGTCCTGAGTTCAATTTCTAGCAACCACATGGTGGCTCACAACCATCTATAGTGAGATCTGGTGCCCTCTTCTGGGTGTACATGCAGGTGTACATGCAGATAGAGCACTCATACATAAAGACAAATAAATAAAATTGATTTTAAAAAGATAGCTAACATATTTAGGTAAAATATAATGTGATTTATTCTATCACATATTATTAAATAAAACATTTAATAATAATAGTATAATTATTAACATATAAGCAATGAAATATTAATTAATATATTTTAAATATATCACATTTAAATATAATATAATATAAAGTATTTAATAATTCAGGAGAAATATTTCCATCTTACAATGGCATACAAATATTTTCTTTATTTCATTATGATCTGCAGTTGAACAAGTTTTAGGAAAATTGATGTTTTGCTAGCATAGTGGTTCATGATATTTTGATGTTACTCTGCATTGTTCTATTTAGTTTAGGAAAAGATGTAGAAAATGATAGCCATAGGTAGAGCAAGTCTGTCTCTCAAAGTCCTAGGGTATATGTATCTATATCCTGGAAACCAAAGCTCTCTGCCCCCTGACTTTGCATTTCCAGCACTAACATAGGCCTGGCATGTGGTGCTTAATAAATGTTTGTGAATCAATAACGACTAGGCCACTTCTAATGAGTCTGTGCAAGAGTCATTAATAGAGCCCACCCCCACTCCATGAGACACTGAACAATAAGGGATTTGCATTTCCTAATGTTACATTTTCTCTGGCATAAAAGCCATGAACCAAGAGAAGGAGTCACACTATGCACCCTAAGAAACTGTATAATTTAGAGAAATGTTTGTTAAGTATCAAGGCAAATGATTTCTTTGGAAGTCAACCCCTTATCACATTGTATTCTCTGGGGTGATAGTGGCATACCTGTGGGGTAACCAATCATTTCATGCTTAGATTTGAAGCATGCTCCCAGCAAGGAATTCATATCTGGTACTATACACCCCATCAGAAGTCTGTGGCTCAGGTCCTAGGTCCCAGTGGGAAAGCTACTGTGGTTTGCTAAGCGAATGTGGTATGCCCATTAAATCACCTTTCAATATTTCTGCTTATGGTCACAGATCAATGATGCTGTCAGCTTTGATCAGAGGAGCGTCTCTTTTTCTGTGGTGGACAACAGTCGCTGAAGAGTGTCTTAACTAGTCAAGTGTGAAGAATAGGTGATCATCCTTAAATAAGGCATCTTTATTATGCCCTCCAGGGCTCAGAGATCATGGGAGATTAGGAGAATGGAAAGAATGTAAAAGCTGGAAGAAGAATGTTTAGGGACACTGTCTTCAGGGCATGACATGGACATTGCCATTGAATCTCTCCTCCATGCTCTGTTATGGAGGAGAGGAGCCTGTAAGCCCCATACCTCCCTGGAGAGGTGTAGGTGATTAATAGTTTCTATGGGACAAAGGCATCTCTTCCCTGCCCTAGCTACTCGTAATGGGTTCATATTCCTGCACTTGACCTTGATTAAACTCACTAGTTCACTCCCCACAAAATGACATGAAAGTGTGCGGGGAGGGGGGGAATCTAATAAGGACTAATATGATTGAAATATATATGTGTGTATGAAAACGTCATAATGAAACCCGTTATTATGTATAGTTAATATATGCCGATATGACTCTTTTAAGGCCAGAGAGATGGCGTCACTGTTTGCCACACAGGGCTGGCTGAGTTCAGTCCCTGAAACCCATGTGTAAAGGTTGGAGAAGAGAAGTGACTGCACAAAGTTGCCTTCTGACCTTCAGACAGGCATCATGGCACAGCTTTGAGTGGATACCTGTGCACATGCACACGCACACACGTGAACCCACAAACCCACATAGACACACACACACACATACACTAATCATTTTTAATTAAAGAAAAATTCCTCCCACGTGCCATTACCCTGGGGTTATTTCTCATAAGGCTGTAACTGTGCAGTGAATGCGTTATATCCTTGACATGACTGGATTGTACTCGGGCAGAATTCCTGTCAGCCAGGCCCGCCCTCATCCATCTGTGCTAATAGCTGACTTGAGATTTTAATCAGAGTCTTTGCTGATCTGATTGGACGACCCCAGCAAGGTTCCTGAACCCCTTTTTGGTGAATTTTCTCACAAATGGATTAGGAGTGATTACTTCACAAAAGGTTTTCATGATCTCAAAAGGTTTTCCATGGCGACTGTTTCTAATTTAGATGCTGTCATTACCGGTTCTGCAGAGAGAGCGGCATGGACTGCTAAACACACACTCTCAAGGTTATTTTTCTGGAGAGTGTTACTTCTGAGTTTGCCTTCATTTTTACACAGAGAGTGTCACAGGGTGGGTTTCCATTTCCCCCGTTTACTCTTGCCGAAGGAGATGCTTATATCAAGCAAACATTTGCAGTTTTAGGTGATGAAGTAGGGAGAAATTTAAACATAACAGACTTTAGTTCTAATGCCCAGAAATGCTGGGTGTATCTGTGACCCCACACAAATTACCCAGCCTCTCGGAGGCTTGGGCATCTTCATTTCTACAACAGCAACAACGCTTTGGGCTTCAGCTGTTTGTATAAGGGGTTAACCAGGACTCTGGCGGAGGGAGACATGTCATAGGCCTGGTGCTCAGACAAGGGTAGATGTACGGCTTCTTCCTTAAGGAAACACTGTAGACAGGCTGAAGGTCCTAGGTTCAACCCCAAAACTGGCTGTTTTTATAAAGGCATTTAAAATAAGATCCATTCTTAGGATTTCAAATATAGAATTCAATAAAACTAAGGCACATTCATATAAAATCCATAAAAATCAACCTACTCAAAGTATTTTCTCCCAGTTGTAAAAGTAAACATTTTAAATGTGATTCTGAGGCAATAAGGAAACATTCTCTAAGCTGCTACAAAAACTTCCTATTTTTTTTTTTTTCCATTTTGTTTCATTTGAGGCAGGGATTCACCAGGTCGCCGAGTTTGCCTAGACCTGGCTCTGCAGACTCTGCCGGCCTTGACCTGTGACCCTCCTGCCTCTGCCTCCTGAGTGCTGGGATTATGAAAACCTATCACCACATCCAGCTTTTTCATCTTTTAATTAGCAAAAAGATGAGGATAGTATGGCCTGGGCCCATGATCCCACCTACCTCAGGAGACCAAGGCAGGAAGGTGACAAGATCAAGGCTAGCCTGGGCTACAAGGTGAGTTCAGGACCAGCCGGGGCAATTCAGTGAGACCCTGTCTCAAAATTAAAAGGTAAGAGGGCTGGGCCAATAGCTGAGTGGTGGAGAACTTGCCCAGCATGTGTGAGCCCTGGGCTTTGGGCCTCAATATCCCGAGGACAAACAAATGAGGCAAGTAGGGGCTGTTTGTGGACTGTTCCCTCCCCAGGAGTCCGCAGAGCCCCTGGCACATACTGCCCCGTGAGGGCACGTAAAGTTACCCGTGTTAGTCTCAGTCAAATTTGGTTTGAAAGTTTGGCCATGTGATAAAATGTATTAAGAGAACTGGAGGATGCATAAAAGCTTATTAAGCTTTTCCCTTAGTATCGTTCAGATTTTTGTCTGATATTATATAGCAGTGATATATAATATTACGGTATTACATGTGAAGATGGCATGGAAACAAACATCCATCCTACCCACTTAGAGACTGTCTACGCAGCAAAATCCTACTCACGAAGTCCTGGGCTGCCATAGCTGGCAATCAGACTGCTCAAGAAACGCATTCTTGCTTCAAGGGCTTGGAAGAGAAGGTTCCCTCACTCTTGAGTTTCTTTGCGAAGGGCTTTCGGTTGCCTTTGCAGCTAATGACCCTGGGTTTTAACTAATGAGCTCCAGCTGTTCTTAGCTGCCTTCCCAGCCCTGACCGTTTAACCTCCATCTCTCTGGTCTCACATCCATCGGGGTCTTAACCGGAGGGGGTGTGTATGGGGGAGAGGAGTGAGCCAGTGCCAGAGTTCTTAAGCGAGGTCTTGCTTTCAAGGCTGCGGGCTCTCACACCAGAGGGGAAAGAGGCAGCCATTGTTGGAAACTGCGTGTGGAGCCGCTCCGACCTGTCGGAATCCTTTTGTGGCCTTTCGTATCGTACAAGCAAAGCTTTCAGTCAGGGCAGTCCGTAAAAATAAACCGAGGCAGCCCACGGTGGAATGCCAGCTGTAATTGTGAACACCTGTGTGGGAGGCCAACACGCGCGCAGAACTGGTTGTGCGAATAGAACAATACACACCCGGGGGCTCGGAGCCAGGCTGAGGACATCTGTTAGCAAAACGCGCTGCGGAAAGGTTTCCCTGTGACGGCCAGGTGTGGACGAACAGGACACAGCCGTGGGCGGACAGGACCAAGCCCGGAGAACCAGGAGGGCCCTCCTCTAGCCACGTGACCTGGGGGCCTCTGCTGGGTTCACAAACGCCCTTCGGCCTCTCCACACTTCTGCCTCCAGCCAGGATCACCCTGCCTGGTGTTGAACGCTTAAAACCACGTGTCCCCTCGGATTGCACCTGACCCGGCCACGGTGAGTCCCCGCTCACGCTGATGGCCTTTTGGCCTTTCTATTTAAATTAAAAACGTGTCCCAGGGCGGTCCAGGGACGTTTGAAGACGGCATCAAACTGAGTTGTAAACCCGTTTTCTAAGTTCAGCCTAAAATCCGCCTCCCTCCGCCACACCGATCCGCGCTTGTCTGAGTTCGCGACCGCCTCTAGACGCTTCGTCCTTGGGTTGTCTGCTCCGTTAAGACTTGAACACAACAGAACGAAGAACGGGGCTCCCTCGGCTGGTTTCTCAAACGTCCAGCACTCTGCGTGCAGTGTGTATTCCGAGGAGAAGAGAAGACAAATAGCTAGAGGAAGAAAGTAAGGCTGAGGAAGCAGGGGCCAGCTCTCCGGAATGTTTTTTTTTTTTCGGACGCAGGAGCAACCCCACCATTCCTGTGGCTCCACGGTGGGTGGGTTGATAGGCGCGCTTGCCTGGAGTGTTGGTTTGAGTGTTGAGTGTTCGGTTCCCGGCGGGTGGTGGTGCTGGGGGCAGTGCAGTTTTGCTGGAGGAACTGTACCGCTGCAGGCTCGGCTTTGAGAACGCCCAGCATCGCCCGCTTCCGCTTTGCTCTTTTCTGTTTCACCCACGTGGTCGAAGGGCCATCGCTTAGCTTCCTGTCCTGCTGCCATGGCGGCCTTTTGCTGTTGTGCCTCTCCCAACCCCCTGCTGCGATGGGCTCTTATCTCTTTGGACCCTTGAGCCAGATAAACTCTTTCTTCCATTTGGTCATAGTATTCACCACAACAGAACGCTAACTAATATCCTAGCATGCTTGAGGCCAGTCTGGCTCTATGGAGACACTGTCTCAAACAAACAAACAAACAAACAAACAGAAACCTTACATGAAATGTTAATAAGTTGTATTCTTTAATTTCACTGTTATTTTAAATTTATAAGTTATTAGTATTAAACACTGTGGTATAAATGTTCCCACTGATTAGTAAAATATGACCAAAAGGTAATAAAATAATAACGAAGAATGAAATAAAAGCAGCGAACATTCATTGAACCCTGAAAAGAGACTAAGTGTTATGTATTCTCATTTGCTCTTCCTAACAGCTCCATGAACTATTTCCCATTATCAGCCACTTGTTTTGTTTTTTGGCTTTTTGAGACAGGGTTTCTCTGTGTAGTCCTGGCTGTCTTAGAGCCTAGCCTGTAGACCAGGCTGGCCTCAAGTTCACAAAGAACAGCCTGCCTCTGCTTGGACATAAGGCACACACTAACCACCTTATCAGCTACTTTCACAGTAAGCCCCGCCTTAGACACGCTATCTAACCCAATATCACCTCACTCACACCTAGCAGCTAGAAGACAAGAAGGTGGATCTGTTCACCTCACTAGGCTGCCCAGGGTGCAAAGAAAACACAAGAAGCTAGGCTTGGTGAGACAGACCTGCATTCCCAGCTCTTAGGAGGCTGGGGCAGGAGTACTGCAAGCTTGAGGCCAGAGTGGGCTACAAAGTAAGTAAGCAAATTATGGAGACCCTGTCTCATTTAAAATAAATAAATAAACAAACAAACAAATAAATAAATGAGACCACTCCAGAGGGAGAGGGAGAAAACACTGAGAGAACATGCTTTCTATCCAAGAGGCTAAAAGCAGAAGGATTGCAAGTTTCCCTGCCTGAGAAACTTAGTCAGACCCTGTCTCCCAAAAATGTGTGCGTATGTGCACGTGTGTGTGTGTGTGTGTGTTGGACCATTGGTTCAATCCCTGAGTACTGTAGGAAAAACAAAACTAAGAAAAAAAAAACTATGATCAGGCAGATCCCCACCAATAATTAGTATGTAGTTTCACTTTTTTCTCTTTTAAATGAATTGCTGTGGGTTGTGTAGACATGGTTTCAGCATGACTCCAGACATAGGGAAAACATTCAGTAAACACTCATAGAGGTTCTACTATGGACAGCAGTTTTGAGTGTTATCTTCCAGGACAAACAATAAAAGTAACCGTGTAAATAATCTTGGGACACTGGCAAAAAGAACTTTGAAATTATAATATCACTTTTAGAAAACCCAGAGACCACATGCTGAGTGGGCAGATGGAATCCTTCACGATGTTTTTACCACACTGAGTTCTCAAAACAATCTCTGGGGTCCATTTTCTCTCCCATTCTTACCTTCCCGGATGGCTGTGAAGGGGACCCCCTCCTCTGCGTTCATGCTGATGACTTTCAGAGCTACTAGTTGTCCAGTTATCCTGGAGAGAGGTGGGGGCAGACACAAACGCACACTCACTGGGATGGTTCAAAGCAACAGCTTCATCACGTATAAAACATGTTGTGTATATATATGAAAACACTCCTTTCTGTGCTGAGGTGGCGTGTTTCTTCCCAGAACACCGTGAGCAAGCAGACACGCACCAAGCGACCACCTCCTTCACGATGCTTGCTGATGGCTTCGCTGCTCCGAAGCCAGCCTTGTATGTCACCTGACTGGTGGCTTCAGAACAGCCCTCTTGCTTGGGCATTTGTCTCTGTGTTCTCTCAGTAGAGCATGAGGGGATGTTTTAACGTGAAAGTCAACCCAACAGGTCACTTTTCAACACCCAGTGTGCCTCCACGCTTCGTGTCAAATAACAGCCAAATTCTCTTTTATCTTTTCTTCCTTTCCTTCTGTTTTTTTGTTTGTTTGTTTTCGTTTTGTTTTTACAGAGGGTGGGGAAATGTGAGTTTTCATTTTGTTGAGACAGGGTCTTGTAATATACACCAGGCTGGCCTCCAGCTTTTAATTCTGGATGAGCTTGTCAACAGCCAGTGTCTTACAGTAGCTCTCAAAGCGTTAGCTGGTTTGCCTAGGTCTCACCATTTCCTTTTCTATCCCTTTTCTCTCCCTTCCTCCCTCCTCCTCTCTATGTATTCATATAAGAAAATTTTGGGCAAGTCCTTTACGGCCATGTTGCTTCTAACACTGTGAGATCCATATAGCACAGTCAGTAATCTGTTCTCTCTCCATTTTCCATTCTCTTTTATGGTTCGTGATGTTTTAATAGACAGGCCGGCTTTGAAGGCATAACGACCCTCTTGACTTAGCTTTTCGAGTGCTGGGGTTACAGGCATAAGACACATGCCTCTTACAAAATGTGATATTTAATAATGTTACAGTGTTTTATCATACGAATACATCACAATGTGTTTTGCCAATTCCAAATTCTTATAAATTGCGGTTTGGGGTTATTTTAAGAATACTGCGCTGGACATAGAGGCTCCTATTGTAACCCTAGCCCTTGAGTGACCGAAGTAGGAGGAAGGTTGTCACAAGGTCAGCCTGGAGCATGTGGTGAGTTCCAGGCCAGCTTGGGCTAGCATGAGACTGCCTCAAAAAGCCAAATCAAACGAAAAACCATGACAATCATTTCTGCAGCTAAGTATTTTCCCACAGTTCCCACTGTTTCCTTAAGATAGAAGCGGACTTGCTAAATCATAGAGCAGGCAGTGCTTTCATTAATGTGAACTCGTGTCCCAAGCTGCTCCCCAAAGAGCATGGTGGTGCTGAGCTGCATTTTCAGCTCTATTGATGTAAACTTTGTTTTTTGAAGAACGATTTTCAAATTCTAGAAAACTTAAGAAGATGGGAAAGGAAGTTCCTATTTCCTTGCTTTCTGTTTCTTCTTCTGTTGACTCTTAATTACTGAGGTACAGTTATTACAATTAATGAACCAAGTTGGGCATGGTGACTGACGCCTATAACACTTGAGAGATGGAGGCAGGAGGATCAAGAAGTTCCATGTCATCCTCAGCTACATCTGAAGTTCAGCGGCCTGAACTACATGAATCTGTCTCAAGAAAGCCAAAACACAACAACCAAAATCCTAAACTAAAATAGTGTACAGTAATGATAATAAATAATGAACCGATATTGATGTGCTGCTATTAAAATGCAGCTATTAAAATGAGGATTTCCTTAGCTTTTATTTCATGGCCTTCTTATTGTCCGAGATTCTATTCAGGACTTCACTGACTTGTTGTGCCTCACTAGGCTCCTCTTGGCTGTGCAGTTGCCAGATTTGCCTTGGGTTTGTTTACCCTGATGGTTTTCAGGAGTGTGAGTAAAGAAATTCGAAGGTGCAGGGCACAGAGACACACATCTGTGATACCAGCACTTGGGGAGGCAGAGGCAGATGGATCTCTTTGAGGTCGAGGCCAGCCTGGTCTACAAAGTGAGTCCAGGACAGCCAAGGCTACACAGAGAAACCCTGCCACAAACAAACAAACAAACAAACAAAACCAAACAACCAAACAAAAATTCTGTAATTCTGAGTTTGGGGGAAGGTCAAGAGTCATCTTGACCGTAGTGTATCATGGGAACACTTTTCCATCGTCCTGGCTTGAGACTTTCCTTGCTGACTGTGACCACCTGTCTGAGGCGGGCTTGCTGAGTGCCTGTTGCAGAGTGACTGTCCGTTCCCCCTGCTTTAGCATCACTAAGTGCAGCCTTCCCTTTGGGCATGGGTCCACTAAGATCCACTTCTGAGACAGCAGATCCTTGGAAGGTATCTGGAGTTCTTTTGCATGGAAGATGTGTTTCTGCTTTCTTATTTATTAATTTATTGAGCCATTCATTTGCAGCAGCAGAAACTCACGAATATTTGATTCCTTGGGTTATAACACGATACCACTTCGTTTTGTGCCTTGGTTTTGGCAGGTTTGCCCCTTGGAAACTCTTCCCTTGATGCCCACGTGGCTTTGCCAAATTCCTCGTGAGTGCCAGCTTAGTTTTGCTGTTTTTGTTTGTTTGTTTACTTATATACATTCTTTATTTTAAAGAATTAACTAATCTTCCCAGGATTCAAAATTAGACTTTCTATGCTCAGTTTGTTTATTATTATCATTTTCCTTCTAATTAATTATTTTTTAATATAGTTTTTTATTTTTATTAAATACAGTTTATTCACTTTGTATCCCTCCCTCCTCCCCTCCCAATCCTACCCACCCTTCCCCTTCTCCCCCCATGCCCCTCTCCCAGTCCACTGATAGGGGAGGTCCTCCTCTCCTTCCTTCTGATCCTAGTCTATCAGGTCTCCTCAGGACTGGCTACATTGTCTTCCTCTGTGGACTGGTAAGTCTGCTCCCCGTTGCTTTTACCTTCACAGTTTGGTCTATGTGTGTATCATTAATTTCAATTTCTTTGCTTTGGGAAGTACATTTTCCCCAGTCTTTTCTACTTGTTTTGTCCTTCCCTCATGATTTTACAAGAACATTTTTTTTAACCTAGGCTTTTATCACTTTCTTTTGTCTTACAAATTTTGAACTTAATTCTCTTGTATGATGTTTAATATTTCCCAAAATATTTTATTGAGAGTGTGACTCTGTAAAAATTCTATTCCACCCATGTATTAAAAACAAACAAACAACTTTTTTGGTCAAATATGTTTAGAAATGCTTCGCACTTTCAGAATTACCACTGTCCTTATGTAGATAATCATGGCATACATAGGCAGTCTTGATATGCTGAAGGCATCTATTGTAAAAGATGGAATTTTATGGGGGCTGGAGAGATGGTCCTGAGTTCAATTCCCAGCAACCACATGGCAGCTTACAACCATCTATAATGAGAGCTGGTGCCCTCTTTTGCACTGAATACTGTATAAATAATAAATAAACATTGAAAAAAAAACACAGAAGCAGGCCAGGTGTGGTGTCCTACTTAAAAAAAAAAAAAAGATGGAATTTTATTTTGTCTAGGATTGCCAGTGTTGATTCAGCTATAGCTGTTTCTGTGAAACACCTGTTAAAATGTCTTGGAATTTGCGCTCCACATAGGTGGACAGACGGGCACCATGGCCTCTGCATTCCCATATTCATATATTCATAAACGGACCTCCCCAGCCTACAGGCTGCACAGAATTCATCTTCCTGTCCAGTTATTCTACACTGTTTTGTTCATTTAAATCTTCAATCTACTGTATTCTTATTCTACATCCAATTTTCAAAAATGGCTTACTATCTCAGGTCTGTTTAGGGGAGCGTTTTTTATTCACTGATGATTTGTTTACATATTAAATTTTACTAATTACTTGAATTTGTATATATTCAGGGCTTTAAAAAACTCCTGTTTCTGCCACATGTATGTTGTAATCTCAGTGCTGAAGCAGAGGTAGGAAGATCACAAACCCAAGGCCAGCCTCATCTACATATTGAATTCCAGGCTAGCCAGGGCGACGTTAGGAAGAGTTGATCTTTTTTTTTATTATTATTATCTGTGCTACAAGAGTTTAATTGTACTTAGATTATACAGCCAGCTCTCTGAATCTGTGGATCATAGGTGTGTGTGTGTGTGTGTGTGTGTGTGTGTGTGTGTGTGTGTTCAACCAATCACAGGTTAGAAATATTTGGGAAGAATATTGGTTGTGTATTGGTTGTGTATTGACTTTTTTCTTGTCATTCCCTACAATACAGAGACTGCGCCATTTTCTGTAAGTGATTTGAGTATCCTTGTATTCGGGTTCCCAGGGGTCAGGGTGGGGTCCTATCACCACTCCCTTAAGTATTTCAAGGGGCCCCTTTATTTAGTACACACCAAAACCGGCAGTCAGAGGTCCACTGACATCCTCTTGTTAACGGGTTCCAACTGTTGTACATTTGCGAACACCTCGGAGTACGCCGCGGCACACACATTCCCACTCGCTCCTCCCTGCCTTCCCCTGCTTGGAGCTGTCCTCTGTGTCCCTGTATCCAGTTCATCTTCACCTCCCTCAGATTTCCTCTCCAAATATTTCCTTCTCTGTGGGACCTCTTCTCGCCTCTCTGTTTAAAACTGTGATTGCCTGCCTCTCTGCCGTCTTCGGATCTTCCCATTGCATTCCTTCCCATGGAACTCATCCTCCTTTCATCCGCTGTTTTATCAGTTTGTTTATGTTCTGTGCTCCTCCCACACACTCCACACATGCAGAAGTGTCTGTCTCTAGTTTTCAAAAATACTCTTTTTTTTTTTTTTTTTTTTTTTACAAAAAGATGTGTTTTATTTTTATGTGCACTGGTGTTCTGCCTACATGTACATACAAACACATCCTCTGGAATGGGAGCTATAGATAGCTGTGGGTGCTGGGAATTGAACCCGGGTCCTTTGGAAGAGCAGACAGTGCTCTTAACAGCTGAGCCATCTCTCTAGTCCTCCAAAACATTCTTAACAGATAAGACATGGCATGGGGCATAACAAATATTAACAGCACAGAAAAATTAGTTTATGACAGCAGCGTGATTTAGGTCTTTTATATACCACAGCAAGTCTTTATGAATCCTGCTCATTTTAATTCCGATAATTATATTTTCCTGTTATTGTGAGAATACATTTTTTTACTGTATTTTCCAAATACTTATTGAATATGTAAGCAACTTGTATTGATTTTATAACTGATCACACAATTACTATGTGTTATTAAGCCTAATATCACTTAGGTGATCAGACGTCTTTTAGAAAGGCCATGCTACAACTCCCCCCCCCCCCAGAAAAAATGATCTCTAGTCTCAGTCTTTTTGCATTATCTGGAACATCTAAGATAGTTTTTTGTTTTTAGAGAAGGTCTCCCTCTGCCCCCGCTGTAGCCTCCTGAGTGATAGGACTATGGGTCTATGCCACCAGACCTGGCTCTCTATGGTACTTTAAAAGGTGCTTCTACACCATAAATGTTCTGTATTCATAGCCTCCAGTTTCAGCCACTAAAATCAAATCTTTTGTCCTCAGACTTTCTGTGTACGCTTCAATCTGCATAAGTAATAAGTGTTTTTGTTTTTGTTTTTGTTTTGTTTTGTTTTCTGAACAGGACCATCAAGTACACTTTGTTCTGTGGCCAGCATCCTCACCCCACCCCCTTCTTCAGTACTGGGCCTCAGTTTATATTAGTTCACAGTGTGGTGAATCTACTGGATATTTGGGGCCAGTTTTTATTTTTTTTATGCTATTATAAACCTCTTTTTCCCTTCTATGTACTATACACATATGCATGTATATAATCCTTTTGTGGTATATTACACATAGTGGAAATATAGTTCTTTTGTTTATATAATGCATATTTTATTCTTTTGTGGCCAGATCTCTCACTGGACCTGGAGATAGCCTACTGGCTGGCAAGCCCCACTGTCCTCACTCCTCTGTCTCCTCACAGTTCTGAGATTACAGGCATCCATAGCTTCACCTAGATTTTTATATCAATATGGGGGTTTGAACTCAGGTTTGGAAGCATTTCTAATGTACTTTTTCATCCTATTACTAAGCTGAGTTTCTTCAGGGAAGCATTTTATATTTTTAGTTCCTGGGATAATCTATGGTCATAAGTCAAATCCTGGTTCTATACAATAATTTAAAATTGTATTTCCCTAACAATCTCACTTTAACAAAGGCAGCATGAGTATACAAATGTTACGATAAATGAAAAGACTTAGTTTTATAATATTTGCACTTTTAAAATATGACTACCACTAAGTCATTATTTTTTCTATTGGAGTACTAAAACCTAAAGGAAAAGGTTTTCCAACTTTTCTACCTTTACTAGAAGGTAACAGAAAGACCAGAATTCTGTCTTTGAACTAGGTACTTGGATTTTGGACAAAGGTTCTTTTTTCCAGACAGTTGGTATATTTCACAAATGCAGAAAATGCAGGACATAGTTTTTGGATATTCTACACTTTGAGATTTAGAAAGGGATAAGAAAACCTTTCTAGAGACATCTTACTAACAGGGTTTCTTGTTGGGTAATAATTGTTCTTTGGGTCAACAGTGGGGAGAACCTACCTTTTCAGTTGTTGATTTTAGCTAGAGAAGAGTTTGTTTGCTTTTTGTTTTTTTAAGGCTGTTGAAATCACCTCATCTACCTCCCTGTTGGCCCAGGTGTCCTGCCACAGCCCCAAAGGCTGTGTGTCTGTGTGATATGTGGGTTGGCTTTATAATGCAATAGGAGAACCCTCATCCGAAGTCTTTAAGGAGTCACTCACCTGCTAATGCCCTTGTAAACGGTGGCGTAAGAACCTTCACCCAGCTTCTCCAAGTTCAAGTAAGAAGAGGCCGCCCCAAAAGGAAGGCTCTTCTTCTGCTGACAGGGTGGAGTGAGAGGGGGGAAGACAGAAAGAGCATTTCAAAAATATGTTGACTTATCTTTTTCCCAGGGGCATTAGACAGCAGGGTGTGTGTGTGTGTGTGTGTGTGTGTGTGTATGCTTGTCTGTGTGTGTCTGTGTATGTGAGTATGTGCATGTTTCTATATGTATTTGTGTGCCTGTGTGTGTGTGTGTGTATATGTGTGTATATGTGTGTGCATGCACCTGGGAGCCCACACAGGCATCCCTGGAAAGTGAGGGCCAGCTTCCCAAAGCAAGCACCCATGAAATTGTTGATGCCTGCCAGCCGCTCACTCACCCATGGCAACCCCTGCCTCAGATTCTCTTCCTGAAAAGAGTCACTGTTACTCCGTGGCCGCTTCTGGGCACCGATAACTTGGAGTCCCCTGGGGTGAAGCGAAGACGTGGAACGTGATGCTTCTTTTAGGTCTGTTAGCTGGAGGGGGAAAAAAGCACAAGAGCAAAATGCGTACAAAGTCAACATTTGGTGGCTGGCAAACCCTTTCTTTGTTTTCTTTGCCTGTGTTTTGTTTTGTTTTGTTTTCTAGGCTTCCTCCACCAGGCAAAGGCATCTTTCCTGAAAGCCAATTCCCTTTGAGGCTGCCGTGGTACCAATCGCTGAAATACTCAATTTCTCCTTCACCTGCAGTTTAACCCAGTCTCCTGAATGGGTGTTTTCCAATTTCTCCGGCTTAACTCAGTCTCCCCCAAGACTGCCGGCCTTCCTGCGTCCTTAAGGTAATGCCTTAGAATAATCTAGTAAGACCCTGCTAATAATCCGGAGCTAATTACTGAAACTGAGGACCCACAGAGGACCTACCAGTACGACAGCCCTCTACAGTTCAGCCCTGCAATTTAGTGGCTCAGCGAAGTCCAGAGAAGAGCCCTTCTCTATTTCAAGTCAGAAGAGACCAAAGCCAAGGATTATTCCCCTCCTCTGGTTTACAAGCACATCCCCTAACTTGATAACTTCGGCCATAAATCCTCTGTGACTTTAATAGAATTTCCTTTTTATGAGTTTGGACCTACCGCAGAGGAATCAGACCCTGCTATAAAAGGGAGTGTCTGTCCGAATTGCTGGGTTTACTAATAAAGAAAGATGCTCCTCCCGGGACACAAATACCTCGAACGCAGCAGCCTGGGCGCTCCCAGGCTGGCTCCTCTGACAGCTGTGCGCCTCCCCTCCCTCCGAGCGGCGGTAGCAACTGCATCCTGGCTGTAGCCTCTTGGCACACAGCTCCTGACCCATAATAGTCCGGGTTCAAGGAGAAAAGCCGCCCCTGAACCTCTCCCCAGTCCGCCTCTTCTGTCCTCCGTCACTCCCGTCTTGCCAGAGGTCAGCGGAGCGGAGCTTTTGCATGACTCACACGAGGGCTCTCCCCGGAGCAGCCTCATGACTTCAGCAGTTTTCGCTTATCAGTTCAAGGAACTGTGCACCAGACCCGCAGCGGCTGGCGTCCGCATGTGCACGCGGGTCAGGGGTCGCAGCGGAGTGAATGCAACTGGGTTCGCTCCAAGAACCGCCCCGCCCCAGCCACAGGTCAGCGCGGTGGCCGCACTCATTTTTTTGGGAATTTGCATGGACGCTGGCGTTTAGTGGGCCCTCAGGCTGTTAACATGGCCACGCTGGGGGTGGGGGTGGGGGTGGGGGTGGGGGTAGGGGTGGGGGTGGGGGTAGGGGTGGGGGGGTGGGTATCTCATTCCTTGCTTTCATCTGAAAGCCTCTTGGCTTTCAAGCCTTGAACTCGAGGTAATCCTCCTGCCTCAGCCTCTCCAGTTCTGGGGTTGCAGACGTGAGCCACCTGACTCGGGTTGGCTCTCCACCATTAAAATGAGTTTGAAACCTAGCCAACATTTAGAGTGGAAGAAACCACAGAATGGCGGGATGGAAGGAAAGCTGAGGACGCCCACTCCATCTCTGCCTCCAAGCAGCGTCTGCCAGGGCGTTCATTCAGTCATTCAGCCAAACATCATCTGCATCGAGGGAGAGGAGTCTGGGCTCAGTGGGTCACACACTCGTAAGCGCCCTCCTTTGGAGGCTGAAACAGGGGGATGGTGAGTTCAAGACTAGCTTGGACTATGATAAGATTCTCCGTCAAATTTCAAATAAAGAAGAGACAGAAGAAGGAGCGTCCGTGTGCACACGCCTCCTCACAGCCAGGCATGGTGGGGCTCGCCTTTAGTCCCAGCGCAGAGGCAGAGGCAGGCGGATCTCTGAGTTCGAGGCCAGCCTGGTCTACAGAGCAAGTTCCAAGAAGGCCAGGGCTACACAGAGAAACCCTGTCTCAAAAAAAAAAAAAAAAAAATCTAACAACAAAATAAACTCATCATTCCCCCATTTTTTCCTTCCTTTCGTATCAACGTAATTAATGTTTAATGTGTGTGAATGTCCCATCAGCACTTGGCAGTCCCAGGCATCTGGATCAGGCTGCGTTGTCGTCTGTGACTGTAGTCGTTTGCAGTCCTGGAGCAGAGTTCTTTCTGGGAGAGACCGATGTTTATTGCGGTTCTTATACGTCAATCATAGACGTAGGCGACGGGCAAGACAATTTCCACGAGCAAAAGGGCTGCGCTGTTATCACAACAGGATTGTGGATAGTCCACACCTCAGCTTTCAGACATTAAATCTTAACTTTCATGTAATTTAACTGTGGTGGTTTGAATCAGAATGCCCCCCTAGACTCCTGTGTTTGGATGCTTGGCCCACGGGGCGTGGCACCGTCAGGAAGAGTGGCCCTGTTGGAGGAAGTGTGCCACCGTGGCGATGGGCTGTGAGGTCTCAGAGGCTCAAGGTGGCCCTAGCGAGGCGGTCTCCTGCTGCTGCCTGTGGACCAAGATGTAGAACTCCAGCTCTTCCTCCGGCACCATGTCCGCCTGCATGCTGCCTTGCTTCTTGCTGTGACAACAGTGGACTAAACCTCTGAAACTGAAAGCCAGCTCCAATTAATTTTTTTAATAGGAGTTGCCATGGTCATGGTGTCTCTTCACAGCAATAAAACCCTAAGACGTTAATACTGAGCTTTTGTATTTCAAATTTTATTTCAAAATTACTGCAAGAAAGCAAGAATTTCCAAGTCAGCGCTTGGAATGCAAACAAGAAGATTTCCATGAATCAGAGGCCAACCTGGGCTGCAGAGTTAGTCAAACGAGAAAGAAATTGCTACATAAGAGCTACGGCAAGTCTATTCAAAGATTTACTAAAATCTGAGACATTTAAAAAGAGAGAGATAGAAAGCCAGGGAGACCAGTGGCACACTCAGGACATAGACTAGGCATAAAAACGGAACCAGTTAGGCCTCTGACCGGCATGCAACTAACTGAGAGAGGTCATTTTCTCATCTCAATCAATTCTCACTTATTCCTCATCACACATTTTGTCAGAAGTGCTCATGTCGGGGAGATGGTTCTCTGGGTAAGTAAGTGTCCCTGCACTAAGCCGGCTGACCGGATCTCAGCCTTGGGACCCTCAGGTAGAAGGCGGGAGGTGACGGCAGGTTGTTCCCTGAGATCCACGTGCCCATCGTGGCATACGCTTAACCAATTAACTGAAATATTTTTTTATTTCTTAAAAAACCCTGCTAATTCTTTTCTCAAAAAAAGATCATGGATTTTGTCACAGACAAATTACATCCTAGCTGGATTTGGTGACACAGGCCCATAGTCTCCGCACTTAGGAACCTGGAAAGAAGGATCCTGAGTCTGAAGCCAGCCTGGCCTGTAAGATCTCATTAAAAAACAAAACAAACCATGAGCCAGGGCTACACAGAGAAACCCTGTGTCAAAAAAACAAAAACAAAACAAAACCTATGAGTGAGGCCTGGCTTAAGGTGGTTTCATAAATTTTACACTGGGGGTGGGTAGCCAGTATTTCACTCTGTAGCCCAGGCTAGCCCGGAACTCACTATGTAGCTCACAGTAGCCGCCAACTTGTGGCGAGTCTCCTGCTTCTGTCTCCCAATTGCCAAATGACAGGTGATATACAATGCCAGGTGAGTTTTAAAAATTCAAAACGGCCAGCATTTGTGTTAGCTGAAGAAATTACGTCGTTAACTCACAAACATGCTTGAACAGAATATCTGATTACTTTAGCTAAGTAATTTCTCTCTGTATATGTGTGTGTTTATGTGTGTGGGTGTAGACAGCTTATGTCCTAAGACTGACATTGCTGTTTACATGCTACAGAGGACTACTGAAGGGAAAATGTAAAACATGCTTCAGAATTTTCAAAAATTAATTTATGGTTTGCTGAAGGTGCCGGAAAAACATCGGATGACTTGTTAAGATTCTTTCTTAGCTTTGTGTCCAAAACTATCATTTATTTGTTACCAAAGATTTCTGACTAAGGACAGAGATTGGGATGATTTTCCTGAAAATTGTGCATCTTGCAGTTCATGCTTCAGACCAACAAGGCTGCTGCCTTTTGACGTCCTAGAGGCGGGCCTGCCCACCTCAGGCATGCGCACTGTTGCTGCTGCCCGGAGGCGCAGAACCGCCTGTAGGAAGCTGATTGACAGCGACCAGCCCCTGAGCCTGCCGAGCCGACTAAATGGGCCGACAGACAGGGACTGTTAGAGGGCCAGGGCACTTCATCCGCACCGTTCAGCAGGACCCCTCAGGCCAGCTCAGCATGCCTCACTCCTGACTGCATCACCCCTGTCCCCAACGAGCGCCCCCGATCCCTGGGCTTGCATTTACTGCTCCTCTTTCTCTTCAGCCTCTTTCCAGGAAGATCAGGTTAAAATAAATGATTTGTTCATTCACTCTTTTATCTGTCTGTCTGTCTGTTTGTCTAGCCAGCTAGTTAGCTATCTGGTGTTTTGAGAAAGTCTCATGTAGTCTAGGCTGGACTTGAACTCTCTTTGTAGCAAAGGATGCAAGTGAATTCCCCATCTTCCTGCCTCCACCTCTGAGTGCTGGGATTACAGGTGTGTGCGCTGCACCCAGTCTGCCTTTTAAAAAAGATTTATTTATGTATGTATTTATTTATTTATTTATTTAATGTAGACGAGTGCAAGTATATCTGTATACCAGAAGAGGGCATCAGATCCCTGTATAGATGGTTGTGAGCCACCATGTGGTTGCTCGGAATTGAACTCAGGACCTTTGGAAGAACAGCTGGTGCTCCTAACCTCTGAGCCATCTCTCCAGCCCCCAGTCTGCCTTTTTTTGTTAACTTAGTAATAAAATTATAGGTTATTGGTAATTTCAGTTTAGTTTCTTTATCAGATTTTGGCGGTTCCTTTTCCTTTCTCAAATGTTGTAAATTCAAACTGCTGTGTTTATTTGAGACTTTGCACATTTCTCCTGCTTCCATTCTGTTTTTTATGAAGTTTAATAATTTGGGGGATATGATCTAATAATTTTTCTTTAATATGTGAGTAATCACATATGTTTCACAGTACTAACATAAAAAATAATGGTCAGAAATGTTGAAAATAATCCCTAACACCCACATAATGGAATACTAACTAACACTCAGGTATAAATAGAATGAGATCTTGATGACAGAGAGATCATCCAGGTACATTGCTAAATGAAGAAAGGAAACAAAGAACAATGCCTATATTACTCTTGTCATAAATGAGACAAAAGACCCGAAATGGTGGCTCATGCCTGTGACCCCAGCTTGGGCACCTGAGGAGGGAGGATCATCGCACTATTGATTACAGCCTGGATGAATAGCAAGACCTTGGGTGAGGGACCACACAAAAGAACTGGTGGAGTAAGTTTGTAACACACAGGAAGGCTGAGGCAGGAGGATTTTAAGACCAGCTTGAATTACATAGTGACACCAACCCTCTATAAAAAACAAAGGGAAGAAAGAAAGAAACAAACACAAACAAAAAAGCCTACAGATTAAATAAGACACAACAGACAAATATAACAGCATAACATGATAGACACCATTTGGGACTCTGAGTCTAATAAATCAATTGTAAAATGACATTTCTGAGACTAGCATTGAGATTTAAACATGACATTAGATTATTCTAGGAATTTGTTTTTAATTAGCATGTTGAATTAACAGTTGGCACTGTTACAAACAATCCTGTAGTTAGAGATGCATGCTAAGGTATTTATGAGGGGAATGGGAATTCCCAGGTTTGCTCTAAGATATTCCAGAAAAAAATAACGCTGGGAATAGAAAAATTGTGAGGGGGGGGGGCTCAGTGTACGTGCATCCGTGTCTGAAAATGTCCCTATGTGTCAGTACCGTGTACAGCGAATACACAGAATGAAGACTTTCTCCCTGTGTGGTGCATACACCTGCCGATGTGGACATGTATGTGTGCCCATGTGGGATGGAGGCCAGCGCTGATGTTTGGGGATGTTTCTCATCTCTCGCCACCTCTGTCTATCTATCTATCTATCTATCTATCTATCCATCCATCTATCCATCCATCCATCCATCATCTATCAATCCATCCATCCATCCATCCATCCATCCATCCATCCATCATCTCTATCTATCCATCTATCTATCCATGAGACATGGTCCCCCACTGAACCCGAAGCTCCCTGATTAGTCTGGGCTGGCTTTCCTCACTGGACTGTCTCTCCTCTTCCCTTATCCACTTCCGCTTCCTCCCACCCTACTCCCTGACCGGGTTTATAGGCATGTGCCACCATTTGGGCTTTTTTTTTTTTTTTTCATTTGGGCTTTTTTTAATAGGAGTTTTATGGAACCGAACTCAGGCCCTCATGCTTTTCAAACAGGCATCCTACCGGACTGAGTGAGCTGCCCACCGCCACAAGAAAAAAAATGAAAGTGAATAAAGAAATAAAGGTGTCAGTAACTAGTAAAGTCATAAAAAGTAAAGCAAAACAAAAATCCTACAAAACTGAGTAGGCAGAAACAGGAGGATTACCACATTCTAGGCCAGCCCGGGGTACAGAGTTCCAGGACAGCCAGGGCTACACAGTGAGACCCTGTCTCAAAAACAATAACAAAACCAGCCAACAACAACTTAAAAAAAAAAAAACCAACCCAGAATATTCTGAATAAAAAAATTAAAAATGGGCTGTAGAGATGGCTCAGTGGTTAAGAGCACTGGCTCTTAACCAGAGGCCCTGAGTTCAATTCCCAGAAACCACATGGTGCCTCACAACTGTCTATAGTGAGATCTGGTGCACTTTTCTGGTGCGCAAGCACAAATGCAGGCAGTATACTGTATAAGTAGTAAATAAATATATCTTTAAAAATAATTACATTTCTGACCTCTTCCAATCAAGTTACTTTATAATCCCAATACTGGGAAGGCTGACGCGGGAAGATTGCTGACTTTGAGGCCAATTTGGGTTGCACAGAGACCCTGTATTAAAAACAAAATAATAAGACCCTTTGTTAAAAATAAATCTATAAACCTGACTTAGGGGCACAGACCTTTAATCCCATCACTCTGGGAGACAAAAGAAAGAATATATCTGTGAGGCCAGTCAGGTCTACAAAGTGAGTCCAGGACAGCCAAGGCTATACAGAGAAACTCGAAAAGAAAAACAAACAAACAAACAAAAAACCCAAAAATAAAGAAATAAAAAAGCAGCCTGGCAAAATGGCATAAGCCTCCCCCCAAAACAAAACAAAACAAAACAAAAATTAAATAAAAGTAAAAAAGCAATTTTTCTTAAAATGCATTCACACAGAATCTATGCATATCTCTATCCATCCATCTTCTTGTCCATTTCTGATAAGAATGGGTAGGCTTTCAATAAACTTACAACAGAAAGCATTGCTGTGTGTCCCACGGCCCAGCCCTTCCCATACACACAAAATAAAGAAAAATGGAATTACGTTAAAGCTGGACATGTTGGGGAAAACCTTAAATTCTAGTGCTTGGGAGGTAAAGGCAGGCGGGTCTCTGTGAGGATTCCTTACTGCCTCAGGGTTCCCGTATAACTGCCCTGCTGTACAAGTGAGGCCATCCAACACAGGATGCCTCATAAGCAGCCTTCCCTGAGGTGATGGTTTCTGGTCGTCTTAGCACGTGGACCCACACATACGGCATCACTTGGCACTCCTGGGCACCCCAGTGTGGTTGAGTTCTGATCTGCAACAGGTAAACTATTGTTCCAGAGATGAAGGCCATGATGTTGGAAAAGCCAGAATATGAGGTGGAACCTAGTCTCAGGACAAAGAACATGGAATATGGTTTTCCTGTGCTAGCTGTGTACATGCTAAGTAAGGGTCTATTCCTAAACTTCTAGCCCCTGAGAATATAGAATGTAAAGCCCAAAAACTAAACCTAGTCATTGGATATTTGACATTTCTGTGCAAGCAATGCCCAAGGCTCCAGAAATTCTGAGTTGGGGAGCACGGACATTTTGCTTCACTTACATTCTTTTCAAACACCACCATCTGGTATCTTATGCTTTAAGACGGTGGAAATAAAAGACACCGTAGGAATATTCACAAGAGCAAGCAAAGTTTTGGTCTGGCATGTGTGAAGAGGAGGAGGGTGTCACAAGGCCCCACCCCTAAATGAGAGAGGTGGGGGTAGACCAGAGGATTGTCTCAGCTTCTAGGCTAGCCTGAGCTATGCAGCAAGCCACTGTCTCATCGGCAGTTCCTGGCTGCTGGGGAGGGGCAGCCAGTTTTCTTCAGGAGTGTGGCTGCTGGTCGGCTGACAGGGTTCTGGTGAAGGGCCACACACCCCTGAGTCTGCAGCGGGGTCTAACAACTCTGTGAGTCAGCAAGGCGTGAAGATGGGAGGGGCACATGCTGTAGGGTCCAGGGGGAGCCGGAAGGGGAAAGAGGAGGGTGGATGTGAGCAAGATACATCGTATACTTGTGTGAAATTGTCAAAGAACAAATAAAAGAATCTTTTTTAAAGGAGCAGGAGCCTTTTCTCTCTGGTGGCTGTGGATTTTGCTGACACACAGGTGTTGATCTGGCACCGGGAAGAAACATTCTTCCTGCGTGAACCTGCGGGAGCAAGTGTCTGCTAATGTGACGAGACTAGCAACACATTCTGAGATACCTACATGCCAGCGAGACAATGGTCGAGTACATTTACTTTGTTCAGTACAAGTGCCCGGTTTTGTCAAACAAGATCCAATAAGCTTTGAAAACATACGGTTCCGTGTGTGATGACTCAAACAGCAAGAACCTGCTCATGTGCACGCACACTAAATGAATGGATGATGTAAAAATTAAACACACAACAAGTGTAATGGAGACACTTGGTTTTTTTAATTTATGCGCTTTAAAATACTCCCATCGTCCTTAGCATTGGCCACAGGCTTCTTGCTCTGTGGGCCAGAGTAGACGACTAGATCGGAACCCCATCCCTTTGACCTCACGCGCCCACTCACTCTAAGCAATGGGTTTAGAACTGTTTTTTTTTTTTATTTATTTTTTTTAAATATGCACTGGGTGTTATGTGTTGTGGGGATATAAATACAAATAAACGCAAATTACAAAACAAATCTGAGTTAAAATCCGATCACCAGGGACTGTGGGGGAGACCTGATGAGGCTCCCGTTCCCCTCTCATTCCCAGGATGCCTGAGCCCCTCCTGACCCTGGTTCCAGGACGAGGACAGCCTCGTACCAACAGCGCCACTTGGTGGCTAGGATAAGAAATGACCAGGTCGACTTTCACTTCTAAACTTCGCCACTCAGAGCTGACTTGACACCACCCTGATCAGGTAGTCCTTTTCCACGTTTACACGCACCTATTTTCTTTTAAAATTTTCTTCTTTGTTTCATTAGGTTGCTTCATAAATTTTTCTGACTCTCCCAGACTCTTCGTAGCGTGTGCAGAAGCCTGGTAGTCGCTAGTATCGACCAAGCCTGAAATACGTAGGCATGAACAATGACCTTGAAAAGCAAGCATGTCAAGACCCTGTGCAAAATGTTGAGTTCACTGCCTCCCTCCAGAAATACAGAAAAACCGTTCCGGTTTGTTCCCCCATGCAGCAGTCACCTCTGGTAGCCAAGGATGGTGGCTCAAAATAAGAGAAGGTACAGGCCAGGCATGGTAGCGCACGCCTTTAATCTCAGCACACGGGAGGGCAGAGGCAGGCGGATCTCTGTGAGTTCAAGGTCAGCCTGGTCTGCAAATCGAGTCCAGGATAGCCAGGGCTACACAGAGAAAGCCTTTCTTGAAAAACCAAAAGGCGAGGAGGGATACAACTTGAGATGAAGGGAGAGAGGGAAAGACAGGAAGAAAGAAAGAAGAAGGAACAAAGGGGAAGAAGGAACAAAAAAAGGAAAGAGGGAGGAATGAGCAGAGGAAGGCAGGTTGGTCTTGACTTGTTGGTGGAAGGTGTGTTGGCGAGCCTCTCTTGGCAGTTGCCAGTGCTGGAATTGAAAGGAGGCATACACAGACACCAACGACACCCAATTACTAAGGTAACTAAAAATAAGCATTTAGGAGGCCGAGGCCTGCCGCCAGCTCCAGGACAGCCAGAGCCACATATTGAGATTATATCTCAATAACGAACAAATAAGTAAATGCATAAATAAATGTTAAGCCAGGTGTGGTGGTGTCTTCCAGCATTTGGGAGGTGGACACAGGAGGATCATCAGTTCAAGGACATCCTCAGCCACTTAGTGAGCTTGAGGTGAACCGAAGAGCTACATGAGACCCTGCCTTTAAAAAAAAATCCACCAAAAATACATACATACATACATTCTACATACATACATAGTACGTGCATATGACTAAAAGCAATGTGTAGCATTTGGGAAGGCAGATGGCCAGGGGCAGGGCACACAAAGAGAGACGGTGATGGGAGGGGGGACGTGATGAAAGAGTATTATACGCATACCTGAAAATGTCACAACAAAACAACTATTTTCTACAGCTAATGCATGCTATGAAAAATTTAAAATAATACTACACTTAAAAAAAATTGTCCTTTAATCTGAAAGAAATAGCAAAGGAATGTTCCATGCAGGTGTCAAGGCAGTTTCTGTGAACAAGCGGTGCTTTTGTTCCCTCCTCCTCCAACCTAAAAGGTGACTATGAAGATGCACATGACTATGAAGACAGGTACATGACCGCTCCTCAGTGAATTCAAGGCCCCTGGTTACTTTACACTCTGGGAGGGAGAAGGTTGCCTCTGGTTAAAACAACACAGCACTTCTTAGACCTGGAAATTATAGGTGTAAGTTACACATAGTAACTTGATAAACTCTTTCAGACTCATTTTAGATGTTTGTGGTTTCTTTTCAGTCCTGGAGATCGAACCCAGGGCCTTTGAATACATCAGACAAACACCGTATCACTGAGCTATATCCTCTTGGATTTTGCTATGTTATGTATATTGTGTATCAGTTTCTGGCCTGTTTGTATGCAAAATAAAACTTCAGTGTGGAGAAAAAAAGTAACACAAAGAGGTCAGAGGACAATTTTGTGAAGTCGGTGCTCTTCTTGCACTTTTGTTTTTGAGTGCTTGGGTTTGGGATGTTGTCATTTGTTTCCTGGGCTCTGAGCATCACACTTGGTAGGCAGGCTCTCTGCCACTGAGATGCACTCCCAAGCCCTGGAAATCTGTTCCACGCTTTCACCTCACACCTTCTCCACTACCCCCTTTCTATATGCATGTATGTACATATGCATATACATATATATTTCACAGAATAACTTCTCCAAGAAAATTTTTTTCCTTCCTCTCCTTCTATTCTCTCTGTAATGTGTGTGTTTTGGACAGTGTAGCCAGGATGTTGGCTACTTTGGTGGATTCCTTTTCCTATCTCCCTATACCACCCAATCCCTTCCAAAGAAGGATAGAGGAAAAAGGAGATATAGATCTCTTTAGACTATTTTCTGCTGATTAGGGGCATTGAATGTCTTGGGGGGAGGACCAATCTTCATCATCAGGATATCTCCAACCAGCAACCACTAGCAACCAGCAACGAGCAATCCAGCAACCAGCAAACAGCAACGAGGAACCAGCAACAGCAGCAAACGGCCAAAGCAATCAGCAACCCGTAAAAACAGCGGCATGAACCACCAGCAGCAGAGACAGCAGCAGCAGGGGGAGCCCAGCCACCAAAGGCCCTCTGGGGGATTTCATGTTTATGCGCTCTCAAGAGTCCCCAGAATCCAAATATACATTATTTTCAGCCAGCAGAATCACTCTCCCGCCAGAGCATGAGACATGTTCTAGTCAATTGCTGTGGACAATCTGAAGCCGCCCCATATCCCACACCTGGGATTGAAACAAAACCTAATCCCAACATAATTAGGTTTATGAAGAAGCCAAAATTCTCACTACAGGGCAGTGCTGAGGGGCCTTTGGGTTTCCTCAAGTCTCAAGTCTTCTGCAGTCACTGCAATACCATCCCCCCTGCCCACCTCAAGGTCCAAGTTTGGGTAGACAGAGAACTTAGCCCTGAATTTAGCAATACCCCTCCCCTCTTTCCCTCCCTCCTCAACCTCTTCCCCCTCCTCTTCCTCCTCCTCCTGCAAGGTCTCACTATGTGAACTAAGCTAGCCTCCAACTTATGACTGTGATGTGTGGGACCCTCCTGGTCTCCTCCTTCTGCCTCCCAAGTGCTGGGATTACAGGTGTGAATCCAGCTGCTCATTCACTCCTGCCCCCACCCCTCTTTTGAGACAAAGTCTTGCTAAACAGTCCAGGATTGTCTAAGCTTGTAACCCTCTCCCCTCAGCGTCCCTAATGCTGTGATTATAGGTCGGTACCGCTGTCTGGTCACATAGAGCTTTTGCTCTGTACCTCACACAATAAGCTCTCCAGATACAGTCGGCCTTTTGATCCTCACTTCACTGGTAAGCTAGGCTTGCTGCCATCTTTGTTTTATGGATGAGAAAGTCAAGGCACACAGAGGCTAAAATGACTCAAGCCAAGGTCACAAGGACAAGTGCTTACATTGAAATTAGACTCCATCCAGTATGTGACAATAGCTATTGTCCACTTCTAACATCCTACTCACTACCCTGTTTTATATTTGTTTATTAGCCATCACTCTGCTCTTGTTTCAATTAGTGCTGTATAACCAAACGTCCCAAATGTATTGACTTAGAGAAGCAAGATATGTCTGGGGAAACGGGTCAGGAATTCAGACCCTCTTGACAATGCTGTTCTTCTGGATCACATGCCATTGGCTGGTGTCCCTATGCTGCCTTCAGAGGATGACTGAACTGCCATGAAAGGTCTCAGAAGGCTCTACTTCCATACCAGGCCCCTCAGGAATCCTCCCGGTGGCCTCTCTCTTCACAATGCTTCTTGTCTATTTAAAGGATAGTGAGGCTTCTTCAGAACACGACAGCTGGGAATCAAAACCAGAGCCTTGCGCACAGCGGGCAAGCTCTGTATCACTGAGCTCTGCATCTCTTTTCATGTTTACAAGTTTTGAAGCAGAGTGGGGCAGAGCACACCTATAATCACCGCGCCCTGGAGGCAGGAGCAGGAGGATCAGGAATTCAAGGTTTGAGGCCACCGTGAGCAGCGTGAGACCAAGCCGCAGCAAGCCAAAAGCAAACCAAAACAAACCCAACAAACAGATCCTCAAAAGAAAGAGTTTTTAAAAAACACTTGACTAAGTCAAAGAATGAGAAAAGTTAGTTCTTCCCACGCTTCTCCAGGGGTAGCCATGTTTTTACAGGTTTGTTTCTATTTATGTTTCTGTGTGTATCTCTGTGGATGTATGTCCTGTGCGTGAAGGCCAGAAGAGGCAGCTGTGAGCTGTTCCTTACGGAACAGAACTTGTACCTGAACTTGGGTCCTCTGCAGGAGCAGTACACGCTCTTAACCCCTGAGCATTTCGCTAGCCCTCTCATTTCTTTTTTTCTGTAATATTTTTATCTGTTGTAGCTATGCAGTGTATTTGGATCATAGTCACCCCTCACTTCTCTCCAACTCCTCCTGGGCCCCCTCCCAACTTTATGGAAGCCAGCCCCGGAGCAAGAGTGGGGTTCCAGCACAAAGACCAGGATGCACAGCAGGGTGAGCGATCCCACCAGGGACATCATTCGCTCCCCTTCCCACCCCAGCCTTCCCCTTGCCTCCTTGTGACGAGGTCTGGCAGTCTGGTTTTTCCTTCTCTCTCTTACTTCTGGTTTGTGCTGTAGCGAGAACAGGCATGGCTAAGTGGCAGTTGCCACCTTCTGGCCACGGCTCCTCATTGGAGGGGTGGAAGGCCTCCAGCCCTCTGTTTGAACTCTGACTGTCCTCATGTGTGTCAGCCACAACTATTATACTTCCTCTCATAAAAAAAAAAAAATCTGGTGACGAAACAGTCAGTTAAAAACCACTAGTGTGGCCGCTGGCTTTCTGACATTGGGGAACAGGCTTTCATCTAGGGCTCTGGGGAATCCCCCATAGAGCCGCACGCCTCCCCTCCCCCAGGAAGGTTCCCTTTTGACCTTGGTGTTTCCACTTTCTCTTTCTATCACGGCAAACTCTTCATCTCATCAAAAGAAATTCCAGATTCCCTTTGTAGGGATCTATAAAAGGGGACCATGAGCTTTGCTCAGAGCTTTGGGGCATGAAACTGACCCAAAGGGAGGCCACTTCTTTTTGGGAAGAAGTGCTTGAGGCAACCTCCTGGAGACCCTGAAACGTGGACTTGGGTTGCTTATCTCTCTCACCGCCTAGCCTAGAAAGCCAACAAGGAAAGCCCCCCTCCCCCAGTTTTCTGTCTATTGTAGCTGCCTTCCACCAAGGCATGGGTCCCTTTAAGCCAGGGACCACCCATCAAATGACTCTGATGATGATGAGGTCCCCTGGCAGACCTCATAGTCCTAGAAAAGGCCAAAGAGGAGATTCATCAAACAATCACCCTCTCCGTCTTGGCAGCACACTCTGGCCCCTGCCCAATCTGCCTTGTACCCCCCCCCCGCCTCCCTCCATCATACACAGCACAGTCCTCCCTCACCTTCCACTACCTAGCAGCTCTGCCATCTCCAGGACTCCAGGACTCTGAGGCATTCCCAGTTAATGTCCACCTTACCCCTGGGCTAAGCCTCCAAAACTGGTATCCTTATCAGGCTGGAGCCTGGGAAGAGTTCAGGAAGGCAGTCAGGGAGGGGGCATCCATGCCCCTTGGACTAAATCCCTCCTCCAAAGTCAAATCACTGGTTGTAACACTGTTGTAATCCACTTAAATTCTCCGTCTCCTCTGTTGTGACCTACTCCATAGCTTAGCCTAACTGGGGCTCCTCTGTTAACACCTGCTGCAGCCTTTAACATATTAGAAGCCATTTTGCCTCATAGTCTCCATTTTGACTGTGTCTCTACGGTTTCATTTCTAAAATGTTGTAGACTTTGTTATCTGGACACTCCCTCGACCGCAGAACCAATCAAATTAAATGTCAGTTAGAAACACTTTCTCTAGCTAGTCAAAATGATACAATGTTGCTTCTTATGCCTGGATACCTAGTTGCATTTTTGTTACCCGGTTGTTACCTAGTTTCAATTTGTTTCCTGTACCTCCCCGTTACAGTTTTGTTACTTGGTTACATTTTTTTTTTTTTTAAATAAAAAAACTTATTTTAGAAGCAGACCAAGGTTATACTCTGGCTCCCGAGTCCAGATTATGGCCCTGACCCGTCAGTTTCTGTTTCGTGTTCAATAAACCTCCTTTGATTTGAGTCTGGTGTCTGAGTGGTCACTGAGAGGCTGAACCCATAGCAAACAGCCCAGGTTTGGCCAGGTATCTGCCATGGCTCTCTAGATGGCCCTCTTTTCCTACAAAGGGAGGCTCTCTACAAAGGCGAATGCCTCCAGCCGGTCAGGCAGCATCAGGGCTGTGATGAGCTTTTTGGCCAGGGAGCTTTCTCCACAGGAGCCTGGCAGGTATTTGTGATTTTCAAGTCTGGGACAGAATCACCACCCTCTCCAGCCCAAAGGGCCCTGCCTCTTCCCTGCTTTTCCTCCAACCAAAAACCAGAAGAGACGCTCTCTGATTTTATTCTTAGAACTGAAAAGAGCTAAGAAAAAAAAATTCCCGACCCTGCAGCCAAAGATCCCCTTCTTGAGAACATCATTTGGGAGGCCATGACTTCTGAGTGCAGCCAGGCCTCAAAGATGAAAACGGTGATAGATGGATTGTGTCCACTCAGGCTACTGAGACAGCATCCCCTCAAACTGCTTCCATTGCTCCAGCAGCAATAAAAAAACAGAAGGGGCTTCCTTTAAGTGTGGTGAAAAGGGGCACCAGAAAGGTGATTCCACCAGGAATGCCATCCCTACGACCATCTGTCCTCCTTGAGACTGTAGGGACTTCCACTGGAGGAGAGATTGTTTTTTCCATTATGACAAAGATGGCAAGCCACTGGAGCCTTTAAATTGAAAAGTGGGGCCACCCTGAGCCCTGATGGTAAGAGGGAAAATTGCTTCAATAGAGGCTTCCCAGCATCTCAGAAGGCTCTTGCCCAAAGATAAGCATGAATATAGGTGACAAAGCAGTCAAATGCTTCATTGATGTTGGAGCAGATAAAACAATTTGAAGACAACAAGAAATCCCAGCAGACTGGGAACTAATTTTCAGGCCTCAACTTCTAGGCTTAGGAGGTTGGTTGCTCTCATGCCTTTACCTCCAAACAAATGGGAGGATCCCGAGGGGTCTCCAGGCATGATATGCCCTCTTGTGGCCAACATCATCACCAGACTTCTAGGAAGAGACATCCTGGGGGCTCTGGAAGTTATCTCACCAGTCTGCCGGGAAAAATAAAATAAAATAAAATTACAGTAGAGGGGTAAATGATTATGCTCATAAAGAACTTAAAAAACCAGCCTCCCTGGTCACCCCCGATTCTAAGGGCTGCCTCAACTGCCTCAACTGGCTATCCAACAATCTTTTCTGGGTTGAACAAGGGCCCCTATCAAGAGAGAAACTTGAAGCTCTCACAGTTAGCCCAACAACTCCAGTTACACCATATTCGCTCTTCCCACAGTCCATGGAACACACCTGTGTTCACTATAAAAAGGAGCTGGGGTGTGTGTGTGGAAACTGCTACAGGAATTAAGGGCAATTAATAAAACCATATGCGTTGGGGGGGGGTCCCAAAGGGAGCTACCACCTTCAACTGCTTTTTTCTATCCCTCTTTTCCCCCAGGATTGCCAATGCTTTTCATTCTCAATACCCACCTCCCCCATAACAACTCTGGCCTGGTCAGTGGAGAGTCCTCCCCTAAGGGATGGCGAACAGTGCCACTGTCTGCCAGGAGGCCGTTGCCCCAGCATTTAGGCCCTCCTTAGCCAAAGATCTCTACATTTATCATTATGTGGATGATATCTTGGTGTTAAGCCCCCAACTGAAGGCTCAATCGATACCTTCCGTAGCCTCCCTAGGATTTAAAATACCTCACAAAATACACGTACTCTGCCCATCACATTCTTGGGAATGGAAATCTCCTCCACCTCAGCATGCCCTCTTAAACCCACTCTTTCTTTCCCTCAAACCTTAACTCTTGCCTCTTCCCAAAGCTTTTTGGGAAACCTTAATTGACTTTGATGATGGCTTTCCCTCCTCACCAGCACCCTAGAGCCTCTCTTTGATCTCCTAAAGGGGATAAAAATCTCTTCTCCCTGTGAGTTCTCTCTTCTGAGGCAGTTGAGGCTTTAGGCGCCAATAATGCAGCCCTAAAAGACATGGCGCTCACTAGGTTTGATCCAACATTGACTGTACAGCTTCTTCTTTTTAAGTCCTCCCCTAATTGTAGGAGCACTGTGTGAGCCCCAGGGAGTACTGGGATGACTCTCCACTCCTGTGGGCAGGACACCTAGAATTCCAACTGAGGTTGATGCACTCGCTATTATCATTAGCAATGGCAAAGCTTAGGAAAAAAACCCAATAACAATAACCTTGTCACCCCCTTTCTCTCTTTGATATTCAGTGGCTATTCAGAAATCACTCCCACTATGCTATTAGCCTAACTGCATTCCCAGGACAAACAAATGATGATCATTACGCTAATAATAATAATGATCTGCCCCACCTCTGTTGTGGTGCCTAGCCTCTCTACCCCTGCCCTTTGCAAAGATGCCCATCACAGAGCCTCCTCAGTATTTACTGATGGAGGAAGAGGGGAGCCATGGCAGTACTCCTCTCCCAGGGACGAACCCCTCATTATTCAAGTCAGAGAGTTGCGTCATCACTCTCCCCAGTATAAGGAACTGTATGATATTCATTTAGCTATCAAAGATGTCATTGGGCTCTTCAATCTCTTCTCAGACAGTGTATATGCTGCTTATTTGCTTCCTTGGTTATCAAGACCCTTTGTCAAACTAGATGCCAACCTCCTATTCTCTCTGCTTTTCCATGTCCCAGGTTTGATATCTGAGGAAAATGCTCTCGATGATTGGGCCACCTCTACAGGCGCATTTGCAGCCTCCATGGAGCAAGCAGATCAATTCCATTCACACACACACACACACACACACACACACATATCAAAGGGCTTCCTGCTCGCTTCCCCCCATATCCCTCTTGCTCAGCTCTGGAAGATAATAAAAACATGCTCCTCTTGCGCAACCCTATTAGCACCCCCAGGCCTTAAATCCAATGCCCTCTGGCAAACTGATGTCACCCGAATTTCCCAATTCAGCCACCAAAAAATATGTCTGTGTTGACACACACTTGCATTTCATATAGGATACAGCCCAAACAGAAGAAAGCTCAAGAAGATTAATTCACCACATGCCCTCCACCTTTGCTGTCATGATCAATCCTTAGGAGATAAAAATTTATGAATGGCCTTGCTTTTACTAACTCCCAACTCAAGATCTTCTGTTCACAATGAGAGACTTCCCATCACACAGATTTCTGACAAGCCCCAGAGCCAAGATATGGAAAGAACATATCAAACTCCGAAAGCCCAACTTTCTTTTTTTTTAGACAAGGTTTTGCTGTGTAGCCTTGGCTGTCCTGGACCTCCCTTTGTAGACCAGGCTGACCTCAAACTCACAGAGATCTGTCTGCCTCTGCCTCCGCAAGGGCTGGGATCACAGGTGTACACCATTGAGCCCAGCTTTGGAGGCCATTCTTAAGTCTGTTCTTTCAGAGATAAAATTTATACATTATAAGGATAAATGTCATATTTACTTACCACTCTGTACATCTCCTGAAAGGCCACATAGGTTATCCATAGCTAGTAGAATGACATCACTAGGCACCTAACTGCCCTTCCCATCAATCTAACTTGCAGATCTTTTTTTCTTTTATTGCATTGGTGTTTTGACTGTGTGTATGTCTGTGTAAGGGTATCAGATTCCCTGGAACTGAAGTTACAGACAGTTGTGAGCTGCCACGGGGATGCTGGGAATTGAACCCCAGTCCTCTGGAAGAGCAGCCAGTGAGTGCTCCAGCCCCCATCCCCCTTCTCTTCTTTTCTCTCTTGAATACAAGATGTCTTAGGGTTTTTATTGCTGCAACAAAACACCACCACCAAAAAGCAAGTTGAGGAGGAAAGGATTTATTCAGTTCACGCTTCCATATTGCCGTTCATCATTAAAGGAAGTCAGGACAGGAACTCAAACAGAGCAGGAACCTGGAGGCAGGAGCTGATGCAGAGGCCATGGAGGAGTGCTGCTCCTCATGACTTTCTCGGCCCACTTTCTTATAGAAGCTAGAGCCATCAGCCCAGGGATGGCACCACCCACAGCAGGCTAATTGAACTAATTGAGAAAATGCCTTACAGCTGGATCTCATGGAGGTTCCCCAAACAAGGCTCTTCCTCTCTGATAACTCTAGCTGTGTCAAGCTGACACATAAGACTAGCCACCACACAGGGTTTCTCTGTGTAACCCCCGACTGCCCTGGAACTTGCTCTGTAAACCAGTCTGGCCTCAAACCTGCTTCACGAAAGACTGGATCATGACGGTTTCAAAATTACTGCTGCCTCCAGTAGATCGAAACAAGCTGAGATTACAGATTGTGGTGACAATGACACAATGAGATTCCAAGGTGGAGGCAGAAGGTGGCATTAAACAGAAACAGTATGAGATCTGAGAGGAGCATCTGGAGAGAGTGCCTTTACAACAGTCTCCAGAGCAGCCCCCCCCCATCCCTTTATGTTTCCTTATCTGTTTGGAGTGTTTTGCCAGGTGGCGGTAGAGTTAAAAAAGTTAGAGCGCCTCTAACTCTTAGCACTTGGGAGGCAGAGATGGATGAATCTCTGAGTCTGAGGCCAGTTTGGTCTACGGAGAAGGTTCCAGGCCCGCCAGGACTGCACAGGGAAACCCTGTCTTGAAAAACGAAACAACCAGAGAAGTAGAGGCAAAACGTTAGCTTGCACAGGACATGAGGTAGAATAAAAATAACTGAAAAGGTGGTGACAGGCCTTATTTGTCGAGGAGGAAGAATGAGAGCGGAAGATGAAAGAACGGGATAAAAAATGAGTCTCTAAGTGGATTAAGAGTCCATGATACAGGGGAGGGGAGGGGATTAGCTTGAGAGGACATCTCTTTACAGGAGAGGGAAAGGATTTTTATCAAAATGGGTGGGCAGGATAGAATCCAGTAAAAGCATAGGTGTTAGTATTTTGGAACACAAGCTGCTTCTGGGTTGCCCAGCAACCTGTCAGCCAGCCAGGTGACCACACCTGGAGGGCGTGGTTACCTTCTGACTTAAAGGGCCCACCCTGACACGTGGTCCTTCTCTTGTCCTCTCTCTCTCTTACTCCCTTACTTTTCCTCTCTCTCTCTCTGGGGTGCCCCCCCTTTCCCTTTCCCTCTTCCCCTAATAAACCTCCCACGTGGAATCGATCTCGTGGTGTGATTTGTGAACCCGCGTGTAACCTGCACAGGCGCACGTTTCCTAACATTAGGAGCCCATGAAAGGTGGGGTTACCCGGGGAGAGAACTAGGAGATAACATGTGAGCATACAAGGGAGACTGTTTTAGGCTCAGTAATAAAGTCTGGCCCCTTGATGTCTCAGCTGAAGCTCTGTGCCCATCCTGAGAGGAGTGAAGACACGCTTGTGCCCCTCCTTTTGACTCTTGGACCAACAGGACCACGGGTCACAAAGAATGAGAACTTCCTCAAGTCTCTTGATGGGGAAGGAAAAGATCGGGATTCCCGGTGAAAACCAGAAAGAGCGTGTTTCCTAGTTCTGACAGCTTGTGCGTCCAACCTGCAGGACCGGCCAGGAGCAGTGGGTACCTCTTGCCTTCTGGTTAAAGCTCACGTCAGGACCCCAAGGATACACCTTCGGGGGAGGTGACACTGGGCCGACCCTTTGTTCTCTTAGTGTAGCCACGTTGACCGCACCTCGTTCACTGCTGTCTTTTCCGTTGGCGTATCCGGGACAGCTAGCGTAGGCCCGCTTGTTAGGCCCGCCGGGACCCAGGCTCCACTGAAGTGCAGGGCGTCTTTGGCTTGCTCCATTTGATGGCGCCATTCCCAAGGCTCCGCCCTTTCCTGCCCTGCTCTGGCACTGACATGGATAACGCACGCTGAGGACGCTGAGTTGGGGGAACCAGGTAGGGTTTTGTAGGCAGGAGCTTTAGACCCGGGGAACATATTTGTCCTTAATGGAGTAAAGGCAAGCCTGCAGGTCCAGCGACGCACACTGTCTGGCAGCAGGTTTAGCCCTTGCTTGCACAACAAGAGCAGCTGTTAGGGAAAATGCTCAAGGGAGGCCTTCAGGCGGAGTATGGGCTGCTGTGACACCGTGGGGCAAGCGAAACAATGTTATCATTGTATGTCGAGGAGAACAGTAAATCGTGTATAACACGACTCCCGAGGGAATTACGAGAGCGGGCAGTTCATTTCTGCCTCACTCCTCGCTCTACACTTTGGGGTGGCGCACCCGCGAAGAGATGATGTCAGTTGAGGGGAAGGAAGCACTCTTCGTCAGGGAACAACAGTCCGTAAAAGCGCAGCGTGAAGACAGTTCGTGTTTCCACTTCTGTTATTTTCCTGGAGACGCGGTCCCTCGCAGCTCCGGCGGGTCTCGAACCGGCTGTGTGGCTGGCCTCGCATTCCTGATCCTGCCGCCTCTTCACGAACGCTGGGATTACAGACGCGTGCAGCCCTGCTCTACGAGGTAAAATGTTTACCTTCCCCTCACCACCCATCTCTCGTAGTTTGAACAAAACTTGTAGCAGCCTCCAGCCTCAAGCGTGGCCAGCCGTTACCGTGGAAACGCTTACGCAGCGAGGTCCGTTCGCTAGGTCTTCGGTTGCCGCTAAAGTGCGCCCGGGAACTGTTGGTTCCGCCCCGGCTGGGTAGCGTGCCTGCAGCTGCTGATGCGTTCCGCGTAGTCTTGATCCCTGCCGGACGCCGTCCCCCAGTCCTGTTTAGCTCCGCCCATCCCGCGGGCCCGCCTCTTCATCCCGCTCCGGAGGCCCCGCCCCTGCCGGGAGGCCCCGCCCCCGTGAATCAGCTGATCTCGCGCACCCGCGTTGCAGTCGGGCTCGCGCCGGGCGAGGAGCGCGGAGCTGCGGGAGCGTCAGGTGAGCCCGCGCGGGGCCGGGCGGTCCTTGGGTTCGGAGGCCGGTCGGCCGAGGTGCGGGAGCGCGCTGCGCTGGCCTGTGGGGACGGCGGCTGCCCGCGGAGGAGCCCCGGACTCGGCGGCGCGGCCCGGGTCCCACCCTCCCGGTCTGGCGCCGCTGCCGTGGTCCGGGCTGTGAGGCATTCCTTCGTGTCCCCCTCTTCCCGCCTCCACCCACGCTGCTTTCCGCCCATTCACTCGGGAGGGTTTCTTGAATGCCTGCACCCGGCGCCAAGCTGGCGAGCCGGGGAACCCTGCTGAGTGTCTAAGGTGGGTTTTTGCTCCAGGGTGCAAATCGCGGTAAAAAGCGGACGGGGGCTTTTGGTGGCTTGAGACAGCGTCTGCGGAAAATGGAGCGGACTTTGATGTTAGTAATTGGCAGTTCGACCAGATCCCCTAGTGTATGTAGCAAGTGATCCATCAAAGGAGAGAATGAGCATCGGGAAGACAGGAAAGAACGCAGGGGCGATCTTGAAGAAATGGTACTCGGGCTGGTGTTGGTCCTCCAGGCAACGCGGCTATTTTGCAGACAAGCAATTGCAGATTTGTAGAAGCGAGCTACGGTTTAGGACTTTTTTTTTGGCGACCAAAGAGGAAAAAAGCGCTGGTTGAATTGGGGTGGCCAAGAACAGCACTTTCTTTTTGATTTGGGGTGGAAAGGGGGAATAATTGACCGCTGGACCCACCTCGAGGTCCTTACTCTATTGCTCTTACATTTGTAACCGTTCTTTAAATAGCAGTCAGGGATAAACTTTGGTGATGTGGGTTTATTCTGAGTAGGTACAAAATGCAACAAAGCTGTAGGTCATACTTTTGTTTTTGTCCGTTTATCATACATGTATTAAGTAGTGAGATCGGAGAAAAATTTGCTCCTCCTTTTATATCTTTGATTCACCGACTCACTGTGTTAAGCCCAGTCTGGCCTGGAATTTCTGGAGTTCCTCCTGCCTCAGCATCCTGAGTTTTGGGATTACAGGTGGGCACTGCCGTACAAAGAATGAATTGTAATTTTTTAAAAGATTTATTTATTTATTAATTATTCTACCTGCATGTGTGCCTGCGCACCAGATCTCACTACAGATGGTTGTGAGCCACCATGTGGTTGCTGGGAATTGAACTCAGGACCTGTAGGTTAAAGCTGAACACTGTTGAGCCAGTGTTCTTAACCTCTGAGCCATCTCTCCAGCCCAAACTGTAATATTTTAACCTTAGTGATAGAAGCACAGAGGTTAAGAGTCTTAGGCTTTGGATCTAGAAATACCTTGAACACATTTTTCTTTGAGCCTCTTTGCCTCGGTTTCCTTATCTCTACACTAGGCTTCCTTGCTTTTAGTACCTTTACATGTATGGTTCATGTATCATTTATTACTGTGCCTGGACCATGGAAATGATCAATACATATTAACTCTTTATAGTTACTACTTTCTTTTAGTATATATGTTGTGACCTTTTGTTTTCTTTTTTAATGATTTATTTTTGTTTTATGTGCACTAGTGTTCTGCCTGCTTGTATGTCTGTGTGAGGGTGTCAGATCATCTGGAACTGGAGTTACAGACAGTTGTGAGCTGCCATGTGGGTGCTGGGATTGAACCCAGGTCTTCTGGAAGCCTGTGCTCTTTCTTATGTGCTGAGCCCTCTCTCCAGCCCCAGACCCTTTGTTTTCCAAGAGTAGAAAAGATAATATTTTGGTTATAACAGATTAAAGTGCTGGCATTAACAGAGCAGAAGAGAGACATATAAGAGGGGTTAGCAGACTCCTAACGAGGACAGACTACCCTGTCTACAGTCCCTGGCAGATAATAGGACCCTAATGTGGACACAAGCTTCTCTATTGACAGTCTCTGATAGAACAACTATACTTCATTTTAAGAAATCATTTTATGATTTGTATTTAGAAGAAAATTGATTTCAAGTTGATCTCTAGTAACTTTGGTATGTCATAAAGGCATTTTAATATGGAAAATCTGCTGAATAGCTACACCTAGTCAAAATGTATTCCTAAATTTTGGCCAGTATTGGCACATTTAGAGTTCATAGTTAAATAAGAAAATTCAAAGCTGTTTCATAATGTTAAAATTTGAGAACATGGGCCGGAGAGATGGCTCAGTGGGTTAAGGTACTTGTCACCAAGCCTGATGACTTCAGATCAGTTTCTGAAACCCGTGTGACAAAAGGACTGAGCTGTCTGCCATGAGCTGCCCTCTGACCTCCAGAGGCATCCATCTATGAACACATGCACAAAGGAATAAATAAATAAATGTAATAAATTTTTTTGAAAATTTGAAAACATAGTATTACTGAATAGGTCCTTTGGGAAGAAAACTTGAATAATATGCACAAACCACGTTTATTTTTGAGATAAGGTCTTGAATTCTCAGTTCTCCTGCTTCAGCATCTAGACTGCTGGGATTACAGGTGTATACACCATGCATCTCCCTACTGGGCAGCTGGACTATCTTTACTTCTGTAAGTAAAGGGTATGGTGAGAATATCGCTGGAGTTCTGATTTTAGTTTTTGTGTGATCAGATAGTTTAAAAACAAGCAGCAGCTGTTGCTCAGCTGGGGTCTTATGTAGCCCAGGCTCTCCTCAACTGTGTTCTAGAGTTGAGTAGTGGGGGCTGGCCTGAACTCTTGGACCTATTGCCTCCATCTCTGTAGTGTTGGTATTACATGCCTACAGCTGTCCGTGCCACCTTTCTTCTAACGGTATTTCTTAAAAAATGCCACCATCCTGTAAGAACCTTCTGTACTTCTTATTTCTTTTAAGAAAGTAGAGGTAATGTTTGAGGAAGGATGTTTTGTTCTGTGATAGGCTCTGTCCTGGTCTGCTCTCTCTTGCTTCGATAAACCCCATGATCTTTAAGAGCAATTTGGGGAGAAGAGGGTTTACATCATTCACACCACCCTATCACTTGAGGGAAGTTGGGGCAGGAATGCAAGCAGGAGCCTGGCGCTGGTGGTATTCTGTAAAAGGAATGTAGCATGGGTAGGTCTGTAATCCCAACATGCAGGAGGACTCAGAGTCAAGGCCAGGAGCCATGGGAGAGAGTTGCTTACTGACTTGATTTTAGGCTCGCCCTCAGCTACCTTTCCTCTACCTCCTGGGTGCACCTGTCCAGGGCTGACACCACCCACAAAACTCAACTGGTTTAAGGGCTCACTCAGTTGTTACCCTGGTTAGCCTGGAACTCTAGCTCCAGCTGGCCTCAGTCTCCCAAGGCTGGATTGCACTCGTGAACCACCATACCCTTGCTCAAGAAAAGATTTTTGTTTTGTTTTTTGTTGTTGTTTTTTGAGACAAGGTTTCTCTGTGTATTCCTGACTATTCTTTAGACCCTGCAGACCATGCTGGCCTTGAACTCAGATCCACCTGCCTCTTTCATCTCAAGTAATGGGATTAAAGGCGTGTGTCACCTTCAAGAAAAGATTTTAGTGGAGAACCAGACACCGGGTATTGAAAAAAAAAAAAAAGGGATGCATTAGTGAGTTCAAAGCCAGCTTGATCTACAGAGTGAGTTTCAGGGCAGTCTGGTCTACATCCTGAGTTCCAGGACAGCCTGGTCCACAGAGTGAACTGCAGGACAGCCAGAGCTACATAGTGAGACCCTGTCCCCAAAACAAACAGAAGAAGGAAGGAAAGAAAAAGAAAGAGAGAGAGAGAGAGAAGGAAGGAAGGAAAGAAAGAAAACAGCTTCTTAAACTGGGCACACTGTAATGTATGCTTGTAATCCTTAGAGACTGAGTTAGGAAGATTTCAAGTGGGAAAACAGCCAGGGCAACATAGTTCTCTAGGCCATCCTGAGTAACAACCCCATGTCAAAAACAAACAAAAAAACAAACAAACAGACTTCTCAAGAGGGTTGTGTTTAAGTATCTTAACTATATATATATATATATATATATATATATATATATATACATATATATATAATATGATATAACACACATATATATGATGTTGGTGGCTTTTGAAGTTACATTATTCAAAGGGTTTAAAATATTAATGCAGGCATGCCTGTAATCCCAGCATAGTGGCAGAAGGGTCAGGAGTTCAAGGTCATCCTTAACTATACGGTCCTAGTCTAGCCTGAGGCTACAAAAGATACTGTCTCAACTTCCCTGTCCCAAATTAAAAAAAAAAAAATAATAAGAAGAAACAATTTTTAATTAAGTAAACTCATTTCTATGTACTTTATTTCACAAACTTTTCTTTGGTAAATGAGATTATAAAGTGGTTTATGGTACATTGTATAGGTCAGCAGTTTGGTAATATAAAACAGTTAAAAGGATCCTTTCTGCAGGCACAAGGATGTCTAGACCCATGCTTTAAACATTTTTAAAAAATTACATTTATTTATTTATTTATTATTTTTGAAACAGGGCTTCTCTATGTAGCCTTGGCTGTCCTGGGTTCACTTTATAGACCAAGCTGGCCTTGAACTCACAAGGATCCACCTGCTTCTTTTTCCCTGAGTGCTGGGATTAAAGATGTATGCCACAGCTCCCAGTTTAAAATTACATTTATTTACGGTGTGTGCTGGTGTTTGCCAGTGCAAGTAGAGCTCAGAGGAGAACCTGCCAGAGTCTCTCTTCCACCATGCTCCGCAAGCACTCTGCCCAAGCTGCACTCTCATCTCCGAAGCTCCATTTTCCAGAGCCTCTTAGTACTGCCCAGGATTGTAGATCCTGCTCAGCCAAGCATGGATGGTCTCTGCCTACATGGACCCATAAAATCTTGGAGATTGGAGGATCATTTTTCAGGAGGAATTTGGAAGACAGGAAGTCATTACCTGAGATATCAAACTGTATAAGCAATAAAGCATTCCTACATTGTTATACCTATCCCAAATTAATTGTGTTAATTGAGACTTGGCAAGTGTGAGTTGAACAAGCAGTAGGGAAGGTAGGGGTGGCTGAGATGGCATAAGAGGCCACCTCTGACTCTGTTGCAGGCACTGAGGAGTGCTGGGAGCACCTGCCTGTGTCTGAGACCTAAACTTTAGCAGAATTACATTTACTATTGATTCCAACTGTATTAAAGACATTTTTCTTGGTAAGATTTTTTTTTAAAAGACAGTCTTGCTGTATAGTCAGTCCCATGACTTTGAACTCTTGATGCTCCTACCTCCCTCCACCTCCTCCCAAGTGTTGGGATCATAATCATAGTTAAGGGCAGCACACCTGGCTTGGATTTGTGTGTGTGTGTGTGTGTGTGTGTGTATGTGTGCGCGCGTGCGCCTATGTATGTGTGTGTGTATACATATGTGTGTATGAAGGATAAAGCTCAATATTCGCTGTTTTTCTCCATGCCTCTCTACCTTATCTATCTATCTATCTATCTATCTATCTATCTATCTATCTATCTATCTATCCATCCAATGGGTCTCTCATTTAATATGGAGCTCCCTATTGCAGCTAGCTGGCTAGCCAGTAAGCCCCAGGGATCCTCCTGTCTCACCCCCCAGAGCTGAGTTATGCTGCTGAGCTGGCCTCTGCATGGGTCTTGGGATCTGAGCTGAGGCCCCTGTTCCCATGCAGCGGGCATTTTACCTGTTGTGCAGTCTCCCCAGCCTGGTGTTCCGTTTTGTAGGAGACTTTTTTTTTTTTTAACTTCTAACTCTTTAACCTTAATGACCAAACAGTTCATTTTCTTAGTGATAAAAAGTGGCAGCTTTTAATGTCCGTCCTTAAGAAGCCCTTGGCAACCAGCCGCTGCAGTGCACGAGGCTGTTGCTCTTGGCGTTGTCCCATTCTCCCGTCTGGAGGCGTGACGCTGTGTTAGCTTATGCTTTTGTTTGATGTGTTTTGATTTTTCATATGGAGTCCAGGCTGGCCTAGCCCCATCTTGCTTCACCGTCCGTGTGCCGGGGCTGCAAGCATGCAGCACCATAAAAGTAATCATAACAGTAAACTATTGGGAACTTTTTTGAGTAGTTATATAATTCTTTTTAAGTTTATGCAGTTTTTTTTTTTTTTTTCCAATTCTTATAAGTAAGAGATGGGATTTTCGGGCAGTTCATTTTGCTTCCAGTGAGTTATACCCAGAGAGCTTAGCTTTAGTCTCTTTATGCCCACAAATTGACCGACTTGTCTCTCTCTTATTATCTAGTATTTGTAAATATTTTTTCTCTGGATCCAGATTCTAGTTCACATGACCCAGTGTTAAGATGTCGATGGTGGCCCTGGACAAATGACGGCGTCTGGCTAATGTTCACTACAGTATTAATTTTTCTTCCACCATCTAAATATTGAGCCAATTTTTCAACTTAAACATGGGACAGCTTTCTGAACAAACACGTGACAAGAGGATGATAAATTCTTTAAAATAGCAGTGAAATAGAACAATACAACTGTATATCAATAGGAAAATAGATAGTGCTTACCCGTGGGTAAAAAGTGAATGAACGAAGTCTACACTTACTGAAAGGACACTATATTGAGTGAAAGAAGCAAGGGTCAGAGGGTATTCACATATAGCAAGATATGTTTATGTTCCGTTTGAAAACAGCATGCTTACTTATATGTATATAGCTAATGAGTACATAAGCTATGAGTGAACATCAGCTGTATTTTTAGAGGGAGTGGGTAACTGCCTTCAGCTCCATGTGCAGCTTTCTTCTACTGTGAAATGGAGCTAACTGGGCACATGCCTCTAATACCAGCTCCTGGAAGGCTGAAATAGAACTGCAAGCTCAAGGCTACTCTGGGTTGTAGAGTAAAGCAAACTTGAAATATTTTATATGTTAAAAACCAGGTGGTAAGGACATAGGTCTGATTCTTATTTTTATGTATGGCTAATATGTTTTGTGAAACTGTGCTTTAAAATTATTTATTTACTTATTTTGGGCTTTCCTCCCCCCCCCCCCCCCATATTTTATTTTACCTTGTAGCTTTAAAGCAGTAGAGTCTGAACAGCTCTTCTGTCCCTGTGGGAAGACAGAAACGTGCAAGGGCAGCCCCTCTGAGCAGAGCTGTTCTGCGGAGAGGAAACAGACTCTGTGTCTTGGGAAGTATTTTCTCCAGGAAATGAGCGGTGAGCCCTGTTTAAACTGCAGAGGAGTCAGGATGCTAGAGATTCTCAGGAGAGTTGAACACAAAACCATCTTGAACTCTTAAAAGTGCCAGGAGCAAATTCATTCACAATGCCCTGAAAGGAATTTGAAGATAGACTGACTTAGAAAGTTACCAAGATTTTATGTGGTCATGAGGTCATTTGAGTTGGTTACATTGGATTTAGCAGGTCTAGGTTAAGAGCAACAAGCATTAAAGAGTTTGGTACAAGGAGAGGATCCAAGCCTGGCCACATTAGTTCAGGCCCCTCAACCCACATGGTGGAAGGAGAACTGACTCCCAGAATTTGTCTTCTGGTCTCCATATACTAAACACACACACACACACACACACACACACACACACACACACACACACACAAATAAATGTTTAAAAAGGTAGCAAAAATAAACTATAAGCTGAGTATTGGGATAACTGCCTGTAACTTCAGATCAAGAGCTGTGTCTTCCATTTAGGCTCTCCCACTTGTTTGTGTGGTTAGTGTGGCTACAGGCATCTAAGAAAAGTCATGCTTTCGACCTCCAGGAGCTTTCAGTGAGTCAAGACTTAGCAAGGGCGTTATCCTATCCAAAGTTATCAGCAGTAGGTAGCTTGCTAATGAAGGCTACTCCATTTATTACGAGCTGTAATTCACTGAGTTCCCCTCCTTTGGGTCAAGATTTAAAGGGTGTCTTGAGGAGAGGTTGGGATTTGAAGTGGCCTTGTCAGTTGGTTAGCATGTCAGTTCTTGCAGGTGAGTTTTCCTCAGCTTTGCATGCCTGATAAAGGTGTCAGTGGCTAGGTGTCTGGAAAGAAGTGGTTGTTGGCGTCTAAGATATTTGTAGTCAAATATTGGAGTCCAAGAGTGCCTTAATCCACATGTAAGCATAGTGACTAAGACTTCAAAAGCAAATAATTATTAAGTATTTTTCCTCTGTAAAATGCAAGATTTTTTTTTTTTTTTAAATACTGTATCCACAGTAGGGAGTTTGGTTTATTTCCTCATAACAAATTTTAACTAACTCAAACTTCAAAAAGAAAACCCTGGTCCAGTGTAGTGGCTCATATATGTAATCCTGGTACTTAACAAGGCTAAGGCAGGAGGATTTCAGAGTTCAAAGCAGCCTGGGCTACAGTGCTACAGGCTAAAGTTCTGTCCCCTAACTCCACCCCACCTGTGTAGACGAAAAGAAAGAAATTGTAGGTGGCTTCTTGAAAATCTAGTAATTTGTGTCTAAGTCACTAGTGCCATTAGTTTGTGAATTCCTTTCAGAGTTTAGGGTACACTTTGCCCCTTTGTTTTATTGCTTTCATGTTTCTAGTTTTTTGTTTTTGTTTTTGTTTTTTTGTTTTGTCTTTTTTTTTGTTTTTTGAAACAAAGTTAAGAGTCTTGTGTAGCCCAGGATGGCCTGTAACTTGCTATCACTGAGTCTGGTCTTGACTTTTGATCAACCTGTTTCCACCTTCCATTTGCTGGGATTAAAGGAGTGTGCTACCATGCCCAGTTTACCTTCGGTCTTAATGTGTGGTCATTTTTAAAACTTAAACTACATATATTATTTATTTGTGTATATGTTTTTTTATGTGTATGAGTGTGTATGTGCTTATGACATGGGGAGCATGTAGAAGATGGAGGACACATTTTAGGAGCCAGTTCTCTCTTTTCACCATGTGAGTCCTAGGGATTGAACTCAGGTTGTCAGGTTTGGTGGCAAGTTTACCAATCTAGCCTTCTCACTGGTCCTTTTCAGTTTTAATCACTAATTATCATTACTCTTAGAACTTTAATTATTGCTGTTATTTTAATCAAAATACCCTTTGCATGGCTTGGGATTGATTAAACACATGGCCTCGGACTTGTTAGACAAGTGTTCTACTTCTGAATTATATTCCTGCTTCCAAATACCCATTTTAAAGCAGTATGGAGAAAAGCAGCATGGTGTGCAGCACATTCTTATACTCTATACTCCCGGGCAGAGGTAAGACTTGCTTTTTCAGATGTGACGATAGCCCAGTCTACACAGCCAGTTCTAGGCCAGCGAGGGCTACAGAGTGAGGCTGTCTCCAAATACAGGTAGAGGAGAGGAGGGGGAGAAGATGAGGGGCAGAGGGCGAGAGAACAGTAGTTAGCTTTCTTTTGTCTCGAGGACACTGTTTTCTCCTTGGAGAGCTATCATATGAGAAAGATATACGGTAATACAGTGGACCTTGGCTGTAGGTGGATCACTTCAGCCCAAGAGTTTGGGGCTGGCCAGGGCAACATGTAAGACTTCATCTAACCACATACCCCACCCCCAAAAAAAACCAAGCACGTTGAAGAAGCTGAGTGATGTCTATAAGAAGTTAAGAGTTGGGAGATGTATGCTAAAAATTATAGTGATTTTTTTAGAGTACAGACTCAAAGTCCCTTATCTGGAACTTTTGAGATAGGTTTTAGAACTGAGATTTTTCTCTATGTATCATTCAGCGCCTCCCCTAGGGTCTGTGCCTGCCTGTGGTCATGCTGATATTTCTGCAGCAACAGGGGTGGAGCAGAATTCGCCTTGGAGGGATAAAACAACAATCCCTCATTGGCTCAGGTTGGATTTTACAGTTGGCTGAATTGAGGTCATATTGGATTTTTGCTGTGAAAAAAGAAAAAAAAATGGTAGCTTTCAGAACTTTTGGATTTCTGGTTCTGATATAATAGAATACAGGTGGTTCATAGTTCTTTTTAAAGACAGGATCTTGCATCATTAATCAAGCTGGCCTCAAACTCAAGGCAATCCTCCTGCCTTCGCTTCCCAAGTTGAGGGATTATAGGCACACACCCCAACGATTAGGACACTAGAGCATATTCTTTTGGACATTCCCAGATCCTGATACTGAAATAGCCTCTTTACTGTACACAGCCCATTCCCCCCACCCCCCCGCAAACCTGCAGCCAGTGCAGTCTAAACATGGGTCGCTGTGGTCAGAAGCATGGTCTGCTCCTAGTGTTAGTGTGTCATCTGAGGGCTAAGTCTTTGTACTGTGAAGGATTACAGCGTACAGAGCAGTATCTTCAGCCTTGGCTCATAGACCTTAACCAGAGGCATGGCTGTCTAGGTTGCCTGTGTTGTGGAGATCCTGTGGAAAGGCCTTGAAGGTAAAGTGCTGTTTATACAGTGTCTTTATCAGAGTTAGTTAATATGATACAGGCCAGCAGAGATACTGTTAGCAGCAGAAAAGCAACAGGGCACAGGGCTCCTGTCTCCACATAGCACAAGGACCTTAGACTTCACCCAGGGAGAACCATCTCTGAGGAGCCCACAGTTAGGCCATTTCTCCACTGTAAATGCTATGTGAGTGGAGAAGCAATTATAGAAACGTCAGAGAAACAACTTTGTGGTTTTTTGTTTTTTTTTTACTTAACCTTTTTTTACTGTGTTACTGCATAATTGAGAAGAGGTGTTAAAGGAGCTGGTGAACACCAGCCTTCACTACGTATGTGAGCTTTGGACTGCACTATTCTCCTTTAGCTGTCATTTCTTTCATTGTTCTGCTGGAGTTTCAGGCAGACATGTGCTCCTGACCAAAGTCAAATATGTTAAAGATATTGAAACAAAATGAAGCCAGGCGTGAGGGGTGCACACCTATAATTAGCTGAGGTAGGAGATCACAAGTTTGAGGGTAGTCTGAGCTGCATAGAAAGACCATATTGAGAAAGAAAGAAAGAAAGAAAGAAAGAAAGAAAGAAAGAAAGAAAGGAAGGAAGGAAGGAAGGAAGGAAGGAAGGAAGGAAGGAAGGAGAGAGAGAGAAAGAAAGAAAGAAAGAAAGAAAGAAAGAAAGAAAGAAAGAAAGAAAGGGAAATGTTTTTAAAAAAATATTAATGAAGAAAAATATCTCTAAAATAGAATTCCCCCTTCCACTTTTGAGGGGGAGAGAGGGTCACTTGTAGCCCAGGCTAGCCTCATATTCTTTGTAGCTGAGGCCGGCCTTGAATTTCCCTCTCTGCTCCAGCTTTCTGAGTGCTTGGATTACAGGCACGTGCCCATTTTTATGCACTGCAGTGGATAAAACCCAGGGCACTGTACCAGCTGAGCTACAACCCCAACCCTAGATGCTAGTTTTATACTGCTGTGCTGACACATTGCTCTAAACTCTAGTTGACAAGACAAATGTGCTGCTCTACAGTCCCATAGTCTAAACGTCTGTACAGGCTTCTATAGGCCAGAAAAGATTGTTCGCTTATCTTTTTCTGTAGGGTTTTAGAAGTAAATTTTTTTTTTCTTTTCAGCTGGTAGGTGCCACTCACTCTGTCCTTGGCCTTTGCGCATTTTGAGAGTGTAGCATCTCTTCCCTAGCTTCCATTATCACTTCTTTGAGTCCTTAAATTTTTTGTATGTTCTTTTAATTTACTTATTTGTGTGTGTGTGTGTGTGTGTGTGTGTGTGTGTGTGTGTGTAGTGACACACATGCACATGTCTGTTAGAGGACAATTCACAGGACTCCATTGTCTCCTTCCACTATGTGTGTCTTGGTCAAGTCAAACAGATTTGGCAGCAAACACCTTTACTCACTGAACCATCTTACCAGCCCAAGTTTTGTTTTGTTTTTGTTTTTTCCAAGAAGTGTGTGTTCATGTAAGTGCACATGCCTGCAGAGGCAAGAAGTGTCTGGTTCCCTGGAGCTGGAATTACAGGTGAGCTCCCTAGCATAGGTTCTGGGAAGTGAGCTTGTCCTGGGCAAGAGCAGTGCTTGCTCTTAACTGCAGGCTCACCTCACCAGCCTCCATTTTGTTTGGATATTTTTGCCTTTTTTATCCCTTCTTTTTTGAGAGTTTCTTACACTATAGCCCCAGTGTAGACTGGGGCTCACTGTTGTAGCCCAGGGTGACCTTGAACTCATGGCACTTCTGCCTCCACTTCCTGATAGCTGGGTTCTTAAGTGCCGTCACACCCATTTCCCAGCAATTTTGGTTGTCAGGCAGAAGGAAAAAATTCAGTCTTGATGTGAGGAGTCTATTTCAGGAAATGAGACCTAGCAGTATACTTCCAAGCCCTCTTAGAAGGGTCCTCTGGCTCCTGCTAGATGGTGTTGAGATGTAATCAGAAGTGCACTCCTTGACTTCTACAGATGAGCACCGAGGAAGCATTTCACTGCACACCACCAAGTGGACATCTTACCAGAGCTAGTTACATCACAAACAGTTAGTAGCAGTTAATAATTCCATTTATTAACCAGCATTAAGTTTATTAGGTTTACCTTCTGTTTATAGTACCTACCTTCCAACTTAGAATGATCCAAAACCATTCTAAATTAAGCACTTACAAAATAGAAAGTAATTTCCTCCGGATACACAGATGGGAAGCAGTGAGAACTCCAGGCAGCCTGGAACAAACAGATGGATCTAGATGGCCCTGCCAGTGTGGGTTGTTTGTTAGCAGTGACCATGCCATACCCT